>NC_062262.1:35391298-36128798 GCF_916048215.2 Malus sylvestris | reverse complement strand
ACATCAGTGATGTGTGGACGATAAACCTCCAGTTCATTCCACATGTTCTTCATGCTACATAAAAGTTAAACGAAAAGCTTACCTTCTTGTTGAAGACAAGAAAAATCCCTTTTTAGCTGGAACACTTGAGTAACATTATTTTTATTACTATACATTTCCTTGATAGACTGCCAAGATGAGAGGTGCCAAGCTGAAAGGACTCTGAAAAGTTGAAGATTTCAGTAATTTTTCTTTCCATAGAGTTGAGAAGCCATGACTTGACCCACTGTTCTTTGTACAACCAAGCTTCATAGTTAGGAGAAGAGACATCATGAGCTTTGATGTTGTCATTGACCAAGCTTTATAGTTGGGAGAAGAGAAATCATGAGCTTTGATGTTGTCATTGATATAGCCAAGTTTTGAACGCCCACCGAAAGCAAGAGTAATCGCTCTTGACCAAGGTAAATAGTTGAATTCATTTAGTAGTACTGAACTGAAGCGTTGGTTGGGATTAACATCAACCTCAGACAAGTTTGGAGGTGAAAGAACTGATGAGCTTTCTCCATCTAAAACTGAAGGATTTTCTTCTGCCATTTTATCAGGAATGTATTGGAAACCCTAGCAGGATAAGAAAGCAACACAGACAACAAAACATGCAGAAGGAGGCCGATTATGGTTCATGCTCTGATACCATGTTGATTTTGTTGTAATTTGAAGGTTTTGTATATATTTTTCTGTGTGAAGAACAAGAGATCGGGTTACAATATAAAGGCAAGGTTGAAGACACAAAAGTCTTGTCTTCCTTAAATTCCTTGTCAATAAGGAGACATGACAAGACATGAAGAATAAACTCATTGACTAATGCAACCAGCTACCCTAGAGGAGACAGCTGCACTACACTTTCCCCTACTAGCCTTAATTGCCTTGGTTGACTTTCATCTTTCAATATCTTTTAACTAAACAGCGAGAACAAACATAAATAGGCTAGACCATAAAAAATTTACAGACTATTATAGGCAAAATCAGAAATTTTTTTAGCAAAATTGGGAAATATCATACACACACATGTATATATAGACGTCAGATCCGTATTATTACTAGTAATGCTACACTTAACACATTAATTTGTATCATTATTTATATCATTTCTCGAACAGAGATAGAACCTGTCAACACATATGAGTCTCATCTCTACTAGAAAGATGATACAATGATGGTACAAATATGTGGTAAAATAATATTTTTGTATTGTTACTACATGAAGTACTATATAATAATATACATAGGTCGAGAGAAATCATAGAGGACAGAGAAGAAGAACAAAAATCAATCGATATCATTAAGTACACAGATGTTCAGCTAACATGTTTTCTTAACATTGAGTCAAAATTAATCAAAATCTTGTACACAAAGATGATCGAGTTTATCGAAAACTAATTTAACGGCAGAGTGGTGGGTTTTGTACGCCCTTTGGTGTAATCTGGGCGTTGAAACATTCAGATTTAAGCGCCGTTTTTTTATTACTGGTGCCCTTGTAGGAAAGGTTAATGTCGGTGAACTTAACACCCTCGCATGGGTTTACAGAGCTGCAAGCTAACGAAACGGCAACCTTTCCGGCTGAGGTGCCCCTAATGTTTCTGAAGTGAACGTCACTGATCTTCCACTTTGATACTGGCCTAGAAGGTACCCCAGCTCCATCCTGCATGCATGCAGTACCCAAATTATAAATTACTTACAATAGATAACAATTAATTAACTTATAAATGGTGCAAAATTAATTAATTGAATCACTAATTATATGCATGAGCTGCATGACTTTGAATACTTACGTTCCTACTTACGCTCTTTTTCTTTCCACCTTGCAGTTCCTGAATAAATTAAACAAATTTCAAAATGAATTAATAATCTATAATGAATTAATTAGAATTAATAAATTAAATTATTTACGTGTGCATGCATACGTACCGTCTGTTTTCCTACTCCAACCTTCTTTTTTGATCCAGCTCCTACCTTCTTTTTTAATCCAGCTCCTACCTTCTTTTTTAATCCAGCTCCTACGCTCTTTTTATTTCCTGGGACTACCATCTTTTTATTTCCATCGATGATTTTTTTTACCACCTTCGTGTTACCGTAGTACTGATCTATAATAATAGGGTTTTGAACTTGGTCCATGATAATGTCTTCGTAGACGATTCCGGTCACTTCTCCTGCACTTTTGCCAGCCGAAGTCTTGATTCTGGCACCATAGGTGGTGTTTCTCAATGTGCAATTGCTGACGTGAATCTCACTGACGCTCAGTTCGTCAGGGTCCTTTCCGAGGCTCCCGATACTGATGCCATACCCTGGACCACACGTGATGTTTTTAACGGTAACATCGTAAGCGCCTGGCCCGATGGAAACGCAGTCACCCCCGGTTGCGATAACACTGTTAAGCACTTTGATGTGGTCCGAAGCGCTGATGTACACGCCATCTGTGTTAGGGCTATCTCCAGGAGCAGTGAGGTGGACATTCCTCATTGTCACGTTGTTGCAGCCGAACATGTGTGTGTGGAAGAATTTGCTATTTAAGGATGTGATCCTTTCGATCAGGCTGTTGTTCACTTTGTTGAATTTAAGTGACTGCATTCATGCAACAATTGAATCAAATAAATGGTATGTCACTTAAAATTTAACTCGAAAATGGAGAATAATTGGAGATGTTACGCTAGAGAGCTTACGGATGGGGCTTGAGCAGCTTTGTCGGAGTCCTTGCTGCCACTGGTTGTCCATGTACCTTGCCCGTCAAAAGTGCCGTCACCCGTGACGATCAAGCCGTCAACCAACTCAAATGAAAACCACTCGGGAGAGGAGTATTGACTGAGATCGGTGCTGGCTTTGACATATCCTTGAACTTCAACGACGATGGGCTCAGTTGAGCTGTTGCATGGCCCTTGGAACACCACAGGTCCTGTCAAGAATGTTCCTTTGGGGATCACAACCTTAGTTGGACCCTTGTAGTTTCCTCTGCATGCGGCTACCCATGTCCGGATGAATGCCTACATACAACATAATCTTATGTTATCAAACCGTGAATTCAAATTATTGAACGAGTTATGCATTGAAATGAAATTGTGTTATCGATTTCTGTAATCTCACCAATCCATTAGGATCATCAATTTTCTCGCCATCATCATAACTCTCCTCCACAGTACCACCAGGGAGGCCAGGTATACCTCCACCGGGCAGTTCCCCAGTACTCAACTTGCCAACAACATTAGGCTTCTTACTTCCTCTATTCATCTGGTCTTCGGTCTTAGCACCGAAGGCTGTGACATCAAACACTTTCCTCTTGGTAGGGTCGCTACGACGGGCACCAGCCCTGAAAAGATGTCCACGGGATGCAGCTTGGGCCACGCAGGAGAGCAAAGCGAAGCCGAGAAGAAACACAGCCATGGCTGATGTTCTTCTTGCAACGCCCCCCATATTTGGTGACCTCAATCCCATAGACATCTTTCTATGTGTACAGATTTTTTTTTATTTGATTTATTGCAAGAATGGGCAATGCTGCATGCATCTATATATCAATCTCTATCTATTTTAAGAAGCTTCAATCCTAAAATTATCTAAAAAAATATTTGCGATTTTAGTGTTTTCATCGATGAACTATGTTTACTCATGCAAAAATAGTAAACGATGACCTATTTGGTTGTTTGGTGATCCCCACCACCACACCACTTGTTCCAAAGGCAAGTCCTACACTCCCGGTTTGCAAATCACTCGGAAGCGGGACCCACAAATCACAACAGTTCTTGTTTTTAACCGGCCCGGCCCACAGTAGGCCCATATTATGTGACATTGTAGTTTAAGATGATCTTTTGCATTGGTTTGGCAAGACATCAAAAGATTCACAAGTTGGGCTAAGTGGAGTAGACAAAGTAAATCCCGTTTGAAAATATTTTTCTAAATACTTGTGTTCATAAGTTTTATGATTAGAAACACGTTTTTTAATTTATTTTACTATTTATCTTATCAAGACACTAAATAAGACATGTGATGGAATAATGATAGTAAAATGAATCAGTTGCCTGGAATAATGTTTGTTCTCCTAAGGCTGTTGGTGGTTTGGGAATTAGAAGACTTGATCATTTTCATAATGCTTGTCTTGAGTTGGATTGGACGTAGTAATTAATCCTAATAATTGGCGGATTCAAATTGTGAAAGCAAAAGCATTTAAGACAGGAAGATTTTCTTTGCTGTAGGAAATTGAATTTATTTTATTTCTTTAATTTTCTTATCGTCATTGTAGGAATACTTAATGGTTATGGGTTAACTAAGTTTTTTTTTGTTTGTTAAATTTGAGGGAGTGAGAATTCAAAGTGATTCAATCACAAGAAATAGTTTTTTTTATTAAAAAATAAAAACACACACACACATACGAGACAATAATAAGCTGGTCAGTTACTCCCTTAACGGTTGTCACAGATATATACATCACTAACCTAATACAAGAAATCAAACGTGAAGTTTGTCCCGGGGGATCAAATGGAGTTTGAGGATCAAAAAGCCTGTACCATGAGAAACTTTAACATAATTGGAGGCCGTGTATAAGAACAACTATTCGACCGTATTTATATGAAACAAATTCATAATGATTGTAACTTTCCGAACTAATATGGTCTTTTATCAGTAGCCACAAACTCAATTTGCAGAGAAATCTCATTTTAAAAAACGATTTGCATTAAATATGCACACCACCACCATGATATTTCCATCCAATTATAAAAGGGTATACTAGAGAGGCCAAATTTTAAGGATAATGCTAGGGAGATCATATTTATAAACCAAATCACGTGTCACAAATAGGACATAAACACGTAATCAACACTTAAGTAATAATCCAATCATAAACAACCACATATTTGGTTTACAAAATTTGGTTTAAACATTTGAATTATTACGATACTCATCAGTTAACCTGGTCCAGTTTCACTACCAATTTTTACCTATACTTTGTGTACATTGTAAACTTGTATAATGAGATTTCATATGTTTAGCCGTGATTGCAACATAACAAACGAGAAGTTTGCATAACTTATATGCAGATTGTCTATATACTGGACCAAGTGTGTGCCCTCGAAAATGAAATGCTCGAAAGAATTCGCAGGCAAGGATTAGATTTCACTCCAAGAATTCTTATTGTAATTGTCTTTATCCTTATAGTAGGAATCCTTATGGTAGCTTTTTGGTATGTAAAAGTTCATGCATTTTTTCATTGGTGGGTTCAAGGTGACCAGGCTAATACCTGATGCGAAAGGAACTACGTGCAACCAGAGGCTGGAAAAAATAACTGGAACCGAGTACACCCATACTTTAAGAGTTCCTTTTAGATCGGAAAAAGGGATTCTTCGTAAGTGGATCTCAAGGTTTGACGTATGGCCTTATTTGGAGACCTTTGTTGAGGTAAATTTTGATAACATATAAACTCTAATTATACTAAATCTGCCAATTCGTGCCTTCTGTGCTTTCACCATCTTAAGTGGATGATTTTGTCTGTCCATGTGCATTCCCATCATAGCCTGCTACCCATCTGATGTCACTGCTGCCATGACCACAACTGCCTCCCTTTACTTTGAAAGTAGCACATGACTTTCATGCCTTTCAGAATACTATAGAATTGTATTCTCTTCTGATTAACTAATCCTCACATGCCTTTCAGCCTTTTCCATCTGATATAGTCATTGTTTCTCATGTGATCAGGATGTTGCAGGTGAAGTTACTGCTCAGTTACAGGGATATCCAGACTTTATTATTAGGAATTACAGTGATGGGAATCTTGTTGCATCTTTGTTGGCTTATAAAATGGGAGTTACACGGGTTCGATATTTTTGCAGCTGTAAATTTCATCATATTATCAAACGAGAATGTTATCAGAAGTTCTAATCTGTTCAGTGTAATATTGCGCATGCGTTGGAGAAAACAAAATATCCGGATTCCGATATATATTGGAAGAAATTTGAGGAGAAATACCATTTCTCAACTCAGTTCACGGCTGATCTTATAGCCATGAATAATGCAGATTTCATGATCACCAGCACATACCAAGAGATTGCAGGAACGTAAGTCTCCCGGTACATTGGAAGGTCATATTCGTGCTCTACTTTTTCTTAGTACCGTGATTGTCAGCTCAATTGTGTTTAATTTCATCTGGAATATAAATAAGCTTATTACATCATTACTTAAGCGTCAATGGTGCTTCTGATTTTGATAATTGGAGTGTTGAAATTTGTTGTCCAAATATATATCATTGCCTTGTTCTTTGTTTACTGCTTTCAGTTTCCTGGTTGCTTAACCTTTTGTCTCCGCTCGATCTTTCAGTAAGAATACGGTTGATCAGTATGAGAGCCTCAGCTCTTTCACTCTTCCGGGGCAGTACCGAGTGTTCACGGAATTAATGTCTTTGATCCAAAGTTCAATATCGTGTCTCCCGGAGCAGATATGACCATTTATTTCCCGTACTTTGAAAAGCAAAAGAGACTTACCAGCCTCCATGGTTCCCTAGAGGAGTTGCTATATGATTCTGACCAGAATGATGTGCATATGTAAGTTCGTTCATAGTATAATCAACCGTGACAAAGCAATTATTTTGTGGCAGTCAACTCGATAATATGATATTCTTCTTTATTGGCGTAGTGGCACCCTAAGCGATCGATCAAAGCCCATAATATTTTCAATGGCAAGGCTCGACCAGGCGAAAAACATGACTGGATTGGTTGAGTGCTATGCTAAATGTTCCAAACTGAGGGATCTGGTAAACCTTGTCGTAGTCGCTGGTTACGTTGACGCGAACAAATCACGAGATAGAGAAGAGATTGAGAAGATGCATCATCTCATGAAGGAGTACAAATTAAATGGTCAATTTCGATGGATTTCAGCCCAAACTAATCGAGTTAGTAACGGTGAGCTTTATCGTTACATAGCAGACACAAGAGGTGCTTTTGCTCAGGTACGTAGGTGTTTCTGCATTTTGTTTTGAAGAGAACTCCCAGGGTACGTTAATTTACTTTTTTTAGTTTTATAATTGCAGCCTGCATTTTATGAAGCTTTTGGACTCACAGTTGTGGAGGCCATTGTAAGTAATACCTATTAGTTATATATATATATATATATATATATATAAGGACTGACTCATATACCGATCTAACCACTAACCTGAGGAAGACATCGTCTCAGAAATAGGGTAAGGAACTGAGGCTCTTCTGTAACTCTGCACTGACCGAAAGCAAGACTCACTCAATGGGGCTTGAGAATTTCTGTAAACTTGCGTGTGTTTAGTGAGAGCACAGAGACCTCAGTTATATACTATATGTGATGGTCTTTGATTAGGAGTCCTCCCATTAAGTAAACCCTATCAAAGATGAACCTTATCAACGAAGATCACTTATGCATAAATCAGCTAGAAGAGTTCTAGTTTATCTAAGAATGTTTCTAACTTGTATACCTAAGTAATACAACTCCTGAAAAGTCTACCGCATGTGCTAATGTTATCTCCTTGTCGTCCCAAAAGTCATTGTACAAATCACAAAGTGTTTGCTCTCAAATAGAACTTACATTCTCCCACTAGAGCAAATACTTTGTAAAGTTGTATAATCATACTTGAGTTGGGAAGAATCTGAATTGGCCATGAGATTAACTTTCGACACTTCTTAGTTTTCCAGTCTTCGTCATTGTTAAGCATTTATGAGAATTATAGGGCAACACACTCATTACACTGAAGAGTACCGTCCCCATAATTACTTTCAGTAAAGCTTATCAACACATAAAATTCCAACAAGATATATGGCATGTAAGACACAACTGAACATGTATTAATTATGTCAAACATTTGGTCCCTTTCAGAATTGAAAAACGACCCATGTGCTTCTATATAAAGCTCTCAGGTTGTCTGACACTTTATAATGAATAAGAATAATAAACAGCATGCAAAAATTATTCATGCATTATCGTAGCTAACAGCTGAACTCTTTAAGGGAACTTGAACAACCTTTCAGCTTTATTCTTTATTAGCTAAGAAACTTCATTGTTAATACTCAAAACTTGTCCTCCATAACATAAATTGCTATTGAATTAAAACTAGCATAAAAGTTTAAACCTGTTGCATAGCTCCCACTAGTTCGCTTCATCAAAACCAGCCAAGACTCCCATGCTAGTGACATGCTTCTTGAAAACAATGGTGGGAACTGCTTTATTTAACGGATCAGCAATCATGGATCCAATATCCAAATAATCAACTTTAACTAGACCTGCCATCACCTTCTCTCGAGCAATGAGATATTTTATATCCAAATTCCTTGTTGCATTAGACCTTTTATTATTCTTAGTAAAGAATATGGCTGCATTATTATCACAGAAAATATGTATAGGTCTCGATATAGAGTCCACTACTTGAAGCCCAAATATGAAATTCTTCAACCAGATAGCTTGATTCACTGTTTCACAGACTGATAAATACTCTGCAACCATTGTTGATGCTGCCACAGTTCCTTGTTTGACAGACTTCCAGGAAACCGCACCACATGCCATTAAGAAAACATAACCTGTAGTCGACTTCATATCATCTGGACAACCTGCAAAATCTGAATCACTATACCCTTCCAAAACCAAACTCTCGGTTCTTTTATACACCAACATATGATCATTGGTTCTCTGAAGGTATCTCAAAACCATTTTGGCAGCATTCCAGTGAGCTTCACCTGCATTGGATTGAAACTTCCCAAGCACAGAAATGGTGAAGGCCAAGTCAAGCCTTGTGCACACCTGTGCATACATTAAACTTCCTACCAAGGAGGCTTATGGTTTGTCATCCATAGCCTTCCTTTCTAAGTCTGTTTGTGGACACTGCAGCCTACTCAATTTATCACCCTTCGATATAGGCATCTCAGTAGTTCCACACGAAAACATGTTAAACCTTCTTAACATTTTCTCTATATATGCTCTTTGTGACAATCCTAGCAAGCCTCTCCTTCTATCCCTTTTGATCTCAATGCCTAAAACATAAGTCGCTTCTCCCATGTCCTTCATTTCAAAATGCTTCTGTAAAAAGGTTTTTGTATCATCCAACAAACTGTGACTATTTGTGGCAAGCAATATATCACCCACATAGAGAACTAGGATGATAAAGTTGCTCCCACTGAACCTCAGATAGATGCAATTGTCTGAAGGATTCTCGGTGAAGCCATGTTCTTTCACAATTTTATGAAATTTCAAGTACCACTGCCGTGATGCTTGCTTCAATCCATATATGGATTTGTTGAGTTTGCATACTAAGTTTCTTCCTTCTCCCTCCTTGAAACCTTCTAGTTGTCGCATGTAAATCCGCTCTTCCAGGTCCCCATTCAAGAACGCCGTTTTTAAATCCATTTGATGTAAAATCAAATCAAAGTGAGCCACCATAGACATGATAACCCTAAACGCATCCTTTATCGACACGGGGCTGAATGTTTCTTTGTAGTCTACACCCTCCTTTTGTGTGAAGCCTTTCGCAACGAGCCTGGCTTTGTGCCTTTCTATGTTTCCATTTGAATCCCTTTTTGTTTTAAAAACCCATTTACATCCTATGGGTTTTGTTCCTTCTGCCTGTTCCACTAAATCCCACACTTTATTGTTTGCCATCGAACTCAGTTCACTCTTCATGGCTTCTATCCATTTATCAACATCTGGTCCTGCAATTGCTTCTTTGTAACTCAGCGGATCATTAAACTCTGAAAGATCAGTGTCAACCTGTGTCAAATATACAAAATCATTTAGGGTTTAGGGTTGTAGGTTTTCTAACCCTAGATGACCTTCTTATATTTGCAGCACTCACAGCCGTGATGTTGTCTTCATGTGTCTGGTGTTGTTGTTGTTGATTTTCTGTCACAGCATCTTCAAACACATCTTGTACGACAGTGTTATCATGCAGTTCGATGTCATGTGCAACCTCCATCTCGTTACATGGTTCATCAGAATCATTGCTTCCCATGTTCTCGGTTACTACAATTATTGGTGCCATAATCACTATGTTACGATCAACGTTTTCAACTGCAGCTTCTTTATTGTTAATTTCTTCTTCAAATACAAACCCTTCAACCCTTGTCCCAGAATCAACGCTTGCATCAGACTCCATGAAAACTGCTTTTCCAGTTTCGACAATTCTTGTATTTTGGTTAGGGCAATAGAATCTAAAACCCTTCGATCTTTCAGCATATCCAATAAAATGACAACTGACAGTCTTTGAATCAAGTTTCTTGTAGCCGGGATTATATATCTTTGCCTTTGCTCTACAACCCCATACATGCAAATGGTTTAAACTCGGTTTTCTGCCTGTCTATAGTTCGAAAGGTGTCCCTTCCACAAATTTTGAAGGTACCCTATTTAATATATAATTTGCAGTTTTCACTGCTTCACCCCACAAACAACTTGGCAGATTAGTTCTACAAATCATGCTCCTTACCATGTCAATGAGAGTTCTATTCCTCCTTTCGACTACTCCGTTTTGCTCCGGAGTACCTGGTGTGGTATATTGGGCTACAATTCCATGTTCTTGCAGAAATAACGCAAAGGGTCCAGGATTTCTACCAATTTCAGTATATCTACCATAGTACTCCCCTCCCCTATCAGACCTTACAACCTGAATGCTCATTTCCAATTGATTTTCGACTTCACTTTTATAAATTTTAAAGGTTTCAAGTGCTTTAGACTTTTCTGAAATCAAATAAATGAAGCAAAATCTCGAGAAATCATCAGTATAAGTTATGAAATATTTGTTTCCTTCTAAGGTTTGTGTGGGAAAATGACCACAAATGTCCGTGTGAATGATCTCTAAGGGTTGCTTACTCCTAGTTGAGCCTTCTTTTCTAGTGTTTGTCATTTTCCCTTTAATGCAATCCACACAAAAATCAAAGTCATTGAAGTTTAATGGAGGTAGAATTTCGTTTTTGACAAGCAGCTCCATTCTTTGTTTAGAAATATGGCCGAGTCTCTTATGCCATAATATTGAAGATTGTTGAGTTTTGACTTTATCATCTTGTACGTTGAAAACACATTCAGTTTGATTCAATTTAAGTTGAAACATACCATCACTCATGAAACCATGTCCTACTTGAGAAGACTCATAAAAAACGTTGAAGCCCCTTTTATTAATAGTAAAATAAAAACCCAATAACACTAGCTTTGAAATAGAAATCAACTTCCTTTTCATGGAAGGCACATAAACAACGTTATCTAACTCTAAATAAAAACCAAATTCTAGCTTTAGTCTAACACTTCCTAAGGCTTTGACTTCAACTCTTCTTCCATTGCCAACCGAAACTTTGACTTCATCCTTATTTGGTGTTCTCCTTGTTGTGAAGTCCTGCAATGAATTTGTAACATGTATAGATGAGCCTAAGTCAAGCCACCATTCAGTGCTAGGTATGTTAATTAAATTTGATTCAAAGCAAGCAAAAACATTTTTTCCTTTCTTTGCTTCTTGTTTGGCAAGCCAAGCCTTATATGTGGGACAATTTTTCTTCATGTGGCCTGCCTTTTTGCAAAAATAGCACTTGAAAACTAAAGGTTTATTAAGTTTGAAGTTTCTTTTAGGAGAGGGAACTGACTTGGTAGAATCCTTTTTGGCAGTATCGGGGACATGAGATTTGGTGGTCCTAGTGACACTTTGGACAAAATTCACAGACTCAATTCTCTCTTTCTCAAACCTTTCTTTCTTCATCCTTTCTTCTTCACTCACACAAATAGCTATCAATTCATTCACATCCCATTTCTCACGTAGACCATTATAATAAACTTTGAGTTGTGTATAACTCTCAGGCAGAGAATTCATAATGACATGTACCAGAAAAGTATCAGAAATTGGTACCTCGAGTGCATTGAGTTTTCCAGCAACGTCCACCATCTTCAATATGTATTCTCGTACACTTTGAACCCCATCATATCTCATGGTAGTGAGAGCATTCATGAGATTACATGTCTTAGTTTTTGGTGACTCCCTATACTTTGCCTCAATGGACTTCAGAAAATCTTTTGCATTTGTTTCATCAGGAAAGCCACCTCTCACCACATCTATCATGCTCCTTTTGATGATCAATAGGGCAATTCTGTTGGATTTGTGCCATTTTTCATACTTGGATTTCTGATTGAAGGTGCTGTCATCAGTGAGTGCCGGAGGCTCTTCAGTTCTCAGTGCCAAATCCCAGTCCATAACTCCCAAAACGATTTCGAGATCTTGTTTCCACTTTCTGTAGTTGACACCAGTAAGAGGCTCAACTGTATTGAGATTCAAAGAGCTGGGATTCACTGAAAAGAAAACGTTCATGATATAAAGAGTATTAATCTTTAACCCCAAACCATAAATCACATCTTCAACATCTTTAGATTGATGAATATGTGAAAACTTTCTTTAATCACATCACTTTTATAGTCAACATTCGAATTTCTGTAATTAAAATCACAAGCCCTTGTGGTTTGACAATATTAATTTGATTCAAATATATATATATAATGATATGCTGCTTAAATTCGAAGCATGAAAGAAAAATCATCTTTAGGTGATCAATAATCATGTCTTGAATTTTAAGCACCATCACTGGTACATGTATCGATTGAAAAACATAATATCCTTATGATCAAGGATAACTTTAGTCATCCTTGAACATGTTTTATATATTTTTTCTTGATGATACAGTTCCAGTTCCATAACCTGCGAGACAGAATGAAATTTCTTGATGCCTTTCACATGGGGTCAGATGATATGTGAGGGCTCTGATACCAAATGTAAGTAATACGTATTAGTTATATATATATAAGGACTGACTCATATACCGATCTAACCACTAACCTGAGGAAGACATCGTCTCAGAAATAGGGTAAGGAACTGAGGCTCTTCTGTAACTCTGCACTGACCGAAAGCAAGACTCACTCAATGGGGCTTGAGAATTTCTGTAAACTTGCGTGTGTTTAGTGAGAGCACAAGGACCTCAGTTATATACTATATGTGATGGTCTTTGATTAGGAGTCCTCCCATTAAGTAAACCCTATCAAAGACGAACCTTATCACCGAAGATCACTTATGCATAAATCAGCTAGAAGAGTTCTAGTTTATCTAAGAATGTTTCTGACTTGTATACCTAAGTAATACAACTCCTGAAAAGTCTACCGCATGTGCTAATGTTAATCTCCTTGTCGTCCCAAAAGTCTTTGTACAAATCACAAAGTGTTTGCTCTCAAATAGAACTTACAGCCATGACTTGCGGCTTCCAACATTCGCCACTGTCCATGGTGGCCCTGCGGAGATTATTGAGCATGGTGTATCAGGATTTCATATCGATCCTTAACATCCCGAGAAGGCTGCTGCACTTTTGGCAGATTTCTTTCAACGTTGCAAGGAGGATCCTAGCTACTGGAATACAATCTCAGATGGAGGCCTCTAAATAATTTATGAAAAGTTAGTATCCTTCTACAGTTGTATAATAATACTTCGTATTAGCCATGCGCCACTCAAGTGAGGGGTTTTTGTAACATTGCAAGTACACATGGAAGATTTATTCTGAAAGGCTAATGACATTAGCTGGTGTTTATGGTTTCTGGAAGTATGCGTCAAAGCTTGAAAGGCGTGAGACCCGACGATATCTGGAGATGTTCCACATTCTAAAGTTCCGTGATTTGGTGAGTTTCTGTCTTGATTGTTAGCTTTAAACTACATCAATGGACGATCAGATAAATTCCTTTCATGGGACTTATTATGCTTGCATTGTTTCAGGCAAAATCTGTTTCTCGAGCTGTTGACGATGCACATTAAGCTACAACCTGCTCAGCTGCGGAGGCTTTGAGTCCGTAACTCGGTGATTCGCAAGGTAATATGGTTTTACGGATGAACTAGAAGTTACCCTTTGTGCATGTATGAATGTAGAATTGTACAGAAGCTCTTGATCTTGTATTGTTATGAACTGATTAATATAATATGCAAGACATTGTCATCCTTTACGAATTTGGTAAACATGGTGAAAAACACTCAGTTACTTTTCTTCCTTTCTCCAATCGCAAGACGAAGAATACATGCATTAAGTTTTTCTTTAAGGGTCCGGCTACATTACAAACACGTACTCAGTACAAATTATTTGTAAATACCACTTGTTGGGCCGTCATGGTGATTGAGCGGTGTAATACCATTTCAACGGTTTACTACACCATCTAATTGGTCCAATGCACTTTCTCATGAGTCGTCATCTGTGGGTTTTGTACTTAATACTCTCTAAAAAGGATTTGGATCCCATTCGAATCTAAATTATGAAAATCTTAGGGATTCTCACATTTGAGTCATTCATCATATATCATACGGTTAGAAATCATTTGAATTTTATTATTTAAAATTAAACACAAATAGTACCTAACAAAAATTGACTGCATGATATACGATAAACGATTAAGATGTGAGGATGTTTCAGATTCTCACAAAGAATATCAGTAAAGGATCCTCTTCCCTCTAAAAATCATTTCACAGTAAAGTGTGTAGGATTAATTAGTTAGGACAGTGCGGCTGTGCTCTTGTACTTGAATTCAGATCTGCTTTCCTTTAATCAAAATAGTTAATAATATCCCTATATCCTCTCTCCATGTGGTTCAGTCGATCTATAGTTCAGATACTTCCGTGTTATAATCCAATCTGACGCCACATTTGGAATGTTTTTGGGTCCCTTGGGAGTCCCTTTTGACTTTCAACTAACTTGCTAACTGCTATTCTCAACTTGACAATAGCAAGCAAGGAAGAAAATATCGGTAATATCGGAAATATCGGTAGTCCGAAAACACGGAAATATCGATGGAAATATCGGGATAATATCGATATCGATAAAAATTACATGGAAACCACGGAAATTGTAAGAAAAACTTGGAAATTTTTAATGAAACTTTGTAGGATGTTTATTTAGTCAATTATCTATTAGTTTATCACAAAAAATTGGAAGGAAATGCATTGCATGATGGATTTAACTGATTTAAGTTGATTATATAGCGAGCTGGCAAACATTGTGAGTGTAGAAAATATGTAGTAATTAATGAAAGAAGTTTAAACACACCATAATCATTTATATATAATTAATTAGTACAATATTTGGAGGTTTTATTTAGGATATTAAAAAAAAAAAAAGGGAAGTGAATAAAATGATGAAGAATAATGTGCCGAATTTGACAATTTAAATTTCTTACACATAAGCATGCGTCTAGGCGTTGAAGTTCCAAATTATAGTATATCAATTAACGATTGAAAATCAATACATTGAATAAGATTAAACTTTAATTTGGATGCCGATTATGTTTTTTCAACTTGATATAAAGTAAAAGTATTGAATTTTGGAAGCTAGGAGTGTGTCAATTGAATTTTGGCTGACGTGCAAGGTATCAATCTCTTCGTCTCTTCGAGGGCTACAACTTTCCTTTTTGTTTCACTCAATTTCGTTGCGTATTGAAAAAGTTATACTCATTTGAATCTTACCCAGTTTCTGGCGACCTCAGTAGATTTCGAGGCAATTTCCGGCCAAACCACAACGAGTCAGACGTCGTGTGAGGTACCATTCTCTTCGTCTCTTCGAGGGCTACAACTTTCCTTTTTGTTTCACTCAATTTAGTTGCATATTGAAAAAGTTATATTCATTTGAATCTTACCCAGTTTCCGACGACCTCAGCGACCTCAGTGACTTTCGAGGAATTTTCCGGCCAAACCACTACGATTCAGACATCTTGTGAGGTACCATTCTCTTCGTCTCTTCGAGGGCTACAACTTTTCGTTTTGTTTCACTCAATTTCGTTGCGTATTGAAAAAGTTATACTCATTTGAATCTTACCCAGTTTCCGACGACCTCAGCGACCTCAGTGATTTTCGAGGCATTTTCCGGCCAAACCACTACGATTCAGACATCGTTTGAGGTACCATTCTCTTCATCTCTTCGAGGGCTACAACTTTCGTTTTTGTCTTGCTTGATTTCGTTGAGTTTTGACAAAGTTATGGCCGTTTAAAGTGGGTGTAAAATTTCGGCCGAAATTTTGATTTTTTCCCCCATTGGGCGAGTCCCACATCGCCCATGCAAGGAAGTGAGCAATGAATTTTTCCTATAAAACTCACACTCCTCTGGTGAGATAACCAAAACTTGTTTGGCCTTTGGGCCATGATCAAGTTAACTATGTGTTGAGTTTTCTCAACATATTTAAGTATTTTTTTAATAAAATATCGCGATATTGTCGATAATTTCGAAAATATCGCGATATTATCGATAATATCGCGATATTTAGACGAAAATAGGTTGGATAGTTAAAAAAGTTTCGGAATTTCAAAAAAACGATAATATCGGCGATATTTCGCTGATATTATCGATTTTTTCCTCCTTGATAGCAAGTTATCAACTTATATCGTGTACATACCTTTAACGTTTCAAATCAGTCGAGCATTGTCATGTGAAAAAGCTTGTACTTTGACCAATATCATTGTCATATAAATTAAAACTTACACATAATATTACATTATTAACTTCAAAACATCAGGATAACAAGAATTTTTTTATTATGACAGGAACACGAGTGGTATATATGTAAGTGGTGGGTAATTTTATTTTTTAAGTTATTAACTTTTTAACACACATATCCCACAATTTATTAAGTAACACGTGGCATATCACTGCGTGTGCTGATCACATTGAAAATCTCTCCACAGTAATAGTATTACTGTCATGTGGCATGAAGGTCCTTCTCAACCTCGACCTGGCCGCTCAAGCTCAGCATTGCAAGGGAAATGATCATCTCCGTATCCCTTCTACTAAATCTATCAAATCAAGAGATTTGGACCTTTGAATTTTAATTCAACAGCTACAAATAGAGAATTCTTTTAAAAATTATAATAATTTTAACCGTTGAATCAAATTTCAATGATTCAGATCCTTTGATTTTGTAGATTTAATTGAAGGAATTCGAAGATGATCGCTGTCTGCATTGCAGAGCATGTGACATATCTCGTGTACTTTGTCAGAAGGACTACTCCCGTAGCCACTTTCTCGCGTTTTACACCCCTTTCTGACACTTGACCATATCTGACAAGCCTGCATACTTATATACAAGCAGCTTTTTTGACCAAACGATCCACACACTCCTTCCCTCCAAGCTTTCACATGCTTTTGCCCAAAATCTTGTTTCTTGATCTTCCTTCCACTTTCTTTTTCCGCACTCATTTTTCAACGGTCAAATATTTACTCGTTAACCACTAAACTACTACCCCAACAATAATTTATTTAATAACTTCCTAGTTAGGCATTATTTGGATTCTCTCCCTTCTCCTCCTTTCTATCAGTTTTCATTTTTTCTCTCTACTGAAAAGGTAAAACAAGATGATAATGTTGCTTAATCTTGAGCGTTCAAATAAAAAGAGAGAGAGGAGAAGGGAAAATGGGAGAGGAGAAAATCCATATCCCATTTCATTATCTACTATCACTCACCCGTTCTCTTTGTTCTTGATTGTGTTTTTTTTTATTAAACTATAAGGTATAATTGTTAAGTCATGTGCCTTGAATCTAAAGAAACCTTATTCTTGTGTTGTTTTGGGGACCATCCTTGATAATAATTTGTAATTATCTAATCCAAAATGTTTGTCTTTGGATTCTTATTTTTATTTAGCTCCTTGGGTAGAAAATCCCATCCGACTATATGATTTAAAAAAAAATATACCATTTGATGGACCTATGTGTATTTTAATAAAATGACTCGACTAAACATATCTTACTTAACAACAAGAATGACACTAGACTATACCACTGATAGTTACGGATCCATCTATCTCCAGCTTAGTTACTCGGAAACCAAAGTAAAAAAGCTTAGGTGTCCGACCATGTCAGCAAGGCACTTGAGTTTCTGACCATCTATAAAGTAACTCACAAAAACATGAGATCCTTTGAAAGTTGGTTACACCCTAATCTTTTCTGCTTTAGTCATTGCACGAGCTGGAATTGGATCGCAATAGAAGGTGATTTGGTTTGAGGAACTTTCGGATTTAGTTGTAGATGCCTTGATAGAGGATAGTGTTACATAGTTTTCTTTCTAGTATTTGATGTATTTGGTGGCCCCTTCTTTCCTTGATTCCGGATTGGTAGACCCGACAAGGCCTTTTTAGGGGCCACTCTCTTTTATTCTGCTATTCTCTTGTCATGGTTTCTTATTCTTAATAATATCTAATCTTTTATTATAAAAAAAAAAAATATCTTCATCCAATGTGGTCTAGACCTCCACCTAAGTGGTGGCTAACCATTGTTCCAATTTTATCCTAGATGTTTGAAAATTAAAAAAGAGGGCCTAGACCTGCCTAGACCGCTAGACGCTCGCATGCGTCTCAACTTTCATTTAGACAAAAAATAGATAATTTTTTTTATGTTATTTTTTTAATAAATAGACTTATTGAATACAAAAACATGAGATCCTTTGAAAGTTGGTTACACCCTAATCTTTTCTGCTTTAGTCATTGCACGAGCTGGAATTGGATCGCAATAGGAGGTGATTTGGTTTGAGGAACTTCCCGATTTAGTTGTAGATGCCTTGATAGAGGATAGTGTTACATAGCTTTCTTTCGAGTATTTGATGTATTTGGTGGCCCCTTCTTTCCTTGATTCCGGATTGGTAGACTCGGCAAGGCCTTTTCAGAGGTTACTCTCTTTTATTCTATAATCATCTTGTCATGGTTCCTTATTCTCAATAATATCGTATCTTCTATTAAAAACAAAAAAACAAAAAACCTTCATCCAGTGTGGTCTAGACCTCCACCTAAGTGGTGGCTAACCATTGTTCCGATTTTATCCTAGATGTTTGAAAATTAAAAAAGAGCGCATAAACGCAACGCTCGCATGCGTCTCAACTTTCACTTGGACAAAAAATAGATAATTTTTTTTATGTTATTTTTTCAATAAATAGACTTATTGAATACTTATATGAACACTTATTTATACTTGTTTTCCATATTTTCAATATCTTCTAATATTTTATAATATATGTTAAAAAATTTCTTTTCAAATCATGCTAAACTATTGCTAGTTGTTTACTAGAGGAAAATCACTCAAACAAAACTACCAAATTAGAATAGTGGTAAAGTCAACAAGTAACCCCCCAAAGGCCAATCTTAGAGCCCATAAAACTCTCACATATAAACACCGTTTCTGGCACGAAATTACGACATCGATACTATAATTATGAACGCTAACATATGAACCAACAACACCAACTACACCTTGACATTTGTGCTTCGTAGTTTGGGGCTCTTTGCTCTCGACCCTATCACCACGTGCACTTTCCATCCAGTTACTACTAAAAAGCAGTGCTTAATAATAATTAATTCAAATTAAAAACACCTAATAACTTGGAGGAGAATCTCAGAAGCAGCTTTCAGCTTTTAGCTTTTAGCTTAGAGCTGGCCAAATGAGTGGGCAAGATAAGCCAGTGATCCTACGAGGGGTGCGTTGATGTAAGTGGCTGGCTCCGACTGCTCGTAATCTGACCGTTGATCTGGGAACTTGTCGTTCTTGTCGGGCCCACCGATAACTGCCCCCACCAGGATGTTGGGGTTAGGGGATTGGGAGCTCATCACGCTGAAGCCGGACGAGCATTGGATCTTTGCTGGGTGTGCGGCGATGCACGGCAGCGATGAGCCCCTGTGGTGGATCCTCTGTGGGTACCTTGGGCCGTACCCCACCATGTAGGACATCTTCATTGGGTTGTCTCCTAGTAGATAATCCACCTGATAGAAGCCATTAACATAAACACGATTAAAAAGAGATTAATTAAGCTCTATTTTTCTCATTAATTTATAACAAGAGGAATTAATGTCTTTATCATGGCATTTGGGAGGGCCAATACGTGACACACGATTAAAACACGAGTAACCTTGTTCAATCCGAACTCGATCATGACATTAACGTACCTGTCTCTTGGCAATTGCTCGGAGCCGCTTCGGGGTGATGGCGGTGCCGCCGCAGTTAACCACCTGGCGGGAACCGGTTAAGTACTTGGCATAGCTCAAGATCAGAAACGAGGTGGATGTCACGTACTGCATGTTGCTGTCATTCATTTTGAACAGAAGACCACCTGCATCCAAAAACACCAAAACTAGCCGTTATGAACAGGACCACTCTGCTTTTGATTTTTAGAGGGAGAGAGAGAGAGAGAGAGAAAGTACCTGGGGTGTATTGGGCTGAAGAGTAAGAGGCTCCTGGAATGATTGAACAGATGAAACTATCTGCATGCCCCTTGTAGTCATGGAGGGATTTCACCTTTTGGACGAGGAATGCCTGTAAAAGCACAACCCCACGTTATAGTTGTCGGGGAGTTTTTTTTTTCTTTTAATTTACCATAAAATCGGAGCCTCAAGAATATACCAAAAACTGATACCGAATACAAAATTTTGAGAAAATAGGGACCTTGGAGAGAAGAATTCTTGCTCCGACGTGCTTGTTATCCCATCCGAATGTGTTGTCAAACTCCGCAGCCCCGAGAATCTGACCGTTAACCTGAATGTAACTGAGATACATCGGATTCTTGGTGGCCTTGTGCAGCCAAGCAGCACCCCACAGCAGCTCATCCTGCCATTGTTAAAAAAGATAACACCTTCAGCCACATTTTGCAGAAATAAGCAATAAAAAGTTGGCAAATTTGAAAGAAGTGAAATTCTTTTACCTGAAAGCCAGAGTAATCACAATAGTAGGGGCACACAAATTTCTTCAATCCGATGCTGTAAGGTCCTCTGTGCTTATCGGCAAACGCGAACACCTACACCCCGAAGCAAAACATTGTCTCAATTTGTAAGGAAATTAGAAAAAAAACCGCTGCTGTTTTTTTTCTTTGGTTGGAATTTGAAGTTCGGTTTTTTGAACTTACGCTCATGGCCCTCCTGACCAGAAGCTTGGAGTAAGTGGGATCACATCTCCTGAAGACCAAAGAAGCAGAAGCAAGAGCAGCAGCAGTTTCAGCTGCAACTTCTGAACCAGGGGTGTTTTGGTCTATCTTCAACACAGTTCTTGGGGTGTCCATGTCTTCTGGTCTCTCCCAACAAGCATGGTCCTTTGTAGCATCACCAACCTTCCAAAAGCACCACAATAATGGCTCAGATTTTTTTTTTTTTTATAGAAAAAGGCAGAGAAATTTGAAGAATGCTTTGGGTGGCAGAGTAAATTTACCTGAACATAAATGGTGCCTGGGTGCGCAGTAGCTTTAAGGAGGTAGTCGGTGGCCCACCGGATGGCCTGCCGGGCATTCTGCAGCTCACCTTTCATCAACCCGCCGAACTCAATCACACTCCATGAAAGCATGGTGGTGGTGAAAGCCATGGGAAACCCAAACTTCACATTGTCCCCTGCATCATAGTACCCTCCAACCAAATCAACCTGCATTTCGAAAAATCACATAGAAATCATAAAATGGTAAAAACCCACTGCATATTTTGAGGTAAAGTTCGAAACCCAGAAGGGGAAAGGACAAAAAAAATGGAAAGAATATGTAGGTTTTACATACGTGTGCGGCGGCACCGTCGGAGAGGCCAGAGTCTCTCCTCCAGGAAACCCTCTGGTTAGGAGGGAGCTTTCCGGACCTCTGGCCTTCGAAAAAGAGGATGGACTTGGTGAGGGCATCTCTGTAGTTGTGGCTGGCGGAGCGAGGGTGGCGGCTGATTGGGCTGCGGTGGCGGCCGGGAATGGGGTTGGCATTGCAGAGGAGGAGGAGAGTGGTGGAGCAAGAGAGGAGGAGGAGCCCAAGTGTGGAAGAGAGAGCCATTTAGGGAGGAGTAAAAGTAAAAGAAATAATAATGCAGGCCAACTAACAAGCCAACTGCTAAACTGGAAAGCCGCAGTGAGAAGAAGCAGACACCTCTCCCTTCTCTCCTTCCCTTGTATTTATAAACTGCAAAGGCTGCAAGCTGCTGCCCTCATCTGTTTAATCGTGCTAGGTCTTAATCATAGCTAGCTCTACATCCTCCAATAACGGCTTTTGCTTTGAGTTAATTAACTTGGATTATCTTGTAATGAGGCACTTTTGTCACTGTGTTGGTTCATTGTGCAATGTGCCCTTTCTCTGTACAATGAAATGTCATTGTAACTATATTACAAACTAGTAATACATTGTCATGTTAAAAAAGTAAAACGTTTGGCACAATATTGACTACTGTCACAAACTCATAACATTATACCATAAGTTTTTCTCTCTTTTTGGGGTTCGCAATATATTTATTAACAAAATTAGTCACATGAAGAACATTTTATCTACACCAGGTACGCCACTGTGTATGTATCTCAAACAAATAATGCAATGGCATGTGGTTTGACTTTCCTCCACAATATTGCATTATTAGTTTGAAATACAACGTCAATTGCACACACAAACCAATTATACACTAATATATGAAAACGTTAAAACACATAACAATGTCTGATCATTTGAGTCTTTATATATAAGTTCATTTATATTTTGTGGATTTTCTTATATTCATTAACAAGAATGTTCACGTGGGGTTTTATTTTCACTGATGCTCATATAATTTTTTTGGTGAGGAGTCTCTTCTGTAAACAGCAGTTAGGTACGAAAACTCATCGCTTTACTCATTTTCTCTCTCAAAAAAATGAAAGTCGCCACCCCTTCAACCCTAGATTAGAGAGCACAACAGCCGCCGCCCCCTTTGTTCTTGCTTGGTTTTGGCGGCATCCACTGCGACTCTAGTCCTTCTTCGAGGCCAATAGATCTGTTGCTTTAGCCAAAGTAAGGGCATTTCACATACCCCTTTAGCCTCACCCCTCGTCCAATTGCTATTGTATTTGTATTATATATATGTATTTGTATTATATATAGTTGTAGGGGTCGGTGAAGCCAATTTGGATCTTGTGGCTATCTCTTGGTGTGGTGTTCATGGTGATGATTGTCACATCCTAACCCAAGATCCACCACTTCCCGGGTCCCGCCTCTGCCGTAGCACGATATTGTCTGCTTTGGGCCCCGAACACGCCGTCACAATTTTTGTTTCTGGGAACTCACACGAGAACTTTCCAGTGGGTCACCCATCCTGAGATTGCTCTCCTTGTGATCTCGCTTAACTTCGGAGTTCTTAAGGAATTCGAAGTCAGTGAGCTCCGAAAATGTTTCGTGCTATTTGGAGGTGGGCATGCACATACAAGGTATATAGGATTCACTCCCCTGGGCGATGTGGGATCTAACAATCCACTCCCTTAGGGGCTCGACGTCATCGTCGGCACACTTCCGCCCAGGGATTGAATCTGATACCAAATTGTCACATCCCAACCTGAGGTTCACCACATCCCTGGCCCTGCCTCCACCGTAGCACGATATTGTCCGCTTTGGCCCCCGACCACACCTTCATGTTTTTTGTTTCTGGGAACTCACACGAGAACTTCCCAGCGGGTCACCTATCATGGGATTGCTCTCGCTGCAATCTCGCTTAACTTACGAGTTCCTAAAGAATCTGAAGCCAGTGAGCTCCTAAAAGACCTCATGCTATTTGGAGGTGGGCATGCATATATAAAGGTATAGAGGATCCACTCCTCTGGGTGATGTGGGATCTAACAATGATTCTAGTTGGGGTATACTTTTGGTTGCAAATTTTTAACATTGTGTTGCGATGTCTTGGTCGAATTGACCACTCAATCGTTTCTTCAGTGTGGCTGCCTTGTTGGCTGCTGGCAAGGCGTTTGTGGCAGCGGCGACAGTTGAAGTCTGCATTTGGTAGAGTCCTTTTAATTTCTCGTCCTTTTGCGTATTAGGCTGGGCGGCTTTTTGTGTATATGGATTTCCTCTATATGTGTTAGGTTTTTGCCTTTCTTTGGGTTGGCCTAGTGTTAATCTTCTTTCAGTTTAATGGATGTTAATTTTCGAACAAAAAAAACCTTTTGTTGTTTACTTACTTATCAAGAAATTACAGTACAAGTGCAGTGAGTTTGTTTTATGAACTTATGACAAGTACCTTTCATTTAACCTTAATTTCAAAGCCTTTCACCTATTGTCTGCAATAGGCATCAGATGCAAAATGTACCAGAATGTTCTCATTGGTTCAATATATATCTCTATTCCAAAAGAAATCTTTGAACTTCGGTTTAGGAAATTAAAAATGGAAGAGGATCTTCTCCGGATCTATTTTGTGGGGATCCTCCTAACGGTTCATTATATATTATGCGGTCAGTTTTCGTTAGATATTATTTGTGTTTAATTTTAAATAAAAAAATCAAATAATTTTTTACCATATGATACATGATGAATGGCTAAAATGTAAGAATCCCTACAATTTGAACCCATATGGGATCCAATTCCATTAAAACTCTCCCACACATTAAGGATACCTAATAAAATAGTGTATATTGAGCCGAAAAAAAATTATATGCAGTGAGGAAGTACTATGGAATATATGAGTTATGACTATGTCATTATCAAAAAGCTGAACAGACCAATATTACTGAAGCTGCACCAAAGTAGCAGTGCAGCTGGTTTAATTAAGAAGCAAATTTACAGCTTGGAGAATCCTGATGACATGAGTCATACTTAACCTAATCTAATTTATGAGTAGTTTAATTTGAATCTGAGTGCATATACTGATTATATTGCTTTAGTCAACTTGACTGTGTTCATATACACGTAAGCAATAGAGTATTTGATATAAGGGTAGTGTTGTCCACACATTTTTACTTTTTACACTCTTCTCAAATTTTGGCCGTCTAATTGAATGAATTAAAAAATATCAAAATACATAAATTAACAGAGGTGTGTAAAAGATAGAAATGAATGTGTGGATAGCACGCTGCTTTTTTGATCCGAGTATAATAAGGGACAATATTTTACTCATCCCCATGAAGGCGGAACTGATGCGACATCATTTCATCGGATTATAAGGATATATGGATAATTATTCTTGTTATCATCATCTAAAGATTATTTTTAGAAGTATTTATTCAATTTGAAGACCGTATAGTGTAGACATTCATATGTGTCGAAGAAACTAAAAGTTATGATAATAAGTAACAACCTCACGATGAACCGTCAATCTCTTTGATATATATAAATGACAAACGGTCTTCAAACCGGGTGAATTTTCTAATAAGAGATCTTTAAATGATGATAGAGAGAGAATTGCATGGATTATCTTTATTGTACGGTGAAATAATCTCATGTTACTGGGTAATGAAGGCTCTCCTCGCTCCTGACCGTGAATGAGTGAGTGCAGCAATTATCACATATATGAACACTGTTCAATTCCTATGGTACCATTACAAGTTACAACTGAACTATGCTTCAAGTACTTAGGACTTAGGTTGGAGGAGCAGTTGCCCATACCGTTTGGCAGATAGAATCAAAATTTACAGTCAGATGAGATTCAGAAAGGTGATGAACATATAAAAGATGGGTTGTTCGGAATCGAAATTATTTGAAATGAAATATGCTGTCGGAGGAAAGTAGTGACTTTAAACGTGAAGATCTTTGAGTTCTGCAATTCAGTCACAAAACGGTCAATAAGGCCCCATCCGTTCCCTGCACATATATGTGTACTAGTTCTAGTTTTTGGGATGGAGCACTGTTGAATCGAGAAATATGGATAACTTTTTGTTCTAAATCCTAATCCCCAATCCACATAATATACCAATAGCAACCCATCAGTCCAAATCGAGCTCACAAATTGAAGGAACAGTACCATTTCTATCGTGTAGTACTACTACTAGCTAGTGACATGCACCTGACTTGACGATATCGAATTTGCTTAGTTTCATCGATTTTTTAAGATACGGACATACACATGTTAAGTATGTAAATTTACAAATGATCCATTAGATTGTGCATGAGACCCATTGATGAGTAGATTTTATATTATATATTTTACCCTAATCTTAGTATATTTTGGTTAATATTTTGGAAGAATTTTGATACTTTGAATTGTATTTTCAATATAGGACTTTCGATTTCCTCTGGAGCAAAACAGGATCAAATGGACGAATTTTGGAGTAATTCCAGTTGGAGAACGTTTGTGAGTCACTTAGCTTGATCGTATCAAAATTTGGGATTTTTTCACCAAGCGGTTATTTTCTGGCAATAAAACAAAGAAGCAGTGTGCAGTGCTGGAAAATGACGTTTTTGGGCTTAAATTGCGTTTTTGGAGCCCAAAATGACCTCGGATGGGTTCGTGGCCTTCTGGAAAAGTGTTCAGAATATTTCAAACATTAAATCCAGCTGTATTGGGCCAGTTTTGGAGCAGCTTATGGGTCAAAACGTGGCTGTTCAGATTTTAGACAAATTTTTATCATTTTAATTTAGGGTTATGTTTCCTAGGGTTTGTGTGGGGGCTTAGCAAATATATTGCTTGGCCGTCTACCATATTTGGAGGACGCTTTATTTTATGCAATATTGGAGACAGAGAGAAGTGCTAGGGTTTTGAAGATTTTCTACTTGAAGGTGTTTTCAATCCTTTTCTTAATAATATTTTCTATGATTTCAATTATGAATATGCGGAACTAATTTCTATTGCTAGGGCGAAGCCTTGAGCCTTAGCATGAATATGTGATTTTTATTTAATTGCTTATGATTGATTGCATGCGTACTTTGAATTGTTAATCACCGAGATAAAAACTATCTAATTGTTTTAATGCCTAATCACCATTAGGATTTTTAGAAAAGTAATTTGATGCAATTTTGGTCGGAAGGTTCCCTGAAATTGACACTGGCTTCTTGTGATTAATAATTGTAATTTCTCTTAGGATGAATATCACGTCTTAAGGATTGCATGGTTTTTCAAAGGATTTTCATAAAGCATAATGAGTCTTTCATGTTTAGATTTGATCCGAACGTCCGGACGGGTTGCATGTTAGATATACGTTCTATGTTGGAGGTTCCAAGTAGAATATGAATTAGAAAAATCTAACCTTCAAAGTGGCATGTGTAGATTATAAGTAATTGGTAAAAATTCATAGGATTGTTAGGTGATGGTGGATCCCTAGTGCTTTCTTAATTTGATTCTCCCAAAACTATTTTATTTTCTCTCTAGCTCTAATATTGCAGATTGTTTATTTTAATTCATTAATTTCGTTTTTATTTAAATTAGGTTATAAAATCAATCACTTCAATTTCTACTCTACAATAATTAAATGGAATCTGATTAGTTCGAATTATTTAATAATCCATGTGGAGATGACCTTGCGAAATCCGTTTATACTACAATAACCTTGTGATTCTTGCAAGTAAAATAGGAGATTTAAGTCCGTTCACATAAGTAGTAAAAATCCCTATCACCCATCATATTGTGTAGTAAATGTGTCAAAACGTACAATACAATGATATGATAATGGTATTTTTATGTGTTCACATTGAAGCCGAACCCTAATTTCAAAGCCGGCTTATTGCAATGTCATTGTTATTATTGGAGCATAAATATATTATTGCAGCATTTGGTAAGTTCAACAAAATTGGAGTAGAGCAAAGAGTTCAAAGGAGTGTTGCTTTGACGGGACATAATCTTAGTGTGATTGAGTGTATATATCTTTGAAGTGTGTTACTAAAACTCAAATGCCGAAAGTTTAAAAACAAATTTAGAAGCTATAACCAACATCGACCTCTTGTCAGGAATCAACTTAAGCAAAAGATAATATGACGAAGCCAACATATGCTACAGCATGTGCAGTCATAAAGTTCATTTCACAAGTGTTGTGTTGAGAGGTGATTTAATTTTTTTTTTTTCCAACACTATTTTCCTTTTAATCATCAGATCAAGGACCTGTTTTTGTGTTTTGCATACGCGTTACAGCACTATACTTGCATGGTACGGCATTTCGAACATTCTCTTTATCAATAGGACCCAAAACCATGTTACCCCAAACAAATGATTCTCTAAAAAGAATGTTTTCATTAAAAAAAATAAATGAGGTGTGAGGTTTTCTCTTCAACTTTGGTCTCATTTATGAAATAAAATTAGTTGTTTAGGACATATACAATGATCGTTCAAAACTCAAATTTTAAGAGTCTAATCTCAAATCAGTTAATCATTTCAATGTTAGGTTTTCAAGTATTCAATTTTCAATAATGTGATCCTTGAAACTTAAAATTCAAGCTCTAAAAGCCTATTTTATACTCAAAATAACGAATTATGTAAAGTTTTTTTCTTTTCTTTTTAATAGTCAAGCATAGATTGAAAGATTGAAGAGGGCCTGTTGGATGAAAGGGAATTAATATTCATTGGAAAGTAGAATGGATGATGATCTATCCATCCAATAATGGAGCTTGTTCTTCTAAGTCAGAAACCGATGGCCCAGATTTGACGGGTGAGAGTGAGAGGGCATGTTTCAGGAAATGGGCTTATTTGTATCATCACGTGGTTTCTCTGATACGTGGTACCCCTCTCCACATGCTAAACTTAATCATGTATGCATGCATGTTCGTCTTCATCAGCTTCTTCATGCTTCATGCATCGCCTCTCTGTAAAACACAAGGTTAGAATCAACGACGACCAAAAAAGCTGACACCAAAGGAAAGAAAAAATATATATATACATTTGCTAGATCATCTTGCATGATCCATTTGTAATCAGCGGTGAATTCAAAATTCTAACATCAGGTGGTTTCAATATAAATGTTTAAAAAAAAGACGAAAATAACATTAAAAATGAAAGGATAAACTACCAATTTTTTATTCATAATCTTTATACAAACAAGATTACAAGCTACAAGGACCAAAATGGTGCATTAATATATATGATCTTTGAACCTCATCTGGAATATTAGGACAATAATCCTTCATAGGAATTTTCTTTCTGGGGTCTTTCTCAAGATTATCAAAAATCAATTTCCAACTCATTTTGTTGTGAAGTGAAACTATCCGAAATCGGATTGGTATTTAGAATTAGAGTGGAACTATCCAGAATGGTATTGGAACTATCAAAATTAGAGTTGAAATTTTTAGAGTAGAATTGTTTGAACTAATCAATGATGATTTTTGCTTGTAATATGTAATGCAAGGTTCTTTTAGACCTTAAAATAGTATATAGTTGTATTTTGGACCCATTACAGTGGGCTAAGATAGAGGGCCAACAAGAGGATGAGAAGATCAAAGCCTTGGGTCTATGAGCAGCCCAAAAAATAGATGACTAAGCACTATCATAAGAACAAAATGACCGCAGCTATAAATGACCACTTATCAGTTTGATTGACTATCGAAAAAGAAGATGAGCGCTTAATCACAAAGTACTTTTCAACCCACACAAGCAAGTTAGCAATATTGACAATTTTATGACACACAAAGCCTCAGAGACGGGCCTACCAAGACATCAACTCTAAGACATGCGTTGGCTATCAACAAGATTAGAGGTCTATGAGGTATGTAATAAAGACTCTAGTAGTAATTGTATAGTTGGAGTCAGCTAGACAAGGGTGAATGTGTAATTAGTTTCTGAATGTTGAGGTCAATTATGTCAATAGAATTGTATCTATATATACTGATGTAAATGTCTTGTTGAGTAAGAAAGTGAAATAAGAAGAAGATATTTTTTATCTCTGTACTCTCTGGAAGATAAGACTTAATATGGTATCAATCGCCACCGCCTCACGGCCTTGGTGAATCTTCGATCCCTCTCATCATCGTCTTCCTGCTTGGTGACTCTTCGATCCTCTCGGCATCTTCGATCTGATCTCTGGTTCGATCTGATCTCACAGTCTCACGGATTTTCTGCTCAGATCTGATCTCATGGCTTCTCCGCTCCGATCTCTGGTCCGTTCCGATCTCTGATCTCACGGCTTCTCTGCTACGGTCTCTGGTTCGATCCGATCTCTGGTGCTTCTTTTCTGTCATTAGTGTGGTTATTTGGTTGAATCTTGCCTGTATCTTCCACCATGGCGTCTGATTCGTCATCTTCTCTCCCAAATTCCTCTTCTCCAAACCCTAATTTGGTGCAAAGCTATACCTCTCTCACGATTCAGAACATTGGCAGTATGGTTCCGATCAAGCTTAAGAGTTCGAATTATCTTCCATGGCGAGCGCTCTTTGCCCCAATTCTTCGTCGCTACAAGCTTCTCGGTGTTATTGATGGTTCTGAACCTTGTCCCTCTCCTCTCTTGTCTGATCGCTCTGTCAATCCTGCGTTTGAACAGTGGTACGAAAAAGATCAAAATCTCTTGATTTGGTTGAACTCTACACTCTCGGAGGAGATTATTCCTTTCACAGTTGGAGTTTCTTCTTCTCGTGATTTATGGCTCAAATTGGAACAGAGGTTTGGTGGCATCTCCGATGCTCATATTCATCAGCTTCGCTCTCGTCTTCAATCTCTTCAGAAAGGCTCTCAATCGATCTCTGAGTATCTCCAGCAAATTAAAGCAATTTCTGATTCTTTAACAGCTGCTGGTGCCTCTGTGTCCGATCGTGACTTGATTGCTGCTACATTGCATGGTTACCAGAGGAATTTGACTCATTTGTTGATTCTATTACTCTTTGCCTCTCATCTACTACTTTGGATGAACTGCATGGTCTTCTTCTTACTAAAGAATTGTCAATGGCTCGTCGTAAGAATTAGTTGCGGCTGAACCGGTTCATGCTTATGCTGCTCAGAATCAACCACCTCTCATTCCTACACCACATTCTTCTCAAGCTTATGCCGCTCAACATCACCCTATGCAGAATTCTTCTCGCTACAACTCTAATCGTGGACGGAACAATAATCGCTTTCCCAACAACAGAGGCAATCGAAACTATCAGGGCAACAATAATAGGGGCTCTCACTCTAATTCTGGTTTCCAAAGGTCCAACAATCCTGGTTTTCGTTCTTCTAGTACTCCTGGAGTTCGTAACAATTGTCAAATTTGTGGATCCTCCAGTCATGAAGCTATTGATTGCTTTGATAGAATGAATCCCGATATCTTTGGTAGAGTACCCCCTACTAAACTTGCTGCCATGTATACTCATTATGCTTCCAAACCGTCTCCTTCATGGATTTTAGATTCTGGTGCTACATCTCATATCACCCATGACATCTCCAATATCTCTTCTCCTACTCCCTACACTGGTGAAGATAAGGTGTATATCGGCGATGGGAAAGGTTTGTTCATTCATCATACTGGCAGTACATTGTTAAATACTGCTCATGCCTCTTTTAAGTTGAACAATGTGTTACATGTTCCGCAAATGAAGCACAATTTACTCTCTGCATATCAATTTCTTAAGGATAATTCCTGCTCTTTGACTTTGCATTCCAATGGTTCTGTTGTTAAGGATCGTTCTACGGGGAAGATGCTTTTGCAGGGCACGGTTAACAATGGTTTCTATACTTTTCAAGGTATCCCTGTTTCTTTCTCTTCATCTTGTTCATTCCCTCATGCTTTAGTCGGTACTAAAGCCCCTGTGAATATTTGGCACAGTCGCTTGGGGCATCATTCTTCTGCCATCTTCAGGCGCGTTCTATCTGCAAATAAGCTTGCACTGCAGGGAAAACACTCAGTTGATTTCTTCTGCTCGGACTGTGCAGTTGCTAAGAATCACAAGCTCCCGTTTCATCCCTCTAGTTCTATTTCTACTACTAGTTTAAGTTTGTTACATTGTGATGTTTGGGGTCCTGCTCCTGTCATTTCTGCATGTGGTTACCAATACTATCTTTTAATAGTGGATGATTACAGCAAGTACTCTTGGTTCTTTCCTTTAAAGGCCAAATCTGATGTATATTATACTTTTGTTGTATTCAAGACCTATGTTGAGAATTCTGTTGGTAATAAAATCAAATGTTTGAGGTCCGATTCAGGGGGTGAATTTACTAGTAACAAGTTTAAATCTTTTCTTCAAGATCATGGTATATCTTATCAGCTCAGCTGTCCTCACACACCTGAACAGAATGACTGTGTTGAACGGAAGCACCGCCATTTAGTTGAGACAGCACGGACTCTATTAGTTGCCTCGAAAGTTCCTCATTTGTATTGGGTTGAATCCTTCTCTACTGCCGTCTACCTGATCAATCGCCTGCCTATTTCCAGCTTGCATCAGTCTCCATGGGAACTTTTATTTCACTCTGTCCCTGATTATTCCAAGTTGAAGGTTTTTGGTTGCTCATGTTATCCCTGGTTAAAGCCATATGTTCACTCCAAGTTAGATGGGAAGAGTACAGAATGTGTATTTTTGGGCTATAGTTTGCAGCACAAGGGCTATAGATGTCTTGATCCTACTACTCAGAGAATCTATATCTCCCGCCATGTTCAATTCAATGAAAACAGGTTTCCATTTCTTTCTTCTTCATCTGTGGTGGTTTCTCCGGGATCTCCCTCTCCACATTCCCCTTTTGATTTACACTTCTCTATTCCCCAGCGACCTTCTCCAGTTCAATCTCCTGTCCCTTCTACTGAGCATGTTTCTTCTTCCCCATCATCCTCCAATTCTGTCTCACCTTCTGCAGCTCCTCCTACTCATCCTCATGTATCCCATTCTACAGCTCCTAATACCCATCCTATGCTTACTCGTTCAAAGGCTGGTATCTTTAAACCAAAAGCATATTCTGCCACCAAACATCCTTTACCTGTTGATGTTGATTTTGTTCCTTCCACATACTTACAAGCCTCCAAGTATGCCCACTGGAGACAAGCTATGCAGGACGAGTTTAATGCTCTTCAACTCACTGGTACTTGGCATTTGGTACCCCACTCTCCGTCTCAGAACATTGTTGGCTGTAAATGGGTGTTCCGAATTAAGAGGAAACCTGATGGTACGGTGGACAGGTATAAGGCTCGGTTAGTAGCCAAAGGATTTCATCAAAAAGAGGGTGTTGACTATCAAGATACTTTCAGTCCAGTAGCTAAGCCAGTCACCATTCGTATTTTATTAACCTTGGCTGTTCAACATGACTGGTTTCTCCATCAATTGGACATTAGCAATGCCTTTTTACATGGAGATCTCAAGGAAGCTGTTTTTATGACTCAGCCACCTGGTTTCATTGATTCCAATCTTCCTACTCATGTCTGCCACCTCAAGAAATCTTTGTATGGTTTAAAACAAGCCCCCAGGGCTTGGTTTGATAAACTGTTCCAAGTCCTGTGCACTCTTGGGTTTAAGCAGTCCTCCTCTGATGCTTCTCTATTTATTCTTCAAGCTTCAGCTCCTGTTCTTGTTTTGGTCTATGTCGATGACATTCTTGTCACCGGCCCAAATACCATTCTCTGCCAACACTTCATTCACAAACTTAGCCAAGCATTTCCTGTTAAGGATATGGGCCCTCTTCATTATTTTTTGGGTTTGGAGGTGCAGCGCAATTCTGAAGGCCTCTTCATGCATCAAAGTAAATACTCTCTTGATCTTCTTCACAAGGCAAATATGGCAGGTGCCAAGCCTTGTGTCACTCCTCTTGGTACCACTAAACTTGATCACAATGGCCCTTTACTCTCTAATCCCACTGAATATAGATCTCTAGTGGGTGGTTTGCAGTATCTCACTTGGACCAGGCCTGATCTTTCCTTTGCTGTAAACCAAGTTTGTCAGTTCATGCATTCCCCACGGGAACAACACCTGCAAGCTGTTAAACGCATTCTCCGGTTTCTCAAAGGCACTCTTACTCAAGGTCTTTGGTTTAAAAAGGGTTCTCTTGCCCTCACTGCTTATTTTGATGCTGACTGGGCAGGTTGTACTTTTGATAGACGATCTACTACTGGCTTCTATGTGTTTTTGGGTCCCAATCTGATCAGTTGGAATGCTAAAAAGCAACCCATTGTTGCCCGGTCCTCCACCGAAGCTGAATATCGTGCTTTAGCACATACTGCAGCTGAAATCACCTGGATTTGCAAAGTTTTTTCTGATATCCACTTTCCTCTGTCTACTGTTCCAACTCTTTGGTGTGATAACATTTCCGCCATTTCTCTTGCCTCCAATCCCGTGTTTCATGCTCGGACAAAGCATGTAGAAGTGGATTATCATTACATTCGGGAGTTAGTATTGGCGCATTTGATTAAAGTGCTTTATGTCTGCAGCCAAGATCAATTGGCTGATATTCACACCAAATCCCTTTCAAAACACAGATTCTGTTTTCTGCAATCCAAGCTTCCTCTTGGCCATTTTCCTGTCCCAAGTCTCAGCTTGAGGGGGTGTAAAGACTCTAGTAGTAATTGTATAGTTGGAGTCAGTTAGACAAGGGTGAATGTGTAATTAGTTTCTGAATGTTGAGGTCAATTATGTCAATAGAATTGTATCTATATATACTGATGTAAATGTCTTGTTGAGTAAGAAAGTGAAATAAGAAGAAGATATTTTTTATCTCTGTACTCTCTGGAAGATAAGACTTAATATGTAATGGTTGTCAAACCTAACACTCGGGAAAGTGCTTTCTCGGCTATTCAAGGGTCGAGCGAAATGCTTGGTATTTGTTAGCCTAAGAAACCTTGCAATTAGCCCTGAACGAATGTCACTTTATCTCCACGTGTTGATTGGATAATGGACGAGTAGCCAGCAAGTCACGTTTATGCGTTTAGTTCATTTAATGTTAGAGCAATGAAGTACTTGAAAGCCCAAGACTTTTGGGGCTCATAAAAGGCCTATATAAGAGGGCCCTCTTGTAAGGGATCAGACAAAAAAAAAGTTTAGACTGTTGTAAAACACTTTTATAACCCACATCAAATATATATACATATCACTACAATGGACACAACCTAGTTTTGAGGTAAACCACTTAAGTTTTGTTGTCTATCATTTAGTCTTTACCCTATGTCGAACCACGGTTGGCCATACTGGTCTTTGTTGACCTTCAATTTTGAACGTTAATAGTTTGACGCCGTCTTTGAGAAACACATACAAATTGGTTGTGTTTTCTACCCAACTAAGCACGTCTTGTGCCAAGTAGTCATACATACTCCCCGAGTACTATGACAAGCAGAAGAGCGAGATAAAGAGCTATGTTCAGTGGCCCTGATGGAGCTAGTAAACCAAGAAGACGAGAAGAGAACACCAGGCTAGGCTAGCCAACTTGGAAGAAGATAGCCGTTATCCTCGCCAGCGTAGAATGACTAGTGAAGAAAGAGTAATGCGGAGACTATCTATTTGAAGTATATGAAAATTATGATATTCTTCTATAAAACGCTCCCAAATACTTTTTAGTCAAATTACATTTTCAGACGGGTCCTTAATTTGATTTTCTTTTGACTTGATAAGCATGAGAATTACTAGTGAGGCAAGAGTAATGCTAGGGAAACTATCTATTTAAACTACATTAATTATGTAAACTATACGACATAGTTGTCGATGATTTGATTATTACTTAATTATTTAATTAACATGTTTATTTTTTATTGATAACACATCACATAGTTTACAAATGTAGTTTAAAAAATAGTCTACCTAACGTTTCCATGAGGAAACTCTGTTTAAAATTTGAAATAGAATGTGCAGGTTAAAGCTAGTTACTGGTCCAGGGCTGTAATGGTAATATTTCCATCATCTTGAGAATCATGATTACCGATCACTGGAGCACGATATGTAGTGCAAGTTTTGGGACAGAGATTCACTCCATATCTCACAGTCCGGAGCGCAAGAACCAGAGAATCAGAACCACTCAAATTGAATTCGACAGTCCCTATTAACTCATTCCACTAGCCCACCTCACACAAATCAAGAGCTTTGATTTCTCTTTTACACAAACTAAGGGCTCGGATTTCCTAGTCCTTAGGTTTCGTATACTAATATCAGGAGAGGATCCAAATTCCAAGTTTTGTCCTCAATGGGGGATACATACAGGCTCAGAATCTTTCCTTTGTTCTGTGTTAAGCTGACGATTTGTGTTTCAACCCTCCTTTCTATCTCCATTATCTAACAAAAATGTTTGGAAAGTGCTTTTTACTAAGGATTGGTTATAATTTTTTTTTCTTTCTAAAAGCCCTTTTAATCATTTAAAAGCACTCTCTAATTAGTACACGGTGTAATGGAATCTAACCTTACTACTGTGAAATGGAGTAATGAACTGTTTGTACTCAAAGTAGGCTGCACCATGACGATCAAAGTGCAATTATATTCAGACCTTATAATAGATTTGTTCAGAAGCAAAAATGTTCGAGAAGGGATATACTATATATGTACATGGGTTCGTTGCATATGGAAAATGTAAGTCTCAAAGTTAAGCAAATCCATGACTTGTTTGATAATCACTTAGTTTTTTATTTTTATATTTTTATATTTGTGTTAGTGATATAAGGAAAAGACATGGAAATGAGAGATGAATAAGAGTGGACGGATGAAGGTGGGAGAGATAAGAAATGTATAAGAAAAGGCACACATTAAAAACAAAAAACGAAACTATTTTCAGCTTTTCACTTTCAAAATTTTTATTTATATTCCTTCATCTTTATTGTTTCTCCTACTCACACATTTCTTTTATGTATTTTCTCTAGATAGCATAAATGGTGAAAAAATAAAATATTATTAAACGAGCATCTTATGTTTATCACACTTGGCTAAACTGGAGGAATCAAAGAGGTTGAATATATACATCATTTGTCTAATTTTTTTTTTAAAATGAGAATTTGTTACCGAATCAAAGGGATGAGAAAAGAAGAAAACGAATCACAAAACTTCGATCTTGTTTTACAAGGTGTATTTATGAAACCCTAATTCTGAACATACATGAAAGCAATCATAAATCTTAGTAAACCATAAGAAAGCAATCATAAAATTCATTCTACTAGACAACCCTAAGACATAAATTACCAAAAACATATATAACTAAATAGTTATAACTTAAGTGTATAGTAGTGAATATACATATCTACGAAGACTTGGAAAGTGACTCTAAAAAAAAGACATGGAGCACGTGAAGTTAATGGAAGACTTGACACAAAACTGAGATAATGGCGTCCTATGATTCATACAGACAACCCCACTTAGTGGGATAAGGATCGTTGTTGTTATTGTATAGTAGCAAATAGTTTTTCCTGAAGCAACTCTATACAAGCAGTTGAAAATGTGCAGCTATTCTGTATATTTATGTCACCTCTCAGTCTCAGTCAAAGGCTATGCATCTTATATTTTCTTTGGCTAGGAGCTGAAAGCTTAGAACTTGCACTAAATTACCACTGAAATTTGGAAACTAATTAATTATTATAACCCTATATAATGGTTCTTCTCAACTAATGACATTATACCAAATAAAACAACTTCCAATTTCAAACATTCGGTTACCAAGGAAATTAACTTGCTGCTTAATTTGACCTAGACGAACCAAGTTCATAAATTAATTTACGTACGTAGACCATTTCTTATTTGACTCAAGACCATATATATATATATATATATATATATATATATATATATATATATATATATATATATTTCTTATTTGACTCAAGACCATATACACACACACACACACACACACACACATAATTATCATATTTCAACAAAATTAAAGTATTATAAATTAACATTAAGCGATTTTATAACTTTTATTCAAACAAATGGAAAACTAGAATAATTATATAGTATATATACAAATGTTATAGTTGAAATAAGTTGACAGTGGAATTTGCCTAATGTTAGGAAACACAAGGAAATTTTTTCAAGGTTTTTGACTGCATTTGGATTCAGCAAATGGACATGAAACTAATTCTGTTGAAGCTCAGCCTATATAAATACAACGCCAGAATGCCTAATATATAGCACTTAACTTGTCTGTCATAGCCCCAAATTCGAGCCAATGGCTAATTTGCAACTATTCTCCATGTCCAAAATTTCGGTTCTCATCCTTCTTCTTTCAACGTGTTTTGCATCTCCATCTTTAGCTGCAGATGCAAATCCAGTCTCCAAGCAAACCATTTGCAAATTCACCCCAAACCCTACATACTGCAACTCCGTCCTCCCCAACCAGACCTCAAATGCGTACGACTTTGGCCGCTATGCTGCGCAAAAGTCGTTATCACAGAGTCTCAAATTCCTTAACTTGGTGGACAAGTATCTCCGAAGCCACTCTGCCACTCTCTCACAAAACGCGGTCCTCGCTCTCCAGGATTGCCAGTTTCTTGCAGGGCTCAATGTAGATTTTCTTGCAAGCTCCCTGGAAACCCTAAACAACACCAATTATCCAACACTTTCTGACTCGAAAACCAACGACATCCAGACCATGCTCAGCGCCATCTTAACAAACCAGCAAACATGTTTGGATGGCATACAAGCCACAGCTTCATCTTGGAGTGTAAAAAGTGGTCTTTCGGTTCCACTCTCTAATGACACCAAACTGTACAGTGTTTCTCTGGCCTTGTTCAACAAGGCATGGGTGCCTAAGAACAAGAAGAAGAAGGGGAGAAAACTGCTTGATAATCAGATCAACGTTGATGACGTGTTGGTCAAGGAAATAGTGACTGTGAGTCAGGACGGAAGTGGGAACTTCACCACCATAAACGATGCCGTTGCAGCCGCTCCAAACAAGTCTGAAGCCTCTAAAGGTTACTTCTTGATTTACATCAAGGCAGGAGTTTATGAAGAGTATGTGACCATTGACAAGAAAAAGAAGTACCTCATGATGGTTGGCGATGGCATCAATCAGACTGTCCTCACTGGCGACCGAAATGTTGCAGATGGAAACTGGACAACTTTCAAATCAGCAACATTTGGTAAGAAATAATCAGCAAGTTTTAGTTAATTATTAAGTTAACATATCTGTTTCAAATTAATTTAAGTTTGTACAAGTAAATTTAATTGAACGAATTTAATAAATAAATATCTCGGTGCAAACACTTAACGAAAAAATAGAAAATATGAACTATAGTGATCTATATACAGCTTGCTGTATGTTTAGTGCACTAGTTTAATTTTTGAATTTTTTATGAAAACTTTGTAACCCCCATTTTACTTTTGCATATATATTTCCGAGCGAGTTTTGTTATAACTTGTACGCCAATTGATTCATGTTGCAGCTGTAGTTGGACAAGGGTTTGTGGCAATCAACATGACGTTTCGTAACACCGCCGGGCCCTTGAAGCACCAAGCAGTCGCGGTTCGAAACGGGGCTGATCTATCCACATTCTATAGGTGCAGCATTGAAGGGTACCAAGACACCTTATACACACATTCTATGAGGCAATTCTACAGAGAATGTGACATCTATGGCACCGTAGACTTCATATTTGGTAATGCTGCAGTTGTCTTCCAAAACTGCAACATTTATCCCCGCCTGCCGATGAGCGGCCAATTCAATGCGGTCACGGCTCAAGGTCGAACTGACCCGAACCAAAACACGGGCACTTTGATTCACAATTGTACCATACGAGCTGCCGATGATCTGGCTTTGAGCGACGGTGGTACAAAGACTTATCTCGGAAGGCCATGGAAAGAGTATTCTAGGACAATTTACATGCAATCCTTCATGGATGGTTTGATTGACCAAGACGGTTGGCATGAATGGGATGGAGATTTTGCCCTAAGCACTTTGTATTATGCGGAGTACGATAGCAGTGGACCCGGTTCGGACACTAAAAGCCGAGTTGCATGGGCGGGCTATCATGTGATTGATGCTAGTGATGCTTCAAATTTTACAGTATCCAATTTCTTGCTGGGAGATGCTTGGCTGCCTCAAACTGGAGTGCCTTTTTCTGGTGGCTTATACTAATATTACAAACAATATGGTAAATTGGATTTGGAAGTAAAATTATTATGATTTAATTAGCTTATTTTGATTGTTGTATGATTTTAAATACATTAAAATTTCTCTAAAGTAAACTCTGTAATGGAATTACTGCAAGTGATAAAAAAAATCTGTCCCAATTTGAGACCATTTATGTATTGGAAATTTGAATAACCTTCATATTGTATTAAGTTATAATTTTTTTTGATCTCATCTTAAGGAAACACACATCCACATAGTTATAATTGTCAATGAGTTCAAAAATATGCAAGAATTAAAATACTTGCTGCCACGGAATCCTATTTAGAAAATACAACATTCATTAAGGACAAATAAATCAATAAATAATATTTCAATTATGTATTAGAGTAAACTCAACACTATAATAAGTTAAAACTTTTTTTTGTCTCATTTTAAGGAAACATGCCTCCACATATTGTTGATGAATACAAAAACATGCAAGAAATAAAATACTTGGCGCCATCTTAACTAATAACCTCTCTAAAGTTATAAAATTATTTTAGTCCCAACTATATAACTTTAGAGAGATTTTATTGTAACTCCATTGGCAAATGTTAACATCAATTATATATGTCAAAGTTGTGCGCATTTCAACATTTATAGCATATGTAAGCGTCTTGTAGCGTAGTTTGTATAAATATTAAACCTCGTGGCCCAAATTTGATTTTGTTCTTTCCGTTATCACTTGTATGTACAAATAATAATAAGCCATGTTTAGTAGGACTGTGGTTCCCTAATAAATAAAAAATCGTGGAAAGTTTTGGGTTTGATGTTTCAAGCTGTTGAATCTGTTTGACTATGGCCACAGATAATGTGAAACTCCTCATAACCTCTCTGGGTCCGAAAGATTTTGATAACCGTGACTTACCATTCGTTGTTCCCCTTTAAAAAAAACAAAAATAAAAATGATCAAATAGCTTGAGGAGACAAATTATTAGTTATTTCTCACAAATTAATTGAAGTGATGGAAAAGTCCAACGTCTGAATTCAAACTTCATGCATTATATTAATTTGACTTTTTTTATGCCTGTTAATTTGATCTATTTCTAACGACTCGATATCTCATCAAGCATTATTAATATAGCAGAGTTTTAAGATAAAACTGGGAAGAGAAAGAAAGATGACCGCATAATGTTACTATTTTTACTTAAAGTATAAGATTTCTAAAAAGAGATACATATTTAATATGTGTTCACTCTTAATACAACATGCAGAATACTACATCACATAATTTTTGTTCCCAACTTCCTAGTGCCAATAAAAATTTCTCTGAATTTGGGCGTTGAACTTGTCAATCATCATTAATTCTATGATAATTATCAACCAAGTGGGATTAACATAAAAGGTGGAATTTTAGACATGGAGGAAGATGCTGGAAAGCTTCATTTCATTTGCGGTAAGCTGCAGGAATGCAAGTTCGAAACATTGACTTGGTCACTTCACTTTATCTGTACACCCAACTTGTAATTAGGGTAGGGCAATGAAGAAGCTGAGGACTTGTGTACAGTGTATGGTGGTTGATTATTCCACCGTCTTTGAAACAGCTCCTGTCAATGGAATAAGATTTTTTTTCCTCCTATTCACATTCCCTTCTCTCACATATTGCTTTTTATCTTATTATCTTTATAAAAAAAATTAATATAAGATGTTAACAATTCAATTGGAAGAAAAAGAAATGGAAGAAATATTAGTAGGGGAGAGAATCATCGATTCCCAATGACTAAGTTTTCAACGCGGTTACAGACTGCATATGTTTCTGGTCGGATTTAAAATATATATTTCTGTTCATGTACATCAATAGCTTAGAAAGTCAATATAGTGAGAGGTATAGAGCATAGCTTAGCAAGTCAATATAGTGAAAGGAAAATATTCAAAAACACACTGCCGTCACTCGTCAATGCAACGTGTAGCAAAAGGAAAATATTCAAAACCCACCGTCACTAATTGAACTCGAGTGAACTTTCCTTTTAGTTTACCATAAACTCATCAAAATTGATCGTGTTAATGGTTATATTTTATTAATCCAATCAGCTAGGCAGGATATAATGACATGAGAAATGCTTATCGAATTTTCTTCAAAGTGGAACTCATCATTAATTCTATGTCAATTCATATTTTTTTGCACAATATATTATAATATTGGTACAAAAATTTATGTTAAACTGTGTGGTAACAAAAATTTTATAAAAAAATCTCATTTTTGAGAGAATTCTCTTAGCATTTTTCTGATCTTATATCCTCTGGGTTAGTTAACAATAATTTCACCTTCAATTTAAAACACACCCACTACCAGAATAATATTGAATTGAAAATTCTCCAAGTAGCAAATGCGACAATGTATTTGGCCGAAAGTTCTTACATGCAAATACCCCATCAAATTATTATATTAGTGAATGAGGATCCTCTTCGGATTCTATTTGTAAGGATTTTGAAAATTTTCAAATAGTGTCTATTCATCGTATATCGTGCGGTCAGAAATCATTTTAAATACTTTTATTTAAATTAAATATAAATAGTACTTGACGAAAATTGATCGCACAATATACGATAAACAAACACGATTTGAGGATTCCAAGATCCTCATAAAGAGAATCCAGACAGGTTCCTCCTGATATATAAATCATGCCTGAAGATTGATATCTATCCTACTCGATGTCACCAATCCCCTTCCCTTGGGCACCTTCCCCACCGTTGACAAATGCCCCAATGCATCTAATTTATAAGTAAATAACAAAATACCGTGAAATATAAAGATAATTTAGGAGCTATTATTGGACAACCCACTCAAGAAATCATATATCCTTTATTTTATTTTATTTTATTTTACAATAATATAGAATGAATGCATTGTGAGAACCAAACAAATACAAGAGAGTACGTACAAAAGGTAATATAGAACTCTTATACGATTACCATACGAACTAAGAGAAATTGGTGTAAATCTGCAAAAAAGGTAACAGAAGCAAAATACCTTACAGACTGGCACCTATGTTTCCAAAAAAATCACTCGCTAAAACAACGAGACCACATTATTCTATTGGATGAATGGGACCAGGTTGACTACATACTACTATTAGTCGACGTTTGCATGTACAAATTGTAAACCTTACTGTATTCTGATAAAGAAGATAGAAGGAAGATGGACGAGGGAAATGTTTACAGAGAGAGAGAGAGAGAAGAAAGATCTTATTTTCTATATTGCATTACACACACACACTGATTACTGTTATATATCAGTTTACATGTTTACACATTCCTTATAACTACCCAATCTAACTTCCTTCCTTATCTAATGACAAGTGGCATCTTATAAGCCATTGGATCACTATCCTCAACATCCCCCCGCAAGCTCAGGAGAGGAGTAACCTAACCTGAGGTTGTTACAATGCGTTCGAAACAATGGAGCAGATAATCCCTTAGTTAAAATATCAGCAAACTGATCACCAGAGGTAACAAATTGAACCTGCAGCAACCTTTTAGCAACTCGTTCTCGCACAAAATGGATGTCCACCTCAATGTGTTTAGTTCGCTGATGCAAAACTGGATTACACGACAATGCTATTGCTGACATATTGTCACAGAAAAGAATAGGTGGAGTAGTAACTTGAATTTGGAGGAAGTCAAGTAATTGTTTAATCCAGTCAAGTTCAGCTGCAGTGGTGGATAAGGCCCTGTATTCAGCCTCAGTAGATGATCTAGAGACTGTTTGCTGCTTCTTAGAGGACCAAGAGATGGGGTTATGACCAAGGAATACTACAAAACCGGTTGTTGATCTCCTGTCGTTGGGATCACCAGCCCAATCAGCGTCTGAGAAAGCATGTAAGTCCATAGAACCTGGCACATATTTAATACCAAGCTTGACAGTACCCTTAAGATATCTGAGAATCCTTTTTACTGCAACATAATGTGATTCCATAGGCTTGTGCATGAACTGACACACCTGATGTACTGCAAACGCAATGTCTGGCCGTGTAAATGTGAGGTATTGTAAAGCTCCAACTATACTCCTGTAAAGTGCAGGATTGTTGAAAGGTTTCCCATCATCCAACAGCAGCCTATTATATGGTAAACAAGGTGTTGCACAAGATTTTGATTCTAACATCTCAGTCTTTGTAAGAAGATCAGTAACATACTTTGTTTGGGATAGGAATAAGCCATCAGCATGTTGAATGATCTGAATCCCCAGAAAGTAGTGTAAAGGACCTAAATCCTTGATTTCAAATTCCTTGGTTAATGCAGCAATGACATCAACCATAACGGATGCAGTGTTTCCGGTGATTATTATATCATCCACGTATAATAAGAGAATCACAACTGAGGAACCACCTTGCTTCACAAAAAGTGATGAATCTGCATAAGTTGCATTAAAGCCAATAGTAGGAAGAAAACTGGTGAATCTGTCATTCCAAGCCCTCGGGGCTTGTTTAAGGCCATACAGAGACTTATGGAGTCTGCAAACATAATCTGAACGGTGAACATCAAGAAATCCAGGTGGTTGAGACATATAAACCTCCTCCTGCAATGTGCCATGAAGAAATGCATTCTTCACATCTAGTTGTCTTAGTGTCCAACTAAAAGTAGCTGCCAAGGCCAACACAAATCTTACAGTAGTTGGTTTGACTACGGGACTAAATGTTTCCCCATAATCAACGCCTTCTTCCTGATTAAAACCTTTAGCAACTAGCCTAGCCTTATACCTCCCAATTGTTCCATCAGCATTCTTTTTAATCTTGAATACCCATTTACATCCAACTAAGTTTTTAGTTGGAGGTAAAGGTACTAAAGTCCATGTGCCCTGAGAATGTAATGCAGAAAGCTCTTCCTTCATTGCATTGACCCAAACTTCACTCTTTAATGCTGACTTATAGGTGGCAGGTTCAACAGTCGATAAATCGACCCCCTCATTCTCATGAATTGTTGCTAAAAGAGCCTTCTTCTTGGAAATCCCACTTTTTGACCGAGTTTGCATTGGATGCAAATTTAATGGAGGAATGGGGAGTACCACTTGTAAGTGCTCTGGTTGGAAATCAGGGGTCACAGGGATAACGGAAGATGATGACTGTTCAATTGCAGTAATGGATTGTGAAGAGTGTTGCACTACTGGAGGATCAGGGGATGGTGATATGAAAACAGGTGGTGGAGAGTCTAGAGGTGGTGAATGTGGTATTAAGGTAGGCTGAGAATGACTAGAGTGTGATGTGGAAGAATTAGGGGTATGGACAATCGGAGATGTAAGCACATTTTGAAGATTAGGGACAGGTAGAGGGATTGATGCTGATATAGATGATGATCGAGACACTGGTAAAGGATGTGGAGCAGCCAAAGATGAGTAAGGAAACTCCTTCTCATCAAAGAGGACATGTCGAGAAATAAAGACTTTCTTTCTGGACACGTCATAACAGATGAAACCTTTGTATTTGGAAGCATAACCAAGAAAGACACATTTACTGGTTCTAGGTTGCAACTTGGTTGAATTAAAAGGCCTTAACAGTGGGTAGCATGAGCAGCCAAAAATTCTTAAATGGTTAACTTCAGGGACATATCCAAATAGGACTTCAAATGGTGATTTATGATGAAGTGTTTGAGTAGGCATTCTATTAATGAGATAAACTGAGGTTTGACACGCAAAGGACCAGAAACTTGGAGGTAACTTAGCTTGTTGTAACAGGGTGATGGATGTTTCAATAATGTGTCTGTGCTTCCTCTCGGCCAGACCATTTTGTTCAGGTGTGTGAGGACATGACATGTGATGAGTTATTCCATTTTGAACTAGAAAGGACTGAAATTGCTTGCCTATGTATTCACCACCACCATCACTTTGTAAGGTTTTAATGGAAACAGAGAAATGATTTAACACATACTGATAAAAGGCAGCAAAGACAGAACAAACAGCTGATTTATTAGTGATAGGAAAAATCCAACAGTACCTTGTATATTCATCTATGAAGGTGACATAGTATTTAAAACCTTCTATAGACATACAAGGGGCAGGGCCCCACACATCACTATGAACAATCTCAAATGATTTATTGGATTTTGACAAAACAGGCATAAAAGGCAATTTGCTAAATTTTCCCTCTAAGCATGTAGTACACAACATTGGAGAAGAATCTGGTACCACATGTATGTTGGACTTTTTAAGAATGAGAGAGGTTATGGGATTAGAGGGATGACCTAGTCGACTATGCCATAAGCTAGAGTTGACTTGATGACCAAGAAATGCAGCGGCTGGAAAAATTGGTTTGAAGGATGCATATCTGGTAGGCATAGGAATAGGGTACAATCCATTATTGCATAGGCCTCTGAACAGTACTCTCCCTGTGACTTTGTCCTGAATCCAAAAACAGAAAGCATCAAAAATTAGCCAACAATTGTTGTCAAGACATAGTCTATGTACTGAGAGCAAGTTTTGAGTAAGTTTAGGCACACAAAGCACAGAGTTCAACTTTAATTTGTGAGCAGAAGTTTGCAAAACAGAAGAGCCCACATGGGATACACTCAAACCTTCACCATTGGCAGTCTCAATCATTTCTGTGGATGGATATGGTGTAGCTAGAGACAGATTGCTTAGATCAGCAGTCATATGGTTGGTAGCACCTGAATCAGTGAGCCATACTTGTGGATTCAATTGTTGGTCCAAAGATGGCGCTGAGGCATTAACATGATATGCATTCATGGATGACTGAGAAGTTGGACCATTGGAATTTCTGAAGTGACAGAACTGAGCACTGTGGTTTCTTTTTCCACAGATTTGACAACCATCAGGAATTGGAGAATCAGTGTTCCTAAATCTGCATGTATCAGCAAAGTGACCATATTTCCCACAAATTTGACATGGTGACACCTGAGAATTAGAGGAAGAGTATTGGCTTGATGGAGAGGTACCAAGGATCCCTCGAGTTGAATTGTTATAAAACTGCTTGCCATTGAAAGACTTAGAATTGGAACCATACTGAAATTTCCCCCTTCCTTTATTCTTGTTGTAGAAAGGTCTGTAGCTCGAAGGATGATAACCAGATGAGTTACCATCAGAGGATCCACCTCCAGAGGTGAAATGAGTCCCAGTGTTGAACCCTTTTTCCGTGGACTGTACAGTAGAATCTCTAGCTACCATAGCAGACATAAATGGAGTAGCAGATATATTTTCAAGCATGGCTTCCTCAGCAAGAAGTTGAGACCTAAGATCTTTGAGGGAAATCACACTGTCTCTTCCTCTAATAATCGAACGGATGGTATTAAACTCAGCAGATAAGCCATTTAGAGTAAGAATTACTATATCCTCATCATCAAATTTCACACTAGCAGCAGACAAGTAATCTCTAGCCTCTTTGATCCTTTGCAAATATAGAGAGATCGAATCATTACCCTTTTTAATGTTTTGAAGTGCAGATTTCATTTGAAAGATACTAGTACGAGTCACTATCGAAAATTGTTCCTTCAGTCGATTCCAGAGATCTTGAGCACTTGTACTGCCAATAACACACGACACTGCAGGTGGTGAAAGAGTCGCCGTGATCAATTGCATGAGGGCACGATCATGCATCTTCCAAATCTTGTAAGCCTCAGAGTCAGCTTGAGTGAATGAGGGACCAGAATTAGTCTCTGATTCACTAGAAGTAGCTGTGAGAAATCTTGGTGGACAGGGCATTGAACCATCAACAAACCCCATAATGCCATAACCTTCGAGCATCAATTGAACCTGGAAATTCCAAGTCAAGTAATTGGATTCATCCAGCTTAACCGTTACAGAAGTAGAAACTGTGGAGATAAGAGACGTAATCGGGGACTGAATGATTTGTAGTTGAGAAGCCGTCACCATTATGAAGTAATTCGACAAACAAGAACCAAGAAACTTTTGACAAACACCTGGTGTGCAAGAATGTGTTTCTTGCAGAAAGAGAGAAAGAACACGATGAAGACCCCAAAAAAAACAGAATCAATTGTTTTCAAGAAGAAACTAATGGAGATCAGGAAGAAAGAAGATGAAAAGCGGAAGCGGAAGCAGTATCACCAAGATCGATCACCGAGCGACAAGCTATTCCGGCGATGATACCATGTAAACCTTACTGTATTCTGATAAAGAAGATAGAAGGAAGATGGACGAGGGAAATGTTTACAGAGAGAGAGAGAGAGAAGAAAGATCTTATTTTCTATATTGCATTACACACACACACTGATTACTGTTATATATCAGTTTACATGTTTACACATTCCTTATAACTACCCAATCTAACTTCCTTCCTTATCTAATGACAAGTGGCATCTTATAAGCCATTGGATCACTATCCTCAACACAAATAACATCAAGTCTGAGATCTAACGCGTATTTGTACACAAAGTCTTACAATTCAGTTGACCTCACAAATACGAATACCCACAAAAAAATTGTTCACTCCAACCACCATATTATCAAGCCAGAAAAATAATCCAGCTCCCTCTCTCGCCTCCTATGTGTGTGTGTATATATATATATGAATCAAGCCTATCACCAATCATCAACTCCACTAAATAGTATACAATACTAATTCAAATTCCAATCCAAATGGCTTATAATTCTAAGCTAATCTCATCCCTCAATCTTTTAGCTTCATTTCTCATCCTTCTCATTCCACTCTTTGCCACTCTATCTTTAGCCGCGGATAACTCTTCAACCACTGTCTCTGCCGGAACCATTTGCAAATCCACCCCCGACCCTTCCTTTTGTAAATCTGTCCTCCCTCACAACCACAACCCCGAAAATGTCTACTTCTACGGCCGGTTCTCCGTCCGAAAGTCCTTATCCCAATCCCGAGAATTCTTAAAACTTATCGACAAGTATCTCCAAAGACGTTCTACTTTGTCACTTACCGCCGTCCGAGCTCTCGAGGACTGCCTGCTGCTTGCCGGCCTCAACATGGACTTTTTGCTCAACAGTTTTGAAACCGTCAATAAAACTAGCAAAACCCTTTCCACACTCAAAGCCAACGACGTCCAAACCCTCCTCAGCGCCATTCTCACCAACCAGCAAACATGTTTCGATGGCATTCAGTCCACCGCGTCGGCGTGGAGTCTGAAAAACGGCCTCTCCGCCCCGCTCAAAAACGACACTAAATTCTACAGCGTTTCACTAGCACTTTTTACCAAAGGGTGGGTTCCCAAGAAGAAGAAACAAGCCGCGTGGCGCCCGACTAGGACGCAGCGGGGCTTCAAGAACGGACGCTTGCCGCTGAAGATGTCGAGCAAAACGCGTGCCGTTTACGAGAGCGTGAGCAAGCGGAAGATGCTGCAGACGGAGACGGCGGACGATGAAGTGTTAGTGAGTGAGATCGTGACGGTGAGTCGGGACGGAACCGGAAACTTCTCCACCATCAATGACGCCATTGCGGCGGCTCCAAACAACTCTGCGCCAACTGATGGGTACTTCTTGATCTATGTCACAGCCGGTGTTTATGAAGAGTACGTCTTGGTTGCTAAAAATAAGAGGTACTTAATGATGGTCGGAGACGGCATTAACCAGACGATTATCACCGGTAACCGGAGCGTTGTTGATGGATGGACAACTTTCAACTCTGCAACATTTGGTAAGTAGTCTTAAAAAAAAGGTCGTACCCAGTGCACAAGAAATTAAAATTCATTCTATTATAATTGACGGTCTAACAACACAATTAGCTATTTGATATTGGTTACGTAACACCTTAATACTTTTATTTAAAAATCATTAAGACTTTTCTTAAACATTCAAGAGAGTTGCTTTGAATGAGCATGACAGAAAACGATGTCATTGAACATTTAAAAGTGCTTTAATTGTCAAGAAGAGCTAAACCAAAAGCCACTTAATATTTGACGAGACATAACGGTCAAATTGATTTATGTGCATTTTCTATAATATCAGTAGTCATTATATAATGTTGAATTAGTATCTTACAAGTTCTCGAATATGATAAATATTGCAGCTGTGGTTGCACCTGGATTTGTAGCGGTGAACATAACGTTCCGCAACACCGCCGGAGCAATCAAGCACCAAGCGGTTGCAGTCCGAAGCGGCGCGGATCTGTCAACCTTTTATAGTTGCAGCTTTGAAGCGTACCAAGACACACTATACACACATTCTCTTCGGCAATTCTACAGAGAATGTGACATATACGGCACCGTAGACTTCATATTTGGAAATGCTGCAGTGGTTTTCCAAAACTGCAACATTTATCCCCGCCTGCCGATGAGCGGTCAGTTCAACGCCATTACGGCTCAGGGTAGAACAGATCCGAACCAAAACACAGGCACTTCGATTCATAATTGCACCATTCGTGCCGCCGATGATTTAGCCTCTAGCAACAGCAGTACAAAGACTTATTTGGGCAGGCCATGGAAGGAGTATTCTAGGACAGTTTACATGCAGTCTTACATTGATAGCTTGGTGGAACCTGTTGGTTGGCGCGCTTGGGACGGAGATTTTGCGCTAAGCACATTGTATTACGCTGAGTACAACAACACTGGACCCGGATCGAACACTACGAACAGAGTTACGTGGCCCGGTTATCATGTGATTAATTCTACCGACGCGGCTAATTTCACGGTGACTAATTTCTTGCTGGGAGATGATTGGTTGCCTCAAACCGGAGTGCCTTACACCGGCGGAATAATTTGATAAAGTTCTTGGATTGCAATTTGCAGGCCATTTTTTAATCTTCTCTTTTACTATTCTTTCTCCTTGCCATTTTTTAAAGTGAAGTAATAAGCATGTAATGCCCAATTAAGCATTCTCAATTTACAACTTCGGATACAATATTATAAGTGGTTTTATTTTGGGATGTGCTATCCACACACCTCATTTTACTTCTCACACACCCATTGATTATTTCTGTCTGTTGATCTAGATTAATCCATCCGATCAGACAGTTGAAAATTAAAAAGGTGTGTGAGAAGTAAAATAGGGCGTGTGGATATCACACCCCCTTATTTTGTATTGTAACTGATTGGCTTTATAACAATCATGTTAGAAGAAACTTTCTTGATGCCTCTTAATACAATTTGTCAAATTTGAAGCATATACATCAAAAGATTGGAGTACACTTTTTGTAGTTCGTTGTTAGTAAATTTTTTTTTTAATGTGACCTCCAAAAATGCTAGAGAAATGCCTGAATATATAGCGTTGGCTGATCTAGCTTTTTTTTTATAAGGCTATGGTATCCTATTATAACGTTTTTGACCTAAAATAGATATGGACTTGTAGTGTAGTGCCTTGACATACCAAAATGGGTGGGATTATGTCATGACGTCCATCCATTTTATAATATATGATAGAGTGATTGTTACAAAAATCTCTCTCAGATCAAGAAAGACTAGATCTAAGCTAGCTTCGACATTTGACAAGCTGCAGGAACTGAAGGTGTATAGCATGTGATACGTAAACCATGTGCCCCATATCAATTCCAGGGTTCATGTTTCCCTCGCTCTTGTTGGTTGTTAGTTTCCAACAGTTTTCGATACTTAAGCATACATCCCAAGTAGGATCTCCCAAGCCATCCACGCAATTGAAATGAAGGACATGGAGTACTCTGTTTCGTGTCGGGCAAAAGATTACAAGTTTAGACGCCCAATTTATTAGGCAGCGATTTATAGCTTCAATTATATGACTCAAATTTGGTCTAAAAGCCAAGATATTAATTTGAGACACTCTGCTTTTGTTCTTTTGGTCTGCTAATCTCAAATGGTTCTACTTCTTTGACATAATGCAGTGTAAAGAATGTTCTACGTTGAACACTGACTTCGGTTTATCTAACCTATTGGCCTTTAGTTGTATCACAAAGCCAACAAGTTAAAGAATTCAGACTTTTTTTTTTAAATTTTATTTATTTATTTTTATGTTTAGAAACCTTAGCAATACGAGAGGAATTTTATTGATAGCGAAATAAGAAATTATACCTATTCAGAAGGACATAAACCTTACCATCATAATGCAAGAAAAATAAAATAAAAAATACATGAAAAAAGAAGGGAAGACATAAGAAAAACTTATATGCCGGGATGCTCGAAAATTCATATGAAGAAGAGGGAGTCTCCAACGGTGGAACCGCATGCCATACAGGGAAAGACGAAAGTAACCCTAAATTTGCTAATTTATCAGCGACCGCATTCCATTCTCGACAAAATATGAGAGCACTGGAAAATCATGTGTTTCAAAAGGGAAAGACATTTTTTCCAACGAATCCACAGTTGCCAAAGAGGAGAAAAAAGTCAGAAGAAAAGCAAGAGATCACACTAGAAGCGTCACTTTTGAGCCACAAATTTCACCATTCCGCGCGTGGGCCAACTCCACAATAAGGGATGAAAACATGAAGCTCCGCATAGAAAGAAGTACATGATGCCCCAAACTCCGAAAGAAACCACCAAGAAAATAACTAGTTGAATCAGGAAAACCCCATGGCAAGATGTACGACCCGAGTTACCCTTAGCAACCCCATACGCATTCTCCCTAGCCCAATCATACGGACGATGCCAAAGAATGAGAACAATAAAAGGAGCATTACATAACTTGAGTGGAATACCAAGAGAGATTTAAAGTTGCTTATCTAAAACTCCGCGAACATAACCAAGAGGGAAAACTCCAAACTGCCAACTCCGACGTTCATAAATAAATAAATATATATATATATATATATATATATATATATATATATATATATATCATCTTCTAATGCATGAATACAAGATTTTGGGCTATTAGACTCTTTTGATTTGTTACATCTCAAAAGTGAGACTCTTCGTAAACTTTCTGTCATCCCTTATTTTTTGTAAAAGGTTTTTTAATGTTGATACGGAAATTGTACCAAAAATATGAGGTGACGAAGAGTATATAAAGAGTCACACTTTTGAGAAAATCTCCTTAATTAGCATTGAGAAATGCTAAGAAAACTCTCTCAAAAGTGGAAGAGATTTTTCAGTGTGACCAGTACACAGGGTGGTACACCACATGTTACTATACAAATGATGGGATATGTGTGTTAAAAAACTAATAACTTAAAAAATAAAATTTCACACCACGTATATAAAAACATGTGGTGTACCACCTGTGTTCCAGTCACAATGAAAAATTTATCGCTTATGGGACTCTCTGCCACTTTATTTTTTGATGAAATTCTCGTACCAACATTATAAAACTTTATGCCAAAAAAATGAGATGGCAAAAAATCTATAGAAAGTCTCATTTTGAGAGAGACTCTTAGCATTTCTCCCTTGGCATTTTCCTTGTTACACGAGCAACAAAATTGATTGCGTCCTTGTACTCTTTTTTGTTTCTGCTCTTTATCTTTGCTATGACGCATCTGAAATGAATGCAAATGCCACTCATAGAAGACAACTACATAGGAGTTACCAAAAGCAATCCTTCTGAACCGCCTTCTTTCACGTGCATGTGTTCCGGTATACCTTGGAACTCTCATGCATCTTATTAATCTCTACTTAAACAAAATCACGAACATTTAATTTACTAGGTTTGCTCTTCTAATTGTTTATGACAGATCACATCAACTTGATGATATAGCTATATACCATCTTGTGACGGCAGACCTTGCTTTGAGTTTGGAAAAAACTATTAGAGAGAACTCAGAGAAGGATGCATCGCTACGTATTTGCACATGATTATTTGGTTTAATAGCCGTTAATTAGGTGTTGAGTTCAATTTCACAAAAAATTGTTAATAAAATCGTTGCGTGGTATATATAACCAACAATTGTCATTGAAAAACTGTGAGTCAATCACAAAGTTGACACTTTTTAGTAATTTATAATTTATATTAATTACATAAATTTAAAATTTTGATAATATTTAGCTAGCTACTAATTATATCCGTATGATGAGGATTCAAGAAAATCACTTTTCAGCAGGCAAGGCCTTGATTATGGACAAAATATTATTGCACAACAGGCGGAACGCTTTGTTCTTCGCTACCATCACGGATTCCTGTCCCTTAAGAGATTTGTCGCAGAAGTCGGCGTCAGAAATCGCCACGTTGACCCACACTTCAACGTCCTTGAAGTTACTCGCCGAGATGGCGGCGGTGCAGTCGTCAAGCTGGTCGTTGGCATCGGAGTAGTGCTCAACGCAGTCCGCCAACCCCTGCTGAATCATGGGGTCCAAGGTGGTGGCGTTGTGCATGAGCAACGACCGCATGTGCTCGTCCACGTCGGCGGCCATTGCCGCGGCCAGCCGGACGGCAATGTAGGCGAGGCCTATGAGGTCAGCGCCCTTGCTGTTCGAGTCCTTCTCTAGGGATTCGATGCATAAGTCCTTCCTGGGTGAATGCTGGCACGCTTGTTCAAGAAGCTTCATATTCACCTCCCCCGCGGCGGCAGCGGTGTTGCTTCCTTCACTTTCACCTTGACCTTGACCATTACCGGCGACCACGACAAATCTTGCGGCACACAATGTTGAGAGGAAGAAAAATGCTGCTGCAATTGGCTTCATTATTATTATTATTTTTTTTTGTTAAATTAATAGAAGGGGGTTATTTAATTAGAAAACAAGGAGAATGAGTGTACATATATGAGGAATTGGAATGGTGGTCGGTTTTTGTGAGAGGAGAGCCTCTCAATGCTGCGATTTATGAGGAACCTTCACTGGTTTCTCCTAATTTTTTAAACGCGTTTTGGACGTTGATTTGAACGACTGGGACTGAAGGTGGATTTTGTTCTTCCAAATTTAACACATGTATGGTTATGCGGCTTGTGCTGAACATAGGCAATTTGGAAATCGGGATTGTATGGTTGGTCTTGAGTTATGATGGCTTTCCAAATTTCCTTAGAGGTTTGTAGCCCTAGGTATGCTTGGGCAATGTTCGTATTTTTTGTTTGGTGGCTTGTTCGTATAACTAAATTATTAACATTGTAAAAGACTAATTTTTCGCCATTGTTGAATGAATGGGATTACATGAGAGTGCCTTGGAGTTGAAGAAAACCTTGGGGCCGTTTGAAAACAGAAAGTAGTTACCATTTTAAAAAAAAATATTTAAACTGAAAACAAAATGGTTATCAAGCTCTCCCTTAGATAAACAATATGACCGACTGTATTGATAACATAGCTTTTCCAATGCACGCAAGTCAACCTTTATAAGATTGGCTGGTTGGTCTGCCCTACTAATATTTTAGCACAACAAGTAGGCATCATTTATAAAGTTAACCTCCACCACTTGCTTGAAGTAAGCTACCACCTCTTAACAAGCAAGCCCACAACTGAAGTAACGCTCCACCATCTGCTTAAAGAAAGTTGGCTCTTTTTTATTGACAGCTTTTGCTTCTCCTCAACCAATTTTGCTTATTTTAGAACCAAAACTAAGAGGTTAGAGTTTGAGAGAGAGATTTGTTAAGTTAAGGAACTCAACTGTTGGATTCCATGGTTCAAGCATTGTGAATCATGTAAGTATCCTTGTGTTGTTAGCTTTGCATTGCTTTGCTTCCATCATTCTGAATTTCTTGAGCTACTTTTGTTGTATTGTGATTCTGTTTTCAGTTTCCTCCTTTGATATTTGAAACTCAGTTGATTATTGATTCAGATGTCATTGCCTTCGTTTCATTGTTTAAAGTGTTTATAATCGAACATCGTATAGCATCTGAACATGTGGTTGATTCAGTTCATTTGAATCATCGGAAGGAGTCTAGACCTTTAATCATTTAGTAATAAGGCTCATGTGACTACCATGGGAATAAGGCTTCATTAGGTATGAATTACAGAACTTAATTGTATTGTTATTGATTCACTAAAATCTTGTGTTAATTGTGTTGCAGCTCTTGAATCCAACTCCTTTGCTCTTCTATTCGAATCATTTCGTTTCAGATATTGATGCTTACTCAGCTTTGTAGCTCACCCTTTTTCCCTTCCCTTTCAGGTCAGCTTGGGTGAGAAGTTGACATGATTAGGATGTTTTTAAAGAGTTGTAGAAGATTTGAGTTCATTCTGGAAGACATTAGATGTTTGTAGTTGTTTTGACAACACAGTGTACGTTGATGTTTTGTACTTTTGTTATGGATTTTGGAACCTTTGTAGTTTCATTTTGAGGTTTATTTGTAGTGGTAACGAAATTGTTTACATTCAGTTTTAGAGACTTTAAAATAATTAATTTTTGCATTTTTAAAAGTAACGTGAAGTGTCACCTACTCGAGTTTACTTTGGGCCAAAATCGAGGCATGACATGAACTCTTTGCATGTGAATTTTATTCAAGTTCCAATCAAATAAGATAACTAAAATGAGGCAAAACAACCTTTAAAAAACAATAAAGGTTGGAAAAAGATAATTTATTAATAATAATGAAAGCATCATAACGTCAATATCTCGGATACCTAAACCGGGTCATATAAAACTCTAACGTGAAAATAAAAAACAAAAACATTATTTGCCGGCCCTAGCTCAGGCTAGGGTCGGTGGCTATCGGTTTCCCCCGCTTTCTTTTCCTCTTCTGGTCAGTTTTGTCTCCGATCTTTCCCCTCTCCCATCTTCCACCTCCATGGTTTTCTTCCTTCCTCTTCATGCCCTTCGAATTTGGCTCTGACTTTCTTCAACCCCATATATTTTCGGATCTGTAACCACAATCTATCAACGCGTTTCGACGCGATTCCCTCGGGAAGTGCATAGAGCTTCGGCTCGGGTGTTCACACCACCACCTCCCATGGATTTTTCTTCGGTGGCTCTGTTGCCTTCGGTGGATTTGTTGCTAGTGGGTCATCTCTCACTAGCTTCCTTTGGTTTGTGGTTGTGGTTCCGATTTGCGTGATGCTTTTTGGAGGATGTTAGAGTGATCTCCTTCATCAATTATGCGAAGTTAAAAGGCTGGACCTATGGAGTCTGTGTGGAGATATGGTTTCCGGCATGATCTCGGAGATACTTCAGCGGCGGCTGTTCTTGCAGGAGGAGGGTTTGCTGTTTGGTTTGTCTGTTTATGGGCTCAAAACCTTTGTTTTTTTTTGTTTTTTTTTTTTTTTGGAAATCTGAAAAATTTATTCACCGGGCAAAGATGCCAAAGGAAACCGAAAGCTTATAACGAAGCAAACAACCGAAGCAACACTAGAAAAAGTAGTGCAAGGAGGTTACAAGAGATCTAGACGTCGCGCCTCATGCTAAAGCATCCCTCCTTTGTTTGGGCTTTGTTTTGGGGGTCCATATCTTATTTTGTGTTTCTCTTGTAATTGGACCTCTTTGTTTGTAACTTTGGTGTATTGTTATTACCAAAACGCTGCCAAGGAAAAACAAAAGCGCCAATTAGATTATTTCCCCCATTGCACTGCCAAGTGCAAAGTCCCAAAATCCAAATGGATCATATTGTTCTGTGTCTCTATGCTCCAAATCCTCTTTAAGGACAGAATCTGGGTGCCCGATTCACGAACCCGAACTTTTTTGTCCACTGCAATTGTTTCTTGGTGAACCAAAATCGATACGGTTAGGCACCTTCTCCACAAATACCCCAACACCTCCCTGAATGGCTTCCTCCCCCATCGGACCCTTCTTAAAACTGTCTTTTAAAAAAATTTAAACAATGTATTGATACTAAAAAACAATAACTAAAAGTGATGCAAACTTTTAAACTCACACTAATGACAGTTTTAAATATTATTATATGTAAATAAACGTAAAAAAATAATCATATTATTACTAAATAATCAACAATCAGTTCAATCTTAAGAAACCATATTACAGTATTACTAAATAATCAATAATCAGTTCAATCTTAAGAAACCAAATGAACAAAAGCTTCAAAAAATCCAGCATTGAAGTTTCACTTAAAAATAGTTCTTCTTTATTGCAAACTCATCAAGTAAACCTTCATAATCAATTTTATCTACAAAGCCCCTTTCAATACATATCAAAGCAAACCCATTTAACCTTTCATGCAACATGAGTGATCGCAAGTATAATTTGTAATATTGTAGGACGCTTGAAATTTTATTTTATCACATTCAGATATAATATTAATAATGCTATATATATATATATATATATATAAGATATGAAATTGTTTTGGGGACCTTTTAAATTTTAGGGCCCTGTGCGATCCAACACTTACTCTCGTCCCAAAGTCAACACTGTTCCGGTGATATACTCGTCCACGACGCAAGTCTCGAAAAACCCATTTTACCCTCACTCTTCCCTTGCTGATTGATATTTCGGGCCAGCTTAGAATCTGGAATATCGGGTTGAACCGGCGCCGTGCAAAGTGGCCAATTGGACTGCGACTGAAACCAAGTGTCGATACAGTCGATATGGAAGGCATGGTTGCACTTGGGTAGTACATGGCCTTGCTGTTGGTTTTCGAACTCCGATAAGCAAACTGCGCACTACAGAGGCGCTATAAGGGCGTTTCCGGTAGCAGTGGTGGACCGGTGGTGGCAGAGTAAGTGCAAGTAGGTAGGGTTTTGAGAAGAGAGGGATCTAAGGCCTTTGGATTGGTAATTGAAGAGAGAGTGGTTTCGAGGAGGGTGGTAAGAGAGCGGTGGTTGCGAGGACGTGCATATGTGCCCGACGAAAGCTAGCTGCTCTTGCTAAAGTTATTTCTCTTATATGCATGCATGTCACAGGAAATATTTAGTGTGACCGAAATATGGGATGGTACACCATATCATTATATAATTAAAAGAAATTTTTATTGATTAATTATTATTCAAATTTATAAGAATCAAACTCGAAATTTCGATCTATTCTGAAATATGTTTTCAGTCCAACGAAGGACTAAACTATGCAAATAGGCCTGCGTCAACAACTGCAGAAGTGCAGATGGGATGGGATGCCTAAGCTCATTAAATTGATTTGGGCCAAAATACACTTCCCCAACATAACCTCATCAGATTTTCAGGTGAAAACAAGTCTGAACCCGGCCCGATACATGTGGGTTTGGGCCAAATACTGAATGTTCATAAATCACGAACCTGGTTTTATCTTCTGCAAAATCATATTGAATGCATTAAATTTCAATTAATTTGTGTGTTTGTTGGTATCCTGGCCATAAACTATTAAGTGCCTATCCCCGCTGTCACCTAAGAAAATATTGAATGCATTCAATTCAGTCCACTGAAAGGATAAATTTTTAGTTGTGACAGGAACACAAGTAATACACCACGTGTTTTGATAGGAATTGTGAGAAATTTTATTTTTTAAGTTATTAACTTTTTAGCACACATGTGTCATCATTTGTTTAGTGACATGTGGTGTACCATCCCGTGTACCTGTCACACTGAAAAATCTCTCCATTGAATGCGAGTTTGGTGCAATGAAATGATTGTTTTTTTTGTGTTCAAAAGGTCACGTGTTCCAATTATGAAAACAACCTATTTGCAAAACAAGAGTAAAGCTGTGTTCGATAGAAGTACCTCCTCCTTTGACCCTTGCAAAGGAAAAAGCCTTGTTGGCTCGGAATCGTCCTTTATTCAATTCAGTCTATTAATGTTTGCATGATGTGTAACGATAGAGAAAGAATTATATAAAATGAGTTGTTTATGGTAGTGCCCCATGCCATATTAAAAAAACATGTGTTAGTTTCTCTTTACATATGTCTCTGCTAATTAATAAAACCTTTTTTGTCAACCAAAAGAGGGTGAAAAGACAAATTAGTTTTCTATCACACAAAAAAAATGATGGACAATAATGTAATTTCACATGTCCAAATTTTACTGTTTTTTATTGAAACATCATGTTAAATTACCTCCAATATTTATAAAAATAATAATAATAATAAAATCAAAAACAAAAACATCTCACACCCCCACGTTCTCTCCCTCCCTCTCTCCTTCTCATTTTCTAAAAAAAAAAAATGTGTTTATACACATAAAATATGTAGGCAAATGTTAATTTGTATTTTTAAAACAACACGCTATCACAACGGTACACTCGTGTTATACAAGTTGATATCGCATTGATCACTCTATATACCGCATTTTTGCCTATCCAGGCAACCCTATCCTGCTTCACCATGATGGACAATGGTTTGAATGTCTCTTTATTAGTGTTGGTGGTAGCGACAGAATGGTGTCGCCATTTTGGCACGTAGTATTAGCCTATTAGGTATACAACTGACCATTGCATGTTAAGCTCATAAATTCGAGAAACTAACTTATCAATGCTTGGAGTGGGTTAGGAATTAATTTTCTATTCACTTTCAAACTTTTCATGTTCATCGTCTTCTCGCTTCTCCATATCAATCTCTATCAATCTCTTCAGCTTCATAATTGTAGGATCCGAAGAGTACGGATGAAAGGGATCCGAAGGAAATCTCATTCCGTTGTAATGTACCAATGTTTGCTAATGGATTTCTTTCGAATCAACTATCTTTCAAATCTGAAAAGAGTTTGCATGAAATTAGAATGTTAAGATATGATCGTATTTTAAACTACTCAAGCAATGATATAGCAAATCACATGCTAGAAAATCAAAAGAAGTACAAAAGTACTATTAAAGCACTCAATTGTCACTTAACACTATAGTCTGATGATATCTTTTCACTTAAAAGTAAAAGGTCTTAAAGTTCGAATCTTATAGATGGCGAATTCGATACCCAATTAAGTTGTCAATTATGTGACTTAGCCAAACTTATTCTCCTTTTAATACAAAAATATCAATGTACTTAAAAATAAATTTGTCATAATACAACTAAAATAGTTAATTTTTTAATCTGTTTAATTAATAAAAATGATGAGTAAAAAAAAGCAGATAAAAAAAACAAACAGAAAAGACGGCTAACATTTATAGAATTTGATCTGAAAAGATAAATTCCTATTCATTTTCCTCCATATATATACCCACAGAACCAGACCAAGCACAAAGGAGAAGATAAACAGAGACCAAGAAACACTATCGACAAAAAAAAACAAGAAACACGCACAGTGTCAACAATGGAGAACATCGAGCATACGACGGTGCCCACAAACGGCATAAACATGCACGTCGCTTCAATCGGAACGGGCCCACCGGTGCTCTTCCTTCACGGATTCCCGGAGCTCTGGTACTCCTGGCGCCACCAGCTCCTCTCTCTCTCTTCCTTGGGATACCGCTGCATAGCCCCCGACCTCCGAGGCTTCGGTGACACCGACGCGCCGCCGTCTCCGACGTCCTACACGGCCATGCACATAGTCGGCGACCTCATCGGGCTGCTTGACCATCTGGGTATTGACCAAGTCTTCCTGGTCGCCCACGACTGGGGTGCCGTCATGGCCTGGTGGTTCTGCCTGTTCCGGCCCGACCGTGTCAAAGCCTTGGTCAACATGAGCGTGGCGTTCAGTCCCAGGAACCCTAAGAGAAAGCCTATCGATACTTTCAGGGCACTGTTTGGCGACGATTACTACATTTGCAGGTTTCAGGTAATCAGATTCCTTTGACTTTTAGTTTCTGCTTCGATCTGATCTGGAAATTTTAACCCTTTTGCGAATTATTGTAATACAACGATATATTTGCATACTAAGACGGAGGATTTGGACTAGGTTTCACATCAGCTATCTAACTCGTGGGAGTCAAACCTCATACCTACCACTCAGTGGTGGATCCAGTGTTCAAATTCCTAGGTCCCAGTGTTAAAAGTACAATTTTGGCATTTCGTCCAACATTTGTCAAGTTTGGTATTGTCAGTCAAATTATGTAACACTGATATCAACAGATACCACGTATCAATATATGGTGAAGCAATTTGATGATTGATATCCACAGAATTTGTATTGTTTGGATATAATTAGCAGACATTACATCACAAACACCTGGTAAGCATAAAAGAAATCTATACCAAATATTTGAGTTTCTCGGAAGACTTCACATGTATCACATGTTTATTTTTCAACTCCGGCAGTCCTGGGACCACCTTGGTCCTAATGTCCATCTGCCCTGCTCTCACTTACAGGTGGAGGGAATCCCACCGACCGTAGTGCATAGTAACAAATCTTTCCAATTTCCCTTTTTTTCTCTGCACAAAAGAGGAAGTTCTGTTATTTTGTCTGTTTTTGGTTGATCTTTTTCCAATGTGAGGGCTTAAACATAGTAAAGTTCTAAAATTGTTTGATCTCATAAGGAGATAGTCAAATCTCAATATTTACCAAGATGGTATAACTTTCATGGAATATACATTTTACTATAGTTAGTATTGGTCAGGCATTCAGAATTACTGAATGCTATTGTTTAGCTATATAATTTTGGTTTTGTAGACACGAGCATAGCCACATTTGGCCATAGTGGATGTGATCCCCCTTCCCGTAGTTTAGATTACGTTAAAGTAGAAGATCGATTGATCATAGCCAATTCATTTTCATGTTATGGAGTATTTTCAATGCTGAAAATTCGTCGGCTAAAAACAGTTGGGGATTAATTAATCTAACCCATTTGGGACTAATTTGTAACCTTGTTAATGTCAAGGACTGAATATGTTCAAGTTTGTTACTTCCTGATTTTGTTGCGGCATCGCTCTTGTTACTCAAATGCTTATTTTAACTTACAAATTGAAAAAAAAATATTGTTGTTTGTGTTATAGGAATCGGGAGAGATCGAACAAGATTTTGATAGCATTGATACTGCAGCGGTCATGAAATGTTTTCTCACCGGCCGCAGTCCAGAACCTCCATGCATACCTAAGGACCAAGGATTAAAATCTTGGGCAGCTCCAGTGACCTTGCCCGCTTGGCTGACAGAAGAGGACGTTAACTATTTTGCAAGCAAGTTCAGCAAGACAGGATTTACCGGAGGATTGAACTACTATCGAGCTTTGAACTTGTATGTACAATTGTACATACCCTTCTGAATTCATTTCGATTTATCAAAAGCCATGGTTCTTTCTTAGATTGAAGAAGTAATTTTGTACTTTGTTTGTTCGTTGTTGCAGAACCTGGGAGCTTACTGGACCGTGGACGGGGCTACAGATCAAGGTACCGGTTAAGTTTATCGTAGGGGACCTGGACATCACCTATCATATTCCAGGTATCCAGAACTACATACATAAAGGTGGGTTCAAGAGAGATGTGCCGTTTCTGCAAGAGGTGGTTGTGATGGAAGATGCAGCTCACTTCATTAACCAGGAAAAGCCAGACGAAGTCAGTCAGCATGTCTACGACTTTATCAAGAAGTTCTGATTTCTATTAGCTAGACGAGCACGCCAGCTTCCTTTAGTTTGTTTCTCTTTGCAGTTGAAGGGTTTCTTCTACGCCCTTACAGGTTAGGGTGATGATGTCTGAAATTAGTTGTGTTTGAGGTTTTCGCCCTTCGGGTTTGCCGGTTCTGTAACTGTCACCCCAATCATTTAATAATATGCAGAGCTGCTTGTGTCTTTCAATTATGCTGTTGGCCTCATTTCTCTGTTACACCAGGACCAAGTAATTGGACTACTACTTGCACCTAACATCTCCTCGTTCGAAGCGACTTGGAAGAATGCTTTGGCAGGGAGGCATAACTAGTAGTGGAGATGATTCCAACAGACTTCTTACTGATCCTAAGGCCATCTCTAACCGAAGGCTGTCTATAGAGTTCGTTTTAGCCCTCTGGTCTTTCAAGAAATTAATATTTTAATGAACAATGCAATGCCATATTTTTTACCATCGTCAACCGAATGCCAAAGCGTCATAGGGCTCGTTTTAAGCTCTGTCACAAAAACCTGTCTCCATCCAACCGAGGGCTAAACATAATTTATTATTTAAAAACTACAACTTATATTCAAATTCAACGGCTAAGTGGCGTTAGCTAGTCGTTGCTAGCTTAATGTTATGTAATGTTTAACGGTTTAGAAAGGTATAGGGAAATTTTAAAAAAAAAAATTGTTAAAAAAAATAATAAATAAAATAACGGCTAGCTAATATCAACTAACCATTGCATTTGAATTCCAGCCCGGCCCAGGGCTAGCTGGCTCATTTGGGCTGGCTGATTGGCCATTTTTTGTCCAGTGGGGCTCACAAACTCTTTGGCCTGAGCCTCGGTTGGAGACGGTTTTAAAACTATTTTCGACCCTCTGGTCCTCTGGACCCTTCAGTTAGAAATGACCTAAAATTCTGCACTGCCCTGTCACGGCAGTAGCTGCAGATTTCAGCACTGCCATGTCACGGCAGGGAGCTGCAGATTTCAGCTCCTTCAGTCCCAACCTAGGATACGATGAATCATAATTCATCATCTTTGTCCGCGAAAGGGGGCAAGGTAGGATCTAATTCGCACCAGAGGCTCTTTTTCACTTCGACACAGCCTTTTAACAGGCATCGCATAAGTTGGTTAGATTTGTCAAAGATTAAGGAAAAAAAATTTGCCGATCAACCCAATCTTGCTTCGCGAAAATTAATAATATCTCGTGTAGTTGAGAACCAAAATCGAATTCAACAAAATCTTAACAACTAGCATACATTCCTTAAAGTAGCCATTAATCCTTCAAACATCTAAAGATCTTCCTCTCGAAGCTAAAACAGTCGTAGGGAATAACGAAATACAGATGAAGGTAAGCTATAGATAAACATAAGAGTTCCACCAAAAACACAAAGTGAAGAAAACAAGACTGGAAATAGGGATATAACTCCTTTTGCGAAGCTTAAACACGGAAACCCTTGCTGTTTCTCTTTCCACGGGCCTTCTCGAACTTCCTGCCCTTTGATCGCACATAGGGTTTGGTGTGGCTGTGTGGAACACCAGGAGCAGGTCCAAAATGCTTCACAGCTTCACGAGCATTCTTAGGTCCTCTAAGAAGAATCTGCAGAAAAAGATTAACGTTTATCAGTTGACAGAACCCTGTTATTCACACACTCCTTTAAACAAAAAAAATGATCAATCGAAACAGATTTATTAGAACATAGAACGGCGTAAGGGAATGAGTCTCGTATTGCAAAACAATATACTCGTGTAGATTTGTAATGTTATTGTACAATGGAACAAACTCGAAAGTTCCACAAGCATACAATAAAATCAAGAACTAAGTATTGCTGATGGCTCAAAATTCTACCCACCACTATCTTGCACCTTCTATTCATTTCACTACCTAATGGTTCCTACATCCGGCAGCACGTAGTTCATGATTCTCATCACCATGAAACAGTCAACTACATGACGACCACTAAACTAAATCCATATAAACTATCTACCACGCTATCGGTTGCCATCATAGCATATCGCACACCAACACCGGCACAACCCAAAACCCAAAAGCAACCATTTCGGTGAACCCAGTATATTTAACACAGGTTTTAAACATTCGATTTTAAATGGCTTATGACTAAATGACTACAAGATCATGTTACTTTCCATCAGATTCTACTGTTCCGCTGGTTTCTGGTTTTCAGCGCACACTTGGAGGCAAAAACGCATAATTGAACAATCAAACCCTACTATAAAACTAAACAAATCCTAGAACGTCATTGTGCTCGGTTCTGAAACCCAACTATGAAACTATAAAACCAATTTAAACCAACTCACGAATTCGCACATCATTTCGATAACTAAACACAGCCTCCTAACATTGCAATTCACATATAAGGCAAACCAAATGCAACTATCAAATCGACGTACCGTGTTCTGGCCAAGCGGAGCTCTGAGAGCCAGCTGGTCAAAAGTCAAGCACTCGCCTCCGGCCTTCTCAATCCGAGCCCTGGCGGTCTCGGTGAACCTGAGGGCCGTCACTTTCAGGCAAGGAACCTCGTAAACGCGAATGTCATCGGTCACAGTCCCGACCACCACGGCAATCTTACCCTCCTTTCCGGTCATGTACTTAATCAATCGGGAAAGGGACAGAGGGGCCTTGTTCACCTTGCTCATGAACAACCTCTTCAGAATCACGGCATTGAACTTGCTGCTGGTCCTCCTCACCAGAAACCGATACAGCTGAAAACGCAGATCCGAAAACATAAATACCCACAACATACAATTCAGAAACATAAACACAAACAATAACAAAAACCCAGAAACATTTGGATTCGAGGGAGGACCTTGACAAGGAGTTTGAGGTAGATATCATCGGACTTTGGGGCTGTCCGTTTGGTCTTCTTGCTCTTGCCACCGGCGACCAAATCGATACCCTGCGAATACAGACACGAGGAGGAGAGAGATAGTTAGAGAGAGTGAGAGAGTGGAGGAGGAGAAAATGGAGACGGCGGCGTTAGGGTTTGGAGGAAGAGATTACCATTGCGGCTGCTGCTTTGACGCTCTTGAGGCAGAGAGGCGGGGTGTAGGGTTTTTTGCAGGGAAAGCCAAACTTGGTCTTTTGTTTAGGTTTTTATATGTAAATGGGGCTTTTTCTTATGCAGTTTTAAGGGATTTGGGCTTTGTTTGTTTCTCTTGTTCTTTAAGCCCACGAGGCCACATGCAATTTCAATTTCTTTTATTAATTTTTTTTAGAATACTTCTCCCACATCCCTTATTAATTTCTATCATTTGATATTTTTCAATTCATCCGATCCAACGGCCGAAATTTAAAAGGGGTGTGAGATAAGTAAAAAATGATGTGTGGATATCACATCCCTTTTTTTTATTACTTTTGTTGACAAGGAATTTTATTTCATTTTTAAATAAGAGGCCAAAAAACATATGTAAGGTTATTTTCAATATAGATAGTTAAAGGTTCAAAAGTTAAAATTGGTTTGCTTTGTCCAAAAATTCATCTTCAATTAATGAATGAGCTATAATTTTATGGAGTCCTCATGTAATTATTTGGCTAAAAGGACATCAGACTGGCCAATTGTAGCCCCCCTCTTAATCTCTTTTTTGAAGCCTAACTCTTCAATTACAATAATTGATTCAAATTTAACGACTATAATGTAAAAACACCCCACAGTAAATGAACCAAGAAATTTAAAGTGGAAACTTAAACTAAAAAATTATTAAGAACTTCGGTTTGAGATAGTATATGAATATGACTTGACATCTGGACACCGTCGTATTAAACATGTTAGATTGGAGATGGCCTAAATTTCTCGTTGACCTCCCTCCGGTCAAGACCGGTCCACTCTTACCACCCGAGTCGTCACACTGCTCTGTCAGAACCGCCGTTGAATGTTACTATCTTCCTAATTACCAAACCACCCACAACAATCTATCAACCACCAGCACCTACTATCTTCCAATCTCCACATAATATTACCCTGATTATTGGTGGCATTTCCGTCAAACAACAAAAAATCCCCAAATGTCCAAATAACTACCCCACTCTCTCTCTCTCTCTCTCTCTTCCATTTTTCCTAAATCCTCTCCGCGCCCTATTCTCTCACATCGCCACGATGCAGCACACGAAATCTCGGCGGAAAGTGGCTCCGTCCGCTGCGGAAAACGGCGACTCGGCTGAAAAACTCGATCAGTTGCTCCTCTCCTCCGCCATCTGCAACGGCGAGGATGTGGGCCCATTCGTCCGAAAGGCCTTTACTTCCGGGAAGCCCGAGACGCTGCTCCAGCACCTCCGCCACTTCTCCCGCTCCAAGGAGTCTGAAATCGAGGAGGTCTGCAAGGCCCACTACCAAGACTTCATCCTCGCCGTGGACGACCTCCGATCTCTCCTCTCCGACGTCGATTCCCTCAAGTCTTCCCTCTCCGATTCCAACGCCAAGCTCCAGTCCGTCGGCCTTCCTCTTCTTTCCTCCCTCGACGCCTTCGTCGAAGCCCGAAACGTTTCCCGGAACGTCAACCTCGCGCTTGAATCGGTCCGAAACTGTAGTCGTTTGTTGGAGCTCTGCTCCCGATCCAATCGCCATCTTTCCAACAGCAACTTTTACATGGCGCTCAAGTGCGTCGACACAATCGAGTCCGAGTTCCTGGTCAAAACGCCGTCGTCTACGCTGAAGCGGATGCTGGAGAAGAAGATTCCAGACATTCGGTTGCACATCGAACGGAAAGTCAGCAAGGAGTTCGGCGATTGGCTGGTGGAGATCCGAGTGGTGAGCCGGAACCTCGGTCAATTGGCGATCGGTCAAGCTTCGTCGGCGAGGCAACGGGAAGAGGATCTGAGAATCAAGCAGCGGCAAGCGGAGGAGCAGAGCCGCCTCAGCCTCAGAGACTGTGTGTACGCTTTGGAGGAAGAGGACGACGACGGACTCGGCGGCGGTGGGGTTGGAGATGACGGTTTTAATGGCGGAGGTGGATTCGATTTGACTCCCTTGTACAGAGCTTATCATATACACCAGACTCTAGGGCTTGAAGACCGATTCAAGCAGTATTACTTCGAGAATCGAAAGCTTCAGCTCACTTCCGACTTTCAGGTATCTTCCATGACTCCGTTTCTTGAATCGCATCAAACTTTCTTTGCCCAAATCGCCGGATTTTTCATCGTTGAGGATCGAATTGTGAGGACCGGTGGTAGTTTGGTATCGAAATTGGAGGTTGAGAATTTGTGGGAAACTGCTGTGAGTAAAATGTGTTCTGTTTTAGAGGATCAGTTTTCTAGGATGCAAACTGCCAACCATTTGTTGTTGATTAAGGACTATGTGAGCTTGTTAGGTGTAACATTGCGTCGGTATGGATATTTGGTTGATCCTTTGCTTGATGTCCTGAGCAAACATAGGGATAAGTATCATGAGCTCTTGTTGTCAGATTGTCGTAAACAGATTGCTGAAGCGCTTTCCGCTGATAAATTCGATCAGATGTTGATGAAGAAAGAGTATGAGTATTCCATGAATGTGCTTTCGTTTCAGATACAGACGTCTGATATCATACCGGCTTTTCCTTACGTTGCACCATTTAGTTCGACAGTGCCTGATTGTTGCCGCATTGTAAGGTCTTTTATTGAGGATTCTGTGAGTTTCATGTCGTATGGCGGGCAGCTTGATTTCTTTGATGTTGTGAAGAAGTATTTGGATAGGTTGTTGAGTGAGGATTTGGATGGGGCTCTTTTGAAGCTTATCAGTACGTCTATCCATGGGGTCTCCCAGGCAATGCAGGTGGCGGCTAATATGGTTGTAATGGAGCGAGCTTGCGATTTCTTCTTCCGACATGCTGCTCAGCTTTCTGGTGTTCCCTTGAGAATGGTGGAGAGAGGGAGGAGGCAGTTTCCTCTATGCAAAGCCCGTGATGCAGCAGAAGACACACTCTCTGGGTTGCTTAAACAAAAAGTGGATGGCTTCCTGATGTTGATTGAGAATGTGAACTGGGTGGCCGATGAGCCTTTACCGAATGGGAATGAATATGTGAACGAGGTGATCATATATTTGGAAACTCTGGTTTCCACTGCTCAGCAAATATTGCCTCCTCAGGTTCTCAAACGAGTTTTGCAGGATGTCCTTTCTCACATATCGGAGAAGATAGTTGGGGCTTTACTTGGGGACACAGTTAAGAGGTTTACCGTACAAGCAATTATGAGCATTGATGTAGATATTCGATTGTTGGAATCTTTTGCAGATAATCAAGCTCCTCTACTCTCAGATGAGGAAGCAAATCAGTTGAAAACGGCAGTTGCTGAGTCGAGGCAATTAGTTAATTTACTCTTGAGCAATCATCCAGAGAATTTTCTTAATCCGGTAATCCGGGAGAGGAGTTACAATACCTTGGACCACAGAAAAGTAGTGCTTATTTCAGAAAAGTTGAGGGATCCTTCAGAGCGGCTATTTGGAACCTTTGGTAGCCGGGGAGGCAGGCAGAACCCGAAGAAGAAATCTCTAGATACATTGATTAAAAGACTCAAGGATGTGAGTTGAATTTTTTATATAGTTGTACGTATGATCCTTGTCCTTCCCCCTCCCCTACAAGTTCCCTTATTCATTGTGATTGGAATTATTTCATAGCGTTTTTGTTGCTAACTTTGGGCTCGTTTGGATGTGCTTTTAAAATGACTGAAAGCGCTTTTAGAGAAAATGTTTTTGGGTTCCAAAAGCACTTAAAGTGCTTTTTGCAAGAAGCACCAGTAATGTGCTTCTTCCAGGAAGCACTTTTAAGTCATTTTAAAGTTTGGTTCTAAAAACATTTTCACTAAAAGCGCTTTCAGTCATTTTAAAAGCACATCCAAATTATTTGTGGGTGCCAATTGTTGTCTTCGGAATGTATCACGGGACATGCAAAGAGATTCTTCTGTATGTATCAGGTTCATAGTTACTAATTGGTTATTGTATTGATGATTTATTTTTCTTGAAGTGGTTTAAGATTTATATCTCTGAAAATTGAAATCAATCGGGGTGGACAACAAGCAATACCTTCGAGTAACTGTTCTACTTACCATCCAAACCAGTCTCGTTTAACTTTTAAACTGATACGGTTCTGTTTCAGTGCTTACATTTGAGATGATTTTTTTGTTGGAGTGAGAATTGGTTGGTAATGTTATTGAATCTGTCTTACATCAAGATTTTCTTCCTGCATATATTATATGCAGATGGCATAATTTCTCAAAGGATGAGTGTTTTGAGGTGTTGGAAGACCAGCAATAGTGATAACTTTTGTCACGGTAAGAATTTTAAGTGGGCTTGCTTCTGGTTTCGATGGGGATTGTTCAGAGAATCAGAAGTGAGTCCATCTATTCGTAAATAACCATTTTTTGGCCCATCTAACTAGATTTTCGAAGCATGCGTGTTGAGGGTGTGTTTGTTGCACCAGATTATCTCAGACTGAACCAACTTCAGGGACTAAATTGAATTTGTTACACCAGACAATCTCGTATTGAACTAACTTCAGGAACTAAGCTGAATTGAATTGGCATGTACAAGAATTGTGAAAAATTGTTGCGGCGCATGAGTAAGAAGATGGACAATAAAAACATTTATTTTGTTTTATTATTAAATTGTTATTTTGTACTTATTTGAATTTCTAAAAACCAAGTTAATTATCAAAGGGGTTGTGCTATTCACATACTTATTTTTACATACCCCTTTTATTTTTTGATTGTCGGATGGATTGGTTCTTTCTCAAAGCCATTCTTCTTCGCGAAGCAAAACCCGAGGAAATAAGAAATTACAGTGGAACAAATGGGAGCGAACCTAACAAATTAATCTAACCCAAAGTCTGAACTGAACAGCATGTATGAAGAGTTTCAAATTTGGGGTGTCGGCGGCCCACAGTCTGACCTGATTCTTCAGGAGATCGACGAAACGGCAATGTAGGAGTCGGCGGCAGCTTGCAGGGGGCTTACGAAGAACGCTGCTCTCTGCGAGAGCGAGAGCATGAAGTGTAAGCGTGGATAGCTAGTACGGTAGTACCACAACGTTCACTCAGGATTAGATAATGCAACTTAGCGCGGCGTTTAGTTGACACGAGTCCGACTTAGCATCATTTTTTCTACTCTTCCCAGCGCCAAACATTGGATTCATATCCCAGCCAAGCCAGTCCCCCCTAACGAGGACTAACAAAAGGGGCCTCAACGGTCATCGTCAGTGCCATTCTAGTTGATCTTTTGATCGTCTGACACGTCAACGGCGTTACCAATGAGATACTTCGAATAAACCAGAGTACGTATAAGATACACCGATGCTAAATTGAGTTTAATATACAACTTCGAAGGTAATTTTTATCTCCAACGTCGTCATTCTCTCTCCCTTCATTGATGAATTGACTGATAAGCAAGCATTATGTGTGAGGTTTCGCCAATCACCATCTGCTGACAACCATGCATGCGTCTGCATGGATGTTACACTAGTAACTTCCAATATTATTCAGGATGTATCTGATCAAGATACCTCCGACCAACGAGAAAGTCTTTGGTTTAAACGCCACATGGTGACTAAAGACACGGTGGGTGGGGCCAGAATACAGGGATACAGGAGGTGAGCTTTTGGTGAGATGGTTAGTGTGTTGGTCGTACAGATGATGTGGTTCGACAGAATAGACCCAAACCATTGATGAGAAGGGTGACAAATAGCACATATGAAAAGCATTCTCCCACTCAACATCGATATATACAAGTCCCTTCTGTTCCCATAGCTCACTTCTTCTACTAAACCAAATAGCTGCAAGAAAGCTTCAAGTTGGAACTCATGGCTCCGTCAATGGTGTTTCTCGTTGCCGTTCTGGTGGCCATTCTCTCATCCTCGTTCGCCTATGGCGACAACAACCCATCGGCATACGTGGTGCTTCAAGAATACGACTTCCCGATCGGCCTTCTTCCCAAAGGAGTAACAGGGTACGAATTAGACAAAGAATCTGGAAATTTCAAGGTTTATTTTGACGGAACTTGCCGCTTCTCCATTGAAAATTCATACAACCTCAGGTACAAATCCACCATAACTGGTGTTTTGTCCAAGGGCAGGCTCAAAAATTTGAATGGCGTCAGTGTTAAGATACTATTATTTTGGTTCAACATTGTCGAAGTTATTCGCGATGGCGACGAGCTACAATTCTCTGTGGGGATTGCTTCGGCAGACTTTTCCATCGACAACTTTGAGGAGAGTCCGCAGTGTGGGTGTGGATTTGCTTGTAAGAGTAGAGCTAGCTCAACAAGTAGAACTGCACTGACCTAGATCCAACCTAGCATTAAAAAAAAAAAAAAGAGTCAACAAAGCAGGAATTATATTTGTGGCAAACTAGCAAGCTGGACATCTCCCAGTAGTATCTGGTAGAAAGACTTGTCGAAGCTGCGTGTCTCGATCCATACATTCTCCGCGTAAGAGTAGGGCTACCTCTATGTATATATATCGTTAATTAGCGGTAAAATGTTTAGCATACTTCAAAGGATGTTCATATTCAGCTTTAGAGCTTTAATTCTTGTATACGTAATAACCAATTAGTCTACAAGAATAAGAGAACGGTAGCTCAAATAGTTAATAGTGTTTTCTCTTGCATCTGAGATCTTATGTTCGAATCTCGTCTCCAAATATCGCTTATCAAAATAAAAATTTAGCCTATGAGAGAGTGGCGTTTTCTTGTATGCAAAGAATGTTGAAACGAATTAGATGGAATAGTCATGGTTTTGCCTTTCAAATTTTCTCTATATATTCCAACTACCATTAGAGACTGCATAACCAAACAGTCAAGCACTTGATCGAAACCATGTCTCCAAAGGCAACACTGCTACCAAGCCTCCTAATTCTCTTCTTTCTGCTCTCTTTCTTGATCCCCTCGTCCTTCGCTGCCGACGAGCTGACGGTTTATGAAGCCCTCGAGGAGTACGACTTCCCGGTGGGCATACTCCCCAAAGACGTAGTGAGCTACGAGCTGGACACCTCCACAGGTAAGTTCTCAGTCTACTTGAACAGCACTTGTAGATTTACCATCGACTCGTATAAGCTGAAGTACAAGTCCACCATAACGGGTATTGTAACCACTGGCAAGATCTCTAGCTTGAGTGGCATCGAAGTTAGGGTGCTCTTTCTGTGGCTGAGCATTGTCTCAGTGACTCGTGACGACGATGAGCTAGAATTATCGGTCGGCATCGCCTCCGCAAACTTTCCGGTGAGTAATTTCGATGAAAGTCCGACCTGTGGTTGTGGTTTCGACTGTGTGAATGGGAAAAGAATGATTAAGAATTTGGTGTCTGCTCTTTTAGGTCAGTCTTTAGCTTTTTAGTGCCAAAATGTGGGTTTGGGCAATGATGTTGGATCAAAATTAAGATTAAATACGATTTGTGAATAAATAAATGTACGACTATGTCATTTGTTAGTGAATGTTTACTTGCTTCTCTGTATGATTTATGAAACTCCGATCTGGAGGCCGCCAAGGTTATGAACTTGAGTATACCAGTTTGAATGGTTGTTGCAAAACATTTTGGCTTGCAGACTATAGGTTGAGCAATAGAGGCCAAAATGTGGGGAAAGAACGAAAAAGAAAAAAAAGAAAGGAAGAAAAAGGGTAATTATCAACATGCATAAAAAGTGGATGTTAGCTTCTTACAACATTTTATTTATGATCATTGTATTGAATAATCAAGAATAATGGTATTTACATTTTCTTTATTACCTTTTACATACCTTTTAATTTACAACAGTCTGGTCAAATGAATTGAAGAATAAAATATCAAAGAACCAAAATTAATAAGGTGTGAAAAGTAAAAATGAGAGTGTGTAGATAGTACCTGTTGGAAAACTAGGAGTACATAATATTAACAAGTTTCCTAGATTACTAACATACGTCAACATGATACCTGAGGCAGCCATTGCAGAACAAGAAAATGATATCTTCTACTCGTTGAAAGACTTAATGTTCTTAAGGTGATAGAACCCAATAACGCAGAACTTTTCTTTACAAGCAGGGAGTCCTTATATAGGTTAGCATTCACCAACTTCCCTCTATCATGGAGAGTTGGTTTTTGTCAGTAACAGCAGTTTTATCAAATAATTGGGATGTTAGTTATCTCCACAATTGATATCCATATTTCCTTAATAATAGGAAGCAGTTTTTTCCATGTTTGCAGCTTACGTCAAACTATATTGTTACCAAATAAATGTTATCCTTCACTAAATGATAGTTTAGTCCAATTAAGTCTCTAACATTCTCCCACTTGGACGTAAACTAATCATTTCATCGAAATGTTATCACAATTACAATATTGACTCCTTAGTGATCACATCCAGTTACACGTAACTTGCTTCCCCACATCTACTAGTATTAGTTCAAATGTCGAACTCTAAAAAACCATGTGCAGCTCATTGGCACATGCACTCTAAAATCACTGTCATTTGAATCTAATATGTATGATGTCAAACTTTCAATGAACTTAACATTCATTTTTCTATGAATCAATTCAATCAACTTTATGGATCATCTTTGGATAATCACAGTTCCTTTACTGAATTGAAAATCATATACCACTTTGTGTTATATAAGCTATATAACTCGGAATAATCATAAAGATTCAGCACATGCATATTTATTATTGCAACTCAGTCTTCAACCATCACTTCATAATTGTAATGGCATACTGACAATCATGCAAATACTACACATTCATACATGCAATTACCCAGTGTACCTTTATAAAGCTAACTTTATGTTGCCTTCAACCTTAATCACTGGATACTAGCTTTTCAAGCTTCCTGCATACTCATACAAAACCAACATGCTCTTTGGAACATAAGTTAGTTGTACTAATATATATTATAAATTGAATCAACATGGCATTATTTACAATAACCACAGGGAAAATAAGATAAGCCAAGCATCACCATAGGGAAAATAAGATAAGCCAAGCATCAGGTCCAGATACTATCAAAATTACGCAGCAGCGCTTTCTTTACTCCCACATTTCAGTTGATTCAAAACCATCATGCACACCCATGTTTGCTACGTGGGCATCCTTATCATGCACTCCCACATTTCAATAGCCGTAAAAATGTTATACCCTAAAAGATCACAAACCATTCACACATTCCTCTCTTTGGAAAAGAATATTGACATGTGTTGAGTTTTAAATTCATAATTTACACAATCCATTTCCTGAAGTCTCTTCACTTTGGTGAAAAACATTTGTACACAAGTTGATACTACAAGGTTATACTTTATACATATATTTGTGCCTTTGCATTGGTTCATCTCAAGCTTAAGAAATGTAGGACAACTCATTCCTTATTTAAACACACAATATGTCAATTTTGCTTCATGTTTGCAGAACTCGAGATTTTTAATCCATATTGATTATTTCCCACAGCAACCAATAATATGGCTATTCAATTCAGTTAATATATATTAACTATACATTATCATAGAGCACAGCAGGCTAAGAACTTGATTTACATGAATTTACTTTACCCATTCAAATGGAAATCAAAGGCAACAGACTTACCCATGTAAGGGTTATGTCAGGCATCAATCACATATAGAAATAACATGTATGATTCTTACTCCCATAGATGAATCAATTACATGCACTACAAAACGATATCAAGTATTTCTATTTTTCCCTTCAGTTACTCACACACATACAATTTTTGAGCAATTGATAACTTGATAACAAGAAAACTAAGGGGTTTTGGATCAGATTAAACCAAAATAGTGATAGGTTGATTCCATCAAAATTCAGATGCCAATTAGATTAAATCACTCATAAATACATCAAAATTTAGTGATACTTACAATCTGGTGCGCTTGGGTGTACGCAACCTCTACACCCATCAAGAAGAGCCTTTGACTTTCCTTTTCTTGCAGTGAATAAAAATTTGGCTGTTGAAGACATGAAAAACTTGAAACAACCATTAGTGATTGTTAAATGCATGTTTATATCACACCTTTGGGCAAGAGATATAAGCTGCCATTGACCTTCATTGTATAGCCATAATTCAAGAATCTTATCATGCATTTATTACAAGTCTTTGGACAAGAATATTACCTGATCTACATGATACCATACATTGATTAAAACTACCACCAATTTAAAGTTTCCCCCATTAAGAGGCTCGATCGATGAAAGGCTAAGTGCAGATGATGTTGCTGAGGCAGCCAAATAAAACATTAAATACAATTTTAATTTCATGCATCACTTGCATGTGTTTATATATCCCTCTTAGGTTAAAAATATAAACACCCCTTCAAAGTCATCATGTACATTCTGACCACTTCAATCATCTTTTAGCACAGATATATCAAGTCTTTGGACAAGATAATTACAAGATTATACAAGGAATGATTCATTGAAACCTTACGCATTTTATATATTCTTTCATTTGGAAAATAGTATGAATATGCAATGAATCTTTAAACCCTTCTTTGCCAGAATATACATCCAAATCATTCACTTTGGTGAATTCAAAATATTATCGTAAGTGTTGCATGATATTAAAAAACTTATGAGGCAAGACTACCTCATGCATTTTATTGGAAGTATTGGTGCTGTCATGTGTTGTCGGATGGAATAATGGAAAGCATAAGTGCTGCCGCCGATGCTGTCATGTGCTTTGGTTCAACACATTTCATAAAAAAATTCACATGCTGAAAACATATGCAGTTCGACACATACATTTGAATCTAGGATTTGTTAATTTGGCTCTAATACCAAATGTTGGAAAACAAGGAGTACATAATATTAACAGGTTTTCTAGATTACTAACATATGTCAACATGATACCTGAGGTAGCCATTGCAGAACAGGAAAATGATATATTCTACTCGTTGAAAGACTTAATGTTCTTAAGGTGATAGAACCCAATAACGCAAAACTTTTCTTTACGAGCAGAGAGTCCTTATATAGATTAACATTCACCAATTTCCCTCTATCATGGAGAGTTGGTTTTTGTCAGTAATAGTAGTTTCATCAAATAAGTGAGATGTTAGTGTTTGGGCCCAAAAATATTGTTTTGGGCTGAGTTAGATCTTTTTGGGCCCAGTGTGGGATAGGCCGAGGTTAGATTCATCCTCGGCCCAGAAGTTATAAACAGGTGTCATTAGAAGATATTCAGCCCATGGGCCGAGCGGTTGAAGTAGGCCATATCCTATCGGAAAGAGGAATGTGGATGAATCCTGTTATGAGATGGAGTCTCGACGGGATCAGGATGTTGAGATTGAACACGGTTTGATAATGAGTTGTGTTCAAAGTCCTAGTAGGAATATGATTGGTCGAGATAAAGATGGATTATGAGAAGGAGTTCTAATCCAGGAATGAATGGGATTCAATACAGGTTGGCTGCTATAAATAGGAAGAGAAGACATCGAAACAACCCCCCTCCAATTCAACACACAACTGCCCTGCACAAATTCTCTCAACAACCTTGAGATTTTTTCTTTTCTCTTTTCGCCGCCACACCTTCAGTTTGAATGAACAGCACTGTGAAGGCAACTGGTGATATCTTCAGTTGGCATAAATAGCATTGTCGCCGTAGAACTAGCCGAGCTCGCCGCATCTTCAGTTGGCATAAACAGCATTGCGTCGAAGGCGACTGATTATCTATTCAAGTCTCGGTCGAGAAGAATTTCTGAATCCTTATTGGTCGAAGTCATCTCATTAGCCTTTTCGGTAAAGTGAGGTGCTACAGTTTATTGGGCTCGGCACATTGCACGCCGAGTTATTTTATGATTGGATACTCTCAAGTGGGATTTAGAGTTCGGCATTCCGACGGCTGAACCACATTTATTGTTAAGACTTATATCTGCTTTGAGTATTTGTGCCCTTACACTTTGGTGTCGATTCGGCGTGAGTTCACTCTGATGAATACCATCACTGTGACCAAATCCGACGACGACGATTTGTGAACTTCGTAAGAATAGTAGCCTTGTCTTCAAGTTCAAGAACTCAAGAGGCCGAGACGTGTTCCTTCATTGGTTGCAATCGTAAGACGCAGAAGTCAACCGCGCACCTAACGCAACATCAACATATTTTACTCCTCGACCGAGCTCGGCCGACGAGTTGGCACGCCCCGCACACAACCAAATGACGTAGTTAGCTCATAGATTACTCAGCCTACGCGCCACGTAGGCTTGGTAGTTTTTAGGGTCAACAGTTAGTTATCTCCACAATTGATATCCATATTTCCTTAATAATAGGAAGCATTTTTTTTCCACGTTTGCAACTTACATCAAACTGTATTGTTACCAAATACATTTTTTTCCACGTTTGCAACATACATAATCAAGAAGAGGAAAATTAAGAAATATGTAATATTTGAAAGAAAAATAGATTACCTATCGAAAATAATTTTGATTTTTAAGTTTCATGTGTTTATTAAAATATCAATATTATTATATTTCACTTAATAAATTTTTTACCACACATATGAATACTGAAAAAATATAAGGGCATGTTTGGTACTCTACTTGAATCCAACTTTTTAAACTCAAAAATAATTTTCAAGTTTTAGGCCTTAAAAACTTGTTTGGTATGACTATTTTCAAAAATTGAACTCAAGACTAACTCAAAAATATAGTCTATTTTCTAAAAACATAAAAAATGAGTTTTTAGAGTTTTTAAACTTAAACTCACTGCTTTCTTTTCTTTCCCTCCTTCCCTCTCACTCCAAATCTATCTCTCTCTTTTCTTCTTTCTCTCCTCTTTTTTTTTTTTACCTTTTTCGTCTCTCCTCAAATCCGCTCTCTTCATTCTCTCGGTTATTTCTCTCACTCCTCTTCCTCTGTATCTCATCTGATCCTCCCTCATCTTTCTTTTTCCTTCAATCATCTCTTACTTTATTTCTTCATCTCTCATCTTTCTCTCTCTCTTCCGACCCCCTCTTTTAGATCTCTTTGTCTTTTAAATCGTAAGATTTAAAAATTTTAAATCGCAAACCAATCAAGTTTTTGAATCTTAAAGAAAATTGTTTTCAAGAAATGTTTTGAAAAATGATAAAAAAATTCAAATAGGATACCAAACAGGCCCTAAATTTTTCTCTTAAATCTGTAAATCTTGTGTCCAAAATTGAAAATCGGATGGTTGGTCCACGGTTTACTTTCCTTGATTATAAAACAGGGGGGAGGGAAAAAACAAGGTCAGAGAATAAATTTCATTACGAAGGTTCTAGAGATTTTTAAATCGTGTTTATTTATTGTATATCGTGTGTCAGATATTATTTTAAATATTTTTATTTAAAATTAAATATAAATAGTATTTGACTAAATTAACCTCACAATGTATGATAAACAGATTCAAATTCAAGACTTTCAAGATAATCATAAAGAGAATCCGGTGAGGATGCTCGTTCCTTAGAGCAAGTCCACCAGGAAGAAGAGAGCCCAACACCCAGTCAAAAAACCAGGCTAGCACCCTGTCAATTCACTCCAGCCTGTGAAATCGACTGGCACCCAGCCCAAGCCAGTCCACAGGCCGACCTAAAATCGATAGACCTTGGGACCGGCCTATCTGACGTCAGTGTGGCGTCGGAGGGCATATGACGTCAGAGACGGAGTTGTTGTGGAGGCTGAGGAGCGGAGCTGGTCGAGGAGGGAAAAGATGTCGAGAGGGAAGGAACCACGGAGGGAGAACGACGGGAGGACGAAGCGACGGCATCGGAGGTGTGGAGATGCAGGAGGACGGCGTCGACGACGTCGGAGATGCAGGGGTGGATGGCGTCGGAGATGCAGGGGTGGATGGCGTGCAGAAATGGAAGGTTTTGAAGAGGAAGGAGAAGGATAGCTCATGAGAGTGAGTTGGAAAAGAGAGAGAGAGGGAGAGAGAGAGAGAAAGAAAGGATCGGAGAGGGAAAGGAAGAAAGAAGAAAAAATAAAAAATAAAAAAAATGATAAAATATTAATTGATATGAATAAAATAATATAATATTAGATAGACTGGGTGCCAGCGTATTTTTAGGGGCGGAAATGCTTTGGTCTATTATTGTTCACTGGAGTCTATTACTGTTCAATTGAGTGGATAAATGCGCTAGGTGCTGGCACAAAGTCCTTAGGGATGGACTTGCTCTTAGCGCGTCTTTCTTATAACCGCAATGGTCACCACACCACGTGCCCACTAACAAATTTCAAATTCCTTTCTACGTCGTCGTTTCTACCAACCAAATTTATCTTGTCCACCGCTATCAGTCAACTCACACCCAACCGACTTTCTGTGCCAAACAAAGCTACTTTCCCGGAAAAACAAAACAACAAAACAAAATTTCGGAGAGAGAGAGAGAGAAAAAAAATCATGTCTCTCGCAACAACTCTCGCCGTCTTCGTCCTCCTATCACCGTTCTACACGTCATCAACCGCCTCCGCCAACGGCGACGGCTCGCGGTCTGTGTACGATGCAATCCAAGAATTCAACTTTCCGATGGGTCTGCTCCCGAAGGGCGTCACCGGATACGAGCTCGACAATGGCAACGGCCGATTCCGCGCGTATTTGAACGGCTCCTGCAGCTTCTCGCTGGAAGGCTCGTACCAGCTCAAGTACAAGTCCACCATTACCGGCACAATCTCCCCGAACAAGCTCTCCTCGCTGACCGGGGTCAGCGTCAAGGTCCTGTTCCTGTGGCTCAACATCGTCGAGGTGACCCGGAGCGGCGACAACCTCGAGTTCTCGGTGGGGATCGCGTCGGCGGCGTTTCCGATCGACAATTTTTACGAGTGCCCGCAGTGCGGGTGCGGGTTGGATTGCGTCAATGGCGGACAAGTAAGGAAGATTAAAATGCCTCTTGTTTCTTCGATTTGAATTGGGAATTGGGGCCGTAGAGGAGGGAGGGTTTTAGGGGTTTGGAATTACGGGTAGTGTCTGTTCACAACTTCACACCTTGATTTCTTAAAGATTATGAATTTTATGCTTTTCAATAACTTTCGTTCATGCGTCTGTGACATGTTTTGTTGTGGAAAATTAATGATTTAATGATAATGTATGTTCAATTGGCTCAAGTGAGGGAGAAAATGCAGTTATTTTTTATTAATTTAGGGCGTACTCCCCAAAGACGTAGTGAGCTCTCAGTCTACTTGAACAGCACTTGTAGATTTACCATCGACTCGTATAAGCTGAAGTACAAGTCCACCATAACCGGTGTTGTAACCACTGACAAGATCTCTAGCTTGAGTGGCATCGAAGTTAGGGTGCTCTTTCTGTGGCTGAGCCTTGTCTCAGTGACTCGTGACGACGATGAGCTAGAACTCTCGGTCGGCATCGCCTCCGCAAACTTTCCGGTGAGTAATTTCGATGAGAGTCCGACCTGTGGTTGTGGTTTCGACTGTGTGAATGGGAAAAGAATGATTAAGAATTTGGTGTCTGCTCCTTTAGGTCAGTCTTTAGCTTTTTAGTGCCAAAATGTGGGTTTGGGCAATGATGTTGGATCAAAATTAAGATTAAATACGATTTGTGAATAAATAAATGTACGACTATGTCAGTTGTTAGTGAATGTTTACTTGCTTCTCTGTATGATTTATGAAACTCCGATCTGGAGGCCGCCAAGGTTACGAACTTGAGTATACCAGTTTGAATGGTTGTTGCAAAACATTTTGGCTTGCAGACTATAGGTTGAGCAATTGAGGCCAAAATGTGGGGAAAGAACGAAAAAGAAAAAAAAGAAAGGAAGAAAAAGCGTAATTATCAACATGCATAAAAAGTGGATGTTAGCTTCTTCCACTATTTTTATTTTATTTATGGTCATTGTATTGAATAATCAAGAATAATGGTATTTACATTTTCTTTATTACTTTTTACATACGTTTTAATTTACAACCGTCTGGTCAAATGAATTGAAGAATAAAATATCAAAGAACCAAAATTAATAAGTTGTGAAAAGTAAAAATGAGAGTCTGTAAATAGTACCATTCTGAATCAATTGAAAATAACGATAATTAGACATGAAAGTACGTGATGCACAAAAGAATGTGTATTTATTATTCTTCATGTTGAATTATTTGGATTCCTAATTCCTACGTGTTTTTTAGAACATACATAATCAAGAAGAGAAAAATTAAGAACTATGTAATATTTGAAAGAAAAATAGATTACCTATCGAAAATAATTTTGATTTTTAAGTTTCATGTGTTTATTAAAATACCAGTATTACTATATTTCACTTAAAATATTTTTTACCACGCATATGAAATCCGAAAAAACATAAAATTCTCTCTTGAATCTATAAATCTTGTGTCCAAAATTGAAAATCAGATGGTTGGTCCACGGTTTATTTTCCTTGATTATTAAACGTGGGGAGGTAAAAAACGAGGTTAGAGAATGAATTTCTTTATGAGGGTTCTAGTGATTTTTAAATCATGTCTATTTATTGTATATCGTGTGTTAAAAATTATTTTAAATATTTTTATTTAAAATTAAATATAAACAATATTTAACTAAAATTAACTGAACGACATACTATAAATAGATAAAGAGAATTTGGACAGTATCATCGTTCCTTAGCGCGTCTTTCTTATCACCGCAATGGTCACCACGTGCTTGGCCAAGGCAGCACCACGTGCCCACTAACAAATTTCATATTCCTTTCTACCAACCAAATTGATCTTGTCCACCGCTGTCAGTCAACTCACACCTAGCCGACTTTCTGTGCCAAACAAAACTACTTTCCCGGAAAAACAGAACAACAAAACAACAAAACAAAATTTCGGAGAGAGAGAAAAAAAAATCATGTCTCTCGCAACAACTCTCGCCGTCCTCGTCCTCCTATCACCGTTGTCCACGTCATCAACCGCCTCCGCCAACGGCGATGGCGACGGCTCGCTGTCTGTGTACGATGCAATCCAAGAATTCAACTTTCCGATGGGTCTGCTCCCGAAGGGCGTCACCGGATACGAGCTCGACAATGGCAACGGCCGATTCCTCGCGTATTTGAACGGCTCCTGCAGCTTCTCGCTGGAAGGCTCGTACCAGCTCAAGTACAAGTCCACCATTACCGGCACAATCTCCCCGAACAAGCTCTCCTCGCTGACCGGGGTCAGCGTCAAGGTCCTGTTCCTGTGGCTCGACATCGTCGAGGTCACCCGGAGAGGTGACAACCTCGAGTTCTCGGTGGGGATAGCGTCGGCGGCGTTTCCAATCGACAATTTTTACGAGTGCCCGCAGTGCGGGTGCGGGTTGGATTGCTTCAATGGCGGACAAGTAAGGAAGATTAAAATGCCTCTTGTTTCTTCGGTTTGAAATGGGAATTGGGGCTGTAGAGGAGGGAGGATTTTAGGGATTTGGAATTACGGGTAGTGTTCAGTGTTGGTTCACACCTTGATTTCTTGAAGATTATGAATTTTATGCTTTTCAATAATTTTCGTTTATGCGTTTGTGACATGTTTTGTTGTGGACAATTAATGATTTAATGATAATGTATGTTCAATCGGCTCAAGTGAAGGAAAAAATGCAGTTATGTTTGATTAATTTAGGGCGTAACAGCGTTGTATCGATTGCGCATATGGGGGTTATGGTGGATTTTAGAGAGTTAAAAGCTTGTATCTTGATTGTTAGATCTTATGTTTGATTAGTTAACGGTGTAACAGTGTTGTATCAATTGCTCATGTGGCCGTTATGGTGGATTTTAGAGAGTTAAAAGCTTGTATCTTGATTGTTAGTGTTTATGTTTGATTAATTTAGGGCATAACAGCGTTGTATTGATTGCGCATATGGCGGTTATGGTGGATTTTAGAGAGTTAAAAGCTGTATCGTGATTGTTAGAGCTTATGTTTGATTAATTTACGGCGTAACAGCGTTGTATAGAGTGTGCATATGGCGGTTATGGTGGATTTTAGAGAGTTAAAAGCTTGTATTTTGATTGTTAGATCTTATGTTTGATTAATTTAGGGCGTAATTCTGTTGTATCGGTTGCACATATGCTGGTTATGGTGGCTTTTAGAGTGTTAAAAGCTTGTATCTTGATTGTTAGAGCTTTATGCAATATGGTTTAGGCCAAAACAAGCGATACATTGCTTGTGTTGTTCTTTCCGCTTGTAAGTCTTATACTTTCTTATTATTCTGGTTCAGGAGGGAAGTTGTCTAGTAACCCGATTTGCATGCGTGTTCATAGGTTTTATGTTAGTAGGGAATTTTAATTCATGTTTCTTTATTGTCGTATACTCTGTGGCTAGTTTGCAAATGTGGGTTCAGTGGTGATGGAGAAGGGCGTGTTGAATAGTACTCTGCTTGAGAGTTTCATATTAGGTTTGGGTTTGCATTACGGACTTAAGAGTCCGTGGGATGTAGTGAGCAGATTACAGTATGTTCTGTGTTTCATGCTTTTTTTTTAAAGGAAAACTAATGAAAAGGGCTTGAAAACTTTGAGTTTTAATGATAAGGACAAAATAAAGGGTAAAGTGAATAGTACCAGGATTGACTTTTTAGTGTAAAAATGTGGTTTTCCGTTAAAGTGAACAGTACTGAGTGTTTTTTGTTAAAGTTCCCTTTTTTTAATGTATCAGTGAAAATGGCCTTCTTTGGAGTTTAGGTGTTAACTGCGCAGGTAGACACTGGACCTTCAGGGCTGTTGATATACCTTGGAGATTGTTATTTTGGTTAAGGAAGTTCGTAGTTTGGTTTCGGAGAACATGGAATTCAGGTTCGATACATTAAGTAAAAGTCTTTCGTTCCGACTTTAGTTTCTTTGTATTTAGTTGCCTCCTATACCGAGCTAACCCTTATCCCTCCTCTCTTACCACTGTTAGCTTAGCATTTGTTTTCCCTAGCGGTTTGCAAGCTGTGTTGGAGCCTTGTCAATTGGGATTATGGTTTGCCTGACAAAGTTTTCCGTACAGTGTCCCTCGGTCTAGGGCATTTGCCTGTTTTTTTGCGTGAAATAGGTACATCCTCGAGAGATAATAAGCGGCGTGGCCGTGCTGCCTGAAACCGTTCTTTCGGTGTCTGTTAGTAGGTTTCGGTGATCATTTCTGGCTATGGTTGGTGTCATTGAACAATTATATCTACGTGCCTGGTTTCTTTTTCTTTCCACACTACGGATGCTTGTAAATTTGGGCAAGGATTGCAAGTCATATGAACAAGGAGCAAAAAATTGTGATTAGAATTTAGATGGTGTCTTTCTAGTTTGTTAGTCGTGTGGCAAGCACACCCACTACTCTGTAAGAAAACTCCTCCCACCCGAATGCAGGATTATCTACATTCTGCAAGGGAGAAAATTTTGCCTAGCTAGAACAACTCTCACACAGGTGGGACAAGCATAGTGTCGAGTTTTATTATGCAGGGTACAGTGTTGCGGAAGCTTTCTGATGGAAGACGTGCTCTAGTTCTTTCGGTCCAATAATATCTTATATGTGTAAGTTTTTCTTCACAATGCATTAAATTTTGAACCAAAACAGCACGTGGCAGTAAATGAATCTGTCACGTCAACGTCGATATCGAAGCATATTGCTTGGCTTGGCTCTTCTTCGTAGCAAACAAGTGGACAACTTACATGCGTCGTATTGCTTTTAAACTTGAATGAACCCGAGTATACATTCATGTATTTATCTCTTTTCCGTCATCTCCCTTTGACTAACTCAAACAAAGCAGAGACTCGACAATTCACCACATCTAGCTGAACCAGTAGCTGGCTTTGGCCAACATATAGATTGTGTGTGTGTGTGTATATATATATATATATATATGAGGCTTCAAATTTGGCCCCACCCTAAAGTTTATAATATCTTTGGCATTGCCAAACAAGGTGACACAGTTTGATATTGATTCCCCATTCTATCTGCGCCTATAATAGTTTTGGACCTAACCTAATAATTCTCCATTGTCATCATCAGATTCTTTAGGGTGGCGGAGCCAGTATTTATAACAATGTGGTCATAATTTCGTGGGAGTCCTTAGTGGGTAGCTATTATCTGTTCTTTTGAATTCTGTCGATATCTATTCAGTGACGCATTTTATCAAATACTTGTTATAGACCATAGGTTATACAAGAAATAAGATTAAAAAAAAAAAGACAAAGAAGTAACATGTTGTAAGTTCGTGTTTTTGACTCATTCTTTCAGCTTGTAGCGAGTAATATATTATATACATTGCGATTATAAAGTTATTTGGGTTATGAGCATTTAATGATTCTATATTGGCTCTACCACTGCTCATGGGACTATTTTCATGTGTATCAAAAGCGTTTGTGATGTATTACTTCACTTCACGTGTTAAAATAGAAGTAGACGAAAATTTTAATATTTCATACTTACGGATATATAAAAAATGTAGATATAATTTAAGTAAGAACATTACTTGGCTACTCAAAAATGAGTATGAACTCCTACTAAAATTTTTTAGTGTTTGAATCACTAAGCTTTGTGCATATAATCAAAACCGTTCATATTATCAATTAAATATAAAGATCATCTTTACACAAAATAAATTAAAACTAAGATCATTTAGACCTTATATTAAAAAGATAATGTGAACTAAAAATCTCCCTACAAGCAAAAGCCACTAATTGTCGGCCGTAATTTAACAGCAGCAATCCATTCCATTATTCTTTACGCACTTACCAACCATTTTTAAGAATTTTATTAGTGGATCTTGCTTTTGGATAGTTAGCCAACTTTTCAGCGCCATTGAAATTTTTTTAAGGAAATTTGAACGAAAAATTTTCGGTACGGTTTATATTAATAAAAAATTATATTTTTATACTAAAAAATTTAATTATGGTATTATTCATTTTACTTTTTAAACTCAAAGTTTTCAGTTAATTTTCATTAATTTTTTTTTTAATTGGTTGGACCGGCTGCCGGCACACGATAACACACATGGCTGCCGTAGACGGTGCCGCCCGATGTTTGGCCGGTGGTTGCGTAGCTAATGGACCGACACTCCCGAACAATCATTTCCCACCACAATCATTGCTTTATATAGACAAAAATATATAGAATTAACTAAGAGCATTTAGTGTGCAACGTAATCAACTCCTTAATTATGTGGTGCGAGATACCTTCAAATTTATATTACGTGTACGCATCAACCCAACTTGCATATGCTTATTGACATGCACTTGACTCTAATTCATGACTTGTTAAAAGTATTAGCATTGAAATTTTGGTTATTAATTTTTAATGCGTCTATAAGACCGAAAATATATGAGTTTTACATCGATATCAAATGCTTGAAAAATTAGAGATTAAATTCATTATAGGATTACTTGGTCTGCTAATTCCAACTCAAAACTAATTTTGATTTCTCTTAGCAAATTTGCAGGACAGGCAAATTCACATCTCTTGCAACTGACATAGCCCTATATTCTTGGGAGGCAATTTGCTTAGCTTTACATCCGTCCCAAGATATTACACCCTCTCTACACGTATTATAAATTTTTACTAAATATAGCTGTTTCGTTGAATTAGTACCCTCATGTCCCAGTACTCTACAGGATGATACATCTTAATCAAATACCTAATTAAATATAAAAGTCCACAAACTTAAATAACCAACTAAATCATGGAGCTTTTTGGATGAACATCAATAAGGAAAATATGTGTGCACCCATCCATCCTTCATCCTTGTGGGTTTTCCTAAAATTTAACGTATTTTTTCAGTCTAGAACGCAAATCGGTACATCATAATTTAAAAAAAAATTGAATAAAAATGAATATTTTCCGAGCACTCTCAAAATCCTCCGCCATTCTAAGACATTCCCCACTAAGAATATAATATACCATTTTATTTAACCAAAACTAGTACAAATCACAACCACACAAAAGGATGTGCAGTGACTTAAAATATTAATTAAATTAAAACGATTGATTAGAGAATTGAATAAACCTTTCATTGCAAATATAAATTAATACACGCTTAAGTCCCTAATCGGATCAGAGGATGGAGGAACCAGCTATTACCACAAATCATACATATTTTCCGGCGACGTCTAAACTCCGAAGAATTCAAACACAAACACGCCGACAGCCCATTCCTCGTACAAATCTCCTCGTATGTTTCCACCAGAAAAATTACAAGAATTTTTGTTTTGATCTTTAATCTTATTAGTGCTTCTTCAAGAGCGCCGCGCGCAGCTCGGCGGCGTCGATCTTCGCGGTGCCGTTCTCGGGTCCATAAACCCCGGTTTTGGGGTCGGGGACCCACGAGACCTTGAAGGTGGAGCCCACCTTTTCTTCCCCGGAATTCTTCTTCGCCATGTTCACGCTTCTGGGATTCGTAGCACCTCCTCCTCTCACCACGCTCGACGCAACTCCTTGCGAACCCGCCGCATATCCACGTCTGCATTTCCATGAAAAAAAACATCATTAACATTTAATTGATATAAATTTCAAAGCGTTAATCACGTTTATCAACTAATCGCTTCCGGTTCACGTCACGTGGACTAACGTGCGCCGAAAGTGTTCCGCTTTAAGAAGAAAACCGAAATTAACAGCCGATTAATTACTAATTCTTCGCCGGAGAATGGTTGTGCATGAATAATACAGGATACCATATTATAAACATGGGATTTCTCTCACGGGGAGAAATGAAAAACAACAAAACTTAGACGTGCATGATTAACTTAAGATACTGTCACAAAGATACGGTTTTTTTTCTCTCTTACGAGAGATGAACCGAGATCGAAAACAACAAAACTTGGATTCGATTGTTAGAAATGGTTAGTACCTGGAGATGGAGCTAGAGAAACCGTCGACGACGAGAGCAGAGAGAAACTTAGCGTTGGAGAAAGAACGAGCCATTGTTTTTCTTTGGTAATTGAAAGAGATCGGAATCTAAACACCGCTGCAGAAAGCTTAGTAGCAGAGAAAACCTTCGCCTTCTACAGCAGCGAGAAGAAACAAGAAGCTCTTTTGCTACGGCTCTTTCTTTCTCTCTCTAAAAACTCTCTGGAATTGCGAAGATGGGCTTAGAGAGAGGGGGGGAAGGTGTTTATATAGGGGAGGAAAACAAGAGACGCGTGGGATCCAAACAAAAGAAAACGCTGTTAAAATGGAGCGGCCAGTTGACTAACCTGTAGTTTGTTGCCACGTGGGATTAATGCGAAGTGCCGTTGCTCTTTCGAATGGAAGAGGATCCTCCCCGACTCATTTTGTGGGGATCTCTATATTCTAACAGGTGCAGTCAGTTTCGTCAAATATTATTTATATTTAATTTTAAATAAAAAAATATCAAATAATTTCTGACCATACCATATATAATTAATAATTAAAATATGAGGATTCTTAGAATTCTCATAATTTGAATTCGTATGGATCCAAATCCATTTTGGATTTTAGAACTGAGATCGGACGGTTGAGAGGGAGTGGGGATTTGAGTGGAGGACATTTTTCTTTCACCTCAATCAACGTCAAAAGGTGAGGAAATGTCGGCGTGAGTGCGGAGTCTAGAATGTGAGGGATATTGGCCGTCGATGACAGAAAATATTGGAAGAGTAATTTGGTATCAAATTCGTCATTTACGAGATTCGAATATAAGATCTTTCACTTTCAAGTAAAGAAGAAAACCATCAGATTATAGTACTGAGTGGCTACATGTATTCTTCTTTACTTGTAAATAAGTATGTTCAATTATCGTCAAATGTAAATTTAAACAATATTATTACGATTGTCCCTAATTTAGCCCACTCATTCACTCTCATAGTGTAGTTAATATCATTGGTTCAAAAAAATAATTTGTGGAAATAATACAAAAATTGTAGATTGTCCATACATCTATTTTTACATATGACGCACCCCTCTTTTTTCGACCATCGAATCAATTAAGTTGAAGAAGATTAATGACAAAAAATTAATAATAATGTGTGAAAATAAAAATACATGTATGACACTTTTATCCATATAACATTGTATTACTGATTAAAAATTTATTCGGAACACGTCACATCATATTTTATTACTATTATTTTTAAACTAAAACAGTAAACATATAGTAAACCATGTCGTTGTTCCATATTAAACAGATGGATAACTATGAAATGAGAGTCGTAAGCAGGAGAAAGAAAGGGGAAGTGGTGGCGGAGTTTCCTTGCTATGTTCTGGAAGGTTTTAGGCAATTTGGCCTCGTGATTTATGGAAAGGTCCAAGTCAAGGGTCTTACTTGTTAGGGTTAGAAGTCATGACTCTCGTGATGTGATCATGAACAAAGTTCCAACTTTTATCAAGTTGGTCTTCGTGGTTATCTATCGTTTTCATTTTTTTTCTTTCCTTTAAACAGCTGTGCAAACTAAAAGGAAATCAAATCACATAACCTCCCCAAATAGCAGATCAATTTAGTCGGTTTTCTGATGAGCAGTTTTGTTACAACTTGCTCTGCTGAGGAATTAGATCAATGCAGCTGCCACCAGCAAGAGCAGCAAAAGCGTCACCAGCCGCCGTGCCATGCATGCTCTTTTACATATTTTCTTGTTATTGTGTGTTGTGTCAAGTCACTCGTGTGCGTGCAGTCTGTGCTTCTAGAAAACTCTAGGAAATATATATGCATTGGTCAAAAGACAAAAGAAGGTACCATTTAGTTGGTGGGATTATTTGACCATTTATTTTTTCTAGATACTTCAAGAACATTTCATAAAGCTACGGACCATGTCCATCAATTTAACATGGTGTGGCACGCGATTTAATATTTTTTTAATAAGTTATTAGAATCTGGATAAACAACAATTTTCACTTGTATATCCTCTCTTTTTCTATTATTTTAATACATCCATTTCCAGCCAAGTGGATGAAATGTGTCTCTACAACGAACACAAGGGTTGGGGTTAAATTATGAGAGCAGGCAAGTGCCCCTAGTGGGAGAGGTCAAGGACCCTCCCTCCACAACAATCACTTCTTTGGCCCGTCTTTTCATAGATCAGGTGTACTGATATCGTTATGTCTCGTGCTAGTAATCAATACAAAAGTATATTTAAGTTTCATCAACATAGTGTAGTTTTATTGCCACAAAAAGCTACGTCGACGGTGTATTCGAATCATGTACCCTTCTGTCTGCGAAGGACAAGGAAAGTGGTTACTTTCGTTATAGCATCTCTGTCATTGACATGCATTCTGTGTTGTGCCATTTTCAGGGTTTTATTGGTTGGAGTTGTATGCATATGATCAGAGATACGGGACCGTTCATCACAAAAGAGCACTGATGCCCGTCGATCGCATATAACAATCAACCTTAACCACATAGTGGTAGAATAGTACCCTGCCACGGTACAGACCCGGGTTCGATTCCCGGCTGGTGCATCTTATGATGTTTATCTTGCAAAAGAACGGAGAATTAGATGGAGATCTCAACCATAGAATACAAGCTGGATGGATGAAGTGGAAGAGTGCATCTGGCGTGTTGTGTGATCGCCGTATGCCACTGAAGCTCAAGGGAAAATTTTATAGGACGACAATAAGGCCGGCGATGCTGTATGGCACAAAATGTTAGGCGGTGAAGCATCAACACGTACACAAAATGGGTGTAGCGGAGATGAGGATGCTTCGTTGGATGTGTGGGCACACGAGAAAGGATAAGATTAGGAATGAGGATATCCGGGGTAAAGTAGGAGTAGCCGAAATTGAAGGAAAGATGAGAGAAAATCGGTTACGGTGGTTTGGACATGTGCAAAGAAGGCCTACTGACGCTCCGATTAGAAGATGCGACTATGGGACAGAGGTTCAGGGCCGAAGGGGTAGAGGAAGACCTAGGAAAACTTTGGAAAAGACTTTAAGAAAAGACTTAGAGTACTTGGATCTAACGAAGGACATGACACAAGACCGAGCACAATGGCGTTCTAAGATTCATATAGCCGATCCCACTCAGTGACTTGGATTTTCCAAGTCTCCAACCGAGAAGTTTTCCTCACTCGGAAAATTAAGGGAACACTACCCCAACCTACATGCTCCACTCAGAAAGTTTCAACATACAAGCTTCAACAAAAGAAAATTCAAAGAACTTAGCGAAGAAGGCTTTGGTGTATTTAACACAATACGTTGAAATGAAGGAAAACTTATTTATTGATATCCCCGATAAGCTACAAATATGTACATATACATGAGTCAAAATAAACAAACAAGATGGAGCATTCACAAAGGTTGCTTAGGAGAAGTCTCAGCAGTCGGTAGAGCCCCAGAAAGAGAAAGCATCGGAGGGGGATCATTCGGAGCCTCAGTACTGGACAGAACCCTAGAAGGAGGAGGCATCAGAGGTTGATCATTTGGAGCTTCATTACGCGGTACAGCCCCAGAAGACGAAGACAATAAATGCCTTTGGAACAAACCCACAAATCTCTGATGATCAAGTAAAACCTGACCATCAGTTTCCTTCATCTGGTCAAGCTTCCTCTTCATGTTTGTAGCATAGTCATGTGCGAGCCGGTGCAACTGTTTATTCTCATGCTTGAGCCCTCTAATCTCCTGTTTGAGACTCATCACTTCGGCCGCCAATGATTCAACTTGGCGGGTTCGAGCAAATAGGCGTTGGGCCATATTAGACACAGAACCTGCACACTGAACACTGAGAGCCAGCGAATCCTTAACAGCTAACTCATCAGACCGTTTGGAAAGTAGTCTGTTATCTTTGGGAGTGAGAAGGTTCCTGGCCACCACCGCAGCGGTCATATCATTCTTCATCACGGAATCCCCAACGGTAAGAGGACCAGTAGGGGAGACGAAGGATGGGCGCCATATGTTGTCTGGAGAAGGCGGGGCTGCCTCTTCAACAAGGTTCAAGTCAAAACGACGGTCGGAGGGGCCAGACATTTTCAAAGGTGTTGAAGAGAGAAGAAGTCGGACAAATCAAGATCTTAGAAGTGCAAGAATGGAGCTTCTACTGGTGGAGATTCAAGTGTGCTTTGGAACTTAATGCCAGCCCCTATAAAAAGCTGCACTCGACGGAGCTTCAGACATCGAAGAGGCGCCTGCTCAGAAATCGAAGAGGCGTTTGCTTTCTCAAAAGCTGGGCTGCTTAGAGACCACGAGGGTTGATCTCATAAATCGAAGAGGTGTTTGCTTTCTCAAAAGTTGGGCTGCTCAAAGACCACGAAAGCCGATCTCAGAAATCGAAGAGGCGTTCGCTTTCTCAAAAGCTGGGCTCCTTAGAGACCACGAGGGCCGATCTCAGAAATCGAAGAGGCACCTACTTTTCCAACCTTGTCAGCACCTGTCACACGCACTCAGCTTTGCGGAAATTATGGGTATTCTGTCGAAGACTTCTGGGGAAGTAGAAAACACATGAATCTTACTGTCCAATCACCCACTTCCCACACGCAACAATAGCTCATGGGTACCACAGTTGAGCACGTGAAGCTTGCAGCTCCCACTACATCGCTCTGACCAAGAAGGGTAAAAGAATAGCAAAGAAACAGCACTAACAAAGTTTAGACCTATAAATTTTGAAGGTCTAGCTACCATATTATTACCCACAAGGGTAAAGGAACAGTACTATTGCTGGATAATTGGAAAGTCCATGTGTGTCAACCTCTGTGCCTCGTGGCAAGGTAGACTAGCAAACATGCCCAACCTTTACTCACATTCGAGAAAACACTCCCAATAAGATTGCTTGCTCCAAAATCGAAGAGGCACCGTCCTCCGAATCTCGAGAGCCAGACTCCCAACATGACTACTTTCTCAAAAATCGAAGAGAGGGTAAAGGAACAGTACCATTACTGGATAATTGGAAAGTCCCTGTGTGTCAACCTATGTGCTTCGTGGCAAGGTAGACTAGCAAACATGCCCAACCTTTACTCACATTCGAGAAAACACTCCCAACAAGATTGCTTGCTCCAAAATCGAAGAGGCACCGCCCTCCGAATCTCGAGAGCCAGACTCCCAACATGATTACTTTCTCAAAAATCGAAGAGACACTGCTCCCCGAATCTCGAGAGCCAGACCCCCAGCATGATTGCTTTCTCAAAAATCGAAGAGGCATCGTTCTCCGAATCAATCGAAGAGGCGCTCGCTTTCTCAAAAGCTGGGCTGCTCAGAGATCACGAGGGCCGATCTCAGAAATCGAAGAGGCACCTACTTTTCTAGTCTTGTCAGCACCTGTCACACGCACACTCAGCTTTGCGGAAAATATGGGCATTCTGTCGAAGACTTCTGGTGAAGTCGAAAGCACATGAATCTTACTGTTCAATCACCCACTTCCCACACGCAACAATAGCTCATGGGTACCAGATAACTTTGCCAAAGTCTATGCCAAAGTTGAGCACGTGAAGCTTGCAGCTCCCACTACATCGCTCTGACCAAGAAAGGTAAAAGAATAGCAAAGAAACAGCACTAACAAAGTTTAGACACATAATTTTTGAAGGTCTAGCTACCATATTATTACCCACAAGGGTAAATGAACAGTACCACTGCTGGATAATTGGAAAGTCCCTGTGTGTCAACCTCCGTGCTTCGTGGCAAGGTAGACTATCAAACATGCCCAACCTTTACTCACATCCGAGAAAACACTCCCAACAAGATTGCTTACTCCAAAATCGAAGAGGCACCGCCCTCCGAATCTCGAGAGCCAGACTCCCAACATGATTACTTTCTCAAAAATTGAAGAGACACTGCTTCCCGAATCTCGAGAGCCAGACCCCCAGCATGATTGCTTTCTCAAAAATCGAAGAAGCATCGTTCTCCGAATCTCGAGAGCCAGATACCACATACCATTTTTTCAAAGTGCTCTGACAGAGTTAAAACATGTGAAGCTAGCAGCTCCCACTACCGTGCTATGACCAAGCAGGGTAAAGGAATAGCATTACTACTTGTTAGGGAGACTCCTATATATGTCGACCTCCATCCCCAACGGACAGGCAGACCTGCAAAAATGCTCAACCCTTCCTCATATCTGAGAGAGCACTCCCAACGAAGCCTTTCGAAATATTCAGCTTTCTTTCCCCCCGATAATACCTCTGCAAACAAGTTATACTAGAGCAAGAATATCTCATATCATCAGGGTTAAAAGCAAGAGTATCCCATATCATGCTTTTTCCCTGTCTTTTCCTTTGGCCTTGTTTTTACCTGCAAGACAATGAGAAAGAGAGCAATCAGTCAGCATTTGAAATCAAGCTCCCAGCCAGGAACTGACTGCCTGGAACCCCTTACCTGATTACTTACCTGGCATTGCTCTCGAGTACTCATCTTCAACATCTTATGTTTCCAGGTAAGATACTGCATCTGCTTGAGGAACAGATAGGGCAAGTGCGAAGGATACAAGGAAGCATGTGGAGACAAGCGTAACAGCACACGTGCCGATACATCCATTACTCTGTCAAAAGCAAAAGTATCCCATATCAGCAGGGTCGAACGTACTCTAGATTTGATGGACTTGTTTTGACCCTCAAATTCTTCAGTCGGCCTTATACTCTGGAGGAAACCAGAAAACCCTCCAGCTCAGTTCAAGAATAAGCCTGTGGAAAGTTACTTCTTCAAAAGCAAAAGTATCCCATATCATCTCTTCTCATTTTTCTTCTCTTTATCCTTCATGCTGCTGCAAGATGGGGAGAAGGTGAACAATCAGCCGGAGCTCTGATTGCTTACCTTGTCTGTCACCTCTTTCAGCAGATCCCCTAGCTCGGCGACTTGGGGGACTCCTACTACATGGTTTGTATCGCGCTTGACCAAGCCTGAAACTACAAGTAAGCTTCAAGTGAAATTGATACATTACCTTGTGCATCTCCACCAGTTAAAGATACCACCCCTGGATGGAGGAAGAGTACTTCCAGAGAAGCTGCCACATCTACCTATGAGACAGATAAGGCAAGTCAAGATGATACCACACTCCAATACTTAGAAGTTTCGTGATTACGAGATCATTCTCCCACAATATTTCCTAATGTCATTTGTACTCTAATGTCATTTGTACTAAATCATTCACTTGTACTCACTAAAGGAGAGCTTGAACCTATGTACTGGTGTAAACCCTTCACAATTAATGAGAACTCTTCTATTCCGTGGACGTAGCCAATCTGGGTGAACCACGTACATCTTGTGTTTGCTTTCCTATCTCTATCCATTTATATACTTATCCACACTAAAGACCGGAGCAATCTAGCGAAGATCACAAAAAGCGACCGTTTTCGCTACCTAGGATCTATCTTGCAAGAGAACGGAGAATTAGATGGAGATCTCAACCATAGAATACGAGCTAGATGGATGAAGTGTAAGAGTGCATCCGGCGTGTTGTGTGACCGTCGTAGGCCACTGAAGCTCAAGGGAAAATTTTATAGGACGGCAATAAGGCCAGCGATGTTGTATGACACAGAATGTTGGGCGGTGAAACATCAACACGTACACAAAATGGGTGTAACGGAGATGAGGATGCTTCGTGGGATGTGTGGGCACACGAGAAAGGATAAGATTGAGAATGAGGATATCCGAGGTAAAGTAGGAGTAGCCGAAATTGAAGGAAAGATGAGAGAAAATCGGTTCCGGTGATTTGGACATGTGCAAAGAAGGCCGACTGACGCTCCGGTTCGAAGATGTGACTACGGGACAGAGGTTCAGGGCCGAAGGGGTAGAGGAAGACCTAGGAAAACTTTGGAAGAGACTCTAAGAAAAGGCTTAGAGTACTTGGATCTAACGGAGGACATGACACAAAACCGAGCGCAATGGCGTTCTAGGATTCATATAGCCGACCCCACTTAGTGGGAAAAGGCTTTGTTGTTGTTGTTGTTGTTGTTGAGCTATTTTAAATAAATTGAACTGATGTACGAAGAGTTCAAAATTAATTAATGAGTGGTTTAACATATTGTACCTTACAAATCTCGTCTAGATGGATGGAACTATATAATACTGGCTCATACTCAATTCCAAATTTATCTAGCCCTAGCTAGTCACCAAACTGACTCTAAATTTTTGTGTTTCTTATGCCTCTTTTGGTGTCTAGGATTCTAATAGATTGGAAAATTCACTAAACATGTTGAAGTAAGAATTAATGTCAAATTCTTTATTTTGTCCAAAATGAAGGAAGAAGATGGACTACTAATTACAAAAACTTATCCATCTCAATCCTTTCATTTGGGTGGAAATTGATGGAAAATTTACTTATAGGGAATGAGATAGGGAATCATTTCAGTTTTTTACTTCCACGTCTTTACTAGAACATGGTATTATAAATCATTCTAATTACTAACTTCCCCTGTGTTTACTAGCACATATTAAATTGAAAAGAATTGTGGGTCACACCTTAAAATCCTTAATCAAATACTTGAAACCCAATGATTAATTTGAGGGACTAGTTGATCTGTTCTCATTCCTTTTTCCTTTTCTTAGTTCATGAACATTCTTTTCAAGTAAGTAAACATGTTATAATAGGGATACGTCTTATTCACAACTAATTTGTCTTTTATCTTCAAATTGCAAATTAACACATATTTCTCGTTTTCTTTTTGTCAAACACATATTTCTCGTTAAATATATATTGAATCTAGTGAAGCATCTCATTCGATTTTATCTTGGGAAATTTTATGTAACATCTTTCTACACCTAACTTACTCTTTTCTACCATGTTACTTTTAATTAAACTATCAATATCTCTTTGAACCCAAATATACTACCCAAACTATCCTCACAAACTTAATTCAATTTATAAATTTTTCTCTACATCCATTTAGAAAATACAAATCCTAAATTTGCAAACATAAGTCCATTTCAAGTTAGGACTACGAAAAAAATAGACAAATTCATAATCTACGCAATATGATTGTCCTTGCAATTATATTATAATAGGGTTACCAATCAATAATATTTCTTTTTCTGTTTCACTAAACTAAATTGTGAAACTATAAAAACCATGCACTGGGTTTTTTTTGAGAGAGCTCATCAAAGTTGAAATCAAACCACCTACTGAAGCATGGCCCTTTTCTCCATGGTTTAAAATCTCTCTCATTCTCTAGCTCTTTCTCTCTCCCATTCGTTTATTAGTTCAGTCAATAAGGTATATTGTTACTCTTTCACATCTGAAATGGCTTTATAAATTCTTAAAGGGCTTCTCAGGCGAAGTTTCACATAATCTATCCATACCAGAAGTAGATGAAGTTTCAATGGTAGCCAATTTCATGGCTTGAATGAATCCTGTCTCACATGTGGTACTGTATCTGCAGTGATATAATCAAATGAAAGAACCATGCATGCACTAGAAGGCCGGATGAAACCATTACATGGATTATTTGGATGAAATAAGACGTGATGGTTGAGTTTAATTATAGAGTGGGTTTATTGATAAGTTTTAGCTTTATTGTTAATTAAAATTAAAGTTTAAGTTGGGTGTAGAAAGATGTTATACGGGTTCAAATAAAATTTCTCTTTTATCTTTATACCAAATGAGGCTATAGTCATTGAGCCGAAAGCATCTCAATCATTGGGGCTTAAATATCTAGTAGCAAAGGTGAAGGCCCATTATTATACCCAAAGTTAAATTCGGGCCCATTAATCGAGCTAAATATTTGCTAAGGGCTTGTTGTAGGGGTGGGCACGGGCCGGGCCGGGCCGGGCCTAAATTTGAAGAGACCGAACCAGACTTGTTTAAAAAGGAAACGGGACGGGTCGGGCCGGGTATTGCAAATCTAATCACTGGAACCAGACCTAACTCGGCCTGTTTCAAACGGGCTGGTTCGGGACGGGTCCACGGGTCCTCTTACTTTTTTTTTTCCTTGGTTTTGATCGCCTCCGTTGATCCTCCAGATCTTCTCTGATATCAAGACCCTCATCGGTTTTGTTCTCTTCTTCTTTAGCTCTCCCGACGAGCTCATTGGGATGGCGCGGGGGTCATACTCCTCGGAGTTCTCTTCCAATGGCTGCTGCTGCGAAGGAAGAGCAAAAAGACGAGCTTGCCGAGTCCATCAACTACCAAGTTCGACATAAGTATGGTGAACTTTCAATTTCCATCTTTTTTTTCTTCAAATCAATCACTCACAACACCAATTTAACAAAAAAAATTACATTATCTATATCTATATATCTAATATCTATATATGTATAAATGTGATTGTAATTAAAGATCAAACAGAGCTAGATTCAACTCAAAACACAAAACCCAGAAACAAATATGAGAGTGGATGGAGTACAAAGGCTTCGGCGATGTGGCCACGGGGCTGGTGGCGGGGCACATCTACGCCATGAACTGAAGTGTCCTGGAGTAGTACCCAAACCGAGTAGAGATCCTGCAGCTGGACGACTCAAACGCAGATATCCCAACCTGTCCTTTGAGCACCTGTACCCGCCAACCAAGACCATCTTCATCCCAGACAATGAGTGCCAGAAGCCAAACCTACGATGTAAAATTTCACAAATTTTGTAAATCAAAATTAAGAAATTGATGAAATTGGAAGAAATGATGGAAATGAGTTACCTCGGTATCGAGATCGGAGGAGGAGACGGAGGAGTTGGTGGGGGAGGAGGGCGGCGGCAACATATCATTTCTCAGTGGAGTGTGGGTGTGGGTGGGGTGTGTCTGTGCTCCGGGAGGAGAGTTGCAGAGATGGGGGGAGAAGGTTCGAGAGATTGGATGAGGGGGAAACACGGAGAAGTGGGGTGTGTGTGTGTGGAGAGAGTTCTCGAGAGTGAGAACTGTCGCGAGGAGGAACAATAGGAAGTGGGCTTGGGAGACAGTACCCAACACTGGGGTATTCTTGCAAACGGGCCGGTCCGGGTACCCTTTCTCTATACTTTTGGAACATTTCCGAACCTAAAATTTCAAAGGCCCACCCCGCCCTGCCCCGTTTCTCTTTTTTAAAAGGGGTGTGATATCCACACACCCCTTTTTACTTCTCTCACATCTTTTTTAATTTTCGGTCGTCGGATCGGATGAATTAAAGAAGATCAAATGACAGAAATTAACAAGGGGTGTGGAAGAAGTAAAAAGGGGTGTGTGGATAGCACACATTTTTTAAAATTAGAACCCGCCCCAAACCACTAATGCCCGCCCCTACCCGTGGGCCCAGGGCCCGTTTGCCTACCCCCTAGCTTGGTGCAGTGGGTGCCCGCGTAGCCGTCGAGCTCGTCAGTCAGCTTAAACCCCTTCCATCTCCACCACAGCTTCAAAACAAAATCCGAAATTGGGAACTGAGAAAGAAGACATGGCCGAGAACAACAACGGCGGCGGCGACGGTGGCGTTGGTGGTGGTGGAGAAGTGTCGGCGAACCAGACGATCTACATCAACAACCTGAGCGAGAAAATAAAGCTGGACGAACTGAAAAAGTCGCTTCTGGCGGTGTTCTCGCAGTTCGGGAAGATTGTGGAGGTCTTGGCTTTCAAGACGCTCAAGCACAAAGGCCAAGCCTGGCTCGTCTTCGAGGACGTCTCCTCCGCCACCAAAGCCCTTCACCAAATGCAGGGCTTCCCCTTTTACGACAAGCCCATGGTATGCAATTCTAACCTAATTTTATGTAATTGTTTAATTTAGAAATTTAATATTAGTTTGATTTTATTTTGTTCCTCAAATTCCATTTATTTTGTTAGCATAGTGCAGAAAAAAGAGTATGTAATTAGTTGAATAGAAATGGTAGAAAAAAGGAATTTACTTGTTGTAAAATCAAATTTGGGAATATTTAGGCATGATCCAGCTCTTGTTATTAGTCAGTCTCGATGATGCCCGAACGCGTAAACTCTACTGGCTACATGCTGTCAATGTCATAGGGACTGCGAGTGGGGAGGGGAGATTGGGAGGGTTTAGGTTAGGGCAGGTTTTCGCTGCCATTCATATGATTGTTCTTTTGCATTGTCTAGAATTTGGCCTTTTGATCGGTGAATAAGCACATTGGCATGTCAAGTGATGGATGGATTATGTTTCACACAACCATTCTTTATCCTAGTTAGATGGATATAATGAATTGTGATTACCGTAAGATTTTCCCGTTTAATTTGTTTTGTTTTTTGGAATCATTTTACTGATATGTGATTAATACAGAGAATACAATATGCCAAGACGAAATCAGATGTGATAGCAAAAGCTGATGGTACTTTTGTTCCACGCGAAAGACGAAAGAGGCATGAGGAAAAGGGTAAAACATGATCTCTCGTTTATAAAAGCGATGTGACAATAAGATATATCTTTTGAAAAAAAAATTGCGGTTTTGATGTATGCTTGATGCATTTGTTTTTTATGATCTTAAAATTTGTTTTTCTGTTCCTTATACGGCAGGGAAAAAACGAAAAGAGCAACTTGATGCGAGCCAAGCCGGAATGGGTGGCGTTCCTGCTTATGCTGGTCCCTATGGTTCAGCACCTCCGGTAAGCAAGTTTTCTGTTTCATCGAGGGATAACTTACTCCCAAATTCAGCTTTGTTTATACCTTCACTATTTATGTTTTGATTTGGATATCTATGATCATATTTATTACATGTCGTGATTGGTGTTGCTTGAACTGAAACAACTCTTAACTGATTCTGAAGTTTATTTGGTGGAAAAATTGCACGTGACTCATAAAAGTTGGGAAGTTGACAAGTTACTTGGAACGTAAACAAATTAGATAGGTGTATAACAACTGGAAACTGTTATGAAAAATACACGGATAAAGTAATTTTTTGGTTTATTTCGGTGATTGGAAAAAAATTTCATTCAAGTAGTGCCCTTCATGGTTTATCTATTTCAAGTTTGTATTGGTTCATTGAAACTGGTGTATTTGACATGAAATTAGTAGAAAGCACTGTGCTGGGTTATCGAATCATGGAGTTAACTGTTACTAGTTACACTTTGCTATCTAAATCCGGCTCGAAAATTGTATTACGCATTAAAGTGGGAGTCTAGGCTCAAGCATGCTCCTTGGATAAGTTTATAATCTGCGGCTTAGCCCGTTTGGTTGATTTTAAAATGATGAAACTTATTCCTCAATTATATGCTCTTGTGCAATCCTTGACCACTCTTCTCTCTCACAAACTTGTGCAGCTTTCCCAAATACCGTATCCTGGTGGTGTGAAGTTACCTGAGGCTCCTGCTCCACCAAACAACATACTATTTGTTCAGAATCTTCCGCAGGAGACAACTCCCATGATGCTGCAAATGCTCTTCTGCCAGTATGCTGGTTTTAAGGAGGTTAGAATGGTCGAAGCGAAGCCTGGTATTGCTTTTGTGGAGTATGGAGACGAGATGCAATCAACAGTAGCAATGCAGGAACTCCAAGCTTTTAAGTTGACACCGCAGAGTTCGATGTTGATTACCTATGCCAAAAAGTAGGATTTAGGTCTTCGCTATTCATGTAAGCTGCAGCCATGGATCCTTAACTAGAATGTTGTTAATCCGTTGAGATACAATGCTTCGATGTATTATTATTGCCGGGATATATTAGAAAAGGGAAAAAAATTACGGAGCCAAATTTTCGTTTTCATGTGCTCATATGAGCATCCCCAGATTCACCATGGATTATGTTCTGTCTACTTGTAAGTACAAATTGCATCTGATATTTTCCTTTTGGTGGAAAACACATTTCGGTTTGGTTTTGCAACACTAATTTTTTACGATCTTATACATACAAAACTTTCCGATCTAGCATATGCTTTGGTGTATATTTTTGATATCACGGCTAAAACCCCAGGTATACACCGGAACATACTAGAATTTTCAATATCCTTGTAAGCATGTACAACTTTGCAAGACGTCTAATTACATTCCCGAAAAATCTAAAACATCCCTACTGGAAGGACGCATTGATGGAGTTTGCAAAGAAATGCTCATGAACCACCTCCTTTCGCGGGGTGGAGAGCTGCCTCCAAGGAGGGTCCTTCGAATTGGCGCAACTTCCACACATGAAGATGCTTGTCCAGAACCATCCACTCCCACAATTTTCTACAACCCCGTGACAAATTTGAATGTTAACATATTGCTGAACCAGAAGGAAGAGTTGGCGTACTATATCGGTAGACAAACTTGTCATGCAAGGAATTGTGGGTAGGCATACTTGTGGATTCAGTACATCGATCTTCCGGATAATTTCATCCTATAACATTTGAAACGATGACAAAATAAGCGAAAAAACTTACAACATATGTACAGGCACTTAGCAGTAAAATCTATTTTATTGAGCACGATGATCGTCAGACCGATAATTTCTTGGTTGTATGACATTGCTAGTTAGTTTAGGTTATGGGAGGCAAAGGAACCATGAAGTAGCAAAAGGAATGTTTTTTAGCCATGAACAAAGAGTGAAAGTAGCTCTTAAAATTCCTGGACTTTGCATCACAATCCCAAGAAGGAGCCGTCCGAGTCCCATGTCGAAAATCTTGTTAATGGTCTCGTCACCATTTATCCATGGCAGTGCTGGCACGCAGTTTTTGCCTTCCATACACCCTTCAGGCACACTACCAGTTTGCTCTACCATGATTCCTGCCATGATTCCTGGGACCTTTTTCTTACCTATCAGCCTCTCCAGTCCATGAAAACCTGCATTGGCGTGTTGAGATTGAAGTCCATCCCTTTATCCTGAATCCGTTAAGGTCCTCGTACCGCCACCTTCCACCGCCATTAGCATCTCATGTTTTCGTGTTCATGGTCTGAAGCTCCTCTGAATTTTCGAGGGAGCGGACAAAGAACAGAGCGCGGGAAATGTAAGAGAGATTATGAAAGCGAGATGGAAGTTGATTTCAATGGCGTTTTGGTGTTTGTTTGACTCGGTTTATATAAGACCCGAATTAATTCGGCATAAACCCGGTGGGCCTGACCATAACATTGGGACTGCGCGCACAAGTCAAATAACTAGTAAAACTAAAAGCCCGCAGAAAGCCCGCCAAAAGAAGCTTGCTGCGGACGCTGGGGAGTAAGAAGACCTCCACACTGTAACTCCCGCTTCAAAATCCCTCCTCCGCTTCACAGTTTCAACCATCTCCCCCCCAATGGCAAGCAAGCTCAAAGTAGAAGAGCTCCGAAACGAATTGGCTCAGCGTGGTCTCACCACCACCGGAGCGAAGCCCACCCTGGTCGGACAACACCCCCTCTCTCTACTCTCTCTCTCTCTCTCTTTCTCTTTCTCTCCAAGATTCTCTGGTATATTGATTTTGTTTTTCTGCAGGTTCGGAGGCTCGATTCTGCTCTTCGCGAGGAGAAGAAGCAACCCACAGGCGCAAGTGATGGTTCAGCAGCAGGAGCTTCACTGGTTAGTAGAAAGAGGGAAAGGAAGTTAATTGAAGAGGAGGGAGGTGGGGATTCAAATGTGTCCGAGAAAATGAAGGCCACCGAAAAGTTTAGGGGCATGAGCGTGAAGCAATTGCGCGAAGAAGCCGCTCTTTGTGGAGTTTCGGCAACTGGGTCGAAAAAAGAATTGCTGGAGAGGCTTTCTGAACATTCCGATGGCATTCCTCTAGGTAAAGGTATGAGCTTTCACATTCTGTGTTTGGCTGCCAAGAAATATTTTGTTGGAAATGACTAGTAATAGATGTCTCAATTTATATCCGAGTGAAGATTTTTTGTTTTTCGAATTACAACTGGGTGTTTATTTTGTTATGCTCTGTGGTGATGCTAGCTAATGAGGAAGGAAATGGCGGCAAGGAGAAGATAATAACCGCAACCAAAAAGGGTGCGGCGGTACTGGATCAGTGGCTACCGGATGACATAAAGGCACATTATCATGTTTTGCAACTGGCAAGTCTATATTGATAAGTCAATTTCATTTCTTGCTTAGTAATTGGTGTCAATTCCATTTGTTTCTAATTAGGAATTATCGAATGATGTTTTTGGTGTAGGGGGATGATATATACGATGCCATGTTAAACCAGACCAATGTCGGTCATAACAATAACAAGTTCTATCTGATTCAAGTTCTTGGTAAACCCTTTCCTCCTTTCAACAAATAATTAGTCAACTAGATCTTCGGATTGTCGTAATTTTGAATTCATAGCAATGCAGATGGAGTTAGGGTGACACTTGTGATTCTAGCAATCAAACTTATCAAGTTATATAAAATTTCACCGAGAAGTTGAGAACGATTTCAGTTTGTAACTAATACTGATTATAATGGTTAACAAATTACAGAAACATCATTTATGCTTTTTTCACATATATAAAGTTTCATCTGCTCCATTGAGTTATGATCCTCATGGCATTGGCGCATTACACAAGTTCAGGCCATGTGTACTCATCCGCATTTTATTTCTTTGTAACATGCAGAATCAGATGTTGGTGGAAGTTTCATGATTTACTATAGATGGGGGAGAGTAGGTGTCAAGGGTCAGAACAAGCTAGCTCCTCATGCATCCCGTGAGAGCGCGATCAATGAGTTTAAACAGAAATTCTATGACAAAACCAGGAATGATTGGTCCAATCGAAAAATGTTCCAGCCTATCCCATCCTGCTATATGTGGATAGAAATGGATTACAATGAAAAGGAAGAGCAGTCAGCTGTCAGTATCCACAACTCTTGGTTTATGTTTGTATAAATTTCTAAATTCTGGATTCCCTGAAGCGATTCTGCAAATTACTGAGGACATGTCTTTCCTAATGAAAAGGAAAATTATCTTGCTTGCTCCTTCTTATTATTTGATAATGATTATCAGGTTGAAGAAAAGAATGGCTCTGCTTTAGGACGTCAACCTTTGGAAACACAACTTGAGCCCTGCATTGCAAAGTTTATATCTCTTATTTGCAACATCGGCATGATGAAGCAGCATATGATGGAAATAGGTTAGTCTGATTCACTGTCAAAAAGACATTATATTGCAAATTACAGCTCATAATAATCTAAGGCTGTTCAGTTGCTTAAATTGGAATAATAATTTTATTTGGAGACTCAAACGTTTCTTTCAGTGTATTCTGTTTAGTTGACTGATGTACTTTTTCCCTTATTTGGACACATTCTTCTTCTTTGGTAGGATACAACGCTGATAAGTTGCCTCTGGGTAAACTTAGCAAATCAACAATTCTAAAGGTAAGCTTTTGGCCTATGAAGTGAAGTCTCCTCCAGTTCATGCTAGTTATTTTGTTGTTGAAAGTTAATTGTAGGAAATTGCTTGGCTCCTTTAGATCACATTTTGACATCTATGCAAGAAAAGAAAAAGTTTTGTGTGCATGTCAAACTGAGATTTGCAAGTAGGAATGGCTGCTTCCATGGCAAGGGGGCGTGTATTTTCCATAATTGTATTTCAGTTACTGGTTAAGCTGAACAACTGAAAAGGATATTTGCTAAAACTTCTGTCAGGACTTTCTCTAAATTAACTTGAAACAATTCAGTATGAATTTTGGTACAAAACATTGAAGTTTCGTGTATAGTGTCTTCTCTTTCAATCCGTTTCTCCATGAAGATTCAACGAACCAATAATATATTTTTTTTTTAAAAACATATAGGGCTATAACATCCTGCAGAGGATTTCTGATGTGATTGGCTCATCTAACAGGAAATTAATCGAACAATTAAGCGGGTAAGGTTTCTCTCTCTCTCTCTCTCTCTCCCTCCCTACCCCCCCCCCCCCCCCCCCCCCCCTCTCTCTTTCAAAACCCCAACAAAAGAGTGATTTCATTTGTTAATTCTTTAAAATATACTGTTAACAAAATGCTTGATTAATATATACCTCTTTTCTTCTCTTCCTTTGGTACCTTTAGCCTTAAATAATTTTGGAATTCCAATTTTTGATGGGCATCATCCTCTTGCAGAGAGTTCTACACTGTCATTCCTCATGACTTCGGGTTTAAAAAAATGCGTGAGTTCTCTCTCTCTCTCTCTCTCTCTAAGTGATTGTAAGAGAAGGCATCTAATTGGTTTGGAAATATGAGTAATGCAGATAACTTTGTGATTGATACTCCTCAGAAGTTGAAACACAAGCTAGAAATGGTAATTCTTTCTTTAATTTGTTTCATGTATATGTGTGGATAGTTCGGCTAAGAACTTCCAAACTTAAATCAAAGGTTATTTTCCTTTGAATAAGTATCGTGCCACCTACAAGTGCTATTTGTGTGTTTATTAACTCTTCTATACTTGAAGGTTGAAGCACTAGGTGAAATTGAGGTTGCAACGAAATTGTTGAAGGATGACACAGGAATGCAGGTAAATCTCTTTTAGTCTTGTTCCTCATGGTTCACTTGTGGACTTGCCCTTATGTCCTAGTATCTATCCTTCCTACTAATGTATGTTTCTGCCACCATTATAGGGAGATCCCTTGTATTCCAGTTATCAACGCCTTCATTGTGAGCTGACACCGGTTGGTGCTGATTCTCATGAATTTGATATGGTAACTATGAGTTATAAGCAATGGAAATTCGAATACAAACAAAATTAAGCAAATTCAACTTACACTGTTGGTGCTGATTCTCGTGAATTTTATTGCTGTTGTCAGATTACAAAATATTTGCATAATACTCATGCAAAAACACATTCAACTTACACTGTTGATATTGTTCAAATATTCCGCACATCTAAAGAGGGTGAAGTTGAACGCTTCAGAAAGGTTGGGTTGATCTATGAGAGGCTTTTCATAAAATGTTTCATCCATCTTGGATAATTTTACAAGTACTTGAAATTTCCTTGTTGGTCTTGAATATCCTACATTTTTAGTTTAAGCAATTTCTAATTGTGTTTTACTCTTGCGAGCAGTTTTCTAGTACGAAAAATAGAATGCTTTTGTGGCATGGTTCTCGTCTTACAAATTGGGCTGGCATATTATCTCAAGGTGATCCTTTATGGTTTAGCTTCGAATCATGGGTGGGTGTGTTTGCATGTGTGTGTCACTGTGTGCACACTCATGCAGATACAATATGAATGTTTTACTGCTTAATAATTTAGTTAAACATGTGTTGTGACAACCCAGGCTTGCGCATAGCTCCACCTGAAGCCCCAGTGACTGGTTACATGTTCGGGAAAGGAGTTTACTTCGCAGACATGTTCTCCAAAAGTGCAAATTATTGCTATGCATCTAATGGCTGTACATCTGGGGTGCTTCTTCTATGTGAGGTAGTCTTTCAAGTTTCATCAAGTAGAAAAACATAAAATTTATACTAAAAACAAAAATACCTTGTGTTAAGAGTGGTTTTGCATCAGATTATCAAATATATCCTTCAATGCATTGTATATCATTAAGATCAAGATTTATACGAGAGACGAGAAAAATATTTCTGGATTAAAAATTTGAATTTCCCCTACCGCAGATCTGCTACCCTTGAAAGCCCAACTGAATGCCTAGGGAGTTTTTCGCACTGTATGTGACTTTTTTCGCACTAAATGTTCTAAATACTTATAAACTATGGTTTATTTAGGTTGCGTTGGGCGACATGGCTGAGCTTTTAACCGCTAAGTACGATGCTGACAAGTTACCTGTAGGAAAACTAAGGTTTGCGTCTCTGTTTTCTTTATTTGACCCTCCCATCTATTGCTCATAAGTAATAACTAAACTGTTTTAAGTAATGAAGATTCTTCTGGTCATTTATGCTTTTGGTATTTTGCATTGGAAGTTTATCTTCCCTTCCGTATAATCTTTGTGTTTTGTTAGACAAATAAGTTTATCTGCATTGTGTGAGAGAATTAACTTTTGACGAAAACTTGTTGCATTATCTCCATTTTTTCGAAACTAAGACGTGTATTGCTTGACTTAATTTGGCATGTAACATAATACTGCAGCACTAAAGGAGTTGGGGGAACTGAACCAGATTTTTCAGAAGCTCAGTTACTAGATGATGGTGTCGTGGTTCCCCTAGGAAAGCCGAAAGAGAATACAAGCCGCCCGAAGGTAGAAATACATCATTTTTTTTCGAATTACTTTGGATGTGAATTTGATTTGGAACTGTTGAACCAGGCAGGCAGCTTCATTGTAAATTAATCTTTGTTTACGTGCACCTTGCAGGGTTCATTACTGTACAATGAGTACATAGTTTACAATGTGGAACAGATCAGGATGCGCTACGTTGTTCAAGTTAATTTCAATTTCAAGTTATGATTAGCATCTGGATATATGGAACTAGATATGATCAGTGTTGTAGTCATGTACATTTTGCCTTTATTTATTTATCTTTGTTTTTCGACTTGTCTCCTCCGTTCTTTCCTTGCAAATCACACTTTGACACATGCATATATGACTCATGGAAAACACAAATAGAAAAATTTGTGCACGTATGTCGTATTGTGATTGACAGAGAATGGGAACGCCTAATTTCAATGGAAAGAAACAACTATTTATCTCATATTTTTACTCTTTCTAAACATGAATTCCACTTTAAGAGTACTTCTGCCCCAAATATTAGCATAATCCTTGTTTTGTAATACTAATAAAATTGAGTGAAATATCAGTAGATTAATAGCTAGTCGGTGTTAAAGCAAAGAAATGGATAAGAAAATGAAGAAATCCCAATAAAGATGCACCTACCCAGACAAAATTAGTCTTACATATTGACAACTAGAATGGTACTTCTTAACAACATTGGTAGGGGCACGAACAGGTGCATAACCAATGGTCTATTCCATCAAGACGAAAATAGGATATGCAGGGTTAAGGTTTGGGAATATTTTCCCTTATTCTTGAAGTTTTAGGTCTTAGGTACCAAGGATCATGCTTCTAGCATTATGCCACACCTTGGCAGGCCCTGATTTTACCATATGTAAAAACAAACTCGAAATTGGATTGTGAAAGAATATGCCATTCGGTGTATCCCTACCAAAGCAGTGCATCACCATTCGGTAGGCTTTGACCGAACTAGGTTGAGCTATTCGGTAGACTCCAGTCGAACTGAGTCCATACTATTTTCTCACGTTTGTGGTAGTAATCAGATTAGAGAATTTGGTAAACTTCCGCTATCTACACTGCTGCTTCAGGGGCGAGTTAGAAACAAGGAAGGACGAGAAAAATATTCTCCAATCAAAATTCGATCGGATTTATAAACTTCAGAATTGTACTCATGCATGGACGTAATCACGGTGTGTTTCAGGCAATGTTTTTCATGATTAAGCGGTCCATAGAAGCGAACCAAAGAGCCATGGAATCTTCGTTCGGGAGGTATTTCCATTTGTAATGCTTTGGGCATAAGTCTTCAAATGAAGATCATGGTGGAGGCTTATTCAACTTTTCCATGCCATTTGTTGGCGTCAATGATTTCTCAGTTTCTTTAATAGTCAAGTGAAGATTCACGTCTTGTACCCCACATAAAGTGGTTTTTATTAAAAACATCCAAATCAAGGAAAATCAAACTTGTGACGGTTCGACAATCCACAAAATTGGAGGGAACAAAAGTGTGATCTGGACTATGGGAATGAATCATCCATAAGCATCAAAGTTAGAACATGGTTTTCATGAAAAACATCGGGTTTTCCTGGGTGTATTGTTTTATGAAATCTTCGGGTTTCAAAGGCTTTAAATTTGAAACTACAGGTTCAATTTAGTTTATGAACGTTTAGTTCATAAAGGAGAGAGGTTCCTGCAAGAACACATAATGCAATATACAACTAAGTGTAGTGGATTTGAGGTTCTTCGGGAACTCAAGTGTGAGTGCTTCAGGACTACGAAAGTAAGTTAATGGTTCAAAGTATAAAAATAAATGATTGAATCGTTAATGTCCAAAAGTGATCTTCAAGTCAATAATTTTGGATTCATTATCAGATTAATGGATTGCAGGTCACTTTTAATAATTGGGACTAAACATGGTCGATCGTAGAAGCAAAATAATGACTTCGGATCATATTCACTTTTGATGGCTTTGGGCCAAATAATTAAGAAAATATAACCTAGTGTGGCTTTAACCAAAAACGTCTAAAAATATTTGGGTATGGTTAAGAAGCAGGGGATACCAAAATATGTCATTGCGTCGAAAAAAAAAAAAACTTGAAAGGACACAGCCTAACATGGGTGGGCTGGTAGTGTGAGGCACGGCCCTGCAGCAAGCTGTAGGCCTTGGGTTACATTCCACGGCTGCATAGCAGCCTAAATTGGCTGCAAGTCAGCAGGCCAGGGAAATGTGACATAGCCCAGCCGTACGAGGCTGGCTGGTATTGGGCATTAGCGTGAAAAGAGGCCCAGCATGCGCTGGCTTCTTGGTTGACGCAATGTAAGCCCAGCTATTACTGGCGTTTAAGAAGTAGGCTGAGATACAGGCTTTTAGAACAAACTGGGGCGTGAAGCCCATGGACCCAATTGTAGCACAAAACCCAAAAGGCTACCATGTCGCAGACCCAAGCTTCAGGCTTGGTGATGTGGCTTGGCGTGGCTAAAAGCCGCAAAAACAAATCCCTAAGTTTTCTTTCTTTTTTCTTTTTCGACATCTAGGGTTTGGAAAACCCTTCTTACTTCTAATTTATTTCGATGTTTTGACTCACAAATTCCACATAGCAAAAAAATTTGTGTAATGCATGAAACAAATATATATATTGACAAATATATAAACATATACAATATATATATCGGAAGGAAAATATAAACATAGGGGGTTCAAGCATCATGAGGAATGTTTTCATGCTTCAAGATCGTTTCAAATATCTTATTTTATTTTAAGCGTACCTAATTGGCAGAAAACAAAGGCCTTTGAATTTGTAGAAGATCCTTCTCAGAAAGCCGGAATTGCATCTCCAATGCGTTGTATCATGTTCAACAAAGAAAAAATAAATTGGATCAATAGCATGTAGATCAATTTAATAAAGTAATAAAGTAATCATAAAAAGAATGATTAAAACGTAATACTCCTCTGATTGAAGAATAAACTCTCTTTAGTGAAGCGTCAAGAGTGTTTTGATAACGTGTTGTATGCATAATTTACTAAACAATTATGGAGGCCAGAGAGAGGGAATGTGCGGCAATAGAGAGAAAGAGAGATGTGTAATTGTGGGTGTGTTCTATTCCACCTCATTATGCCTTTATTTATAGTGGTAGGGAAGGTTAATTCCTTACCCTTTAGGATTACAATATTTAATAGGTAATCTACTCCTAATAGGAATATAAGGGCCCGTTTGTTTGACCGGATTAGGAAGGATTGGACTGGACTAGACTAGACTGTAGTCCTTTGTTTGGTCTGCACCAGGATTAGGTTTAATGAGCTTAGGTCGGACTCGCTCGGATTAACCACCTCGCTACGAGTTCTTAATGAGGATCCCCAATTTCGGCCGGATTCGTAAGCCCTCTTCTGATAGAGAGAAAATCGCGAGAGAGTTAGTAGTCCAAGACCCAACGTCGCTCGTCCTACTTGTCGCACATCGCTCCCTCCTTACCCTGCTCCATCTTCTTCCTCACTTCCACAAGCATTTTCAAACCCATATCCCGCAAAATTCAAAAAAAAAAAAAAATGTAGTCGTTCCTTTTTTCAAATTCAGATCCAACCTGCAAAATAGAACCCAGAAACCATAAAACACAAAAAATAAAAAAAATAAAAAAAATCTGCAGTGGTTATAAGCTTAAATCAACGATGGGATTGATTAAAGGCAAACCGAACCAGAAAACATGAAACTCCTTGATTGCAGACCTTCTCCATCTCTCACTTTCGAGCCAATCGCACATGCAACCCGCTCCCAACTCCTAAATTTTCAATCTCTTTCTTGCTTTGTGGTTTGATTGTGAAGATTTGCAGTCGATTATGAAATTGGGAGATGAATAGCTTTTGGGTTTAATTTTGATGTTAATTTCTTTCATCAAAAGAGGGAGATGAATAAAGAACAAAATGAAGAAAAAAAAGGAGATGAAGAGGAAGAGGGACGAAGAAAAAAAGGGAGAGGGACGAAGAAAAATTAGGAAGAAAACAAAGGGAGAGGGGCGGAGAAAAAGGAAGAAAAAGGGGATGAATGGAATTGGGAATGGAAGGAGGCTTCTAGAATGAGAAAATAGGCAGATTTAATAATAAAATATTACTAAATATTTATTAAATAATGTAAAATATTAATAAATATGAATTAAATAATATAATATTAGAATTTGTTATTAATCTATTTCTTAGTCTTGACACTGCACCAAACGCTTCACTAAACTAGTCCAGCTTAGTCTAGTCTAAGCCAATCCAGTTTAGTCCCTGCAGCTAGTTCAGTCCGTGACAGTCCGATGCAACAAACGCACCCTAAGACATATTCCAAGATATACTATGATTTACACAATCACATTCCTAATCTAATAGGACTGCAACAGTTTGATTAATTAACATAAAAATAAGGGTAAAAAACTGTTTACTACTCTCATGTTTTGTGGTTTTCAACATTTAGTACATCAAGTTTTTTCGTCTCAGATTCATACCTAAAGTGTAAATTTTGGGACAGTCTCATACATCTGTTAGTCAAACTGTTAAATTTACCGTTAATTGTGACGTGGCACCATGATTGATCGCCACGTGTCATTCACGTTTTTTTTTTTTTTCTTTTCTTCTTTCTTCTTCTTCCTCTTCTTCCTTCTTTTGCAACGTTTTTTTTTCCTCCGTGTTCCTCCTTCCTTCCCCTTCTTCCCCTTCTTCTTTCTTCTTCCTTCTCCTTCTCCTTCTCCTTCTTCTTCTTCTTCCTCCGAATTGGGGATTTTTTTTTCTTTTTTTTTCTTTCTTCTTCTTCCTCCTTCTTCCTCTTTCTTCTTCTTCTTCTTCCTTCGACTGCAACTTCTTTTTTTTATTTTTTATTTTTCTTCCTCCTTCTCCTTCTTCCTTCCTCCTTCTTCCTTCCCCTTCTTCTCCTTCTTCCTTTTTCTTCCTTCTTCCTTTTCCCCTTCTTCTCCTTCTTCCTTCTTCCTTTTTCTTCCTTCTTCCTTTTTCAAACATCTCTCCCCCAATGGCAAGCAAGCTCAATGTAGAAGAGCTTGGAAACCAATTGGCTCAGCGTGGTCTCCCCACCACCGGAGCGAAGGCCACCCTGGTATGACAACACCCCCCCCTCTCTCTCTCTCTCCAAGATTCTCTGGTATTGATTTGATTTTCTGCAGGTTCAGAGGCCCGATTCTGCTCTTCGCGAGGAGAAGAAGCAACCCACAGGTGCAAGTGATGGTTCAGCAGCAGAAGCTTCACGGGTTAGTAGAAAGAGGGAAGGGAAGTTAATTGAAGAGGAGGGAGGTGGGGAGTCTACTGTGTCCGAGAAAATGAAGGCCACCGAAAAGTTTAGTGGCGTGAAGCAATTGCACGAAGAAGCCGCTCTTTGTGGAGTTTCGGCAACTGCGTCGAAAAAACTGGAGAGGCTTCCTGAACATTCTGATGGCATTCCTCTAGGTAAAGGTGCGAGCTTTCACATTCCGTGTTTGGCTGCCAAGAAATATTTTGTAGGAAATGACTAGTAATAGATGTCTCAATTTTTATCCGAGTGAAGATTTTTGTTTTTCGAATTACAACTCGGTGTTTATTTTGTTATGCTCTGTGGTGGTCCTAGCTAATGAGGAAGGAAATGGCAGCAAGGAGAAGATAGTAACCGCAACCAAAAAGGGTGCGGCGGTACTGGATCAGTGGCTACCGGATGACATAAAGGCAGATTATCATGTTTTGCAACTGGCAAGTCTATATTGATAAGTCAATTTCATTTCTTGCTTAGTAATTGGTGTCAATTCCATTTGTTTCTAATTAGGAATTATCTAATGATGTTTTTGGTAGCAAATTACTGAGGACATGTCTTACCTAATGAAAAGGAAAATTATCTTGCTTGCTCCTCCTTACTATTTGATAATGATTATCAGGTCGAAGAAAAGAATGGCTCTGCTATTGGACGTCAACCTTTGGAAACACAACTTGAGCCCTGCATTGCAAATTTTATATCTCTTATTTTCAACATCGACATGATGAAGCCGCATGTGATGGAAATAGGTTAGTCTGATTCACTGTCAAAAAGATATTATATTGCAAATTACAGATCATAATAATCTAAAGCTGTTCACTTGCTTAAATCGGAATAATAATTTTATTTGGAGACTCAAACGTTTCTTTTGGTGTATTCTGTTTAGTTAACTGATGTACTTTCTCTCTCTCTCTCTCTCTCTCTCTCTCTCTCTCTCTCTCTCTCTCTCTCTCTCTCTCTCTCTCTCTCTCTCTGTGTGATTGTAAAAGAAGGCATCTAATTGGTTTGGAAATATGAGTACAACAACAACAACAACAACAAAGCCTTTTCCCACTAAGTGGGGTCGGCTATATGAATCCTAGAACGCCATTGCGCTCGGTTTTGTGTCATGTCCTCCGTTAGATCCAAGTACTCTAAGTCTTTTCTTAGAGTCTCTTCCAAAGTTTTCCTAGGTCTTCCTCTACCCCTTCGGCCCTGAACCTCTGTCCCGTAGTCACATCTTCGAACCGGAGCGTCATTTGGCCTTCTTTGCACATGTCCAAATCACCGGAGCCGATTTTCTCTCATCTTTCCTACAATTTCGGCTACTCCTACTTTACCTCGGATATCCTCATTCCCAATCTTATCCTTTCTCGTGTGCCCACACATCCCACGAAGCATCCTCATCTCCGCTACACCCATTTTGTGTACGTGTTGATGCTTCACCGTCCAACATTCTGTGCCATACAACATCGCTGGCCTTATTGCCGTCCTATAAAATTTTCCCTTGAGCTTCAGTGGCCTACGACGGTCACACAACACGCCGGATGCATTCTTACACTTCATCCATCCAGCTCGTATTCTATGGTTGAGATCTCCATCTAATTCTCCGTTCTCTTGCAAGATAGATCCTAGGTAGCGAAAACGGTCGCTTTTTGTGATTTTCGCTAGATTGCTCCGGTCATTAGTGTGGATAAGTATATAAATGGATAGAGATAGGAAAGCAAACACAAGATGTGCGTGGTTCACCCATATTGGCTACGTCCACGGAATAGAAGAGTTCTCATTAATTGTGAAGGGTTTACACAAGTACATAGGTTCAAGCTCTCCTTTAGTGAGTACAAGTGAATGATTTAGTACAAATGACATTAGGAAATATTGTGGGAGAATGATCTCGTAATCACGAAACTTCTAAGTATCGGAGTGTGGAGTCGTCTTGACTTGCCTTATCTGTCTCATAGGTAGATGTGGCATCTTCTCTGGAAGTACTCTTCCTCCATCCAGGGGTGGTATCTTTAACTGGTGGAGATGCACAAGGTAATGTATCAATTTCACTTGAAGCTTACTTGTAGTTTCAGGCTTGGTCAAGCGCGATACAAACCATGTAGTAGGAGTCCCCAAGTCGCCGAGCTAGGGGGTCTGCTGAAAGAGGTGACAGACAAGGTAAGCAATCAGAGCTCCGACTGATTGTTCACCTTCTCCCCATCTTGCAGCAGCATGAAGGATAAAGAGAAGAAAAATGAGAAGAGATGATATGAGATACTTTTGCTTTTGAAGAAGTAACTTTCCACAGGCTTATTCTTGAACTGAGCTGGAGGGTTTTCTGGTTTCCTCCAGAGTATAAGGCCGACTGAAGAATTTGAGGGTCAAAACAAGTCCATCAAATCTAGAGTACGTTCCACCCTGCTGATATGGGATACTTTTGCTTTTGACAGAGTAATGGATGTATCGGCACGTGTGCTGTTACGCTTGTCTCCACATGCTTCCTTGTATCCTTCGCACTTGCCCTATCTGTTCCTCAAGCAAATGCGGAATCTTCCCTGGAAACATAAGATGTTGAAGATGAGTACTCGAGAGCAATGCCAGGTAAGTAATCAGGTAAGGGGTTCCAGGCAGTCAGATCCTGGCTGGAAGCTTGATTCCAAGTGCTGACTGATTGCTCTCTTTCTCCTTGTCTTGCAGGTAAAAACAAGGCCAAAGGAAAAGACAGGGAAAAAGCATGATATGGGATACTCTTGCTTTTAACCCTGATGATATGAGATATTCTTGCTCTAGTATAGCTTGTTTGCAGAGGTATTATCGGGGGGAAAGAAAGCTGAATATTTCGAAAGGCTTCGTTGGGAGTGCCCTCTCAGATATGATGAAGGGTTGAGCATTTTTGCAGGTCTGCCTGTCCGTTGGGGATGGGGGTCGACATATATAGGAGTCTCCCTAACAAGTAGTAATGCTATTCCTTTACCCTGCTTGGTCATAGCACGGTAGTGGGAGCTGCCAGTTTCACATGTTTTAACTCTGTCAGAGCACTTTGAAAAAGTGGTCTGTGGTATCTGGCTCTCGAGATTCGGAGAACGATGCCTCTTCGATTTTTGAGAAAGCAATCATGCTGGGGGTCTGGCTCTCGAGATTCGGAGAGCAGTGTCTCTTCGATTTTTGAGGAAGTAATCATGTTGGGAGTCTGGCTCTCGAGATTCGGAGGGCGGTGCCTCTTCGATTTTGGAGCAAGCAATCTTGTTGGGAGTGTTGTCTCGAATGTGAGTAAAGGTTGGGCATGTTTGCTAGTCTACCTTGCCACGAAGCACAAAGGTTGACACACAGGGACTTTCCAATTATCCAGCAATGGTACTGTTCCTTTACCCTCTCTTCGATTTTGAGAAAGTAGTCATGTTGGGAGTCTGGCTCTCGAGATTCGGAGGACGGTGCCTCTTCGATTTTGGAGCAAGCAATCTTGTTGGGAGTGTTTTCTCGAATGTGAGTAAAGGTTGGGCATGTTTGCTAGTCTACCTTGCCACGAAGCACAGAGGTTGACACACAGGGACTTTCCAATTATCCAACAGTGGTATTGTTCCTTTACCCTTGTGGGTAATAATATGGTAGCTAGACCTTCAAAATTTATGTGTCTAAACTTTGTTAGTGCTGTTTCTTTGCTATTCTTTCACCTTTCTTGGTCAGAGCGATGTAGTGGGAGCTGCAAGCTTCACGTGCTCAACTTTGGCAGAGAACTTTGGCAAAGTTATCTGTGGTACCCATGAGCTATTGTTGCGTGTGGGAAGTGGGTGATTGAACAGTAAGATTCATGTGCTTTCTACTTCACCAGAAGTCTTCGACAGAATGCCCATAATTTCTGCAAAGCTGAGTGTGCGTGTGACAGGTGCTGACAAGGCTAGAAAAGTAGGTGCCTCTTCGATTTCTGAGATCGGCCCTCGTGGTCTCTGAGCAGCCCAGCTTTTGAGAAAGCGCGCCTCTTCGATTGATTCGGAGAACGATGCCTCATCGATTTTTGAGAAAGCAATCATGCTGGGGGTCTGGCTCTCGAAGATTCGGGGAGCAGTGTCTCTTCGATTTTTGAGAAAGTAATCATGTTGGGAGTCTGGCTCTCGAGATTCGGAGGGCGGTGCCTCTTCGATTTTGGAGCAAGCAATCTTGTTGGGAGTGTTTTCTCGAATGTGAGTAAAGGTTGGGCATGTTTGCTAGTCTACCTTGCCACGAAGCACAGAGGTTGACACACAGGGACTTTCCAATTATCCAGCAATGGTACTGTTCCTTTACCCTCTCTTCGATTTTTAAGAAAGTAGTCATGTTGGGAGTCTGGCTCTCGAGATTCAGAGGACGGTGCCTCTTCGATTTTGGAGCAAGCAATCTTATTGGGAGTGTTTTCTCGAATATGAGTAAAGGTTGGGCATGTTTGCTAGTCTACCTTGCCACGAAGCACAGAGGTTGACACACAGGGACTTTCCAATTATCCAGCAGTGGTACTGTTCCTTTACCCTTGTGGGTAATAATATGGTAGCTAGACCTTCAAAATTTATGGGTCTAAACTTTGTTAGTGCTGTTTCTTTGCTATTCTTTTACCCTTCTTGGTCAGAGCGATGTAATGGGAGCTGCAAGCTTCACGTGCTCAACTTTGGCAGAGAACTTTGGCAAAGTTTTCTGTGGTACCCATGAGCTATTGTTGCGTGTGGGAAGTGGGTGATTGAACAGTAAGATTCATGTGTTTTCTACTTCCCCAGAAGTCTTCGACAGAATGCCCATAATTTCCGCAAAGCTGAGTGTGCGTGTGACAGGTGCTGACAAGGCTGGAAAAGTAGGTGCCTCTTCGATTTCTGAGATCGGCCCTCGTGGTCTCTGGGGAGCCCAGCTTTTGAGAAAGCGAGCGCCTCTTCGATTTCTGAGATCAGCCTTCGTGGTCTTTGAGCAGCCCAACTTTTGAGAAAGCAAACGCCTCTTCGATTTCTGAGATCAACCCTCGTGATCTCTAAGCAGCCCAGCTTTTGAGAAAGCAAACGCCTCTTCGATTTCTGAGCAGACGCCTCTTCGATTTCTGAAGCTCCGTCGAGTGCAGATTTTTATAAGGGCTGTCATTAAGTTCCAAAGCACACTTGAATCTCCACCAGTAGAAGCTTCATTTTTGCACTTCTAAGATCTTGATTTGTCCGACCTCTTCTCTCTTCAACACCTTTGAAAATGTCTGGCCCCTCCGACCGTCGTTTTGACTTGAACCTTGTTGAAGAGGCAGCCCCGCCTTCTCCAGACAACATATGGCGCCCATCCTTCGTCTCCCCTACTGGTCCTCTTACCGTTGGGGATTCCGTGATGAAGAATGATATGACCGCTGCGGTGGTGGCCAGGAACCTTCTCACTCCCAAAGATAACAGACTACTTTCCAAACGGTCTGATGAGTTAGCTGTTAAGGATTCGCTGGCTCTCAGTGTTCAGTGTGCAGGTTCTGTGTCTAATATGGCCCAACGCCTATTTGCTCGAACCCGCCAAGTTGAATCATTGGCGGCTGAAGTGATGAGTCTCAAACAGGAGATTAGAGGGCTCAAGCATGAGAATAAACAGTTGCACCGGCTCGCACATGACTATGCTACAAACATGAAGAGGAAGCTTGACCAGATGAAGGAAACTGATGGTCAGGTTTTACTTGATCATCAGAGATTTGTGGGTTTGTTCCAAAGGCATTTATTGCCTTCGTCTTCTGGGGCTATACCGCGTAATGAAGCTCCAAATGATCAACCTCTGATGCCTCATCCTTCTAGGGTTCTGTCCAGTACTGAGGCTCCAAATGATCCCCCTCCGGTGCCTTCTCTTTCTGGGGCTCTACCGACTGCTGAGACTTCTCCTAAGCAACCTTTGTGAAGGCTCCCTCTTGTGTGTTTATTTTGACTCATGTATATGTACATATTTGTAGCTTATCGGGGATATCAATAAATAAGCTTTCCTTCATTTCAACGTATTGTGTTAAATACACCAAAGCCTTCTTCGCTAAGTTCTTTGAATTTTTTTTTGTTGAAGCTTGTATGTTGAAGCTTTCTGAGTGGAGCATGTAGGTTGGGGTAGTGTTCCCTTAATTTTCCGAGTGAGGAAAACTTCTCGGTTGGAGACTTGGAAAATCCAAGTCACTGAGTGGGATCGGCTATATGAATCTTAGAACGCCATTGTGCTCGATCCTGTGTCATGTCCTTCGTTAGATCCAAGTACTCTAAGTCTTTTCTTAGAGTCTCTTCCAAAGTTTTCCTAGGTCTTCCTCTACCCCTTCGGCCCTGAACCTCTGTCCCATAGTCGCATCTTCTAATCGGAGCGTCAGTAGGCCTTCTTTGCACATGTCCAAACCACCGTAACCGATTTTCTCTCATCTTTCCTTCAATTTCGGCTACTCCTACTTTATCCCGGATATCCTCATTCCTAATCTTATCCTTTCTCGTGTGCCCACACATCCAACGAAGCATCCTCATCTCCGCTACACCCATTTTGTGTACGTGTTGATGTTTCACCGCCCAACATTCTGTGCCATACAGCATCGCCGGCCTTATTGCCGTCCTATAAAATTTTCCCTTGAGCTTTAGTGGCATACGGCGGTCACATAACACGCCGGATGCACTCTTCCACTTCATCCATCCAGCTTGTATTCTATGGTTGAGATCTCCATCTAATTCTCCGTTCTTTTGCAAGATAGATCCTAGGTAACGAAAAGTAATGCAGATAAATTTGTGATTGATACTCCTCAGAAGTTGAAAGACAAGCTAGAAATGGTAATTCTTTCTGTAATTTGTTTCATGTATATGTGTGGATAGTTCGGCTAAGAACTTCCAAACTTAAATCAAAGGTTATTTTCCTTTGAATAAGTATCGTGCCACCTGCATGTGCTATTTGTGTGTTCATTAACTCTTCTCTACTTGAAGGTTGAAGCACAAGGTGAAATTGAGGTTGCAACGAAATTGTTGAAGGATGACACAGGAATGCAGGTAAATCTCTTTTAGTCTTGTTCCTCATGCTTCACTTGCAGACTTGCCCTTATGTCCTAGTATCTATCCTTCCTACTAATGTATGTTTCTGCCACCATTATAGGGAGATCCCTTGTATTCCTGTTATCGAAGCCTTCATTGTGAGCTGACACCGGTTGGTGCTGATTCTCATGAATTTGATATGGTAACTATGAGTTATAAGCAATGGAAATTCGAATACAAACAAAATTAAGCTAATTCAACTTACACTGTTGGTGCTGATTCTTGTGAATTTTATTGCTGTTGTCAGATTACAAAATATATGCGTAATACTCATGCAAAAACACATTCAACTTACACTGTTGATATTGTTCAAATATTCTGCACATCTAAAGAGCGTGAAGTTGAACGCTTCAGAAAGGTTAGGTTGATCTATGAGAGGCTTTTCATAAAATGTTGGATAATTTTACAAGTACTTGGAATTTCCTTCTTGGTCATGAATATCCTACATTTTTATTTTAAGCAATTTCTAATTGTGTTTTACTCTTGTGAGCAGTTTTCTAGGACAAAAAATAGAATGCTTTTGTGGCATGGTTCTCGTCTTACAAACTGGGTTGGTATATTATCTCAAGGTGATCCTTTATGGTTTAGCTTCGAATCATGGGTGGGTGTGTTTGCGTGTGTGTCACTGTGTGCACACTCGTGCAGATACAGTATGAATTTTTTACTGCTTAATAATTTAGTTAAACATGTGTCGTGACAACCCAGGCTTGCTCATAGCTCCACCTGAAGCCCCAGTTACTGGTCACATGTTCGGGAAAGGAGTTTACTTTGCAGACATGTTCTCCAAAAGCGCAAAGTTTTGCCATGCATCTAATGGCTGTACATCTGGGGTGCTGCTTCTATGTGAGGTAGTCTTTCAAGTTTCAGCAAGTAAAAAACATAAATTTTATGCTAAAAACAAAAATACCTGGTGTTAAGAGTGGTTTGGCATCAGATTATCAAATATATCCTTCAATGCATTGTATATCATTAAGATCAAGATTTATACGAGAGACGAGAAAAATATTTCTGGATTAAAAATTTGAATTTCCCCTACCGCAGATCTGCTACACTTGAAAGCCCAACTGAATACCTAGGGACTTTTTCTCATTAAATGTTCTAAATACTTTTAAACTATGGTTTATTTAGGTTGCGCTGGGCGACATGGCTGAGCTTTTAACCGCAAAGTACGATGCTGACAAGTTACCCGTAGGAAAACTAAGGTTTGCGTCTCTGTTTTCTTTATTGGACCCTCCCATCTATTGCTCATAAGTAATAACTAGACTGTTTTAAGTGATGAAGCTTCTTCTGGTCATGTATGCTTTTGGTATTTTGCACTGGAAGTTTATCTTCCCTTCTGTATAATCTTTGTGTTTTTTTAGACCGAGAAGTTTATCTGCATTGTGTGAGAGAAGTAACTTTTGACGAAAACTTGTTGCATTATCTCCATTTTTTTCGAAACTAAGACGTGTATTGCATGACTTAATTTGGCATGTAACATAATATTGCAGCACTAAAGGAGTTGGGGGAACTGAACCAGATTTTTCAGAAGCTCAGTTACTAGATGATGGTGTCGTGGTTCCCCTAGGAAAGCCGAAAGAGAATACAAGCCACCAGGTAGAAATACATCATTTTTTCGAACTACTTTGGATGTGAATTTGGTTTGGAACTGTTGAACCAGGCAGGCAGCTTCATTGTAAATTAATCTTCGTTTACGTGCACCTTGCAGGGTCCATTAACGTACAATGAGTACGTAGTTTACTCTGTGGAACAGATCAGGATGCGCTACGTTGTTCAAGTTAATTTCAATTTCAAGAATGATTAGCATCTGGATATAGGTTGCGTTTGTTACGCGGGACGGGATGGAATGGAGTGGGACGAGTCGTTCCGTCCCACGTTTGGTGTGCCTAAAACGAGTGGAATGCGCTGTTCCACGGAACAAGTTTTGGATGATTTTTCGTTCCGCTCCCCTGTGGAACGACTCGTTCCACATCTGTGAAACACAAAATTATAACATTTTTGTCTCCTTCCTCCTCGCTTCCATCTGAGGGCATGGGGTCGAAATTATAACCTTTCCGTCTGCACCTACGCCTTCCTCTACCACCAGAAGGCAAACCAGAGCAGCCGACGACGACGAACAAGAAGAAGAATTAGAAGATCCAATCTCATTCAGGCCGTGCGATCGGAGCAATGGCTTGGTGGTGCTGGCGTCCCTAGCCGCCGTTGGATGAGTTGACTCGGAGATAGTGAGGGAGGAAGAGTCGCCGTGACCGTCTCCGGAGAAGCAGTGGCCGATCAGGGGCTGCGATCGGAGGGAATAGAAGTCGAAGTCGGCGATCTGGGTTTTGTTTATTGATCAATATTTGTGATAAGATCTGTTGGTTTTTGTTGAAATGGCATGTGGATTCGTGGGTTTTAGGGGGTTTTCGTTTTTGATGAAAATGTTCGAGGATTTATGAATTGGGTTCTTGAATTTACATGCAGACACTTTTTAGATTCTTGAATCAGATGCAGGAAGATCCAATCTGAATTGGGTTTTGCAATTAAGTTTATTATGCTTCATTATCTGGTTTGTTGATTTATCAGTTCCATGTGACTCGTTCCCGGGCAGTCTCTGCACCTCTGGCTGTGGCTCCGCAGTCATTTGTGTTCCGTTCAACGCGTACCAAACGCAGAACGGAACAACCAACATGTTCCGTCCCATCCGGTCCGCGTACCAAACACTACCATATGGAACTAGATATGATCGGTGTTGTAGTCATGTACATTTTGCCTTCATTTATTTATCTTTGTTTTTCAACTTGTCTCCTCCATTCTTTCCTTGTAAATCACATTTTAACACATGCATATATTACTCATCGAAAACACAAATAGAAAAAATTGTGCACGAATATCGTATTTTGAGTGACAGAATGGGAACGTCTAATTTCAACAGAAAAAAACAACTATTTATCTCATATTTTTACTCTTTCTAAACATGAATTCCACCTTAAGAGTCCTTCAGCCCCAAATACTAGCACAACCCTTGTTTTGTAATACTAATAAAATTGAGTGAAATATCAGTAAATTAATAGCTAGTCGGTGTTAAAGCAAAGAAATGGATAAGAAAATGAAGAAATCCCAATAAAGATGGACCTACCCAGACCACCACAAGTACCTTTTGTGGTGTTGTTCTTTTTAGTGCTTGAATCCAAGTCAAATATATCAATCAAGTATGGTGGAAAAAATTGAAGTTTATGGGGATTGGGGAAGGAAGGAAAGGAAGCATGATTGAGTTTCACATTCAAATCCCCTACATACATACATGAGTGTGTAACCAAATAAAGCATTTACTACGACACCCCATTTTTCAAGCACTGGCTGCAAACACACGCCAAGTATTTATGTTCCTACACTTAAGATTTCATCATGACCTCATCCAGAATCTATGTTCTTCTAACACAATTTTGTGGTTTTAGAGGGCGACCTCAAATTTCAATTTTTACTTAAACGAGTCTCCACGTCGGACTTGAACAAGAAAGACTCGAGTGTAACATATGCGTTGGTGAGAGATACAGAAGGAGATGAATAGTGATTACCGGAAGACTTTCCTGTTTTTTAATTTGTTTTGTTTTTTGGAATCATTTTACTGATATGTGATTAATACAGAGAATACAATATGCTAACACACAATCGGATAGCAAAGGCTGATGGTACTTTTGTTCCACGCGAAAGACGAAAGAGGCATGAGGAAAAGGGTAAAACATTCTCTCCGTTTATAAAAGCATTTGTTTTTTATGATCTTAAAATTTGTTTTTCTGTTCCTTATGCGGCAGGGAAAAAACGAAAAGAGCAACATGATGCGAGCCAAGCCGGAATGGGTGGCGTTCCTGCTTATGCCGGTCCCTATGGTTCAGCACCTCCGGTAAGCAAGTTTTCTGTTTCATCGAGGGATAACTTACTCCCAATTTCAGCTTTGTTTATACCTTCACTATGTTTGCTCCTTAAATCCGCCATGGGCCTTGCGGGCATACTGGGGATTTGCTCACATACGAGATTGATGGGTGTGAGCGTGCCACTACTAGATGCCGCTGGTAGACGGGATTTGAATGATTGAGGTTGCGCCTGAGTTTGACTTCGAACCAAGAGATTGTGCCATTGAGTGAGAGTTACTCAAATTAAGGTTCTTTATTTGCCTTAAAAATAAGGACTTTACTTATATGGAGAGATAGAACAATATGTAAATGACAAGGTTGCTTGGAAATATAAATAACAGAGGAAAGTGACTAATATATTGCAGATTGCTTGTAGATTAAATGACTGAAAGAGGGTTGTACATAAAAGCTACAAATCAGATCGATACTACAAGTGAGTAGCAGATCTAATAAACAAGAAAAGCAAAGGATGCTTGGCTAAAAATAAATGTCTACAAGGAAGCTGATGAGCTAATTTGAGTAGAGTTTTGATTGGTTGTTTTGAGTGTGTATAATCATTCTCCATCTGCTTCTTTATATAGAGGTCTGGAAGAGCCCCCTTGCTGAGATCTTTGTACTTGCCCGAAAGAAGCTTGGGCAGCTTGCATTGCATTTGCCAACTTGCATGTAGAAACAATATTAAAAGAGGAACTTGCATTTCTACCACATGCTTTCATCACATATTTTCCCACTTGTAATAAACTAACATTTAAAAGAAGCAAGTTGGCTTCTTTCGCATGTTCTTTGTTCGAAAGCTCTCATGGTGCATTCTCATCCACTTGCATGAAAAATCATGCATTTGTCTTGATTAATCAATTCTTTTGGCAAACCTCCACCACTCAAACAAATAGGAGAAACAATATTATAGTGTCAAACCCCTCCACTTGATAGCTAAATATCTTCAAAGTTAGTCTTCTTGCTCATTAATCCTCTAAATGCCATATTTTACCCAAATTGCCCAAATAAGTAAAAATGGGTATATTTTGAGTACAAACACACTATTTATGTTTTGATTTGGATATCTATGATCATATTTATCACATGTCGTGATTGGTGTTGCTTGAACTGAAACAACTCTTAACTGATTCTGAAGTTTATTTGGTGGAAAAACTGCATGTGGCTCATAAAAGTTGGGAAGTTGACAAGTTACTTGGAACGTAAACAAATTAGATAGGTTTATAACCGCTGGAAACTGTTGATGAAAATACACGGATAAAGTAGTTTTTTTTGGTTTATTTCGGTGATTGGAAATTTTTTTCATTCAAATAGTACCCTTCATGGTTTATCTATTCCAAGTTTGTATTGGTTCATTGAAACTGGTGTATTTGACATGAAATTAGTAGAAAGCACTGTGCTGGGTTATCGAACATGGAGTTCACTGTTACAAGTTACACTTTGCTATCTAAATCTGGCTTGAAAATTGTATTACGCATTAAAGTGGGAGTCTAGGCTCAAGCATGCTCCTTGGATAAGTTTATAATCTGCGGCTTAGCCCGTTTGGTTGATTTTAAAATGATGAAACTTATTCCTCAATTATATGCTCTTGTGCAATCCTTGACCACTCTTCTCTCTCACAAACTTGTGCAGCTTTCCCAAATACCGTATCCTGGTGGTGTGAAGTTACCTGAGGCTCCTGCTCCACCAAACAACATACTTTTTGTTCAGAATCTTCCGCAGGAGACAACTCCCATGATGCTGCAAATGCTCTTCTGCCAGTATGCTGGTTTTAAGGAGGTTAGAATGGTCGAAGCGAAGCCTGGTATTGCTTTTGTGGAGTATGGAGACGAGATGCAATCAACAGTAGCAACGCAGGAACTCCAAGCTTTTAAGTTGACACCACAGAGTTCGATGTTGATTACCTATGCCAAAAAGTAGGATTTAGGTCTTCGCTATTCGTGTAAGCTGCAGCCATGGATCCTTAACTAGAATGTTGTTAATCCGTTGAGATACAATGCTTCGATGTATTATTATTGCCGGGATATATTAGAATAGGGAAAAAAAATTACGGAGCCAAATTTTCGTTTTCGTGTGCTCATATGAACATCCCAAGATTCACCATGGATTATGTTCTGTCTACTTGTAAGTGCTAATTGCATCTGATATTTTCCTTTTGGTGGAAAACACATTTCGGTTTGGTTTTGCAAGACTAATTTTTTACGATCTTATACATACAAAACTTTCCGATCTAGCATATGCTCTGGTGTATATTTTTTATATCATGGCTAAACTTCCACACATGAAGATGCTTGTCCAGAACCATCAACTCCCACAATTTTCTACAACCCCGTCACAAATTTGAATGTTAACATATTGCTGAACCAGAAGGAAGGGTTGGCGTACTATATCGGTAGACAAACTTGTCATGCAATGCCTTCGCCCATGAGCGGTAGGTCTCGGGTTCGAGATTTGGGAGCAGCCTCTCCATAAATGGGGGTAAGGCTAGCCGACATTCACCTCTCCCAGACCCTGCGTAAAGCGGGAACCTAGTGCACTGGGTACGACCTTATGGCTAAAACCCCTGGTATACACCGGAACATACTAGAATTTTCAGTATCTATGTACAACTCCGCAAGACTTCTAATTACATTCCCGAAAAATCTAAAACATCCTACAGGAAGGACGCATTCATAAGAATTTGCAAAGAAATGCTCACGAACCACCTCTTTTCGCGGGGTGAAGCTGCCTCCAAGGAGGGTCCTTCGAATTGGCGCAACTTCCACACATGAAGATGCTTGTCCAGAACCATCAACTCCCACAATTTTCTACAACCCCGTCACAAATTTGAACGTTAACATATTGCTGAACCAGAAGGAAGGGTTGGCGTACTATATCGGTAGACAAACTTGTCATGCAAGGAATTGTGGGTAGGCATACTTGTGGATTCAGTACATCGATCTTCCGGATAACTTCATCCTATAACATTTGAACGATGACAAAATAAGCGAAAAACTTACAACATATGTACAGGCACGTGGCAGTATGGTATACATCGGAACATATCACGGTTAAAAGCCCTGGTGTATGGTATACACTGGAACATACTAGAATTTTCAGTATCCCTGTAAGCATGTACAACTCTGCAAGACTTCTAATTACATTCCCGAAAAATCTAAGGGCTCGTTTGGATGTGCTTTTAAAATGGCTGAAAGCGCTTTTAGAGAAAAAAAAAGTTTTTGGGTTCCAAAAGCACCAATTATGTGCTTATTCCAGAAAGCACTTTAATGCTTTTCCAGGATTTGCATTTTTGCTAAGGATTGGTTCAAAAACATTTTCACCAAAAGCGCTTTCAGTTATTTTAAAAGCACATCCAAATGAGCCCTAAAACATCCCTACAGGAAGGACGTATTCATAGAGTCTGCAAAGAGGGTCCTTAGAATTGGCGCCACTGCATGCCTGTCCAGAACCATCAACTCCCACAATTTTCTACAACCCCGTAACAAATTTGAATGTTAACATATTGCTGAACCAGAAGGAAGAGTTGGGGTAATATATCGGTAGATAAACTTGTCATGCAAGGAATTGTGTGTAGGCATACCTGTGGATTCAGTACATCGATCTTCCGGATAATTTCATCCTATAACATAAGAAACAATGACAAAATATGCGAAAATGCTTACAACATTTGTATAGGCACGTGGCAGTAAAATCTATTTTCTTGACACGATGATCGTCAGACCGATAATTTCTTGGTTGTATGACATTGCTAGTTAGTTTAGGTTATGGGAGGCAAAGGAACCATGAAGTAGCAAAAGAAATGTTTTTAGCCATGAACAAAGAGTGAAAGTACCTCTTAAAATTCCTGGACTTTCCATCATCATCCCAAGAAGGCGCCGTCTGGGTCCCGTGTCGAAAATCTTGTTATGCTCTCGTCACCATTTATCCATGGCAGTGTTGGCACGCATTTTTTGCCTTCCATACAGCCTTCGAGCACACTACAAGTTTGTTCTACCTGATTATTCCACCGATGGTTTTTCACAACTAGAAGCACCATCATCTTTGAACAGATTTACAGACTTTGATGTACAATACGTTGTCCGATATACAGATACCATGATTCCTGGGAAACCTTTTTCTTACCTATCAGCCTCTCCAGTCCATGAAAACCTGCATTGACGTGTTGAGATTGAAGTCCATCCCTTTATCCTGAATCCGTTAAGGTCCTTGTACCGCCACCTTCCACCGCCATTAACATCTCATTTTTTCGTGTTCATGGTCTGAAGCTCCTGTGAATTTGCGAGGGAGCGGACGAAGAACAGGGCGCGAGAAATATGAGAGAGAGAGAGATTATGAAAGCGAGAGGGAAGTTGATTTCAATGGCGTTTTGGTGTTTGTTTCACTCGGTTTATATAGGACCCGAATGAATTCGGCACAAACCCGGTGGGCCTGACCATAACATTGGGACTTTGCACACAAGTCAAATAACTTGTAAAAGCCCGCAGAAAGCCCGCCTGAAGGGTGTTAAGCACCAGATTAGTACCTTAGTTTATACTAGCAAGACTGCCCGCGCGATGCTGCGGTGCTACGTCTTGCTCCTGTACAACCTTATCTACAATAAGGAACAATGAGCAGCATTGAATTTAATTCAATCATCAATGCCTTGAACTTGTAGGATCTAAATTTAAAAAATAAAATAAAATATTAACATAGACCCTAAAATTTCTATCATGGAGAAAAATATTAACATTGGGAAAAGGCAAAGAGAGGAGTTTTGAAAAGAAAACTGAGAGTATGGATCACATGGAATGGAAATCACAAACAGCAACCACATCAAAAATGAAGAATAACAACTGAAGGAAAATAATAATCGAACCATAACTGAAAAAGTCATCTAGTTTTGAATATTACAATTATGAAGCAACTCTTATAGGATGAGTGAGTCGAACTTACAACGCAGTTAGGGGTGTTCCATCTCACTATCAATTTGCTAAACCAAGATCATCTATTCCAAATGACAACATTTTAATCCTTCAAACTGCTGCTGAAAAAAAAAAAAAACTATATGCGGGGATCTATACCTTAAGACAACAAAAAAAATAGATTAAAGCTGGAAAGTATCAAACTTTACAACTTTCTCCAAAAACATATATCACTACAAAAGTACCAATTTTTCACATTAATAAAAAACTATGCAATATTATTTCATATTTTCCAATGAATTTGAAACCCTGAAATTGTCATATTTAGATGTTCTTTACTCGAAATTTATTCAAGAAGCATTTGTCAAATGTTCGACAAAATTTGGGAATTCAAACAAAATCCACACAGTGCAGTGATCACAATCGTCGAGACCAACATTGAAAAATGTAAATAAATTCACCGATAAGGCGTATCATAAAAACCCATTGAGATTGAGATTACACTAAATTGAAAACATTCTTATTAAAATAGCGTAAGTCACAAAACGCACAATCAAAACAACAACATAGATTACTTTAAAGTTGCAGAGACTCCAAAGGAATATCGAACTCATTTGGCTACATAATTAAAAAAAAAGAATAATGGTAAAAAAAAGGATCCATCAGGACAAAAAAATTCTCACATGAAATTTAATCAACAGATGAAATTCTTAAGTTACCCAATTAGACCAAGCAAGAAGAACCAGTCGTTAATCGAGAATTCACCAAATAAAACAATGCAAGAATTGACCAAATAAACGATGAAAAATTGATTGCAAGAATTGGAACAAAGTAACAAACAGAGGGTAGGATTTGCGGCCCCATTGTAACAGATCTAGCATTTATGCAAAGGAAATTCGATTACGAATTAAAAAAATAAAAGTGAGAGAGAGAGAGAGACGAACCTTCTTGCGGAGGCCAGAGGTTCCAGGATTGAGAAACAGATAGAGAGACCTGTACTTGAGTTCTCTACTGTGTTTAAGCCAGTAGAGAACTCCAGCTACATTGTTAATTCTAGGGTACCTACAAAGTTAGCATCTTAATTAAAATTTAATTAGTATTTTATGCATTAATAAAAGCAAAGTCCTTGCATATAAATTGAACCCATCAAATTAAATGTACAATTAAATCCAATCCCGACTTGAAAATCCAAACTTTATATCAAATTGAGAATTTTATTTTTTATTTTTTTTGAGCTCACCAATCGGCAGTTTTTGGGTGCCTGGAACCTCAAAAGTGGAAGCTAAATCCATCCCTTTGTACTTCTTTTTGTCTCCTCATCTTCCTATTTGTAAAGACCAAAAAGCTGAAATCAGAATTGCTTTAAATAATTTGCCAGATTTTACAATTCAAAGGGACACGTTTTCAAACTAACATACCAAGATATCAGTAGTGGACACAAATGATTAAAATTAGTAGTAAAAAACTGAAATCAAAGCAAGAAAAATAAAAATTGAAGATTGATAGGACTTACAAACGGTAGCTTGTTTGGAGACTTAAATTGAGGAAAAGTAAACAGAGAGTGAGCAATAACAGAGTAAAAGAAAATTAAAACCTTTATTTCTGCTCTGAGGTATGAAGTTATGTCTACCAATTTTATGATAAATGGGTGAAATCGTAGTGATGAAATTTTAATGTTTAGGTTTCAATTTGTTGATAGAAGCAGGCGAAGCAATGGAGAATGTTTATTCTTGTTATTGGCTGCAACAAAGATGAGAAGAGTTAAAATCTCAATCCTCTAGCGAATAAGAGCTAATATAACAATGACTTGGTGAATGGAATGTAATACTTGTAACTCCTAGCTTTTAGCACTAAATCTTCAACAAAATAAGAGTTAATAGATCAATGACTTGTTCATTGGAATGAAATACTTTTATAAACGCTTAAAACCAAAATGCTATCAAACTAATTCCAAGTTCAAGAAGGCAGTGGAAAAGGTAATTATCAAAATGAGAAAAGTTAAACTAAATTAGGCATTGTTCTCAACACTATTAGCACACCTATGACTGGTAGGAAAAAGCAGTAGTGCTAACCTGAAGACAAAAAGTTTATCCTCAGTGTGTTGTGCCTCTCCGTGTTTTTCTTTTTCCAATAGATATGCAACCAAACCTATGCTATGAACTATCTATCCAACTCACTACACAAAAACCCAATTAAAAACCAAGAAGCATAATTCAAGCATTATCAAAATAGGTAAAATCATAGACATTGGTCATATGTAGAGTAATGCACAATTTGTTCCACCAACTTCTCCAACACAAAAATACAGAGATTTGAGCTTTTACCTCATGGAAATGGAAAGGGGAACAATATGTAGTAGAATGAATTATGCTCCCAACTATTTCAAAAGGCCACAAAGTTTGAACATCACACCGCAGTTTGGCATTCACTTCAAAGGAAATCTGATCAAAAGAAAATTATGCACTTGATAATCACAAATGAGCTCATAAGGTAAAAAAAATCACCCCTCAAATTTCAGTAAGTAAAACTAAGCAATGATGCAGGAAATCATTTAGAAGCTTGAGATAAACAAAAAATTAAATTAATTGACTAACAAAATCGGAGCCATTCCCCTAATTTTAACCAACATCCAAATATCCAAATTTGCACAGAAAATTCATTTCCACATCCAAATTTACAGTTCTAGAAATCAGAATATATTACGAAAAATAACAATGAACTTGTGAAGTAGAGCATGAGTGAGATTTACCAAGATGCTGATGCTGAGGGTTTGGAGGGGCCTTCCTGGTGGTGGCCCATGCGACTTTATGAGGGTTATGGATGGTATGTTGCTTGCTAGTTTGGAGTTGGGTTGTTGACCCGTTATTCAGAGGTGCAAGAGTACTCTGTTACCATGTGTATTATCTTCACCTGCAGAATCAAAGAACTACCTGTCTGTTTTCTAAAAACTGAATTGAAATCCAATATGCAATACCTAAATATTTGTCATGGGAGTAAGAGGCATCGTTTACCGATAGTAGCGAGGTCTAGTTCTCTGGTCATCGGCCGGAATCGCCTTGTCGGAAAATCAGGCATCTGAACACATAAACAAAACAACCAAAATTTGAAAAAAAATAGAAAAAGAAAAAAAAAAACCAAAATTTAAACAGAAGTTGAATCTGCAGACCAAAGGCCACCCAAAAAAATAAAAAAAAAATTCTTAAACAAAAGACTCAAAAAGGAAAAACAAAAATTGTATACACTCAGCACAAAGGGCTACCAACGCTGCACACAAAAGCTCTAAAATTTTATGACCAGTGTTTCCTGAAAGAAAAAATCGAATCAAATTAGACAACCACACGCAAGATCAAAGCACACAGAGATAACCCCGAAATCACAGGAAAAAAAATCCAAACACAACCTCCACCTGCAAATCGAAAACCACAAAAAAGAAATTAAATTAGGCACACTGAAAAAGACCTAAAACTCACCCGAAAACGCTAGATCACGCGAGGAAAAGAATGAATTTCGATGAAATCGAAACGGCAAAAACTTGTAGCCACCTAAGGCTTTCGAACCAAAGAAATTCGCAGGAGCAGAAGACCATTCCAGCAACAAAAACGGAGGTGGATGATCGCGCCGAGACAAAGACGGAAACATTAGACAGCAACAAAAGGGGCAGTGCGAGAGAGGAAGAAAGCTAGGTTCGAAACGAAGCAAAATGCTATGGGAGAGAGAAAGAAACACGGAAGAAAAGGTCAAGAAGAAATCGAAGCAGAGCCTTCAACGATGATTGACGCGTGCAGCCTTAAAAGGGAAACGGTGAGCAACACGTGTACAAGAGGATAGAACCAAAAAGATGATGGAACCAAAAAGCACACGGATGACAGACGCATGGGTTAGAAGGGCAAATGCGTCTTTTAGCTGTGGGAAGCAGCAGCAAAACAGCTAAGCAAACAAAGAATCAGGGGCATTTCCGCCTTTTTACTGTTCACGAACAGTGAAAAACAGTGCAGCCGAGTTTGAGTTTTAGTATATGTATAATGTCAGTTAGGGGAGTGATGAGTCAACATAATTAGTTAACTTTGGTATTTATGTATAAATACTGATTGTACATAGAATCTTAATGGAATGGAAATATAGTTTCACAATTCTCTCTCTTTCTCTCTACATTTTCCTCCCTCTCTAAAACTCTGATTTCTTATTCACTAAGATACTATTTTCTACATGGTATCATCGTCGGAGTCCACCGACGTTGATCTCCCGCTTCCGTTTTCTTGATTTTCTTGCACTTTCTCTCCTGCCAAACAGATCTTTTCCTCCTCCTCCTTTAATTCTTTGTGAGATTTTGCTATGGCTGCAACGATGAACTCCTCCAATTCTTTTTCCTCTGCACATTCTTCAGCTTCTGCTCCTCACGTTGAACGACTGAAGTATCTAATACTCTAATTGCTCCAATTGCCTCTGTCATCGTTTAGAACATCACCAGTATGGTTCCGACTAAGTTGAATCGTCACAATTACATCACGTGGTGCAGTTTATTTCTTCCAATTCTGAAGCGATTTAAGCTTTTAGAGCTTATCGATGGCATCGACGTATGTCCCTCTCAATTTGTTTGTGACTCTACTGGCCTTCGAGTTCTCAATTCTGCGCATGAAATTTGGTGTGAGCGAGATCAAATCTTGATGATGTGGATAAGTTCAACTATCTCTGAAGATCTCATTCCTTTGACTATTGGAATGGATGATTCCAGATCTCTGTGGCTTTCTTTGGAAAAAACGTTTTGCTGGAACCTCTCGCACACACATTCATAGTCTTCGTGCTAAGAATCAGACAATCCAAAAAGGTGATTCTTCGATGATTGATTACCTCAATTCAATTAAAGAAATTTCTGAAAAATTGGCTACTGCGGGTGAGCCGATTTCTAAGTCTGATTTGGTAGCCTATATTCTGTTTGGTCTCCCTGATGATTATGAATCATTTGTTGATTCCATTGAAACCAGAAATGAATATGTTACCTCTAATGAACTTCATGGTTTACTTCTTTGGATTCCGAAGGAATTATCAAGGTCGCAACTAGAATCGTTCCAGATTCAATCAAAATCGCAATTTTGGGGAAAATCGTTCTACTAACCAAACTAGTGGAATTCTTGGTGCTGGTCCATCTTGATCTGGTGGTTTTCAATCTGGTTAATAACTTATGAGAGTGAAAGTACCTCTTAAAATTCTTGGACTTTGCATCATAATCCTAAGAAGGCGTCGTCTAAGTCTAATGTCAAAAATCTTATTAATGGTCTCGTCACCATTTATCCATGGCAGTGTTGGCAAGCATTTGTTGCCTTTCATACTGTTGGAAAATTTAATAATAATATTATTATATTAAATTTATTAATTGAATTAAAATTAGAAGTGGAGCCTTTTGGTAGAAAGATGCGTATACTCAAATAAAGGGTTGCAACTTTTGACTTTTCATGAATAGTCACATTCTTTCCAAAGAAGTATCTCACATTCTATAAATAGAGAGCCCCCTATAATCACAAAAAAAAAAAAACTTTTCATCGTTTTACATAATCATACATACATATAGTGCACTAAATATTAGAGAGTCTCATTGAGTCCATATAAGAGAGTTTTCAACACAATCGTGGTTCATGAAGCCTTGTCATTTGGAGTGCTACTATTACAAGGATGTGGTCGTTGTATCTTGGGAGACATGCACCGATCAACCATGAGCACCGTAGTGGAGCGTAAACTTGTCTTAAGGACAAAGTGTCCAACACTTGCCTCGACTGACACACCCTAACCCGGAATGTCCATTAGGACTCCGAATTGAGCTATGCTGGCCAACACTTTGAAGGTGACGAAGCCATAAAGTATGGTGATGTGGAAAATGTGAATAAATTTAAATCTAAAAATACCTAACTACAAGAGTGCGTTGTGAGCGAGAGTGAACCCATTTCACACGCGACGTCAGAGCATAAGTAAAGTACAGTAGTGTAGGTAAGGATCATACCCTCGTAAGTAGCCACCTATACTGAGATTCGCCAAGAATCCTCGTTGATACAAACTTTCAGCAGCTAAAACCTAGAGGGGCGAAAAATAAGAGTGAGTGGGCTTTTGGTTTTCTATATATACGTATATATGTTTTCTATTTTCCCAGAAATTGTTTTAAATGGATTTACGTTTTTAAATGCCATGTCATGCTTGCATTTCATTATATGCATTGATATGTATATGCATACTATTGTATGACGCTGCGGAGGCCATGTAAGTTTCAGGTGAGTAATGCATGATGTTAGTAGTTACATTGGTCATGGTTATACATTGAGGCATGTAAAGCTCATTATCCTGCACCCCAGTGTTAGTGCTCCCACCCGTGGCCAACGTACAATCCTTCACGTGATGTTCACTCCCGCATTGCACGCTCACCTTGGATCCAAGTTGGTGCACAACCCTGTCGTATAGACCACAATAAGTGGTTCCGACTCGTAGGTGACCCGCGATTATTCGCACAGTCTTCACGTGATCGTAACACTTGAGTGTACATAATTACACCCAGCTCTGTCGTACAGACCACAACAGGTGGTTCCGACTCGTGTGCAGGCATGCTTGATAAGCTATGGGTTTAGTTGTACAGGTCACATTAGGTGACTCCGACTGACATATTATTTTATGTTGATTTCACCTGACTGATGAGTTATGGGTTCAGTCGTACATGTCATATTAGGTGACTCCGACTAGCATATTATTTTATATTGATTTCACCTGGCTTACATCTTTTAGTGCGGAAATGTTATGACATGGCATACTTTAATTTTTTGGAGCTCACTGGTTTCGGGTTCCGTAGGAACTCCAAAGTTAATCGAGTTCGTGCGAGAACAATCTCAGGATGGGTGACCCACTGGGAAGTTCTTATATGAGTTCCCATAAACAAAACCGTGAGGGCGTGGTCGAGGTCCAAAGCGGACAATATCGCGCTATGACGGAGTCGAGCCCAGGATGTGGTGGGGGCCTGGGTCGGGATGTGACATCGATCGTATTTTCTAGGTTTTTCTAATCCATTATATCATGTTCATTTAGCATTGGTTACTCATGTGCATGCATTAATTTTGATAAATAATTGCATTAATTATTTCTTAAATTTTTATGTGATTTAATATAGCAATTAGACCCAATTATTCCAACAATCTTAAGACAAGTTTATGGTTTGATTGTTATGTTTGTTTGAGAATTAAATTATCCGTGACATAATACTTGGTCCTATGGGCGTGAATTTTCTTCCTGATTAATTTGTGGGAGAATGGTCTAGTATCTAATCTTGCATATGAAGAGGTGGTTTTGTTTTGTTTACTGCAAAAATAATTATTATATTCTTGGTTAGTTGGTTACCTCTTTGCCTTGCATTGAATGTCAATTTTGTGATGCCTGAGCGTTAAGGTTACGATGCTTGGCATGAACTGTTTGTTTGACTGGGGCAGATTTTGTATGTCAACTAAGTTATTAATGAATTTTACTTTTGGAATAAATACATTGGGTACGTTGTACATACAGAATGTAATTATGTGTTTTCATGCTTTTCTGCTCTATTTTGCATTGGTTTCTTTTGGTGAAAAGAAATAAAAATAATCTTATACGTGCAGTAGAAATTAAGTGAAAGCAATTAATTTGAATAATATATGAAATGGTGAAACGCTTTGGCTTTGCAAACCGTGAGGGTGTTGGGTATACTAATCAAGATACGGCTTCACTCTATTATTATTATATTAAATATCCTGACATTATTCTAAGGACCCGAGTTTTGTTTGTTACATATTAGAACATATATCTATGTGATTTTTTGGGATATATGTATTTCCTGAAATCTCTTGCAATTGTTTAAGATAATAGTGAATTGCACTTAAATCTCATTTGGTATTTCTAAACCATGCACCTTTTCAGTCTAGAGTTACAATTAATTATCAGATTAATCATGTCTCCTACGCACCATTTCACTTGGAAAATGTACTACGGCAATGGGGTATCCGGTCTGGATAACCGCATGAGGATTGTTTGAGTTCGGTCATGTATCAAGCATCTGCAGATTGTGCAGTCACCCAACAATTATATAGTTGATAAAGAGAAGGTGTTTGAACATTTTCAGGACAGAGCATGATATAAGTATCGTGTATATTTGTTGCTAGTTATCACAATAAGGTGATGATGGTCACTAAAATTGAAGCATAAAATGCCTATGCTCCTTTCGCCATAAGGTGTTGCAGGGCATTAGAAGGAACATTTGTAGACCGTAACTTTGTGGCATTATAAAATGTGGGGCTAAATAGCCAAAATGGTCCCTGAGATTTGCATAACTCATCACTTTGGTCCCTAACATTTCAAATCAATAAAAGTGGTCCCTAAGATTGTCAACCATCCATCATTTTGGTCATTCCGTTAAAAACTCCGTTAAGTGTCCTGGAGCTCTTGGCCGGATGTTTGAGCAATTTTCAAAGCTTCGTAACTCAATCGTTTCTTAACCAAATTTGACCCATAATATATCAAAATGAGATAGGAAAGTGTAGAATAAGATTATACCTATTTGGAAGCCCAATGGTTGCCAGAGATGGCTGGAAAATATCCTCAAAGTTGACTGGTCCGAGGGAAAACTGGAAAACTCGCCGGAAACTGGGTAAACTTTAAACGTTCATAACTTCTTCAATACTCGACGAAATTAAGTGATTCAAAAACAAAAATCATACTTCTCTACGAGACAAAGAGAATGGTACCTTTTTCGACGGCTAACTTGCCATTGTTCAGCCGAAAAACAGCTAGAAAGTGGTTGTCTTCGAGATCAAGATAGCCACTTTCAAGCCGTTTTCCAGCAAATCCACCGTGATTTAGCCATCAAAAAATGATACCATTCTCTTTGTCTCATCGAGAAGTATGATTTTTGTTTTTAAATCAATTGATTTCGTTGCGTATTGAAGAAGTTATGAATGTTTAAAGCTTACCCATTCTCTTTACCTAGTTTCCGACGAGTTTTCCAGTTTTCCCTCGGACCAGTCAACTTTGAGTCTATTTTACGGCCATCTCCGGCAACAATTGGGCTTCCAAATATGTATAATCTTATTCTACACTTTCTTATCCTCATTTTGATATATTATGGGTCGAATTTGGTTAAGAAACGATTGAGTTACAAAGCTTTGAAAATTGCCCAAACTTTCGGCCAAGAGCTCTAGGACACTTAACGGAGTTTTTAACGGAATTACCAAAATGATGGATGGTGGACAATCCCATGGACCACTTTTATTGATTTGAAATGTTAGGAACCAAAGTGATGAGTTATGCAAATCTCAGGGAACATTTTGGCTATTTAGCCTAAAATGTGCAAACTACATCTTGAGACTAGAAATAATAGTAATAATAGTAAAAGACGTCAAGTATTATGAACATCATAATAGAGTCTTGCAATTAACCCCTATTAGTCACGGTGAAAGTCTTGCATTATTTGTTTATGTTAGTCATGGTTAGTTCAACAAATTTGATACCGGATTATGATCATAAGGAGTGATGTTGTCCTTCATCTTGATAGTTTCCTACTTCTTAAGTTTGATGAGTGAGTTACTAATCGTATTAAAGCAACCATAATATGTGTGAAATGTGGGGGTGGCTTAGCTATTTTGAGAAATAGAATATACTTAAAAATAATGTAAAAGTAATTTGCTTCTAGAAAGAGACAGTGATTATCTCTTATAATTGAAGTTTTAAGGTATTGAAAGGTTAAAGATCTTCTACCAAATACCTTAAATTTGGGGGAGTTTACCCAAATGTTAGCAAATTATTCAGTAAATCCTAATATATGTTTGGAGGACTTAACATTGGAAAACAACTACTCTCAAAGGAAATAATTTTTGTGATGGCCATATAATGAGTAGTCAACCTAGTGGTACCAATTTTAAAGGTTTGACTAGAGAGTAAGTTGTATCATCGAAGGGAATGGGTTAAAAGCCTACGTCTTAAGAATCGCCATAATGGCAACCCAACCTAGTTAACTGGAGATCTCTAGGTTCAAAGGGACAACCGAATTGTGGATGACTCAATGGGAGCACTGCGAGATAATCTCATACCCATGTCCTATGATGAAACAGTGCTATCTGCAGCGTATTTAGGGTAAGCTTTGCTTTTAATGATTCCTATACTTGGAAATAACAAGTGGGGAATTGTAGGATACTCTTAATGGGAAGTCACCTATCTTGAGTGAAGAATGGGGCTGTTCCTGTGAGAATTTTTTTTGAAGGGCTTGGTTCTCTAAAAGCACTCAAGAGAAACCAAGAATTGTTCAAGGTCAAAATGAACACAACTGAGCAACCACGAGGTGTTTGGAAGGGTATTGTGTGATTATTATTGTCTTGATTTACACAAACTGCTGAGCAGTTCAAGACATTGCGTTCACTGATTAGCCAAGTAAATCCGATAGTAATTCACTACGGAAGGTTCAAAGCCAAAAACTATCTATCCCGATGCGGTACTTTTCCTACTGAATTCTCTCTCTAGTGTCTGCATTGTCATTTGCATGGTATTGAGTCAATTTTCATTCATGTGGGGGATTGTTGGAAAATTTAATAATATTATTATTATATTAAATTTATTAATTGAATGGAAATTAGAACTAGAGCATTTTGGTAGAAAGATGTATATACTCAAATGAAGAGTTGCAACTTTTGACTCTTCATGAATAGTCACATACTTTCCAAAGAGGTATCTCACATTCTATAAATAGGGAAGCCCTCTATAATCACAAAAAAACTTTTCATTGTTTTACATAATCATACATACATATAGTGCACTAAATACTAGAGAGTCTCATTGAGTCCATATGAGAGAGTTTTCAACACAATCATGGTTCATGGAGCCTTGTAATTTGGAGTGCTACTATTACAAGGACGTGGTCGTTGTATCTTGAGAGACATGCACTGATCAACCATGACCACCGTAATGGGGCATAAACTTGTCTCAAGAATAAAGTGTCCAACACTTGTATCGACCGTATTTTCTAGGTTTTTCTAATCCATTATATCATGTTCATTTAGCATTGGTTACTCATGTGCATGAATTAATTTTGATATATAATTGCATGAATTATTTCTTAAATTTTTATGTGATTTAATATAGCAATTAAACCCAATTATTCCAAGGGAACTTTAACGAAAAGCTCCTGGTACTGTTCACTTTAACGAAAAACCACATTTTTACACTAAAACGTCAATCCTAGTACTATTCACTTTACCCTTTATTTTGTCCCAAGCGTTAAAACTCAAAGTTTTCAAACCCTTTTCATTACTTTTCCTTTATTCCAACACATGCAGCCTTCGAACACACTACAAGTTTGTTCTACCTGATTATTCCACCGATGCATTTTTCACAGCTAGAAACACCATCATCTTTGAACAGATTTACAGACTTTGATGTACAATACGTTGTTCGATATACAGATACCATGATTCCTGGGAAACCTTTTTCTTACCTATCACCCTCTTCAGTCTATGAAAACCTGCATTGACGTGTTGAGATTGAAGTCTATCCTTTTATCCTGAATCTGTTAAGGTCCTTGTACTGCCACCTTCCACTGCCATTAGCATCTCATGTTGTGGTGTTCATGGTCTGAAGCTCTTGTGAATTTGCGAGGGAGCGGATGAAGAACAGGGCGCGGGAAATGTGAGAGAGAGAGATTATGAAAGTGAAAGGGAAGTTGATTTCAATGGCGTTTTGGTGTTTGTTTCACTCGGTTTATATAGGACCCGAATTAATTCGACACAAACCCAGTGGGCCTGACCATAACATTGGGACTTTGCACACAAGTCAAATAACTTGTAAAGCCCGCAAAAAGCCCGCCTAAAGTGTTAGGAGTAATGAAGGTTCACAGTCTTATCAAGGGTGTGAAGCACCAGATTAGTACCTTAGTTTATATGTCAGTTAGGGGAGTGCTGAGTCAGCATAATTAGTTAACTCTGGTATTTATGTATAAATACTAATTGTACACAGAATCTTAATGGAATGGAAATATAGTTTCACAATTCTCTCTCTCTCTCTCTCTCTCTCTACATTTTCCTCTCTCTCTCTAAAACTCAGATTTCTTATTCACTAAGATACTATTTTCTACATGGTATCATCATTGGAGTCCATCGATGTTGATCTCCCGCTTCCGTTTTCTTGATTTTCTTGCACTTTCTCTCCTACCAAACAGGTATTTTCCTCCTCCTCTTTCAATTCTCTGTGAGATTCTGCTATGGCTGCAGCGATGAACTCCTCCAATTCTTTTTCCTCTGCACATTCTTCAACTTTTGCTCCTCACGTTGAACGGCTGAAGTATCTAATCCTCTCATTGCTCCAATTGCCTATGTTACCGTTCAGAACATCGCCGGTATGGTTCCGACTAAGTTGAATCGTTACAATTACATCACATGGTGCAATTTATTTCTTCCAATTCTGAAGCGATTTAAGTTTTTAGAGCCTATCGATCGACGTATGTCCCTTTCAATTTGTTTGTGACTCCACTGGCCTTCGAGCTCTCAATTTTGATGATTTGGATAAATTCAACTATCTCTGAAGATCTCATTCATTTGACTATTGGAATGGATGATTCCAGATCTCTGTGGCTTTCTCTGGAAAAACATTTTGCTGGAACCTCTTGCACACACATTCATAGTCTTCGTGTTAAGATTCAGACGATCCAAAAAGGTGATTCTTCGATGATTGATTACCTCAATTCAATTAAAGAAATTTCTGAAAAATTGGTTTCTGCCCGTGAGCGGATTTCTGAGTCTGATTTGGTAGCTTATATTTTGTCTAGTCTCCCTGATGATTATGAATCATTTATTGATTCCATTAAAACCAGAAATGAATCTGTTACTTCTAATGAACTTCATGGTTTACTTTTGAGCAAGGAAATTTCCCTTCAAAAACGTAAAACTCGATTGACTACATCTAATGTATATACTCATTTTCATGCTTATGCTACTCAATCATTCAATAATTCTGGTCAAAACTTTGGATTCCGAGGGAATTATCAAGGTCGCAACTAGAATCGTTCTAGATTCAATCAAAATCGCAATTTTGGGGAAAATCGTTCTACTAACCAAACTGGTAGAATTCTTGGTGCTAATCCATCTCGATCTGGTGGTTTTCAGTCTAGTTAATCATTTTTCTTCTCTGGGAAATCAATTCCATGCTAGCTTTGTAATCAACATTGTCATCAAGCTCCTTATTATGGACGTCTTTCTCAATTTGCCTCTTCAATGACTTCGGGCACCAATCGATTTTCTGGCAACCATCAGTTTTCCAGTTATTCGCCTATGGCTATGTCTGCAGCAACTACTCCCACACTAAATTATTGGATAACAGATAGTGGTGATTCCTATCATATTACTATAGACCATTATTCTCTCAACACTGTTATTCCCTACACTGGCAATGAGCAACTATTTGTGGGTGATAGTAAAGGTCTGTGTATATCTCATATTGGTCATGCTTTTATACGCATATCTAATGCAACTTTTAGACTTAAAGATGTCTTACTTGTACCTCAAGCCTCTCATAATCTGTTGTCTGTGTAAAAATTTGTCCATGATAACTGGTGTTCTCTAACTTTTGACCCTTTTGGATTCTATAACAAGGATCTAAGAACTGTGAAAATGCTCTTCTAGGGCCCTAATGAAGGTGGTCTTTATCCATTCTACTGGACAATTTCAAATGGATCATTTGGAATAACATTGTCTTATTGGACACCCTTCTAGTGCAGTTTTACATTATGCTTTACATAATCACCATTTACCTGTAATTGGGTCAGTCAATAAATTGCCAGTTTGTGTAGCTTGTCAAATGGACAAAGCCTCTAAGCTTCCATGATAACTGGTGTTCTCTAACTTTTGACCCTTTTGGATTCTATATCAAGGATCTAAGAACTGTGAAACTGCTCTTCTAGGGCCCTAATGAAGGTGGTCTTTATCCATTCTACTGGACAATTTCAAATGGATCATTTGGAATAACATTGTCTTATTGGACACCCTTCTAGTGCAATTTTACATTATGCTTTACATAATCACCATTTACCTGTAATTGGGTCAGTCAATAAATTGCCAGTTTGTGTAGCTTGTCAAATGGACAAAGCCTCTAAGCTTCCATTCTCTGTGTTACCTTATTACTCAGTCAAACCATTTCATTTGGTTCATGCCGATGTATGGAGACATTCTCCTACCTCTTCTTGTACTAGTTACAAATACTACTTAATACTAGTGGATGATTTCATAAAATATAGTTGGTTATATCCTTTGTATCTTAAATTTGATGTTGCTTCAGTACTTTAAACTTTCATTCTTAAAGTTCAAACACTGTTTGCATACAAAGTTCAATGTCTGAGATCAGATTCAAGGGGTGAGTTTTTAAACAAAGCACTCCAGAGTTTCTTCAATGATCAACTCATTACACATCAGTTGAGTTGTCCTCACACACCTGAACAAAATGAGTGTGCTGAGAGGAAATAGCGTCATGTTGTTGAAATGGGTCGGACTTTACTTTCTCATAGTGGTTTACCTCCCAAATTTTGAGTTGAAGCTTTTTAAACAGCAGTTTATCTTATTAACAGGTTGCCTTCACATACTTCATCCTTGAGTCCATGGGAAATATTATTTCAAGCTTCCCCAACGTATCACACATTGAAGCCTTTTGGTTGTGCCTGTTATCCATGGCTTAAGCCTTACTCCAGTCACAAGTTAGAACCAAAGAGTAAGTTGTGCATTTTTCTAGGATATTGCTTAAATCACAGTGGTTATAGATGTTATGATTCTATCACAGAGAAGCTTTATATCTCACGGCATATTGTGTTTGATGAGAGTGTCTTTCCTTATCTTCATCACAGGTTCTCAGTTTCTACACCTCCTGCAATGTCCAACTTCACTCCTGTAGCTTTTTCTATTTCAGTGACTATACTTGTGCCATCTACTTCTCCACTTACAGTCTCTCAAGCTCATGAATCTACTAGTGCTATTATCTCTTATACCCTATCAATGTCTGAAACTTCATCTACTACTTCCCCATCTGCACCATCATTACATGTCACTAATTCAATTGTTGAGGCACCTGACAACACTCATCCCATGATCACTAAAGCTAAATCTGGTATTCATAAACCCAAAGTCTTCACAGCCACGAAGCATCATCTTCTTTCTTCAGTTGATCCTCTCACCAAGATACCATCAGCACCAATTACTTACCTCCAAGCTTCTAAACATGCTCCTTGGATGATAGCAATGCAAGCTAAGTTTCAGGCCCTTCAATCCACTAACACATCGGATTTGGTACCTCATCATCCCTTTTACAATCTTGTAGGTTGTAAATAGGTCTTCAAAGGGAAACACAAGGCTGATAGGTCTATAGAAAGGTATAAAGCACGTCTAGTTGCTAAAGGCTTCCATTAACAAGAAAGCTTGGATTTTACAGAAACCTTAATTCATGTGGCTAAACCACCACCCATAAGGATTCTTCTCTCCATTGCAGTTCATTATGATTGGTTTGTACATCAACTAGATGTTGACAAGCCCGACCCTGATATCCACCGAACATCAGGGTAGGCACGTGCTAGCCAACACCCGAATATGACGAAGCCATATTAGGATGCATGAGAAATGATAAATATAAACGAAATATTATAAATTTAAATAGAATGAATATGCAATTGAGGAACGTGTTCAGAGCATACAACTAATTCAAGACATTAGAAAGGAAATAATATAAAATTGAATGAACAAATGAGTGGATCCTACACCGAGAAGACTCGAAGATGCCGATGCAAGAGTGCCTTGACTCCGAGATTGTACGCCTCGATTCTAAGTCCTGAAGGGGCGCAAAACAAAACATAAGTGGACCAAGTTGATATATATACATAGATATAAAATACTGAAACAGTTATTCAACAACATACTGACCCCCAAAGTTTTATGGAAACTCAGTAGTATAATATGTAATAGGTTTTTCCCGAAAACCCTAACATGCCATAAGACCTTTCATAAAACATATATCATATATAATGTGCTAAATAGTGGTATCATAATTGACTGAAGCCACTACATCACCTGACCCGTAGGCCAAATATATGAATATCTTCCGACCTATAGGCCACTACATCACCCCGACCGATGCCAATATAAATATCATCGCCCGTAGGCAGAACAATGACCACTAGATAAGCACAAAAACATTGAATATAATCTTTCCAACATAAGTACGTATATCTAAAAAGAGTGTGCATATATCTAAAAAGAGTGTAAGTGAATATAATCTTTCCAACATAGTCATTCATCACATATACTACAAAAAGTGTAAATTCGATAAAGTATGATATTCCAAAATATTCTCAGTAAATCATGATAATCATAAAGTATAAATCTAATTTACTCATAAAACGTTTCATAAAATGTAACCATTAAATCATGATTTCCATGTATGCATTTCTACTATTAAAACATGCATTTTAGAAGGAGTCCACTCACAGATACTTCGTCGTCGAAGAGCCACGCAAACTAACGAATACGGAAACGCCACAATAAATGCACCTAAGCACATACATGGCCCCATTAATAAAACGATTGAATTTGGAAAAATGGAAGTCGGAAACGGATTCAGGACATCGAATTACCCTAAGAAGGGTATCAGGTAAATTTCGAAAAAGTCAACACGAGAATATTGTAGGATATTCCTAGAATATTCTTCGAAATATTCCATTCGGGTCAACTGGGCTGTGTCAAAGGCCGGGTCAACTGGGTTGGGCCGAGCCTGAAGGGTTTTGGGTTTAAGGCTATCGGGCCGAAGGCCTAAGTTCGTATGGCCTAAGGGCTTAGGTCCAATGGGTTTGAGGTTTAGGTTAACTGGTTTTGGGCTTGGGCTTCGAAAAGGGTTTGGGTAGCTTAGGATTGGGTTGGGTTAATTGGGCTGGCTTCTATGGCCTAATTCTTTGGGTCGAACTAGTGCTCCCGGGTTAGGTTTGACTCGGTTTCAGGCCGAGTCGGCCAGGTTTCCATGAAGGACAACGGAGTTATCCTAGCTCCGTTCAAGCCTAAAACTCAACCAAAATAGGTCAAACAAAAAACCAAAATAAAGCCTAAAGGACAAGGAAGAGATTCGTACCAATTTCAAGGCGTGTGGTGACTGGAGTTGGTCGGAAAATGGCATGGAAAGGCTGGGTTCTCGCCGGAATATGAGGAAAGCCTTCCCGAGGTGTTTCTTCGTAGTTTTCACGTCCAAAACACACATACGATCAGAAATGAAACATGGGAACCAAATGGAATGGTTTAAATGGTTTTCAAAGCTCACCTACATCGGAGGTGAGGGAGAACTCACTGGAGTTTGTGAACAATGGCATTTGCCACATCGAGTTCCCAGGTTCCTTGTCTTGGGTTCTTGGTGATAAGGTCCAAGTGGTGGTGAGTTGGGACCTCGTCGATGTTGTGGTGGTCTTCCCATGGCACCATCTCGGTGCTTGCCCAAAGAAAAGAGAGATAAGTGAAAGTGAGTTGGGAGAGAGAGAATTGTGAGAGAAGAGAGAGGTGAGTGTACACGGGATGAGGGAGAGAAAGAGATGAGAGAGGTCGATGGAACAAAAGGGAAAAGGGCCCCACATGGCTCACAATTTAAGGCCCAAAATCAACTTCCCAAAATATATAACCCATTTCCACTAAAAATAACAAAATACCCATCTGTTCTAAAAACCGTAGAATCATTCGGGACGGGTTGTTAAAGATGTTAGCAATGCATTTCTTCATGGTCCTTTAAAAGGTGATGTTTATATGGTGTAACCTCCTAGTTTTGTTGATGCTTTTGCCTACCCATTTTGCAAGCTCAAGAAATCTCTCTATGGTCTTAAACAAGCTCCTAGAGCTTGGTATGAAGCCTTTTATAGAACTATTCTTTCCTTGGGTCTATCTCAATCTTCTTCAGATACTAGCCTATTCATCAAGAAAGAAGATGAAAATGCGAGTCTCAAATCAACGGAAGAATGCATAAAAAAGTAAAACTCATAAAACCTCGTTGTGGTAAAACCCAAGGTGGGAGAAAAACTCATAGACCAAGAAGAAATGTGAGAAGTTGCATTAAGTCAAAACTATACGTCTTTTAGACGCAAGTAGAAGAGCTCACAATGGTATGATCAGCCCAGGATGGGTGCCTCGTTAAAACCTAGTTAGGTAGCAAAAACCAGTGGGAAAAATGTTCCTAATCATAGGGAAAAAAAGTACATTAAGATCAAATGAGTATACTTCTGGATACTCCCCCTAAGTTTGATATAACTTCCAAATGAGAACTATAAGCATTGCATATGAATAGTTAGGCATATCAATTCCTCGGACAAGCTTCTGGAATGTTGACTTCGGCAATGACGTCGTGTAGAGGTTGGCAAGGTTGTCTGGGATCGGCTTGCATAACTTCAATCTCATGATGCTTTGCTTATGTAGATGTGGACGCAATATTTCTTGGCGTTGACTTCGTTAATGTATCATGGCTTGGTCGGGTTGATACATGCAGCATAATCTTCTTGGATCGTCGTTGGGACTTAACGATGGATGAAAAAACAGTAAGTACTTCTTAATATGCTCAACAAGAACTCCTAACTATGTCTCACTTATGGCGTAGTGAATTGAGGTGGGTCTTGAAACGATTCAAAGATTTCGCAACTAAGGTCATATTGTGGACCTCCAAGATATTGCGATATCCTTAATGGTAAAGACATAACCATTTGGGGATTTTGCCTTGTGCGAGTTTGATAAGTAACCTATGTCAGCATAACAAACAAGGCAAGTATCATTCTGAGGATCAAGGCGTTGGATCCGCTAGAGATGTGTTGAAATTTGCCCTCTTAGTACCTTCAGGGTACGTTTTTAATACCAATTCAGTGGCTGCGTGTAGGCGCGGTGCTGCATCTTTACCAAGATCAACAGCAAAAGAGATGTTCTGTCTAAATACAATGAGCTAAGTACAACGAAGCGCAAAGTTGAACTTTAGATATGGAATTTCGGATTCCATAACCTCTTCAAGGGTCTCATTTGCATATAACGTATGGACGATCATAGGTATACTCAAAGGTAACACTTTAGGGGTGTAGTTCGACTGGTGGATCAAAATACCGTCAGAACAACGCTTGAACTTCAGGTCAAGGCATAAGCGAGTTTTCCTAAGATCCTTCATCTCAAATTCCATCTTCAGATGCGAGGCAATTTTCTCAAGCTCTTCCATAGTCTTAGTGAGATTCATGTTAACGACATAAACTGTAACTTTAGCAATTTGGAATAAAACTTCATAGTTTAACATGCAAGGGCATAATTCATATCCATGACTAATTAAATAATCATGTAGACGAGTATACCACATCCGTCGGATTTTTCAATCCATAAGTGAACGCCTCAAAACAAGTTAAGAGGGTGTTTCGTGGTTTTGGAACTATTTGAACTAGTCCATGTAATTCTTTGGGAACTTACATGTAAATCTCCGTATCTATATCCTCATGGAGAAAACACTAACCACATTTCATAATGCTGCTATCAATCACATGACATTTAAGAGAAACCTTGCGCCGTAAGACATGCATCATATCGCACTATTTCATTCATCTCATAACGTTTCCTTTCCCACTTGGAACACAACAGAGTTACCTTGGGCAATGTAGGAACGACAGGTCCAATACACATTTTGGTAAGGAATTTGACCTGGATTGTAACTTTAGTTGTCCAATCAATTTTACGTTGTCACTTAATCAACGGAACACTGTTCGATATCGTCGCTTTTCATTTATGTCGGTAGCTACCATATAAGTGAAAACATCATGAATGATAATCTCATTTAAATTTCATTTAGCTCATCCAAACTAGTATACTGGACCAAGAACTTTAAATCTCAGGAGAAATCCGAATTAATCTCCTGAGATGAAAATGATTTGAGACAGCGATCGAGTTTAGATTCATTTTTGTGTCGTGTCTTCCTCTTTTAGGGAAGTGAATCCTACGAACCGAATGACCTGTCGTGCTCCAGGCCAGGACATATTGATTGATTATCCGCCAGTGTACCAGACCGTCCAACAGGGGTGTCCAAACCGTCCAACAAGGGCAGCACACCCTCCAGGGATGTTGACTTGATGTCTGTTAAGTACATTTATCCTTGCAGACATGTTTGCAACTGGTATATGATCTCGTCACCTTAGCTAGATCAAAGGAATACGTTTGGAGCAACATTCTGAAATCTAGAATTTATTGCACTTGCTTATCACACTTGTGCGGTATGGAGATCGAGAAGAGACATAGTAGGCAACGTCCATGCAAATTCGCGCCGTTCTCCAGGAACGTTAACGTTCTTATCTCCCCCTAACGGCGGGAAGACTGTCTCATTAAAGTGACAACCTGCAAATGAGCGGTAAAGAGATTGCGTGCACGGGCTCTAAAAGAGCTAGTGTGAAGGAGAATCATTATCAACAAAAAGAGACACATCATTCGTTGAGAACCCATGGTGGTACGTTGCGGCGGCACAACTTGGCACATGGAATGCACACCCAAATGCAATCGTTAAGTTCGTACCCAATAACCAACTGTAACGTCATATAGGTTGGGTGGCAATGGGTCTCAAGGCGGACCAACATAACTACGTACAAGGATTGCATAGCCTTGGGCATAAACTGAAAACTTGGTACGTTTACTAAAATTCAAGCGATCATTTAAATTGCGCTTTATGATCACTAAACGAGGCTCTTTGGGGTGAACATGGGAATTAATGTTCAATTATAAACCCAAAATACATGCAATACTTTATCAAAAATCATCGATATAAACTCTCCGACATTATCAAGTCTCCCGGACCTTAAGGGATAAGTAGGGTGGTGAACCCTTAATCGGCCATGAGGTTTAGCAGTAATGTTTGTGGACAAACATGTCACCAATTTGTCAATTCATCAATCAAAACCATAAGTATTTATATGGTCCGCATTATAGTTGGATTAGTCCACATATATTCCTTTGAATCTACTGTGAAAAGAGAGTCGTTTTGTATCTTTGCTAGGGATGATTTAGAAATCAAATTTTCCAAAATGAGTGGGTTTTGGCAAAGTGTGCTTGTAGGCACAAGATCCTTACTTCGTATAAGGAGATGAGTCGTAGCATTATTGTTCGACCTAAGTGTCCCAAAAGGTCGTGCCAAAACAAGTAAACTGCTCAATCACCCAGCTCTAGGCCGACCACATGTGGTGTGTTACCAGTTGGGAGACAACCCATTGGCCTCAAATCAAAGCTTCAGGCTCATTTTTAGAGGTGGTGCAAAGATATTCCACTCTATTTTCTTCAATGGTTCATTTATGATCATTGTCATCTCGAATATCCTTAAAAACTCAACGTCAGGGAGAATTTAAGGTCACTTAAATGGTAATTCAGTACCATTCATCCAACAAGGAGCGTGCCAATGCTCTTAATCAGGTTGGATAAACCTGAAGTCGTTGTTAGAGATGTGATTTAGGTGTAAAGTTATGTGCGTAGTACGCATTCATCCAGACAACTAACTTTCCCACATTCCTACCTAATCACGTGTTTAATTGAATAGGTCACATGTATTAAGAAACATGACTCAATTAACTCATATTCGAGGACAATATTAATAAGATTATCCATAAGTAAAACATACACCAAATGTGAATCCAAGAACATTGAATCACCCAGCTCCAAGCCGGCCACATGTGGTGTGTTACCAGTTAGGAGACAACCCATTGGCTTTAAATCAAAGCTTCAGGCTCATTTTTAGAGGTGGTGCAAAGATATTCCACTCTATTTTCTTCAATGGTTCATTTATGATCATTGTCATCTCGAATATCCTTAAAAACTCAACGTCAGGGAGAATTTAAGGTCACTTAAATGGTAATTCAGTACCATTCATCCAACAAGGAGCGTGCCAATGCTCTTAATCAGGTTGGATAAACCTGAAGTCATTGTTAGAGATGTGATTTAGGTGTAAAGTTATGTGCGTAGTACGCATTCTTCCAGACAACTAACTTTCCCACATTCCTACCTAATCACGTGTTTAATTGAATAGGTCACATGTATTAAGAAACATGACTCAATTAACTCATATTCGAGGACAATATTAATAAGATTATCCATAAGTAAAACATACACCAAATGTGAATCCAAGAACATTGAAAAATGTTCACAAAGTAAATGGTTTACTAAGGGGATTTGGCCAACAAGGTCATCCATGACAAAATTCTGATTTTCCAACGATGTTTGGTGAAGCAAAATTAGTCTCACATATTGACTACTAGAATGGTACTCCTTAACAATGTTGGTAGAGGCACGAACAGGTGCATAACCAATGGTCTATTCCATCGAGATAGAAATAGGATCTACAGGGTTAAGGTTCGGGAATATTTTCCCTTATTCTTGAAGTTTTAGGTCTTAGGTACCAAGGATCATGCTTCTGGCATGATAACACACCTTGGTAGGCCTTGATTCTACCATATGTTGTAAAAACAAACTCGAAATTGGATTGTGAGAGAATATGTCATTCGGTGTATCCCTGCCAAAGCAGTGCATCACCATTCGGTAGGCTTTGACCGAACTAGGTCGAGCTATTTGGTAGACTCCAGTCGAACTGAGTCCATACTGTTTTCTCACGTTTGTGGTAGTAATCAGATCAGAGAATTTGGTAAACTTCCGCTATCTACACTACTGCTTCAAGGGCGAGTTAGAAACAAGAAAGGACGAGAAAAATATTCTCCAATCAAAATTTGATCGGATTTATAAACTTCAGAATTGTACTCATGCATAGACATAATCACAGTGTGCTTCAGGCAATGTTTTTCATGATTAAGCGGTCCATAGAAGCGAGCCAAAGAGCCATGGAATCCTCGTTCGGGAGGTATTTCCATTTGTAATGCTTTGGGCATAAGTCTTCAAATGAAGATCATGGCGGAGGCTTATTCAGCTTTTCCATGCCATTTGTTGGCGTCAATGATTTCTCAGCTTCTTTAATAGTCAAGTGGAGATTCACGTCTTGTACCCCACATAAAGTGGTTTTTATTAAAAACATCCAAATCATGGAAAATTAAACTTGTGACGGTTCGACAATCCACAGAATTTGAGGGAACAAGAGTGTGATCAAGGCTATGGGAATGAACCATCCATAAGCATCAAAGTTAGAACATGGTTTTCATGAAAAACATCGGGTTTTCCTGGGTGTATTGTTTTATGAAATCTTCGGGTTTCAAATGCATTAAATTTGAAACTACGGGTTCAATTTAGTTTATGAACGTTTAGTTCATAAAAGATAGAGGTTCCTGCAAGAACACATAATGCAATATACAACTAAGTGTAGTGGATCTGAGATTCTTCGGGAACTCAAGTGTGAGTGCTTCAGGACTACAAAAGTAAGTTAACGGTTCATAATATAAAAATAAATTATTGAATCGTTAATGTCCAAAAGTGATCTTCAAGTCAATAATTTTGGATTCATTATCAGATTAATGGATTGCATGTCACTTTTAATTAATTCAATAAATCGGGACCAAACATGGTCGATCGTAGAACCAAAATAATGACTTCGGATCATATTCACTTTTGATGGCTTTGGGCCAAATAATTAAGAAAATATAACCTAGTGTGGCTTTAACCAAAAACGTCCAAAAATATTTGGGTATGGTTAAGAAGAGGGGGATACCAAAATGTCATTGGGTCGAAAAAAAAAAAAACTTGAAAGGACACAGTCCAACACGGGTGGGCTGGTAGCGTGAGGCACGGCCCTGCAGCAAGTTGTAGGCCTTGGGTTGCATTACACGGTTGCACATTAGCCTAAATTGGTTGCAAGTCAGCGGGCCAGGGAAAGGTGACAGAGCCCAGCAGTACAAGGCTGGTTGGTATTGGGCATTAGCGCGAAAAGAGGCCCAGTATGCGCTGGCTTCTTGGTTGACGCAATGTAAGCCCAACTATTGCTGGCATTTAAGAAGCAGGCCGAGATACATGCTTTTAGAACAAACTGGGGCGTGAAGCCCATGGACCCAATTGTAGCACAACCCAAAAGGCTGCCATGTCGCAGACCCAAGCTTCAGGCTTAGTGACGTGGCTCAGCGTGGCTCAAAGCCGCAAAAACAAAACCCTGAGTTTTTTTTCTTTTTTCTTTTTCGACATCTAGGGTTTGGAAAACCCTATTTGCTTATAATTTATTTCAATGTTTTGACTCACAAATTCCACATAGCAAAAAAAATTGCATAATGCATGAAACAAATATATATATTGACAAATATATAAACATATACAATATATATCATAAGGAAAATATAAACATAAGGGGTTCATGCATCATGAGGAATGTTTTCATGCTTTAAGGTCGTTTCAAATATCTTACTTTATTTTAAACGTACCTGATTGGCAAAAAAACAACAAAGGCCTTTGAATTTGTAAAAGATCATTCTCAAAAAGCCGGAATTGCATATCCAATGCATTGTATCACGTTCAACAAAGAAAAATTAAATTGGATCAATAGCATGTAGATCAATTTAATAAAGTAATAAAATAATCATAAAAAGAATGATTAAAGAATACTCTCTTTAGTGCAACGTCAAGAACGTGCTGATAACGTGTTGTATGCATAATTTACTGAACAATTATAGAGGCCAGAGAGAGAGGGAAGGTGCGGCAATAGTAGAGAGAAAGAGAGATGTGTAATTGTGGGTGTGTTCTATTCCACCTCATTGTGCCTTTATTTATAGTGGTAGTGGTTGGGAAGGTTAATTCCTTACCCTTTAGGATTACAACATTTAATAAGTAATCTACTCCTAATAGGAATATAAGAGATATTTCAAGATATACTATGATTTACACAATCACATTCCTAATCTAATAGGACTGCAACAGTTTGATTAATTAGCATAAAAATAATTTATTTATATAAGAACAATTTAATAATCAAGCTAATTTTAATTCTGATTCCAATGAATTAGTAAACAACTAGAAATTGCTGCCCACGCATTGCAACGGAATTAGAAATCATATGGAAGATGGATAAGCTAATTCTAAATCATCAAATTTACAGTTGCATTGTATGACAATCAATTGAAACCTTTTCTCTAAATTATTGAACAGCATTTAGCATAAACTAACTTGCAGTTCAAATGCAAGAATGCAAAGGAAGATAAATTGTCAAATTTCATGCATGTCATACTTCATTTAGGAAACTGAAAACCATAAAAAAATAAATTGATAAAGATACAAAGATAGCTCACATTCATAAATGTTGAATGCTGATAAAATATATAATACGATGATCTTTGTTTCTCTCATAATTATAGAATTTAAAGAACATACTAAATTACCAATCAAACCAATCAAAATTTCCACTCCTTGGCTAATTTCAGAGAATGCCTAATCCAAAATCCATGAACACACTGTCAACTGATTCCTTACCAAAATTATAGCAAGTATTGTTATCTAATTCCAAAAATGATGTTCTAGTACTCCTTGAAAATGCACTGGTTGGTGTATTCGTCTCTCTCTAAGAATAATTATTAACAATAATCATAATAACAGGTAAAAAGCCTTGTGAACTATGTAATCAAAGAAAAAAAATGTCAATGAGAAATAAAGATAGAGGATCTTTGCAGGTGTACTCGAGAAACTGAGAATCATTAGCTGCAAATGGCCTTTGATCGGATCACCTTCAAAATTCTCAGGTGCTACAGTTTCCTTGAGGATAGCTGTTCTGTCCAATACAACTCTGCAAGAATAGTCATTCGTCAATTTTAAGCAGGATTGGAAACAAAGTAGTGTATTAAAGCATTAAGATAAGGTTAGTTGGCCAAAAGCTTTTAGCTTCGTGTGTAATTAACCAGTTTGTCAATTACCTTAGAGTAAGCATAGGCCAGAAGTAAACATGTTTATTAGCTCCCCACAGCTACTTAAACGTTTCTTCTCATTACATGTCCCAGTATAGTTACACTCGTTACAACTTCCAGTTGAGGCCAAAACCCTTGCCATTTACGATACTTCAACTTTGACATGTTGCTCGTATCTAGAGATGATGATGAACCTTACTGCATAAGCAGCACAGTAGCTCCCGTTTACCTACAACAAATGAAAACCATTTGGAAAAAATAAATAAGCCTTTGGTTATAGCTTTCACTTGCTTACCGTTTCTGATGAGCTACAAAACACAGCCAACAAAAGAAAATCTAACAAATACCAAAAGAAGATTAAGCTCTCAATCAAGTATTTAAAATGGAAGAGATATGTGAAGGCAGTCAAATAACTCAAAAATATCAATGTTTCAAACTAATATCTGTCACAAAATTGTTGCACTTGAACTACTCTAATAACACATCATGGACATCCTCCCTTAATTATCTGAAAGGATATGGTACCGTTGAAAATTTATTGCATCCTCTTAAATTGAAAGTGCAAACAATGAAGAATGCACATGAACACCACACAATTTCTTTGCAAACCAGTTTTAGTGTTGAATTGAAAATTCAGAATGAACTACATTCAATCTACTCAAGAATTTAATCAAATCAAGACAAATGAGCCAAATTGCCTCGAATTAAACACAGTTGGAGCTTGGAACACGTAAAATGAAAAAGAACATTAGACTATGCATTCCCAAACTAATTTTCAAATGTATGAATGTTAATTTGAATTTCGAAACCAATAATTATCCAATCGTAAACTGCAAAGTTACATGTTCGAGCTCTTCATCAACACATTCGCAGTTAGACTACAGAATAATCTAGCACAACTTAATTCTTGCAACATGAATGTCAATCTTCAAACGCAAAAGCATATTTAACAAATGATTATTCAGTGAATGGAAGTAACTGGAAAAAGCGTAGCTTCTCGTCGAGGATCCCACGCGTCACAAAACTGGAACTCATTTGACAGCAAAGCAGTAGGGGCAAAGTTGAAATAACAAAAAAGAAGCAGGGGCAAAAATGGAACTATCGCTCATAGATCCGTGAATGTTCGAACTAAAACAATAAAACCAAAATTAATCTTCAGAAATTGATTGAAAAGTCCTTACCTTGAGGAGGAAGACGAATGCCAACAACCAGAGACGCAAATTGGGAAAGGAAGGATATAGAAAGAGAAAATGACTGCACCCACATTCTCTCTCCCTGTAATTGCGCACCCAAACCCCATGGAAAATACAACAGTAAGATAAGGAATTGAATGGCAAATCCAACAGTGAGATAAGGAATTGAATAGGATCTTCCGCTTACAAAGAGCACATACTTGAAGTTCTTAATAGTATCCAGAATCGATTTCTTCACATCATCAACACCACCAACATCTTTCCATTTCACATTAGGGACCTATAGGAAAACCACAAATAGGTACCCAATAAACAAAACACGGAGCAAGAAGAAGCCACAATTGCACTTCATTGTACTTAATTTGCTTAAAGCAAAACCACAAAGCAAATTCCAATAAACTAAGTGATCTATATGCTGGTATCCTAATAAATTATCCCAATAAACTAAATCATCTAGAAGGATAAATTACATAAAAAAGAAAAAGAAAAAAAACCTATCTCAAAGGCCTCACACTTTATGGAAGAATTTGAAAGAAATTAAACTCATAGTAACATATATATAATAGGATGCTATTTTTTTAATACATTAGTGTCAAAAAGTAATTACAGCCAAAATATCAACTATTGAATTCCATGTTGCTTCTGCAACCATTTACCATTGTAAAACCATTATTAAACCATTACTAAACCATTACTCTATATTCAGTCCATGTAGCTAGTAAATGAGTTGTGGATATAATTCTAGTCAAAGTTGGAAAGATTATGTAGTATGCTAGGTAGAGAGGAAGGTAAGAGGACTTACTTTTCCACCACATCGTCACCTCCAACTTTGTTCCAAACTACATCCCAGTACCTGTATTATAAGTTTGACATAAATCAAAAAACAAACGACAGATTATGCATGTATTTGGTAAACAAAAGAAATCAGCGCTGATATTTGTATATCGAAGATATAAAACTGTGTAGTTGCCCTCTCTTCAATAAAGGCACTCAAAATCAAAAGATAATGGTGAATTGGTGATGCATATTCTTAGCTGCCTTTGTAGTTCTTGTTTGTCATATTCGAACACAACTCAGGAAAAATAAATATAAACACAAAGAGAGAAGAAGATAGAAGAAGATATAAGACAATTACCTCTGTTTTGGCAGGAAGCTCATTCCCAAACATAAATACTGATATCTTCCTAAGCTTGTATTATATAAGCCTGTATTATGCAAGTAGTGTACTCAGTGAATATGCTTTTGAAAAAAGATCAACAAACGTGATTTGACATGATAATTTACTGAAGGGATTTGACAAAAAAGACTGGGATTAGAGACCTCAAAAACGAATGATGCACATACAGATCTTAATATGGATAAAATACCAGCTGAATTTAATAAGAAAGAATTCAGACCACAATACTATAGTTGATGATTAAATCAAGAACTCGCTGACCATCTTTTTCCTTGATAAAACACTTGAGAGAGAAAGCGAAGCAGCTTTGAATCTCAGCTGCTGAAGACTTTGTTCTTCCTCCCCAACTCCTCCAAAACTCCCAGAAGAGAACTTTTCATGCGACCTCTGTCCAGCAGCTGCAAAAAAAAATATCAAATTTAAAAACGAATTCCAAAAACAAAGCAAGAGAGTGCATTTGGACGTGGGTTTGAGTGCAGAGGCGGTGGAGGGACGGTGGGTCGGTGGGTCGGTGGGTCGATGGTGTAGGCGGTGATGATGGAAATATTAGGGTTTTGATGAAGAAGAAGAAGAGGAAGGGGAGAGAAACCCCAGACACACCTCTGTCACTCTGCAAACTGCCATCAACCCACTCTTATTTAGATCGATGGGACACCCTTTCTGCGATGGTCAACACGTGCATGGGAGTAGCGGTGGCAACTTGGAAGATGATTAACAAAAAAGATTCAATCAGAGGCCATAGAGATTCAGCGGAAAAGAGAGAAAAGGATTATCCCAAACAAAATTCTAGAGAGAGAAGAGTTACCCTGAAATCAAAGCTAGTTGAAGATTTTTCTTCGAATCGGGAGAACCGAGACGGGATTCACGTTGTGCTTCCTGGAAAACTGTCGAGAGAGAATCGGGGCTGGGTTGGAAGAACGTATTGGAAGCAAAAGGAAGAGAGCAGCAGCAGGAGGGGTGCGTAGAGGCAACGTGTTGGGACTTGGGAGCGGTTGGGAAAGAAGAACGTACTGGAAGCAAATGAAAAGGCCCGGCTTTTTCAGTCCTTCTTTAATAGACGGACCGAGCAGAGTGTCTAAAAAAATGGACGACCCAGATTCAAAGTGGACGGTCAAGACAACATTGAAATTACACCATTAAAGTGAGGGCATTTTCGGAAATACACTGTGCTTATAAACAGTGTTTCAGTTGTTTTATTCTTTTTAGTATATACTAGTTAGTGTGCCGGCGCATTGCTGAGGTGATGTGTTGCTGTATTTCATTTTTGCAAAATGTTATGTTCACTAAGTAAGAATGAATACCGTTGAATTTAATTTTATTGTGAATGGTCAAAGTTGTGGCAGTGGTATAATATATTAATATAAGGTAAAGAAAAAGAAATGAAGTTTGAAAAACAATTTGAGATCATGGTTTATATCGAATGCTAAGGATGAATAGGAAATTAAGTGTAAGAAAAATGAATAGGAAATTAAGTGTAAGAAAAATGAAGAAAAGAATTGCAAAGGAAAAGAACTTTGAATCCACATGGATAACGGAAATTAATAAGTAGAAAAGCAATTAAAAGTCGAGGTTGATCAATTCCGTACCTTGACAACAGCGATCACACGTAGCTCTTTCGTATCAATCCCAACTTCACTGTAGGAAACCAAAACAGATTCGGTCTGTAAACATTTTGAAGGAAAGATTGGATATAGAGAGATGAAAATACTGTTCACAATGAATAAAAATTGGTGTAAATTTGTTTGCATATAGTAACTCAGTGAAAGCGATGGAGGACATATTGGGGATTTGATGATGACATGTTGAGAAAATTAATAGCATTGATGAATACAAAATTTAAACCGTTACTGGTTGAGCCTGAAACATAAAGGACTAAAGCAAATTTTGATCCCAAATTTGAATTTTAAAGTTGAAAAAAATGATGGAGATATGTTGGATATGATTATAGACCAGAACGAAGCTACTTTTATGGTTATTTACCGTCCAATATGATACTTATGGTATAGTTAAAGGTTCTATATGTTTCAGTAGTAATTAACTCTGCTCCTTATGCATTCACTTGAGAAAAATTAGCATTTAATGTCTCCAAAGGGAGCCCTTCAAGAAAGTGCTTAAGGCCCTGTTTGGCAGATCGGATAGAGGATCGGATAGGACTAATTATACGAACGCGGGTGTTTGGCGTTCACTCGTACTAAATAAGCGCCGGATTAAATTAATCAGTGTGCTTATTTAGCACGGTATACACCGGACTAATAAAACCAACCAAAAGGCCGGGATTATTAGTCGGCCCTCTCTCTCTCTCTCGCCTTCTCTCGGCCCTCTCTCTCTCTCTCTCTCTCTAGGCGTCGTCGTCCTCCCCCCCCCCCCGTCACCTTCTCTCACCATCGGCGTCCTCCCCGTCGCCGTCGTCGTCCTCCCCGTCGACGTCGTCATCCTCCCCTGCAACTGGGTCTTGCAAAGAAGCATGCACTCTCTTGGCCGGCATGGTGTCTGGGAAACCTCTCTTCTCAAAACGCCAACAAACTACTCTCCTTCTCTCTGTCAAACCGCCGCCAGTCCATTCCACTTGCGATGCTGCAGTGCAGGAGGTAACCTTGTCAACAAATCGTTAGTTTGTTTCGTTTGTTGCATCTTGATTTGGGTTGATGTGGATCTGATGACTCATGGTTGCTCACCAGATGTGCAGGTAGGCGGGGAAGAAGAAGGGAGAGAGAGGGAGGGCGTTTGAGGGGTGCGGCGGAGAGAACGGGGAAGAAGAAGGGATGGTTTCAGATTTTATTTTTATTTTTATAAGTTTAATTTAATTTTAAGTTTGATTTAGCCTATCCGGTATAAAACCAAACACAGTATAAATAATACGGTCATTAGTCCGATATTGCACCAAACGCCCGACTAATTTAGTCAGTACTATTGTTGACCCTAGAAATTACAAAGCCTACGTGGCGCGCAGGCCGAATATATTCTAAGCTAACTACGTCCTTCGGTGATTGCGGGGCGTGCCAACTCGTCGGCCGAGGCTCGGCCGAGGAGTAAATTTGATGATGCTGCGTTGGGTCGCGCTACTGACTTCTGCGTCTTGCGATTGCGGCCGAGAAAGGAACGCGTCTCGGCCTCTTAGGTTCTCGAGCCTGAAGACAAGGCTGCTATTTCTTACAAAGTTCACGAACCGAATTCGGCTTGCAATGTGCCGAATGTAATAACTGTAACACCTCACCTCGCCGAGAAGGCTAATGAGATGACCTCGACCAACAAGGATTCGAAAACCCTTCTCGACCGAGACTTGGATAGGCAATCGACCGTTCTCGCCGCAGTGCTGTTGATGCCAACGGAAGATACTGCGAGACCGACCGACTCTACGGTGACAGAGCTATCTATGCCGACTTAAGATATCACCGGTTGCTTCCACAGTGTTGTTGATGCCAACGGAAGATGTGTCAGCGAAAAAGGAAAAGAAAAAGATCTCAAGTTGTGAGAGTTTGCGCAGGGCAATTTTTGTGTTGATTTGCAGGGGGCCTCTTCCATTGTTTGTAGCCTTGTATTTATAGGTATCATCCTCATCTCGACGGCTCGCGTTGTAAAGCCGCTGCCAACATCAAAGTCCTCATTCATAACAATCTCCTAAAAGATTGTTATCACTTACCAACACGACACCATCTCGTGCTAATTAATAGTATATTAGCATATACCAATTAGTGCTAGTAAGCATCTTGACTTGAAATAATGATATGCATGCATGGCTCCGCCAAATCCAACCACACGTGGCTATCCATCTCCAATTTAACATCTTCATCTTCATGCAAGCATAATTCGTCGGGCGCCGTCCAAAAGCATATCCCATTTAGAATCCTTCATGCATTCTGGCGTGGATCAAACCCAACTGCATGCAATTACCCAACCTGATTAAAAATCCCCACCATTATCTCAATATTTTACGCAAGTAAATCCTGATCCAAACGTTTAATGGCCTCCACGTGCTGAAACCGTGCAATCACACAAAAAATATTCAACTTGATCACATCTCCCATTTATCCATGTCGTCTTATCCCATTTATTTTGCATAAAAACCGAGATAACTTGTTAAGAGATAATTATTATAATTAAAAATAATAATAATATCTCTTAACAATAATATCTTAACTTTTTATCCAACGGTTGAGAACCCTGCTTACTCAACGGCATCGACCGCTTAGGCCGATGGTGTAAAATCGGGTCCAAACAACTATCCGGTGGCTATTTATCCTATCCGACAAAAATAGTCAGTACAGTCCGAGCTGCCAAACGAGGCCTAAGACAAAGTTGTTAAAAAAAGTTAATGAGAATGAATGCAGATTGGAAGTCAAAAGTAAAAACCAAATGATTGCAGAATGGAAATAAAAATGTTGGAGTTAACAGTAAACAATTTAACGATTAAACCGGTTGAGTATACATTGGGTAATCAAATATATGCAATAAAAGATTAGAAAGTGAGGATTATGGGTTGGATAAAAGTCAAATAGAAATGGTTGAAAAGCCAAAAAATAGGAAGAAGAAGGCAGGGAGTAAGAAAACTAACAGAATATGGATATTGCACAATGGTTAATATATTAAAAACTAAATGTTTCAATAGATTATATACCTTGAACAAAAGACGAAATTGAAGTATTGGCAGTTCTAGGGATGGGCAATGGTTATGCGAGCGGGTAACCGCGGTTAATTTATCCATAACCGTTTATGCTCATATCCGCATAACCGTTTACACGTTGGGTAATTGCCTAAACGGTTATACACATACTCATAACCGTTTATAAACAGTTAACCATATCCATAACCGCATACCCATTTAACCGTAACCGTTTAATACCCGTTTACTCATTTATCATTTTTAACCCGTTTATCTTCTTTTTTTTTACCAATACCTTTTTTTCAACCTTCTACATGTTTTTTAACAACTTGAAAATTAAAAAAAAAATTGTCATAATTTATTTTTTTTTCACAATTAAACACCGTTATAGATACATTCATCATACATTTCCATATTTTAATTTTTTAAGTCCTTATATCATTCCAATAATTGCAATAATAGTTTACGAACGATATTTTTAACTATTACCAATGAAGGTTGTTTGTACCATACTTGACCAATCCCGAAACTACCGAGCACCGGCCAACGCTATACTGTCAAGGACCCAGAAGAGTTCCCCTCCGACCAGGAGGCCAATCACTACTCGACACGTGTCAAGATTAAAAGCCAATCAGAGCGCAGCACGTGTCGACATCAAGAACCAATCACAACATGACACATGTCAATGTGACAAAGCTACAAGTTTTTCTATAAATAGGGGTCATTCCCCCACAATATTGCCTAATGCCATTTTGTGTTAAATCATTCACAAGAACTCACTAAATTGAGAGCTTGATCCTTTGTACTTGTGTAAGCCCTTCACTACTAATAAGAACTCCTCTACTCCGTGGACGTAGCCAATCTGGGTGAACCACGTACATCCTGTGTTTGCTTCTCTGTCTCTATTCATTTACGTACTTATCCTCACTAGTGACTGAAGCAACCAAGCAACCAAGCGAAAGTCACAAAACCTGACACTTTCTGTTGTACCAAAGTCTTCGCTGATTTTGTGCATCAACATTTGGCGCCGTCTGTGGGAAACGACACTTATTCCTACTCTCTTCAGCTGTGTCAAGCTGGTTTCTATCATTCGTACACTTTCTTTTGACCAGGCATCCCTCTCCAACATGGGAAGCGAAGGAAGCCACAGCACACAGAATGACACCCCCCTTGCACATAGTGCGAAACAACGAAAGAAGGAAGGAAAACGAGTTCTTCTTCAAGCTAAAGTCGATGAGTTGGAAGCTCAGAACAACAAGATAGCAATAAGGAATGAGGTCCTCCAGGAGCAATATGAGAAGCTCTTCGAGACACTCCACGAAGCTAGGCAAGCTCAGACACGCGAGCTTGTTGCCCCCGTGGAAGTCAACCATCAACTGGGTGCCCTCCAACATGGAGGGTCACATGCATTCGACATAGATATCCCTGATAGGGAACAGATTACCCCTCGACTTGATAATCAACATGAGGCTTCTCTTAACCCAGTTGCTTCAACCCGAACCATGAGAAGTGGAGGGAGACACCTCTTTACTGAAGGGGCAGAAGGATCGAAAGCCGTCTTTCGCGATTGTCGGGATTTCCTGAAGCAACGTCGAGAGAATTCCATCCATATAAGCTCAAAGATTAATGACCCAAGGATTTCTGAGAGACTCGGTCCCCTGCCACGGCCCAAGCCGGCCACCAATTTGGGGAAGGGGCAACAAGTCCCAGAGAGACATGAGGGTACAGGGGACTCAGAGGTGTTCCGACAGACATACCCTGGAAGCCAGTACAGCGAGTCCAGGGAAAAATCACATGCCCTTGATCAAACCTTCCTAATTCTAAGAGGAGATGGAGATTTACGAAAGAAAGCTCCAGTGACACATAACTCCGCTCAGGACCCCCTTGTCCTACAACTTCTTGAGGAAGTAAACAAGTTGAAGGCTGAACGTCAGGCTGAAATACCTGACTGGAACCAACCCAGGCCTGGCCCTCTTACAAGGAGGATCCTCAACACCCCCCTTCAAGCAAAGACAAAGCAAAAGCTTGGCTTGCAACTTTATACTGGAAAAGAGGACCCGATTGAGCACCTTAACCTCTTTGAGTCCACCATGGCATACCGGATGCACACCGACGAAGAGCGATGTCTTCTCTTCCCCTCCACCCTCTCTGGTGGAGCTCTAAATTGGTATTGTCGTCTTACACCTGAGACGGTAGACTCATTTGAGGAATTGAGGAAACTATTTGTTTCCCAACACATTTTCCAAACCGATCGCTTGCACTCTGCAGATGACTTGTACACTATCCGCCAGAAGCCAGACGAGTCATTACGTATGTATGCTGGCCGCTTCAGCCATGAATACTCCCGGTGTGCCGAAGCAGATGACAAGACTGCCCTCAAAGCCTTCACGGCAGACCTACGTGATTGTTTCTTTAAATACATGATCAATGCCAATACTTGGAAGACTTACTCTGAGGTGATGGCGCAGGCTTATAACCATGCCTCCGCCGAGGCAAAGACATATCAGGAGAAACCCCCTACAACCATCCTTTATCAACAAGTGGGAGGTGGAAGCCAGACTCACCTAAATGAGAAGACCTCGACTTCCCAAACAGCAGTGGCACCTCCCCATGCCTTGCATAATGCTTCACCGAATCAACAGACATATCAATTTCAAGGCAAGAGGAAGGATTTCCATCCTCACCACTCTCCTTTCAGTAAAAAGAGTAAGGGACACTATCCCGATAACCAAGGGTATCGCCACAATAACGCTCGCCCCCAGGCAGTCAATGCAGTGGGTCAAACCCGCGTCAAGATACCCCCTACCCCAAGGTATGAGACATACACGCCCTTGAACGCCACATGCGCGGCCATTTACCCCAGCATAGCTCACCTGATACCAAAACCAAAGCCGAGGCACCCAGATTACACGCCCCCGAATAACGCGGGCACGTTTTGTTGCTACCATGAGCATAACGGCCATGATAGCGAGAAATGTATCATCCTCCGTGATCGTATTGAAGCTTTGGCACGAGAAGGAAAAATTGATCAATTCCTTCTTCACCCTCAAAGGGATAACCGTAACCAACGCCAGGTGAATGTCATATATTCCATAAGCGGCGGCACACCCATATCTGAATCTTCCAATAGGGCCATGAAAAACAGTGAACGAAGTCTGAGGCCTGGTCACCAAGTGTTTCACGTGGAAGACATCAGGGGAGGGAAGTATCAAAAACCTAACTGGGATCCGATATGTTTCTACCCTGAGGAAGAAAGAGGCATCATCTACCCTCATAACGACCCATTGATCGTGGAGGCTCACATAGCCAACTTTGATGTTCGACGAATCCTCGTAGACACAGGGGCTTCGGTCAATATCATGTTTGCCGAAGCTTTCAGGGCGCTCAGTGTAGCTGAACACTTGCTCGATCGCTCGATTTCTCCTCTGATAAGCTTCTCCGGTGATATCGTGCAACCCTTAGGGAGCATACATTTACCCTTTACTATTGGTACAGGCCCTTACACGGCTACCATTACCACTAACTTCCTAGTGGTTGACTGCCCAACGGCATACAATGTCATCTTTGGGCGCACAGGCATCAATGACCTCAAGGCTATGGTATCCACGCCCCCATGGCAACGGCTACATCAGAGGAGATCAGCTTAGTGCACGATCATGTTACAACACTTCAGTTAAGCAACAACACTTGCCCGGACCCAAGGAAACCCTGTCTGTACATGACCAAGTCACAAAGACCAGCTTAGATGAAGCGAACTTGGATCTTCCTGATAGCAACAATCAACCCGATGATCCTCGAGATGACTCTTTCACCCAGCAAGCCCAACCTGCTGAAGAGTTGGAGAAGGTACCTATCTCAAGAGATTATCCAGATCGCATGGTGAAGATTGGCACCACATTGTCACCACCCCTTCGGTTAGCATTGATATCTTTTTTGAAAGAGAACACTGAAGTCTTCGCCTGGTCATACGAGGACATGCCAGGCATCTCTCCCGATGTCATCTGTCATCGTTTGAGTATTGACCCCAAGATCAAGCCGGTGAGACAGAAGCGAAGATCTTATGACGCTGAACGATACGAGGCAATGAAAGCAGAAGTTGAAAAACTCAAAGGCATAGGCTTTGTCCGCGAAGTCAATTACCCGACATGGGTAGCAAATGTGGTCCTTGTTAAGAAAAATCCGACCAAAGAAAGTCTTTTGCTTCAAAAGGTCTTGTGGAGAATGTGTGTTGACTACACCGACCTAAACAAAGGGTGTCCGAAAGATAGCTTCCCTCTTCCTCTTATTGACAGACTTATAGACTCTACGGCCGGGTGTGAACTCCTGAGCTTCATGGATGCTTACTCAGGATACAACCAAATCCTCATGAACCCTTCGGATCAAGAACACACAGCCTTCACTACCGACAGAGGACTATACTGCTATAAAGTCATGCCTTTCGGCCTAAAGAATGCAGGAGCGACTTATCAGAGACTAGTCAACTCAATGTTCGCCGAGCAGATTGGGAAGAGCATGGAAGTTTACGTTGATGATATGTTAGTCAAGAGCAAACATGCTGACCAACACATCACCAACCTATCTGAAACTTTCACTATTTTGAAGAGGTATCGAATGAGGTTAAACCCCAACAAATGTGCCTTCGGCGTAGGCTCTGGCAAATTCTTAGGTTTCATGATTAGCCAACGAGGCATTGAAGCTAATCCCGAGAAGATCAAAGCAATCCTCGACATGAAGGAACCGATAACTTCAAAGGACATCCAGAGCCTTACTGGCAAGGTGGCAGCCTTAACCAGGTTCATTTCTAAGGCCACAGACAAATGTGCTCCCTTTTTTAAAGCACTTAAGGGAAGTAGGAAGTACATTACATGGACTGATGAATGTGCCGAGGCATTCAAAAACCTCAAGGAGTACATGAGTAAAGCCCCTCTACTCTCCAAGCCCGAGGTAGGAGACATTCTCATTATCTACCTATCGGTATCAGCTTCAGCCGTAAGTTCCGTTCTCATTCGAAAGGATGGGAATATTGAGCGACCTGTCTACTACGCTAGCAAAGCCCTACAAGATGCGGAGACACGATACTCCAACATTGAGAAATTAGCTCTAGCATTGGTCATGTCTGCTCGGAAACTTCGCCCTTATTTCCAAGCACACGCCATCATCGTGCTTACCAATCACCCTCTTCGACAGATACTCCAGAGTCCTGACACGTCTGGGCGAATGATCAAATGGGCGATAGCATTGGGTGAGTTTGACATCTCCTACCAACCAAAACCAGCCGAAAAAGGTCAAGCAGTAGCAGATTTCATTGCCGACTTCACATATCCGGTTGACATTGCTTCTACACCTGAAGCAGTGGCTTCATTACCCCCGGAAGCTCAGAAGGTAGAATCAACGACCTCAGCATGGAGTCTGTATGTTGATGGCTCATCCAACCAACAGGGCTGTGGAGCGGGACTAGTCTTGACTACGCCCGACAAAGTAGCAATGGAGTATGCTCTTCGTTTCAAATTCAAGGCATCAAACAATGAGGCCGAGTATGAAGCCCTTCTAGCAGGATTACGTTTGGCCAAACACCTCGGGGTTAAACAAATTGATATTTTCAGTGACTCCCAATTAGTGGTTAACCAGGTTACCAACAACTTTGATGCTAAGGACAGCTCCATGGCAGCATATCTTGCGCAAACACAACTTTTGCTCAAGCACTTCCACTACCAGATCACCCAAGTTCCTCGAGCGGCAAACAGTCATGCAGACGCCCTGGCTCGCCTCGCCTCAGCTGTGGAAGACAAGATTGGAAGAAAAATTCATGTCGAACTGTTGGCAACACCAAGCACCATGGCCGCAGAAGTATGCAACTTACAACAGGGGGATAGTTGGATCACCCCGATCTATAATTTCCTTGCTCATGGCACCCTCCCAAATGATAAAGTCCAGGCTAAGCAAATTCGATACAAGTCTACCCGCTACCTGATCATCAATGATCAACTCTATAAGCGAGGTTTTAGCCTGCCATACTTAAGGTGTCTTACGCCTGCCGAGGCGGAAATCGTCCTTCGGGAAATACATGAGGGAGTCTGTGGAGATCATGCTGGATCTCGGTCCCTAGCACACAAGACTTTTCGCCAAGGATATTACTGGCCAACACTCCACCAGGATGCCATCAAAGTATCCCGCTCATGTGACAAATGTCAACGATATGCAACTATTCCTCATTCCCCTCCAGAGCCTCTTACTCCTATGATCAGCCCTTGGCCCTTCGCCCAGTGGGGACTTGATTTGATCGGCCCAATGCCGGCAGGGAAGGGCAAAGTCTGTTACGCAGTCGTTGCAGTGGACTACTTCACAAAGTGGGCCGAAGTAGAACCCTTGGCAACCATTACTGAGGCAAAGATAGAAGACTTCGTGTGGAAGAACATCCTTTGTAGATTCGGCATTCCCAATGCGATAGTCACTGACAATGGGCGACAGTTTGACAACAAGAAGTTCAGGTTGTTCTGCTCTAAGTTCAACATCAGCTTATGCTTTGCCTCTCCAGCTCATCCCCAGTCTAATGGACAAGTTGAGGCCATCAACAAAATAATCAAGCGCACTTTGAAAACCAGCTTGGACAAAGCTAAAGGCTGTTGGCCAGAATTTGTACCCCAAGTTCTTTGGTCATATCGCACTTCATATCGGACTTCAACAGGAGAAACTCCATTCTCACTTGCCTTTGGCACAGAGGCGGTTGTCCCTGTTGAGCTCGAGCAAGCAACATTCCGAGTCCAGAACTACATTCAAAGTGAAAATGACAAACAACTCACCCTCAACTTGGATTTAGTCGAGGAACACAGAAACCAAGCTCACTTGAGGAATGTCGCCTACAAGCAGCGCATCTCCAACTATTATGACTCTAGGGTCAAGCTTCGTTCTTTCAAAATAGGAGACTGGGTCTTAAAGAAAAGATTACTCTGCGACAGAGTCCCGAGTGAAGGCACACTTAGTCCAAACTGGGATGGACCGTATGAAGTCATTGGCATCAGTCGCCCTGGCTCTTACACACTTAGAAGCTCCGATGGCAAGACCCTTGGCCATCCATGGAACGCTGATCACTTGAAGTACTACTACAAATAGACTCACGATGTACAAGTGTTGAGCTATAGCCGTTCGGCATCCTATGTAATGAAGGTCATTTGGCAATGAATTCAATAAAGAGGTAATTTAGCCAACTCAGCCCTCACTCTTTTACATTCCTAGCAAGGGAACACTCAAGTGTTGAAACCTCAAAGCAGATATATCCAACACGAAGCAAAATCTAAGTATGTGTCGACAAGACTATACAAAGAAAGGAACAACCAAACAATGGCTTATATCCAAACAATAGATCTATTCATACATAGCCAAACATGCATTAATAATAGTGCAAATACTCATAAACACCTAAAATCCAAAACTCTCAAGCTTATAACATGGGCACATGTTATACACACATCAGACTACTACATCCAGAATACATGCAGATAGTAAAGACACTGCTATTCATTCTCATCTGAAGCCGAACCCCTGGCAGTATCACTCCGCGTCCTACCATCATCCTCTGCATCCCCAAGATCCTCTTCACCATGCTGAGTCTGTGCATCAGCACTACCTTCATTATCAGACTCATCTTCGCTGCTAGGATCAACAGCAAGGACAAATGTCTCGCCCTTTCGATGATGCTCATCTATATCTTCGTGGTATTTTCGAAGAATGCTCCCATCATCATAACGATCAAGGACGGCCATCCATTTCCTTTTTTCAAAGCGAGCTTCTTGAGCACAGTAGGGTTTAATAGCAAGATGAAAGGTCGAAGAACTTAAGTATTCTTGCACAGCAGCCTCCCTTTCAGTTGGAATGCTCTTCTCCAGTTCAGAAATCTCAACTAAGGCACCATCCAATTCTCCCCTAACCTTGGATACTTCCAAGGTAGCCACCTCCAACTGTTTTTTAGTTGCCTCAAACAATTTCTTAAGCCTTAGGTTCTCACCATTTCGCCTTTTCAAGCTCTCCATGGTTTCGTCCTTCAGTTGGAGGGCCTGAGTCAAAAGTCCCTTATTCCTCCGGGCCTCGTCCACAAGCTGCTTATTCTCCTTCAGTTTTGCCTTGTATCGCTCAACCTCTTGCAGTCTGTCGTGATACTCGGCCATGACCTGCATGGCAAGACGATCATCACTACCTAAATAATGATAATAAAGAGGAAAAAGTAAGGAAATGACAAAGTAACACTCACATATGAAGACAGCTTCAACATCCGGTCGCAATCCGATTCATCCTTAGCTAAGGGCTCTCCGAGCTCATCGAAGGCGAATCGACGCCCTGCCAAGCAATTGTTGATATCCCCAAAATCCTTTGGCCGCGTGGCAACCCTCAAGTCCTTCCACGAGACACTGCCAGCTCTTTCCTTGCCTTTCCCCTCATGGCGGGAACCAGGATCACTTTCCTGGACAGTGTGCTCCATAGTAAGAGGATGAGGCAACAGTCGGCTCCCTTCTCCTGCAACTACGGCAGCAGCATTATCAACGGCCTTGACTCCAGTCTTCCTAAAGGCAGGCCCCTTAAGGACCACATCTTGGGACTTAGGTCTAACGGATGGTTCCCCTCGGAACTTATGAATTTTCTTATGCGGTAGGATGTCTTCCGAAGGAACTAACACTGGTGCTTTCCTTTTATGGGTGCTAGTCCCTGTTTTCTTGCTTACCTTCTCCACTGCATAAGGAAAATCAAAATAAGAAATACAACTTTCCAAATAAAGTAAGGAATTGAGCTAAGTTTACATGAAGGATACAACTTACTCGATCGTCCCTGGCTCTCGGAAACTAAGGGTTGGAAACCGTACCGACGAAATAAGGGTCGTAGCTTGCTTAAGTGTCTATCCTCTTTGGGCACCCTCAACACCTTCTCTATGTCAGATAGCTCCTGCCCAAACAGTTGGATGGTGCCCCGCGTCACTACATGAAGCAAAGTGTTAGAAGCAAGAAAAGACCACAACAAATAGCAAATAGTACGAACGGTTGATACGTTACAACCTACAGTCTGGAAGTGAGTAAGCACACGTCGCTCAGGCGTGACACCCTTATCATACTCCCAATCATTATACAGAAAGCACCAACGGCTTTTCCATGTGTAGTATGCCTTTTTCTTACCATACACAATACGCTCTCTCTCACTCCGACATGCACACTCGGCATAACCAGTGCATGATTTTGCTGGGCGCATCTTGTAACAGTAACGCCACTGATGGAAGGAAGGCTCACACAACCCACACTCCATCCAAATGATATAAAATCCAATCAAAGTATCCCAGAAACCAGGATTGAGTTGCCCAGGTGCATATCCGATCAAAGATAACATCTTTTGCAACCACGGATGTAAAGGTAGTCTCACCCCTAAAGTCAGTAATATCTGGGTGTAGAACATAACATGACCCTGGGGAGGCTCAGAAGGCCATTCTTCATCATGTACCAAACGTATCCCTACACTACGAGGGATATTACATGACTGCCTTAGCGCCTCAACCTGCTTCTCATTATCTAACAAGTTATTCTTTAGATGGTCTGCTGTGCACTCAGAGCGAACTATGGGTATGGCATCAAAAACAACCCCCTCACCCAACGCCATGGAGGAAGAACTAGCAATAGCTAAAGTTTGACGGTTGGGAAGATCATCCAATGTTTCTCTAGTACCGGACTCTAACAAAGACCCTGAAGACTCCGACATTGCAGACTCAGACTTAGAGCTAAAGCTAGAAGAGCCCTCATCACTAGAACTTCCAGGCTCTGACATCTACAATAAGAAGAAACAAATTCTATCACTACATGCATGATCAAAACATAAGGAAGTTCCTATATTACCCACATGAAGATGGTGCAAAGCGATGCCGGAACCCTTCTCAATCAGAAAGCAATCCGTCTTCCACAGTCACTACAAAACAAGCAAATGAAGACCGTGTCAAGCGCCAAAAAAAAAAAAAAAAAAAAAAAAAAAAAAAGCTTCATCCAAAAAGCTTCACCCGAAAAGCTTCACCTCCAAAGCTTCACCCACAAAGCTTCCCCTAAAAAGCTTCACCCACAAAGCTTCACCCAAAAAAAGCTTCACCCAAAAAAGCTTCACCCGAAAAGCTTCACCTCCAAAGCTTCACAAGGGCCCAAAAGCTTCATCCAAAAAGCTTCACCCTAAAAAGCTTCACCCACAAAGCTTCACCCAAAAAAAGCTTCACCCAAAAAAGCTTCACCCGAAAAGCTTCACCTCCAAAGCTTCACAAGGGCCCAAAAGCTTCATCCAAAAAGCTTCACCCGAAAAGCTTCACCTACAAAGCTTCACCTAAAAAAGCTTCACCTAGAAAGCTTCATCTACATACCTTCACCTACAAAGCTTCACCTAAAAAAGCTTCACCTAGAAAGCTTCATCTACATACTTTCACCATCAAAGCTTCACCATCAAAGCTTCACCTAGAAAGCTTCATCTACAAAGCTTCATCTACAAAGCTTCACCATCAAAGCTTCACCTAGAAAGCTTCAACACCAAAGCTTCACCTACAAAGCTTCAACACAAAACCTTGCTCCAAATAAACAAATTTTGTTCACAAAACCTAAACATTTTTTGTTTTACACCCTCAAGGGCCCAAAATCTTCCTTCTTATTTATTCACTTATATATGTTCCCAAACATATTATGATAGATCAAATAATAATTCAAAGTCCAAAATTTCGTTATGGACAAAAATACAAGCAATTCACCAGTACTGAAGTTGCTACAAAAACTGGAATCTTCCCCAGCCTAGAAATCCAACAAAGCTTCGCCTCCTTTTCTCTATCAAATTTTTGCAGCTGCTGCTTCTCTCCAATGGAGCTGAATTTTGGACACCCTCTAGTTCTTGAGCAGATGAACAACTTTCAAGAAGGAACCATTTCTGTTTGAGCCACGGAAATTAAAGTGTTGAAGCTCCAAGCATGACAGTCGGATTCTTGCAGATTTCGAAGCTGCTGTGATGTTTCGAAGATCTGGAAATATTTAACCATTAGTTCATTCTGAATTTTTGATATGTTATGAAAGAGACGATGAGGAACAACTTCAATGAAGAAAGCATGCTGATCTGAACAATAGAAAATGGAGTTTCGAAGCTCACAACAAATCTGACGGGTTGACAGACAAATAATAACCAGTCATTCATCATACCTGAATTTCTTGAGTTATACAGCTCCGAGGGATCTCAAATTTGGATATGTTGTAGTTCACAAGCTGAGGAACAACTTCAATGAAGAAAGCATACCGATCTGAACAAGAAAAAATGGAGTTTCGAAGCTCACAACAAATCTGACGGGTTGACAGAAAAATAATAACCAGTCATTCATCATACCTGAGTTTCTTGAGTTATACAGCTCCGAGGGATCTCAAATTTGGATATGTTGTAGTTCACAAGCTGAGGAACAACTTCAATGAAGAAAGCATACCGATCTGAACAAGAAAAAATGGAGTTTCGAAGCTCACAACAAATCTGACGGGTTGACAGAAAAATAATAACCAGTCATTCATCATACCTGAGTTTCTTGAGTTATACAGCTCCGAGGGATCTCAAATTTGGATATGTTGTAGTTCACAAGCTGAGGAACAACTTCAATGAAGAAAGCATGCTGATCTGAGCAAGAGAAAATAGAGTTTCAAAGCTCACAACAAATCTGACGGGTTGACAGACAAATGATAAACAGTCACTCATCATACCTGGATTTCTGGAGTTGTACTGCTCCGACGGCTCTCCAATTTGGATATGTTGTAGTTAAGGAATTAACGAACAACTTTCATGAAGACAACTTTGTGATTCGACCTACAGATGATGGTGTTATGTTGAAAAACAATTCCGGTTGTTAGGGGAAATGAAAAACAATTCCACCAAAGAAACATCATTATGATGTTTCATCATTATGGTGTTTTCATCATTATGATGCTTTCATCATTGTGATGCTTCCATCATTGTGATGCTTCCATTATGATGTTAATGCACCAACGGTTACACCTTCTGCAATTCCACTTATTCGGGCCTAGCAACCTTCATCAACAAAATCTATGAAGAAAAAGTCCGGGGCTATTAGCAAGACACCTCATTCGTCAACTCCCTCGACTAGAGACTTGGGGGACTCCCACCATATGCTACTACGCCTTGGTACTCAAAAGTTCGTGACTACTCAGTGACTTGGATTTTTCAAGTCTCCAACCGAGAAGTTTTCCTCACTCGGGAAATTAAGGGAACACTACCTCAAACTACATGCTTCACTCACAAAGCTTCAACAATACAGGTTTCAACAAAAGCAAAAATTCAAAGAACTTTATGAAGAAGGCTTTGGTGTATTTAACACAATATGTTGAAATGAAGCAAAGCTTATTTATTAATATTTTCGATAAGCCACAAATATGTACATATACATGAGTCAAAATAAACAAACAAAAGGGAGCCTTCACAAAGGTTGCTTAGGGGAAGTCTCAGCAGTCGGTAGAGCCCCAGAAAGAGAAAGCACCGGAGGGTGGTTATCCGGAGCCTCAGTACTTGACAAAACCCCAGAAGGAGGAGGCATTGGAGGTTCATCATTTGAAGCTTCATTACCAGGTACAGCCCCAGAGGACGAAGGCAATAAATGCCTTTGGAACAAACCCACAAACCGCTGATGATCAAGTAAAACCTTACCATCAGATTCCTTCATCTGGTCAAGCTTCCTCTTCATGTTTGTAGCATAGTCATGGGCGAGCCGGTGCAACTGCTTATTCTCATGCTTGAGCCCTCTAATCTCCTGTTTGAGACTCATCACTTCAGCAGCCAATGATTCAACTTGGCGGGTTCTAGCAAATAGGCGTTGGGCCATATTAGACACAGAACCTGCACACTGAACACTAAGAGCCAGAGAGTCCTTAATAGCCAACTCATCAGACCGTTTGGAAAGTAGTCTGTTATCTTTGGGAGTGAGAAGGTTCCTGGCCACCACTGCAGCGGTCATATCATTCTTCATCACAGAATCCCCAACGGTAAGAGGACCAGTAGGGGATATGAAGGATGGGCGCCATATGTTGTCTGGAGAAGGCGTGGCTGTCTCTTCTCCAAGGTTCAAGTCAAAACGACAGTCGGAGGGTCCAGACATTTTCAAATGTGTTGAAGAAGGAAGAGGTCAGACAAATCAAGATCTTAGAAGTGCAAGAAATGAGCTTCTACTGGTAGAGATTCAAGTGTGCTGTGGAACTTAATGCCAGCCTCTATAAAAATCTGCACTCGACGGAGCTTCAGAAATCGAAGAGGCGTTTGCTTTCTCAAAAGCTGGGCTGCTCAGAGACCACGAGGGTCGATCTCAGAAATCGAAGAAGCACCTGCTTTTTCAGCCTCGTCAGCACCTGTCACATGCACACTCAGCTTTGCGGAAATTACGGGCAATCTGTCGAAGATTTCTGGTGAAGTAGAAAGCACGTGAATCTTACTGTTCAATCACCGCTCTCCATATGCACCATCAACTCCTCGGGTACCACATATAACTTTGTCAAAGATCTCTGACAAAGTTTAGGCACGAGAATTTCGAAGTTCCAGCTACCCTACTATTACCCATAAGGGTAAAGGAACAGCACCACTGCTTGACAACTGGAAAGTCCCTATGTGTGTCGACCTCCGTGTTTTGCGGCAAGACAGGTTGGCAAGAACGTCCAACCTTTACTCACATTCGAGAAAAGACTCCCAACATAATTACTTTCTCAAAAACCGGAGTAGCACCGCTTTCCGAATCTCGAGAGTCAGATCCTCGACGGGATTGCTTGTTCAAAAACCGAAGAGGCACAACTCTCAGAACTTCGAGAGCCAGATTTCCTTAGATAAAGCTTGTCTGTAATCTTCACACGTAATATCAGCTTTCCAGATACCACATACCACTTTTTCAAAGTGCTCTGACAAAATTAAAACACGTGAAGCTGGCAGCTCCCACTACATTGCTGTGACCAAGAAGGGTAAAGGAATAGCATTACTACTTGTTATTGGGAAATCCCTATATACATTGACCTCCCTCCTCAACGGACAGGCAAACCTGCAAAAATGCTCAACCCTTTCTCGCATTCGAAAAGGCACCCTCAACATAACCTCTCGAAATACTCAGCTTTATTTCCCCCCGATAATACCTCAGCAAATAAGCCACACCAAGAACAAGAGTATCTCATATCATCAGGGTCGAAAGCAAGAGTATCCCATATCATGCTTTCTCCCTGTCTTTGTCTTTGTCCTTGTCCACACCTGCAGGACAAGGAGAAAGAGAGCAGTCAGTCGGAACCTGAAATCAAACCTCCAATTTGGAATTGACTGCCTGGAGCCTTTGCCTGGTCGCTTACTTAGCATTGCTCTCGAGTACTCATCCTCAACTGCTATCAAGGTCACGAATTCCACCGGCAAATACCTCATGACAGTTGATCAGATATTGGCTCTTTACACTGAAGCTGCCAAGCGTGAATGAGTCACTATGAAGGAATGTTCTGAAGGACCATTTAAATGCAAAGTTTGCACACCACTTCTGCCATGCAAAAGATTGAAGCAGAAGGTTCAACGGTGGGCTGAAACAGATCACTACAGCACGACACCTTTCCATACCACGTTCATTATTCCGTCAACAGCAAAAGTATCCCATATCATCAAGGTCGAACGTACTCTAGATTTGATGGACTTGTTTTGACCCTCAAATTTTTGAGTCGGCCTTATACTCTGAAGGGCACCAGAAAACCCTCCAGCACAGTTCAAGAATAAGCCTGTGGAAAGTTACTTCTTCAAAAGCAAAAGTATCTCATATCATCTCTTATCCATTTGCTTCTCCTTATCCTGGCAGTTGAATGAGAGACAAGGAGAAGGAGAACAATCAACCGGAAGCCGAAGTCAAACCTCTGATCCTGGGTTGCTTACTTGGAAGTTTGACTGCTTACCTTGTCTGTCACCTCTTTCGGCAGATCTCCTAGCTCGGCGACTTGGGGGACTCCTACTATAGGGTTTGTATCGCACTTGACCAAGCCCGAAACTACAAGTAAGCTTCAAGTGAAATTGATACATTACCTTGTGCGTCAACATCAGCTAAGTACACCATTCCCGGATGGAGGAAAGGTACTTCCAGATAAGGGCAGATGAAGATCAGACCACACTTCGGTACTTAGAAGTTTCGTGATTACTCAAGGGATTGGATCTTGCAAGTCCCCAACCGAGGAGTTTCCCTCACTCGGGAACTTAGGGGAGCACTGTTTGTACCATACTTGACCAATCCCGAAACTACCGAGCACCGGCCAACGCTATACTGTCAAGGACCCAGAAGAGTTCCCCTCCGACCAGGAGGCCAATCACTACTCGACACGTGTCAAGATTAAAAGCCAATCAGAGCGCAGCACGTGTCGACATCAAGAACCAATCATAACATGACACATGTCAATGTGACAAAGCTACAAGTTTTTCTATAAATAGGGGTCATTCCCCCACAATATTGCCTAATGCCATTTTGTGTTAAATCATTCACAAGAACTCACTAAATTGAGAGCTTGATCCTTTGTACTTGTGTAAGCCCTTCACTACTAATAAGAACTCCTCTACTCCGTGGACGTAGCCAATCTGGGTGAACCACGTACATCCTGTGTTTGCTTCTCTGTCTCTATTCATTTACGTACTTATCCTCACTAGTGACTGAAGCAACCAAGCAACCAAGCGAAGGTCACAAAACCTGACACTTTCTGTTGTACCAAAGTCTTCGCTGATTTTGTGCATCAACAAAGGTAAATATAATATTTGCTAAGTATTATTGGGTTACAAAAATTGTTTAGAAGACATTTCTGTCAAAGCATTTCTGTCAATTTCACGGTTACCCGCAAGGAATTTAAATTAATTTGGCCAATTCCTTGATGATGGGAATCATCATTCCTGTAGTTGTGTTATTGAGAGAATAACCGATGAATTCCTTGATAATTTATTGGGTGCTAAGTATTATTGGATCGAGAACATGGTTTGTGTTAGTTTTACATATATAAAATAAATGGGTAAACGGTTACTCATTTATAACCGTGGTTAATACCCATAACCGCCCATTTAAATTTCGCGGGTAAACGGTTATACCCATAACCGTTTATTTATTTAAACGGTTACCCATAACCGTAACCGTTTAATTTAAATGGGCGGGTAACCGCGGTTACCCATAATCAATAGGTATTTGCCCATCCCTAAGCAGTTCCTAAAAGCAAAGAAAAATGAGATGAGACAATGACATCTAGCATCTGATTGTGGAGACAAAATCTGCAGAGTCATAAAAAGAAAATTTAAACATAAACTTTATCTATATATCAAACACTCAAATAAAAAAAAGAATAAATAAAGAAATGTGCCATATGGAGAAAAAAGGTTTACCAGAACTTGGTTGTATGCCAATTGAAAAACATTGTAGGTCTCAAAGTATACTGACCACCATGTCCAGAAGATGTAAAAAAAACATCACGAAATGTAAACACCATTGAAAACACACAGGTTGCAATAGGCTTACAAACGAAATCTTTAATTTGTACAATATAGATAAAAAAAGGTTAACAGTTGGTTGTTTACATACACAAAAAATATTCCAGGCATATGTTGGATCTTAGTACCTGGAATTGCTTTTCAACCAGAACCAGCATTGGGATACAAAAAACTGGGAAATGCTGGTTTATGTACAGGCAAAAAATGTTATGAAGTTTAGATCAGAAACATGACAGGGAAATAGCATAAATATTGTTTCATACATGTTAACAAAAAACCATCATGATTTTTTAGCAGTGGATGTCAACTTCTGTTGCTGCATTGTTCCCTTTCAAGAAACCAACCTAGGGGACAAAAAAAAGAAATTAAGAGAGTTAGACGGCTGTTAAATCCGTGTTGTAAAAAAAAATTTAGCAAAATAAAAAAAAAAAGCACAGGTAAAATATAACGACCTAGCTTTTTTTTGGAGGGGTAGCATCTAATTTTCCAGCAGTTGGGGATGGCTTCTTTTTGAGCAATTTGATCGGGACTTCATCCAACTCTCTTGGATCCGTGTTTGAAATTTCCTCAACTCCACTGTTTTAAATGAGGTATCAATATTAAACAACATGACTACACACAAATTTGAAATTTATAGTTACAAAGGTATGGGACAAACCTTTGTTCACCACCAGTGAAAAGAGCTTGCCTGATTGATTCCCTTTTTTGTTTAAACGACTGCTCGTTGGGTTCAACCATTGAGGTCGAAGATGAAGCAGTGGTGGAAGACAATATGATTTCTCTTGACAAAGGTTGTGGAGTTGCTGGCTACATAATTGTGTCTTCAGTCACGTTATGAATGAGGATATCATTTGAATTAAAAGTATTCCTCCTGTTGCCAAATCGCAAGTGAAAAATTTTCTTCTGTCCAATAAGCCTGAGAAATTCGTTTGGCAACTGTTGTTGCTCCACCAATCTTTGATTTAATACCAGGTCTTTGCAAGGCATGCCAAAAAGCTTTTCACCACATTTACCGATTATCAAAGCATTCATTTCATCTTCAAGAATGAGATTGACTTTGTACCTACATTTAGAAACTCAAGCCAATGAGATTTTTGAGAATCAGAGGTTTTCACAAACATAATAGGTAAAAAAGCTGAAACAAAATAAATTACAAATGTGGAGTAATATTATATAATCATATGGTGATCATGTGCGACCAAATATGAGAAAACATAAAAAAGAAAAGGAAACAAAGAACAAATTATTTTTATCAGAATAGAAAAAAAAATAACATTTAGGTTTATACAACTGAAGTTGAACAAAAACATAAAGTAAAGAGTGAACAATGGTAACATTTTTTTTTAAGGGACACCATGTTTCACAACCATTGTGTATATCTATTATAAAAATGCTTTCATAATCTGGAATTTTAAAAAAAAAATTAAGTGTGATGACATAAATTATTATACCAAAATTGTAAATTTTGCACACAATGTGAATAACCCTATCTGTATTTATTTTTCTCAATTGGTTAATGAGAACAAACAACATGGTATCAAGAAAGAGTAAACTTTTGTTAGCCTTGCTTCAAATATTTGATTTAACATTACCACGGCGTTGGAATTTGGTTTGGATGTTTTTGACAAATGAGATGCCTAGTGGTTGGATCCTTGTGCATTTGTTTCACGCAGTTCGGGCAAACACTGTACCAATAGTTGAACCGCGTGTCAAAACGCTTGACAGATGCTCTACACACAAATGTATCATCCTGCTATATATTTTGTCACATAGTCGTAACAGCAAGAACAACATAATTCAGTTTCATTAAAAAGGTTAAAATGCAATGGTAAGATTTTAAGAAAACACAAAACATAAACGTTATGTTTTATACCTTATGCAAATCTGGATCCAAAAAAAGCCAATTCATCAAGTGTAACTTTTTTAGCAATCTGCAAAATTTGAGCTTTGTTTCCTTGGATTGCAGAGGGAGAAAGTATGTCCAGAGCTTCTTTACAATCACAAAACCTGCAGGATCCAAAACATTTTATCAGTTTAACAATTATAAAAAAAAAGAAAAAAAAGATAACAATTGTTTTCCAATTAAAAAAAATAGTGTTATTTTGTTTTAAAAATGAAAATTTTACTCACACTGACTTATACGTATTCACTTCGGGGATGTCTAGGTCAATAAAAAACACAAACAAACCAGTACTACTCAAATAAATTTTTTTTGTGTGTTGCAACCACACCACAGAGAACAAGATTAATGAACAATATTAATGACATTAACAAAGTTAAAAAAACAAAAGGGAATACAAAAGAGACGAAACAAACAGAAATAAAGTAAGAAAACGACTAATAACAGTGACCAACCAGTTATAGATTGAGACATTTGTAAATTAACTGGCCAAGAAGGAAGGAAACATATAATCAGAAATTGGACGAAAGAAAGATAACAAAAGTTTAGGACGACAAAACATCCAAATAATGTAAAAGAAACAACATGTGTACACATCAAAATAAACAGACTAAAAATAAGTTTTTAACAAAATGGAATACCGAGGTAGATCTTGACTTTCAGACTTGTGAAAACAACAATGACTGGCAAAGAAAATTCCTCTGCTGACAAAGAAGAAAAAGCTTCAGCAACGTCTACCCACAACGTAACCGTTAGTTCCTCTTTTTTGTCGATAAAGAAACAACAAATAAATTTTTGACCTTTTTATACCACCAAAGCAACAAATATTGAAAACAGTAAGTAAGAATAGGGATAAGAAGTGAAAAATAACCTAATATTTTGGATAACCACATCACACTTGAACGTAACCCTTTGATTAATCTGTTTAGGTTCCAGCCGTTGCACAACGCTTATACGACCAATGACATCTTACCATTTGAAAAAACAAACACAGGCACATTATTAAAATCCATTTTAGGAAGTAAACAAACACTTTGAGCCACGCACATGCACATAGACATTAATAGTACCTGAGAGGATGTCAACTTTGTTTAAGCAAGGGTAGAGTGTGTTACAGTCTTGTAGGAAAAATCGATGGCGAGGGATGGGCAGAAACACGCTTGCTAATTTTCGGAAAGCTGTTTTCGAGGTGAACAAAACCTGAGTTTCATGCGGCACCACCTTGTATTATCCCCTAATTCTAATAGTTCGAAATTCGGTGATTTCATAGCATGCACCAGCTTCAATTTTTGAAGCCATGACATCATAATCAACATCCAATGTAGAGGCCTCAACCGCATGTTGCTTCACATCGTATTAAAAAAGAGGAAAAAAAGCCAAAAAATCAATTAACAAATAAATGAAAACACAAATCATACACTCGACAACACAAACAACAGGACATGAATCAAATTGTTACCATGAGCAAATAGAACGAATGAACGCAATTAAATTATTTCAAACAAAATGTAAAAAAAAAATCCATCAACACATAAAAAGTTTACAACCGAACATACCGCATGGCAAATACAAGGAAAGAAAGCCAAAAACTGAGGGAACAAACAGAGGAAAAACATAGGTGATGCACACATTTCGCTGATGACAACATATCGAACTAACATGTAAAAAATCATGGCAACATAAATATTATCCAGTGAGTTAATGCTCATTGACTCCAACTTTGGGTAAAATAATTAGACAATTATTTCTCACCGTTTCATCGACCAATACACAGTGCAGGTTTGTATACTTTTGAACAGGAAAGTTCCTGGAATCGTCGATTTCCAAATCCTGCATATGCGAATTTTGATTTTGTCCGCCTTTATGTATGCTTTTAACTGATTAACAAGAGTTGGGCGCACAGTTTCCATTTATCCTATCAAAAGGGAATTTCAATGACACATCAGAAACTCCCACAAAACTACAAAAAGAAAAAAAGACAAAAACTATAAACGATCCACAATTCATTCACCCATGGTCTGAAAGGAAGACATGGAGAGTTTAACAACCATTTGTACTTTCGCTATCTTTTCCACCCTGTCCCTGTATAACAATTGCACAAATTTTATGTTGTCCAATAAAACTAAGGACGCAAAACAGAGACCCAGACTGCAAATCCCGTGAATGACACCTCCAAAGAACAAATAATATTGACCAAAAGAACGGGATACCCAAGTTTTAACACCAAGAAACGAACACCTCAGCCACCATCACTAATAGCAACAACTACAACAAAGAAATCACAAAGTTAATGACCACACGAAAAAGAAATGGCAACAACAAAATAGCCGACACTAAGACCGCACAAAAACTCAAGTACAGAAACACCAAGCCTAACCCATTCACGAACCACCACGAATCCAGTCACATAACACAAAACAAACCTCCATCTAAAAAAAGATACAAATTTATGTCATCCTCTGCAAATCAAGGCTGAACCCAAAGGCTTCAAAGAAACAAAGCACACGATGAAAGATATAGTATCACACTAAAACAACCACATCTCCAAACCAACTACCTCGTAATATAATTTTTTGCTTTCGCTCTCCACCGACGAAATGAAAAATCATTCCATCCTCTTTCATTTCACCATGAATCACATGTACAAATCCAACCTCTTTCATTTGACCACAAATCTATATAATGGCAATCCTCAGCTTTCGTGTTTTGGATTGAAGAAAAAATGGTAAACATGGAAAAAGTTACAGCACTAATGTTGCACACACCTCCTGAACATCTAAGAAATGGCAATCGGCTATTTTCGTTAATCGTAGAATAAGTATACCATTTTTTATACACCTTACTGAGGGATAAACTGAATTCTGACTAAGTCAATGAGTAAGATTATATGAATAAAGAGTTACATTTTATAATGTACTAAATATTCCTACTATACCTGTGTTGATGCACAAAATCAGCGAGGATTTTGGTACAATAAAAACTGTTAAGTTTGTGACATTCGCTAGATTGCTCCAATCACTAGTATGGATAAGTATGTAAATAGATAGAGACAGGGAAGCAAACATAAGATGTAAGTGGTTCACCCAGATTGGCTACGTCCACAGAGTAGAGAAGTTCTCATTAATTGTGAAGGGTTTACACAAGTACATAGGTTCAAGCTCTCCTTTAATGAGTACTAGTTGAATGATTTAGTACAAATGACATTAGGAAATATTGTGGGAGAATGATTTCCTTTTATAGAAGAGTTTCTAGCTTTGTTCTGACATTGACACATGTCGTATTGTGATTGGCTTCTGATGTTGACACATGTCGCGCTGTGATTGGTTTCTGATGTCGACAAGTGTTGCATTGTGATTGGCCTCCTGGTTGGAGGAAAACTCTTCTGGATCCTTGACGATATAACGTTGCCGGTGCTCAGTAGTTTCAAGATTGATCAAGTATGGTACAAACAACCTTCATCCTGCGAGATTAAGAATACTTGAGAACGATGAGTTGAAATCAATACGCCAATTATTGCTTTACACCAAGACTAAAGTGTGAATGCAATTTTGTATTTGGCAAAATGAACTCTATCCACTGCAAATCCATAACTAAGACTAAATTGTCAGTGCAATTAATAGTGTGACTAATCATCAATCAATGGCATCACCCTCATACGAAGAAAGGGAGACTCTAAAAAACTACACACCCATAACAATTTGCTTAAATAACTAACGGATCAAAACAATGAGATGGCCAAAAGGAAAACCCACCAAACAGCAAAACGCAAACTCTCTACCTCCACCACTCATGCCTAACCACACTTCTTATACCCCTCTCTCTTTTCCCAACCTCTGCTTCAGCAAATCACATAACCAGACCTCTTTCTACACAGGCGTCGACTGCTGCAGCATTCTAAAACCTTAAAATCTATTTGAACGCATGATTCAAAAGGACAACATCACCAAAATTAAACAATGAACCCAAAAAACGAACGAAGCCCAGACATATTTAAACGCAACAGAAGAAAACTCATTTTCCAAACTAACATAAAAATATGAAAACGAACATAAAAATCTAAAAAAAAACCACGTACCACAGGGTTCTCCGACGTAGCAAAGAGGCACAGAGCAAAGGAGAGGACGACCGAGAAGAAGCAAACACAAAAGCGCGCGAAACCAAAGCAAACAGGCGAGAAGAAAGCAAAAGAGAAGGCGAGAGCGAAAGACAGCGACGCAACAAAGAAAATAAGAAGCGGGAAACAAAAACGAAACAAAATAGAGCAAAAAGAGCATAACAGGATGATCAACACGTGGCAGATGCAATCCCCACCTTCTCCCTGCACCAATCCCTCGAAAACAATGAGAACCCATTAAAAACCCAAAGGGCAATTCGGGCAATCGAAAAACACCAACCAACTATGAACGATGATCAACACGTGGCAGATGCAATTCCCACCTTCTCCCTGCACCAACCCTCGAAAAAAGAACCCATTAAAACCCCGAAGGGCAATTTGGCCAGTCAAAAAACACCCACCAATCAAGGGCAAAGCCGACATTTCAATGTAGAAAAGAGGGAGAACAACGCCAAAACACAAACCAAGCAAGGGGCATTTCCGTCCCAACACTATTAATGAACAGTGCCATCCAAAACCCAGTTTTAGTATATACTAAAAAATAAGCCCGCGCGTTGCGGTGGGAACCACTGTTTCAGGCGTAACGGCATGAATAAGACACATTTAACCTGAATAAATTCAACACAATCATAAATGAACAGAGGGACACATGAGTGAATGAGGTCAATAACATAAGCAGCTTGACTTTTATATACATTCAACTGAGCTAACATGTAAAGACATTGCACAATTAATAGGAAGAAACCTGACGTTCTTGATCACAAAGACATGGTTGCCAAAAAAGTTATGTTTCCATAAGAAACAGAAGAAACTGATGGCAAAATATGTGTCCTGCAGGGCAGGCACCTATTTCAGCAATTGATAAAAAACATTGAACACTACTTGTTCAAGTAGATAATTTTCCAAGCACAAATGTTCAAAGCCAAAAATATGCAGAAGCCCTGTTTCCATATGAAACAGAAGCAACATGCAGTTCACACATTTTTCCTTTGTTATATTATATATTAAGGAGAATCAAACTGTATACCGCAACACTAAATTTGTTGGAGTCACAATCCCCTTGCAAGGGTTGTAAAACTCAAAAGCTTATTGTCCAAAACGAAAACAATTTATACCATTTACATGCATGTGCAACATATGCCTTACACTGGAAAAACGTCTAAAATCAAATACAAATTTGTAAATCACGTACAGATTTTGTTTTACATTTTTATAATCAAGTAGCAAGTAAAATTACAAACTTTCAGCAACCTGAGAGCATAAATTAAGATGCAGAGATATCCCGAAACATACAACATACTGTATGGAAGCTAACCATAACCGTTAAATTTATTTACAATGAAAGATGTTTTAGCTTTTTTAAAGAAGTTTTACATGAAAAGTATCAAATGGGTGAATCAGGCTCTTGGAGGTCTTTGAACCACTTTATGAGCCTAAATGGTACAATTGAAAATGAAGAGTGTAATCAAACTTCATGAGCCTAATTGAAACAAATTAAAGACCAGATTGAAAATGCATTAAAAGCTAAGAATATGCTTTATAAAGGCATTGAACTCTGCATTTACCTGCACAGTTTCAAGTTGCCTAAGAAAATGCCTGGTATATTCTGGCACTTGAGTAATCACCTCTGTACATCGGTGTTCGCTTGCCTAACAAAAATAAATAAATAACAGAAATGAAATAAATTGCAAAATATTTGGAATATTAGTGTATAAAACGTAATTTTCAAATTAGATCCAAGCTAATTAAAATGCCAATCTCTTTCAAGTAAGTTTGGGAGCCACTGATATTATATTTCGTAGCCGGTCATTGATCATGCACAAAGAAATAACGCATGTCATTTAAGCCTCTGCACAAACACAGAGAAGAGGAAAAATTTGTCTTCTTTTAAAACAAATCATCTTCTTGTACAAACACACAGAGAAGAGGGTAAATTTGTCCTCTTCTAAAACAATTAGACTTCCTGAACGAACACACAGAGAAGAGGATAAATTTGTTGTCCTTCAAAACAAATTTTTCGAGGGCACAAAAAAAAATGACCTCCCTTTTCTACCGCTTTGATAAGAAAAAAAAATCACACATTCATACACACATATGAATCCAACCATGCATTTTAAACAAATGCCAAGACATAGATGACTGTAGAGGTTTTTTTGCCAGTGACCAAACCAAAACCATCGGTAAACAAACAGTGCAAGCCACGTAAACAAAGTACACAGATGCAGCGACAGAGTGAGGAGAAACAAATATGGACAAAGAAAATAACTTTGTTAAAAAGAAACGAACATATAACCACATAAACAGGCATGCCATCATATATTTTAAAACAACCAAAACTAAGTCACAAACAAGCTTGATTTCCTCGTCCAGCAATCAAAATCAAACCACATCTATAAACCATGAAATACTAAATATGAATATAAAAGGTGATCGTCACCTAAAACTATATAAATTAATCGGCAAGGAGCTGTAAAAGCAACCATAGACAAATGCAACCAAATAACAACAAAAGCCATTACCTTACAATATGTGCATCATGCATACAGACACACTAAGCTATCATTCATTACATTCAAAATTTTCTTTACTTTCATTTTTGTTGTATTTCTATCAATGTCTAAACCTATACTAATTCTAGATAATTTGCATATATTTTCACTGTAATTAGAATAAGTACTAATTCTTGATAATTTGTACGTATTTCTATCGATGTGGCTTGGTGTCCCTGTTAACACAGATATAATTGGCTGATTTATTTCAGCTCTGATCTGGGAAACAATCATCACCTCCATCTTTTCTCTTTAGGAAACAAAAACCCATTTTTGATGCCTAAATCACAAATTAACACGATACCATATCAAAAGCAAAGCAAATTAAACCAAATCGCCTTTAATTTAGATCAATGTCCTAGAAAATTAAAATTAGACATCAAGAAAGCTAAACTTAAAATCCAATTTCTCACAGCCCTAGCATAATTCAATAAACCAGTGAAGCATCAAACTTTAGATATCAAAGGAGGCCAAAAGTCTTTGTATTCAAGCTCCAGTCAAGAACCACATCAAAGGAGCCCTAGCACAGTTCCATTTATTCAAGCTTTCTGAGTATAATTTCTAACACAGGGAATTAACAAACTAAAGTTACTAAACCCTAAGAAACTAAAGTTACTAAACCCTAAGAGAGCCACTCACATTGAACCCAACAAAATACCACAAACAGAAACTCAAATCAAATTTGTTTAAAATCCCTCCCTAAGACTCTGAACCATCACTTGGCCTACACATTTATATGGCTTTCCACTAATAAAAAGCCATGATGCAGACACCAATAACCAAAATCAAATCAATGGGAAAAAAACAAACAAAATGACATTACAATAAGAAAGAACAAAATGAAAAATTCGATCATGATGTGAAAAATAAGTTAACACACAAAATTAAACCCTCTTTTTATCAAATGTAGTAAAGTATGTAAGTAGGGATCGTTCTAGGCCGGGGATTAGGAGGGATTGCTAAACACTTGAAAACTGACTTAAAAACATAAAAACAAAATTTAAAACACTAAACTAGACTCAAAGAATGCAAAACTATACTTTAAAATACTTAAACAAACATAAAACTCAAAACAGCAACCTAATGACTCAAAATTGCCTAAAAACCACTTTCTGGACAGTTTTGAGAACCTAACAAGAACTTGGACGAAGTTGGATGAAAACTTGAATCAAAACACTTTCTAACTAATCTAAGACTTCAAAATAAAGGGGGATTTGTTTTGGACGAAAATTGAAAACAAAACAGAAACTTTAAAACAAAACAGATTGTAAAACGTTTTTGGATGAAAAGGATGGATAAAAGGCTAGTTAGGAGGTTCTTCTCCACACATGACACACTTGCAAACAAAATGATTTTCAGTTGTTCTTTCAATAAATTATGAAACTCAACACCCCAAGTTAATTAGATACGCTTAAATTAACCTTCAAGTTCTCCTTAAGTTAATGAATTGGATGGAAAAGCGCATACAACAATTCAAAGCATTCCTCAAAGGTTCCTTACGTGATGAGCACAATAAAGATACAATCAAGAATCATGAAGCACAATGAGAACTATAAGTGTTGACGAGGCATTCGTTACTATGATGAGCATGAAACTAGTGCCAAGAATTCATTCAACGCGATCGTTTTCAACCAACATTCACTACTTGTGATTATAAGATTGTAACTATTAGGTGAAACTCCCTCATAATCTAGCATCATATTCATGCATGAAAACTAAGCGTGCACTCTCAATCAACATACACAAATAAGTTATCAATCAAGTAGATGAACGAATTGAATCCGCAACTTATGAAATAACAACTGAATGTAATCAAATCATATTGCAAGCATGTACATGGTTTCGAATCACCCCCCAACTAAGGGGGTTTAGTTCCTCATTCTTGCAATACAAAGATACATAAAATTAGACATTAAAATCAAAGGAAAGAAAACACCTAAAATGCTCCAACTTGGAAAGCAAGTGCATCAATGGATCTCCCTTCCTCCTTGTTGCGGCATGAAGCTTGTGGACAGATTTTTTGGTGGATTTATGGTGTATAATGGATGGGGAATGATATGGAGGGGTTTAGGGTGAGTGTGGAAGAGTGTTTGATGGTTGGAAAGTGGTGGAGAACTAGGCAAAGAGGGTGGAAGAAGGTGGAGTGGCTGTTATGTTTTCGAGGCACTAGAATGGTGTTTTTGGGGTGTTTTGCTTCCTAGGGTGTGTATGGATGAATTTCTGTGATAAAATGATGAATATGGGAGATTATTCTTTGGCCAAGGGGAGTAAACATGTATTTATAGGCCCTAAAAACCTTAGAAAATCAGGTTAGGCTATGGATGAAATGCATGGCAAGTTGGTGTGTGTGGTGTGCAATGGTCCAAGGGTGAAAATGAAGTGATGATGCAAAGTGTGAAGGGTAAAATGGAGTGGTGTTGCAGCTAGGGAGCATGAATGATTGTGTACATTGCATAGAGATGGAAAAGGAGGTGAAATGTGTCAACAAATGGGTCAAAGGTGCAACAACATGTGTGACACATGCCCTTGGATTCCAAATGTGAATGATGGAGCATCAATTGGTGCATGTAATGGATGTAAAGGTTGTCTAAAATCTAATGGGTGAAGGGAACAAGAGGTATCAAGCAATTGAGTGAAATAATTAAATGAATTAAAGCATGAAATCAGAAATTATGTAGGGGACAAGAGTGATCAAGCATGGCATGGGAATCCAAAGGGAATTCTATGTGTTTTGCATGGCAAGGAGTGTGCAACTTGGAGTGACAAATTTTTGGGCTGAATTCTTTATCTTTTGGACATTAATTCTTCACATTCTTAGCCTCTTTAGTTCTCAAATTCGTCCATCCACTTTGGCCCATGCATTTGCTATCCATTCCAAGCCCGAAACATGCTCCAAAGGCCTCCAAAATGCATCTTCTTGCATACTTTGTACTTAGAGTCTTTCACTTTGCATGTGGGCTTCTTTGCATGTGTATGAGTTGTCATTGTTTATCCTTGCAATTACACACACACACTTGCACACACATATGCCCAAAACGTCCATCCTCATGCATGCAATCCATTTGAGCCCAATATTGATCCAACATGCACCAAAATGCACTTTTCTTGCCAAGGTTGTTATTAAGACCTACAAACAAATGAAAATGGCTTTAAACACTAAAATAACTAAAGAAACACAACGTAAACGCACAAGAACAAGCCAATTAAGTCGCATAAATATGCTCCTATCAGATCACAGTCCAAAGGGGGCAAAAAGTGTTGGAAGTTGAACCTTGCACAAATCAGTAAATCAATCTTGGAGAAGACCAGAATCACTGCTCTCGGAATTTGAATTGTTGGAAGCTGAAACTTCAGGCTTAGCATCTTCCATCTTCATCATAGTTAATGTTGTCTATAATGAGACAACAAAAGGTCATTAAATTTAAAATAAAATAAGAATTTAAAAAAAAAACACTAATAAAAATCATACTATTTGAACTAAACCTATATCCCAACCAAACACAACAAATGCACCCTAACAATATCTATAACTGTAGAAATAAGGAACCAACAGATTTCACTTCAATAGCAAAAAAGAAAACTGACCTTTGCGTAGCGGCAAAGAGAAAATGTACAAAACAGAACACCACCACCTATTCAAAAAAGACAAAAATAAAAAAGTAAGATCAATAGAGTGACTATAAGTAGTTTGAATAGAGTCATGGCTAGATTAATATCAGAGCATTGTGTCATTTGCAATGACATATATACTTCTTAAAGAAGATTTATTTATTCTGTAATAAGGTGAAAGGGAAGCTACTTTGAGCGTATCAACTCATCCATGGCAAAGCCGCTGCATAAATGAAAGAAAAGAAGAGAAGCTTTTTATTTTTAGCTAAAATAAATTGGTATCTCAGGTTGAATAAGTCCCAAAGAATTAAGTGAGAGTGAGTTTATGTGTGGAGCTAAAGCTTTGTGTATATAACCAGACCTTTCTTCCTCTCCCTTTCACTACTCATGTTGTATATTATCTGACTAATCTGTCTGTCTCCTCATAATTATCAAGAGGCAACGTGTATATAATACATCACACGTATCATCTTTTTGATAGTTTGTGTTTCAAATGAATTGAAAGGTATTGTATGAGAATATCTTGCCTAAATGAAATGAAACAAATTTCAGGGTGAACTATTGGTCACTGTACACCTATCTTGTAAGTTCCATAAATTTTTCATCATCACCCCTCCTCAGTACCATGGCAAGAAACTCCATAACCTGTATCCTCTTTTAGAAACACTTGGGAGGAAAGCCCTAGTGAACACTAAGAGAGTTTGGAGAAAAATTATTAATATTACTTAACAAAGTAAGAATCTTGATTCATCCATGATCCATTCGATAACTAAACTCATACAAAAAAAACATAAAACCCCAGAAAAAACAATAATCTACGGATATCTAAAATGCAAGCATATAATATAACAAATGGATTTCTCAATCGAACTCATATGCTTCGGTTTTCCAAGCAGAGAACCATAAAAATAAAAGACACCAAACCAGAAACATGAGCAGAAGAGTGGCTGCTTGCCTGTGTGAGTGTCGAACATGGAAAAGGCGTTTTTTTTTAGAGAGTGATAGAGGGCCTACAAACAGTAAAATTCAACATAAAATCAAAGTCAAGAGATTTTTACAACATTGAATTGATCCTGGAGAGAGGGCTAGATAGAGAAGGAGAGGAAGAGAGGAGAGATAGATTACAATACCTTGCCTTTGCGTAACACACGGTAGGGGGTTAGGAGCTAGTGGCCAATTATTACCTAATTTGATAGAATTTGGCCAGAACTGAGCTCGCAAACTCTCTATAAACTCGCCGAAAAACGTAGCAGTCAGGGTTTGAACTGAAAATCACAAATTTGAGGCACATTTTCTCATACATTAACTGTAGAATATACCTGAGGTTATGAGGAGTTGCTTGAGACCAACCTCGAGGTTGGCCATCGCATGAATTGTAGGAAACGTCGCCGGAACCCTGAGAAAGCTTCAGCCGGTCAACCTCTTTAAGTAGTAGGACCCAACTTCTCAGTATCTCAAGTCTTTCGGGTGCCCCGCAAGACACAGCTGCTTCCTCCAATCTCTGTATACTCTTCTTCACACTCCTAAAGCTCCGAACTCCCTGTAAACAAATGCGAATGAGAAAAAAAGGTGGAAAATGTGAAAGATGATGGAAATTGTGAAATTACCATTCGGTCCTAGAACTGTTTAGAGGCTTGGCCAGCAAGCTGGACGACGGAGTCGGCGTAGTTCATGACGGTGCAGGTGACATTGTTCTTGTTGCCAACCTCCACTGCCTTGTTCACCGCCAAATCCGGCCATGACATTTTCTTTGACTTGTTAACACAATAACAGAAAAAACACACATCAACAATCCCAAATCACAAATTCTGATGCAATCAAATTAATCCCTACCTAACTACTCATTTCTCATTTCCAATATCCGCCCCCATATCTCAGTTTAAACCCTTAAACCATCCTTACAGAATTGGTCAATCTGTTCCTAATTTCTTCCTTCATCCCACACATATGCTCTCTAAGAACTACAAACTCCCATTCCCCATAAATACAATTTCCCAACATTATACTCCCTAAGCAAATAATACTGAAAACTTAAAAATGTCGGGTTGGTACTTTAGGATGCAAGGAGTACCAGTTCTAGTATTACCATTTGAGAGAATAATGTAATTTTTCAAGGACAAATCATAGAGAAAAAAGATCGAAACAAATGGCTTACCAATTGAGTTGACTCCCTTCTGCAACAAAGGAAGCATGCGAACATGCAACATACCTGAAAAAATCAAACGCTAATAAGAAGAAATATTGGAGAATCTAATATACACGAAATATTTAGGATTTTAAAAAATTAAGAATTAAATTATACGAATACAATTCTGAGTGTATCAATTTGAAAATTTTGAAAAGAGCATACCTGTTCTTGGTGGTTGATTGGGTCAAAAAGTACCTGATGTTGTTGAACCCTCAAGAAACCCAAGCAAAATCAAAACATTCCTACACAATTGACAAAGGGGGTTTGGAAAGGACAAAAACTACATCTAATCAAACAAACAGATGAAAGCATGGATTTTTATTGTCTTAGCCACATACCCATCTCGTCATTTGCCTGAAATCCCAATTTTCTACTAATTCACAATACAATGGCATGAATTTATACAAATTGTCAAAAACAATGAGAAAAATTACCATAAATTTCAAATCTTTTGTGGGTTCAGAGTAATTACCAGAGAGGCGAAAGCAAAAATCAAAATTAGGCCGATTTTTTCAAAACCAGAACAGCTCCGATCTGAGAAATACAGTGCAATTTCTGAAATAAAGGAGTGAGAAAACCCTATATCCTCAAGAACCATAATTTATAAACCGCAAACAAAAACAAAAATGAGAGACTAATCCTCAAATATGATACCATTCCTCTTTCTCTCTCTCTCTCTCTCTCAACTCTTTGTTAAAACCCAATTATCTCATGGTCAAATTTTTGCTTACTTGTAAAGATGTCTTTAACTTCCTCTAATTATTCACATTATCTCATACTTACTCTCTGATATCTACTTAATCAGAAAGCTATGACAATAATACAACACACATTCTTTGGAATTTCGATATGGATATAAATGCGGACTATTTTAATTTTTCAGTTAATCTTTTTTCTTGAGAACTCAAGACGCACAAATTCGGTCTCATCAAAACGTAATGGGGATATTAATTTTTCAGTGATGTTTCAATTGTGATTACAAATCCCACATACAATTGTCTTCATGACAGGGGGAGAACAATTTTTTACCATGTACCTAATAAATCATGGTATTAATTTCAAAAAAGAACACATATATACCCTACCCCATAAGGGTCAATAGGTCTCAGTTGCATATGAGGGGTGAAAGATCATATATGCATAAGGCAACTGAAACACGTTTAGTTATTATTTTTGTGATATACTGCCAATGGATTGCCATCCAACATATTTTACATATAATATTTTGATAACATCGCACGGGCATTGCCTAGAAACAACATACATAATGAATTGAGCAGGAAAATAAGCACTTCCTCATATGAGATATTATTAAACTGGAATTATACTAATAAACCAGGAAATAGATAAGACATTATGAAGAGCAGGAAAATGAACTCACCGCCCCAACAGAAGCCTACAACACCAATTGCAGAAACACCTTTACTTCTTAAAGCTTCAATTACCAGTTTTGCATCTTCGATTTCTTTTGGCTTGTCGATATGAAAACATGAGGATTTGGAGGAAAGAAAAGTTCAACAATTAATCATTCAAATTAGTGGAAAACAATTACAATGTAAAATTAACCAAAAAACTTATAAACAAACATTAGAGAGTCAGAGCTCATTCATGTAAAAGTATTAGAGAGTCAGAGCTCAACATTTAACCCATTTTGAGTGCAGCCTTACAATTAATTTTAAGGGAATGAAATATGCTAATTCAAGTGAATAAAAAAAAATATAAGTTCACAAAACTTGATATAACATAATACATAGGCGGAATACTTCGGTTTTGAGGGGCTAATTCCATTGAGCAGTGCCTTCCGTGAAACACGCAACAATCACTAATCAACAATTTAAACCCAAAACAAATCGATTATATAGAAAACCTAAATCGGCCAAGCAGCAAAAACAAATACCCAGAAACTGAAATCAAGAAAATACGAATGCGAGTGAGTGAAAGTTTGGGACTATTTGGGTAAAAAAACCTGAGCTTCTTCGGCCTCCACGGGATCAATGCTTCTGCAACACAAAACTCTGAAACCAACCCGAGATGGCTTCCAGCTGGAACCAAAACTCTGAAACCAACCCTAGGCTTAGCCGTCCCTTCCTGCCTCGCCGTATCTCTGCGCACACCTTACTGAGAAAAAGCAAAACCAAACTTTCGGGCAGCCCTACCTCTTGCTTTGCTCATCCTACCCCTCCCTCTCTCCTCCAATTTTTCTTTCCAGGACCTTCCCTCTCGGCTCTTCTTTCACGCACGATGCCTCCTCTCTCCTCTCTCCTCTCTCTTCTCTCTGGCATCGCTGCAGGCTAGGCCTACCCTCTGTCGGCGATTCATCCGAAACACCTAACCACATACAAAACCGACTTAAACTAACCCAGCCACAGCCCAAAGCCGCGAAAGCCCATCCAACTAAACCTCAAAAAAAAAAAAAGCCCAGCTGAAACCTTAAAGCAATGGCATGTCCGTAAATAAAGTGAAATTCAGGTACAATGAACAATAAGGAACAGTGGCAATTGCAATGCTTTCTTTAGACTAAAGTAATAACTAGTGTGTAATACCCGCGCATTGCCGCGGGAATTTGGAAAAGCGTTAACTGGAAAAGGAGGATTACATTCAGTTACAAAACATAGAAATTCCTGGTACAAAGATACAAAAAACATTATAATAACTGAATTTCTTGTAATAACCCCATCTAATATACTTTGTGTTCGAGCTTTTGCATACAAAAAATGAGGAGATGCTGTTGTATGGGGATGCAAAAAATATTGTTGAGTTTTGGGCAAAAAAAGATATGTACAGGTTTTTAAACATGTTAAACATGATTTAACGGTAAACATTCTTGATCGGAGTAGTGAAAGGTGTCTTCAGCCCTTGTTGTCATTGATAAAGCAACCTGAACAAAGAGGAATAGAACAGAACATATTTAGATAGAATTTAGTATCACATTTAAATGGTAATCGAGGAAAAGATAAAACAACTTGAAAGCATACTAACCTAATCATTGTTTCAAGTGCTGTTGTGTGGCTTTGCTTGAGCAGGGGATGGTTTTTTTTTAATAACTTGATGGGAACCTCATCATATTCTCTTGGATCAACTTCTGAAATTTCTTCAGATTCACTGATTTAAATGATTATGCAACATTAATATAGTTGTTCACAAAAAGAAGAAAAGATGATTCCTAATTATAATTCATAGTATTGAAAATGTTTGATATGTAAATTTTAAGAAAGTTGAAGTGAACACATGGAAATTTTTGGAAACATGATGTAAAAATATAAACAGCATACTTGAGAATAGTATGAAATTAGATATCAAACCTTTGTTCACCAGGAATGAAAAGCACTCTTCTCACATATTCTCTTTTTCGTTTATAAGATTGATCACTTGGTTCAGGTGTTGAGGTAGAAGATGATACAATGGTGGAACACACTGTCAACTCCTTTGATAACGTTTGTGGAGTGATTGGTTCGATGCTTGTATCTTCGGATACATTGTGAATGAGCACATTGATTGAGTTGAAGTTATTTCTCCTATTTCCAAACCGCAAGTGGAAGATTTTCTTTTGGCCAATCAATCTTAAGAATTCGTTTGGCAGTTGTTGTTGGTCAACTAACATTTGATTTATAACCAAATCTTTGCATGCCATACCAAAGAGTTTTTCACCAGATTTCCCAATTATTAAAGCACTGATTTCATTAGTAGCATCTTTAAGAATTAAACTGACTTTATACCTGTTATTAAAAGTCAAGGTACTTAACTTTTATTGGTGGTATAATTCATTATTAACACACATAATTAAAATGTTGTACCAAAACATATTACAAATGAGAAGTAATGATGATTGTATTAAATGCATGTAGAACCAAATCTGATGAAAGACCTTAAAAAAAAAAAAAAAACAGAGATTTATGTATTAAATCTTACCAAGGTGTTGGAATCTGGTTTGGATGCTTTTGGCAAGTGAGTTGGCCAGTTGTTGGATAAAAATGAAAGAGCAAAGGAAAATTTGAGGAAAGAAAGAGATAAAAATGAAAGAAAAAGAAAGAAATCCTCTTAGCAGAAAGTTCCCGAATGATCAACACGTGAAAGACAGAAAGCAGAGCAAAACAAAAAAATAAAATAACCAAAGGCAACTTAGGCAAGGCGGAAGACAGCGGGGCTTCTTACAATTTTTAAGCTTTGTTTTTCATGCATGCAAAATTTTTTATAATTTTTTATTGTGTTATGTGCCACAAACCTAGATTAACTCTTTTTTTTTTTAAATATTTATTGTCAGTTTTGTTATCATCATTTTTTCTTTCTTTGTGCCCACACTCTGCAAGAGACTTTGCATGCAAATTTTTTTATAATATTTTATTGTGTTGTGTGCCATAAACAGTATTCCATGCCATCTACTCAGATGTGCCGATTAACTTTTTTTTTTTTAAATATTTGTTGTCAATTTTGTCATCATCATTTTATCTTTCTTTGTGCCTACACTCTGCAGGAGACTTTGCATTCAAATTTTTTTATAATATTTTATTGTCTTGTGTGCCACAAACAATGTTCCATGCGAGCTACTGCAAGAGACCATGGAAGAAAATGCCGATAATATCGGCGAAATATCGCCGATATTATCGGTTTTTCGAGTGATGGATATTCTAAGTGGTATTAGGGGTGGGTTCAAAAAACCGAAAACCGAAAAAAACCGAAAACCAAACCGAACCGAGGCCGAAAAAAACCGAACCGAAAAAACACCGAACCGAAACTGTCAAACCGAACCGAACCGAATCTGACTGGTTCGGTTTCGGTTTTTGAGGTTCGGAAACCGAACCAAACCGAACCGAACCGATATATATATTTAATTTTTTTTTAAATATTATAAATAGTTTAGTCATGCAATCATAACAAAACATACCTTGTTGCTAAGTTGGTTTCGGTGAACCTTTTCAAGCCCCAAGGCACGGGTTCGATTCTCCAGGATGTCTGAGATGTTTTTTTATTTTTTGGAGAACTTAACAAAACCCTTTAACCCTTTAACCCTAGCAACCATACCCATACCTTTTATTTTTTTTCATTCCCTTCCTCTCTCTCGTTCCCAGCCTCCTCTCCTCCAGTGTAACCCCAACCCAGCGCAGCCGAGCCTCCTCTCCTCCAGATGTCCGATCGATGCCGGTGCGCAAGGACGACGAGGTCCACATCGAGCGGATCACCCGAGAGAAGGTGAACGGGTCCACCGTCAATGTCGGCATCAACCCCTCCAAGGTCGTCATCACCAAGCTCCGCCTCGACAAGGACTGCAAGTCTCTGCTGGACCGCAAGGCCAAGGGCCGCGCCGTCGCTGACAAGGACAAAGGCACCAAGTTCACCGCAGAGGATATCATGCAAAACGTCGATTGATTTCGATCGATTTCATTTGGGTTCGTGTTTTTGTTATTGAAATGAAATTAGCGACTGTCAAGTTAAGCACTTTAGTTTTGATTATGCTTTAATGGATTTGGCGTTTAATCTAATCTTCGATTTGAGAAAAAAAAAAAATTTGGTTCTGCACTGTGATGCTTGCTTGTTCTGCACTCTCGCCATGTCTGCACTGGTGATTAAATTCTGGATGAAGCATTTACATTTTTCGGGATGCTGGATGAAGCAATGAAGTAGCTGTTAATTGTTCTTTACAACCCAATGCCAAAAAGTACAGCAGTATGCAAACATAAGTTCATAACAGAAGGTGGAGTTTAGAAGTACTAAATCATATCACTTGTCTCAGATGTTTGTTTAGGTTACTGGACCTGTTTTTTTCTGTTTGTTTCTCGGGAAAATTTGCAGGCCCACCTGGTTTCATTTCTCTGGTTGTTGGATTTGCAAGGTAAAGTTTTCTGGGTTTTTACTTTGTTGCTCCAAAAGGGTCTTAGAAAGTCTAATTCTTTGAAACATTTATGTGGGTTTTGTTCAGTTGGTGGGTTGTAAATCTCTTATGGATAACATCTAAATTTTCATTTTTTGGAGGAAAAAAAAAAAAAAACCGAAAAAAAACCGAAACCGAACCGAAAAAACCGAACCGAAAAAAAAACCGAACCGAAAAAAACCGAAAAAAATATGGGCCGAACCGAAATTTCGGTTTGGTTTCGATTTTGGCAAAAAACCGAACCGAAAAGAACCGAACCCAGCCCTAAGTGGTATCCGAATGGTTTTCGGCCAAATATCGCTATATTTTGGAAATATCGGCAAAATTTTTTTGAGTTTGGTGCAATCGGACTCCGAGGCGACGTCGGAGAAGAACGCCGGAGACGGTGTGCCTATTCCCGGGCCGATTTCGTCCCAAAAACCTTGCAAAAACACGAATTTTAACATCAATTTCACATATAAACTTCAGATTTCACGCATGCATAAACGATTCAACATATGTGAAGTCGGTTTAGGATCTCACCTGACGAAGACGAAGACGAACCAGATGACTGAACGTGATCCTTGCTCAGTGGCGCACCGCCAGAGACGACTGAGCCAACTCCGACTTCGCCAGAGCCACGATCAACGGCGAAGGGAGAAGAGAGATCGAGAGATCTCTGTGTGTGTGTGTGTGTTTGGGAGAAGAGAGATCGGAGAAGGGAGAAGAGAGATCGGATAATGGAGAAGAAAGATCTCCGATCTGTGTGTGTGTGTGTTTGGGAGAAGAGAGATCTCCGATCTCTGTAGATGGAGGGTGTGTGCGTGTGTGTGTGTATGGAATGAGGGAGAAGTGTGTGTGTGTTATCCGAGAGAAAGAAAAAAATACATTGAGGGTGTGTGTGTGTGTGTTTGTGGCACACGGTTTGACACATGGTTTTGTATAAAACCATGGTTTTGTGTGTGTGTGTATGGTTATGTGTGTGTGTGTTATCCGAGAGAGTTTTGGCACATGGTTTTGTATAAAACCATGGTTTTGTGTGTGTGTGTGTTATCCGAGAGAAAAAGAAAAAAACTTTGAGGATGTGTGTGTGTGGCACACGGTTTTGTATGAAAGAATTGGAAGTGACTTTGCTCAGAAGAACCAAATATTCTGTCAGAGAAGAACCAAAAAATCTGCTTACTTTATCTTCTTCTCCACGTGAAGACCAAATTTTGTCAGAGAAGAACCAAAAATGCAATGTATAAAGTGTAAAATATTATACTAATTCATTATATATAAATGATTATGGTGTGTTTAGACTTCTTTCATTAATTACTACATATTTTCTACACTCACAATGTTTGTCAGCTCGCTATATAATCAACTTGATAATGTTAAATCAATCATGCAATGCATTTCCTTCCAATTTTTTGTGATAAACTAATAGATAATTGACTAAATAAACATCATGCAAAGTTTCAATAAAAATTTCCAAGTTTTTCTTACAATTTCCGTGGTTTCCATGTAATTTTTATCGATATCGATATTATCCCGATATTTCCATAGATATTTCCGTGTTTTCGGACTACCGATATTTCCGATATTACCAATATTTTCTTCCTTGCAGGAGACTCGTCAAGAAATGGGGACATATGGGTTTCTCACAATTTTTAATAATTATTTTGTCCATGCATTCAATGTTTTTAGAATTTTTTATTGTGTTGAGCACCACAAACCATGTGGCCTGAGTTAAGTCATATTTTTAAAATAATTTCTTGTCAGTTTTTTAATTAATTATTTTGTGTTTCTTTGTGCTATAACTCAAGGATCATAGACACATAACCTGGGAGGGCAAATGATGATCAACACGTGGCAATCATGGGCAATACAGGTATTTTATTGTGTAAAACAGTGGAGAACCAGTTTAAAAAAAAAAAAAAAAAAAAAAAAAAAAACAGTGGAGAACCCGTGGGAAGCTGTGCAAAAGAAGATAAACAATGGGCAGGCTGGGCATCACCAATAGGCACAGGGGCAAACACGTAATTCGACTGTACAACAACGAAAGGAACTTGAAAGCTGGGCAGCAAATGAGGGGCAAATCCGACATTTCGCTGTTGGTGAAAAATGAAAGATACTGGAAGCATCATTCCACACAAAACGCACGCACGGGAACAAACCGAACCCTCGAGAGTTCGTATAGCACACGGACGCGTGGAAAGAGCGGAGTAAAACTGGGAGGGCAGATTCGGAACAACACTGTTACTTTCACTGTTCATGAACAGTGTTCCACCCGTTTGGGTTTTAGTATATATAGAATTTCAACGTAATTCCGATTCACTCCCATCTCATTCCAATTCCTACACATTTCAATTCCTCTACGTCTTCTACAAAAAGAAGCGCCGCTGCGGACGCTGGAGAGAAAAGGAGACCCCCTCCTTCTCTTCACAGTTTCAACCATCTCTCCCCCAATGGCTAGCAAGCTCAATGTAGAAGAGCTCGGAAACCAATTGGCTCAGCTTGGTCTCCCCACCAACGGAGCGAACGCCACCCTGGTCTGACAATACTCCCTCTCTCTCTCTCTCTCTCTCCAAGATTCTCTGGTATTGATTTGATTTTCTGCAGGTTCGGAAGCTCGATTCTGCTCTTCGCGAGGAGAAGAAGCAACCCACAGGCGCAAGTGATGGTTCAGCAGCAGAAGCTTCACTGGTTAGTAGAAAGAGGGAAGGGAAGTTAATTGAAGAGGAGGGAGGTGGGGAGTCTACTGTGTCCGAGAAAATGAAGGCCACCGAAAAGTTTAGTGGCATGAGCGTGAAGCAATTGCACGAAGAAGCCGCTCTTTGTGGAGTTTCGGCAACTGCGTCGAAAAAACTGGAGAGGCTTTCTGAACATTCTGATGGCATTCCTCTAGGTAAAGGTGCGAGCTTTCACATTCCGTGTTTGGCTGCCAAGAAATATTTTGTAGGAAATGACTAGTAATAGATGTCTCAATTTTTATCCGAGTGAAGATTTTTGTTTTTTGAATTACAACTCGGTGTTTATTTTGTTATGCTCTGTGGTGGTCCTAGCTAATGAGGAAGGAAATGGAAGCAAGGAGAAGATAGTAACCGCAACCAAAAAGGGTGCGGCGGTACTGGATCAGTGGCTACCGGATGACATAAAGGCACATTATCATGTTTTGCAACTGGCAAGTCTATATTGATAAGTCAATTTCATTTCTTGCTTAGTAATTGGTGTCAATTCCATTTGTTTCTAATTAGGAATTATCTAATGATGTTTTTGGTGTAGGGGGATGATATATACGATGCCATGTTAAACCAGGCCAATGTCGTTCATAACAATAACAAGTTCTATGTGATTCAAGTTCTTGGTAAACCCTTTCCTCCTTTCAACAAATAATTAGTCAACTAGATCTTTGGATTGTCGTAATTTTGAATTCATGGCAATGCAGATGGAGTTAGGGTGACACTTGTGATTCTAGCAATCAAACTTATCAAGTTATAGAAAATTTCACTGAGAAGTTGAGAACGATTTCAGTTTGTAACTAATACTGATTATAATGGTTAACAAATTACAGAAACATCATTTATGCTTTTTTCACATAAATAAAGTTTCATCTGCTCCATTGAGTTATGATCCTCATGGCATTGGCGCATTACACAAGTTCAGGCTATGTGTACTCATCTGCATTTTATTTCTTTGTAACATGCAGAATCTGATGTTGGTGGAAGTTTCGTGATTTACTATAGATGGGGGAGAGTAGGTGTTAAGGGTCAGAACAAGCTAGCTCGTCACGCATCCCGCGAGAGCGCGATCAAGGGCTTTAAACAGAAATTCTATGACAAAACCAGGAATGATTGGTCCAATCGAAAAATGTTCCAGCCTATCCCATCCTACTATATGTGGATAGAAATGGATTACAATGAAAAGGAAGAGCAGTCAGCTGTCAGTATCCACAACTCTTGGTTTATGTTTGTATAAATTTCTGAATTCTGGAGATACTCTTTATTCCCTGAAGCGATTCTTGGTAGCAAATTACTGAGGACATGTCTTTCCTAATGAAAAGGAAAATTATCTTGCTTGCTCCTTATTATTTGATAATGATTATCAGGTCGAAGAAAAGAATGGCTCTGCTTTAAGACGTCAACCTTTGGAAACACAACTTGAGCCCTGCATTGCAAAGTTTATATCTCTTATTTGCAACATCGGCATGATGAAGCAGCATATGATGGAAATAGGTTAGTCTGATTCACTGTCAAAAAGATATTCTATTGCAAATTACAGCTCATAATAATCTAAAGCTGTTCAGTTGCTTAAATCGGAATAATAATTTTATTTGGAGACTCAACCGTTTCTTTTGGTGTTTTATGTTTAGTTAACTGATGTACTTTTTCCCTTATTTGGACACATTCTTCTTCTTTGGTAGGATACAACGCTGATAAGCTGCCTCTGGGTAAGCTTAGCAAATCAACAATTCTAAAGGTAAGCTTTTGGCCTATGAAGTGAAGTCTCCTCCAGTTCATGCTAGTTATTTTGTTGTTGAAAGGTAGTTGTAGGAAATTGCTTGGCTCCTTTAGATCACATTTTGACATCTATGCAAGAAAATAAAAAGTTTTGTGTGCATGTCAAACTGAGATTTGCAAGTAGGAATGGCTACTTCAAAGGCAAGGCGGCATGTATTTTCCATAATTGTATTTCGGTTACTAGTTAAGCTGAACAACTGAAAAGGATATTTCCTAAAACTTCTGTCAGGACTTTCTCTAAATTAACTTGAAACAATTCAGTATGAATTTTGGTACAAAAAATTGAAGTTTCGTGTACAGTGTCTTCTCTTCCAACTTTCAATCCGTTTCTCAATGAAGATTCAACGAACCAATAATTTTTTTTTTTTGAAACATATAGGGCTATAACATCCTGCAGAGGATTTCTGATGTGATTGGCTCATCTAACACGAAATTAATCAAAGAATTAAGCGGGTAAGGTTTCTCTCTCTCTCTCCCTCCCACCCCCCCTCCCCCTCTCTCTCTTTCAAAACCCCAACAAAAGAGTGATTTCATTTGTTGATTCTTTAAAATATACTTTTAACAAAATGCTTGACTAATATCTACCTCTTTTCTTCTCTTCTTTTGGTACCTTTAGCCTTAAATAATTTTGGAATTCCAATTTTTGATGGGCATCATCCTCTTGCAGAAAGTTCTACACTTTCATTCCTCATGACTTCGGGTCTAAAAAACTGTGTGAGCTCTCTCTCTCTCTCTCTCTCTCTCTCTCTCTCTCTCTCTCTCTCTCTCTGATTTTAAAAGAAGGCATCTAATTGGTTTGGAAATATGAGTAATGCAGATAACTTTGTGATTGATACTCCTCAGAAGTTGAGACACAAGCTAGAAATGGTAATTCTTTCTGTAATTTGTTTCATGTATATGTGTGGATAGTTCGGCTAAGAACTTCCAAACTTAAATCAAAGGTTATTTTCCTTTGAATAAGTATCGTGCCACCTACAAGTGCTATTTGTGTGTTTATTAACTCTTCTCTACTTGAAGGTTGAAGCACTAGGTGAAATTGAGGTTGCAACAAAATTGTTGAAGGATGACACAGGAATGCAGGTAAATCTCTTTTAGTCTTGTTCCTCATGCTTCACTTGCGGACTTGCCCTTATGTCCTAGTATCTATCCCTCCTACTAATGTATGTTTCTGCCACCATTATAGGGAGATCCCTTGTATTCCTGTTATCAACGCCTTCATTGTGAGCTGACACCGGTTGGTGCTGATTCTCATGAATTTGATATGGTAACTATGAGTTATAAGCAATGGAAATTCCAATACAAACAAAATTAAGCTAATTCAACTTACACTGTTGGTGCTGATTTTTGTGAATTTTATTGCTGTTGTCAGATTACAAAATATATGCGTAATACTCATGCAAAAACACATTCAACTTACACTGTTGATATTGTTCAAATATTCCGCACATCTAAAGAGGGTGAAGTTGAACGCTTCAGAAAGGTTAGGTTGATCTATGAGAGGCTTTTCATAAAATGTTGGATAATTTTACAAGTACTTGAAATTTCCTCCTTGGTCATGAATATCCTACATTTTTATTTTAAGCAATTTCTAATTGTGTTTTACTCTTGTGAGCAGTTTTCTAGTACGAAAAATAGAATGCTTTTATGGCATGGTTCTCGTCTTACAAATTGGGTTGGTATATTATCTCAAGGTGATCCTTTATGGTTTAGCTTCGAATCATGGGTGGGTGTGTTTGCGTGTGTGTCACTGTGTGCACACTCGTGCAGATACAGTATGAAATTTTTAGTGCTTAATAATTTAGTTAAACATGTGTCGTGACAACCCAGGCTTGCTCATAGCTCCACCTGAAGCCCCAGTGACTGGTTACATGTTCGGGAAAGGAGTTTACTTTGCAGACATGTTCTCCAAAAGCGCAAAGTTTTGCCATGCATCTAATGGCTGTACATCTGGGGTGCTGCTTCTATGTGAGGTAGTCTTTCAAGTTTCAGCAAGTAAAAAACATAAATTTTATACTAAAAACAAATATTTCTGGATTAAGAGTGGTTTGGCATCAGATTATCAAATATATCCTTCAATGCATTGTATATCATTAAGATCAAGATTTATACGAGAGACGAGAAAAATATTTCTGGATTAAAAATTTGAATTTCCCCTACCGCAGATCTGCTACACTTGAAAGCCCAACTGAATACCTAGGGACTTTTTTGCACTGTATGTGCTTCACTTTTTCGCACTAAATGTTATAAATACTTTTTAACTATGGTTTATTTAGGTTGCACTGGGCGACATGGCTGAGCTTTTAACTGCTAAGTATGATGCTGACAAGTTACCCCTAGGAACGCTAAGGTTTGCGTCTCTGTTTTCTTTATTGGACCCTCCCATCTATTGCTCATAAGTAATAACTAAACTGTTTTAAGTGATGAAGCTTCTTCTGGTCATTTATGCTTTTGGTATTTTGCAGTGGAAGTTTATCTTCCCTTCCGTATAATCTTTGTGTTTTTTTAGACTGATAAGTTTATCTGCATTGTGTGAGAGAATTAACTTTTGACGAAAACTTGTTGCATTATCTCCATTTTTTCGAAACTAAGACGTGTTTTGCTTGACTTAATTTCGCATGTAACATAATATTGCAGCACTAAAGGAGTTGGGGGAACTGAACCAGATTTTTCAGAAGCTCAGTTACTAGATGATGGTGTCGTGGTTCCCCTAGGAAAGCCGAAAGAGAATACAAGCCGCCGGAAGGTAGAAATACATCATTTTTTTCGAATTACTTTGGATGTGAATTTGGTTTGGAACTGTTGAACCAGGCAGGCAGCTTCATTGTAAATTAATCTTCGTTTACGTGCACCTTGCAGGGTTCATTACTGTACAATGAGTACATAGTTTACAATGTGGAACAGATCAGGATGCGCTACGTTGTTCAAGTTAATTTCAATTTCAAGTTATGATTAGCATCTGGATATATGGAACTAGATATGATCAGTGTTGTAGTCATGTACATTTTGCCTTTATTTATTTATCTTTGTTTTTTCGACTTGTCTCCTCCGTTCTTTCCTTGCAAATCACATTTTGACACATGCATATATGACTCATGGAAAACACAAATAGAAAAAATTGTGCACGGATGTCGTATTGTGATTGACAGAGAATGGGAACGCCTAATTTCAATGGAAAGAAACAACTATTTATCTCATATTTTTACTCTTTCTAAACATGAATTCCACCTTAAGAGTACTTCTGCCCCAAATATTAGCATAATCCTTGTTTTGTAATACTAATAAAATTGAGTGAAATATCAGTAGATTAATAGCTAGTCGGTGTTAAAGAAAAGAAATGGATAAGAAAATGAAGAAATCCCAATAAAGATGCATCTACCCAGACAAAATTATTCTCACATATTGACAACTAGAATGGTACTCCTTAACAACATTGGTAGGGGCACGAACATGTGCATAACCAATGGTGTATTCCATTAAAAGGGAAATAGGATCTGCAGGGTTAAGGTTCGGGAATATTTTCCCTTATTCTTGAAGTTTTAGGTCTTAGGTACCAAGGATCATGTTTCTGGCATGATGTCACACCTTGGCAGGCCCTGATTTTACCATATGTTGTAAAAACAAACTCGAAATTGGATTGTGAAAGAATATGCCATTCGGTGTATCGCTGCCAAAGCAGTGCCTCACCATTCGGTAGGCTTTGACTGAACTAGGTCGAGCTATTCGGTAGACTCCAGTCGAACTGAGTCCATACTATTTTCTCACGTTTGTGGTAGTAATCAAATCAGAGAATTTGGTAAACTTACGCTATCTACACTGTTTCTTCAGGGGCGAGTTAGAAACAAGGAAGGACAAGAAAAATATTCTCCAATCAAAATTCGATCGGATTTATAAACTTCAGAATTGTACTCATGCATGGACGTAATCACGGTGTGCTTCAGGCAATGTTTTTCATGATTAAGCGGTCCATAGAAGTGAGCCAAGGAGCCATGGAATCTTCGTTGGAGAGGTATTTCTATTTGTAATGTTTTGGGCATAAGTCTTCAAATGAAGATCATGGCGGAGACTTATTCAACTTTTCCATGCCATTTGTTGGCGTCAATGATTTCTCAGCTTCTTTAATAGTCAAGTGGAGATTCACGTCTTATACCCCACATAAAGTGGTTTTTATTAAAAACATCCAAATCAAGGAAAATCAAACTTATGACGGTTCGACAATCCACATAATTGGAGGGAACAAGAGTGTGATCAGGGCTATGGGAATGAATCATCCATAAGCATCAAAGTTAGAACATGGTTTTCATGAAAAACATCGGGTTTTCCTGGGTGTATTGTTTTATGAAATCTTCGGGTTTCAAAGGCATTAAATTTGAAACTACAGGTTCAATTTAGTTTATGAACATTTAGTTCATAAAAGAGAGAGATTCCTGCAAGAACACATAATGCAATATACAACTAAGTGTAGTGGATCTGAGGTTATTCGGGAACTCAAGTGTGAGTGCTTCAGGACTACGAAAGTAAGTTAATGGTCAAAGTATAAAAATAAATTATTGAATCGTTAATGTCTAAAAGTGATATTCAAGTCAATAATTTTGGATTCATTATCAGATTAATGGATTGCAGGTCACTTAATTAATTCAATAAATTGGGACCAAACATGGTCGATCGTAGAAGCAAAATAATGACTTCGGATCATATTCACTTTTGATGGCTTTGGGCCAAATAATTAAGAAAATATAACCTAGTGTGACTTTAACCAAAAACGTCCAAAAATATTTAGGTATGGTTAAGAAGCGGGGGATACCAAAATATGTCATTGCGTCGAAAAAGAAAAAAAAACTTGAAAGGACACAACCTAACATGGGTGGGCTGGTAGTGTGAGGCACAACCCTGCAACAAGCTGTAGGCCTTGGGTTACATTACACGGCTGCATAGCAGCCTAAATTGGCTGCAAGTCAGCAGGCCAGGGAAAGGTGATAGAGCCCAGCAGTACGAGGTTGGCTGGTATTGGGCATTAGTGCGAAAAGAGGCCCAGCATGCGCTGGCTTCTTGGTTGACGCAATGTAAGCCCAGCTATTACTGGTGTTTAAGAAGCAAGCCGAGATACAGGCTTTTAGAACAAACTAGGGTGTGAAGCCCATGGACCCAATTGTAGCACAAAACCCAAAAGGCTGCCATGTCGTAGACCCAAGCTTCAGGTTTGGCGAAGTGGCTCGGCGTGGCTCAAAGCCGCAAAAACAAATCCCTAAGTTTTTTTTCTTTTTTCTTTTTCGACATATAGGGTTTGGAAAACCCTACTTACTTCTAATTTATTTTGATGTTTTGACTCACAAATTCCACATAGCAAAAAAAATTGCGTAATGCATGAAACAAATATATATATTGTATATATAAACATATACAATATATATATATCGGAAGGAAAATATAAACATAGGGGGTTCAAGCATCATGAGGAATGTTTTCATGCTTCAAGGTCGTTTCAAATATCTTATTTTATTTTAAGCGTACCTGATTGGTAGAAAACAAAGGCCTTTGAATTTATAGAAGATCCTTCTTAAAAAGCCGGAATTGCACCTCCAATGCGTTGTATCACGTTCAACAAAGAAAAATTAAATTGGATCAATAGCATGCAGATCAATTTAATAAAGTAATAAAGTAATAAAGTAATCATAAAAAGAATGATTAAAACGTAATACTCCTCTGATTGAAGAATAAACTCTCTTTAGTGAAGCGTCAAGAACGTGCTGATAACGTGTTGTATGCATAATTTACTGAACAATTATGGAGGCCAGAGAGAGAGGGAAAGTGCAGCAATAGAGAGAAAGAGAGATGTGTAATTGTGGGTGTGTTCTATTCCACCTCATTGTGCCTTTATTTATAGTGGTAGGGAAGGTTAATTCCTTACCCTTTAGGATTACAATATTTAATAGGTAATCTACTCATAATAGGAATATAAGGGCCTGTTTGTTTGACCGGATTAGAGAGGACTGGACTGGACTAGACTGTAGTCCCTTGTTTGGTCTGCACCCGGATTAGGTTTAATGAGCTTAGGTCGGACTCGCTCGGATTAACCACCTTGTTACGAGTTATTAACGAGGATCCCCAATTTCGGCCGGATTCGTAAGCCCTCTTCTGATAGAGAGAAAATCGCGAGAGTGTCAGTCGTCCAAGACCTAACGTCGCTCGTCCTACTTGTCGCACATCGCTCCCTCCTTACCCTGCTCCATCTTCTTCCTTGCTTCCACAACCATTTTCAAACCCATATCCCGGAAAATTCAAAAAAAAAAAAAATGCAATCGTTCCATTTTTCAAATTCAGATCCAACCTGCAAAATAGAACCCAGAAACCATAAAACACAAAAAAAAATAAAAATATGCAGTGGTTATAAGCTTAAATCAACGATGGGATTGATTGAAGGCAAACCGAACCCAGAAAACATGAAACTCCTTGATTGCAGACCTTATCCATCTTCCACTTTCAAGCCAATCGCACATGCAACCCGCTCCCAACTCCTAAAATTTCAATCTCTTTCTTGCTTTGTGGTTTGATTGTGAAGATTTGCAGTCGATTATGAAGTTGGGTGATGAATAGCTTCTGGGTTTAATTTTGATGTTAATTTCTTTCATCAAAAGAGGGAGATGAATAAAGAACAAAATGAAGAAAAAAGGGAGATGAAGAGGAAGAGGGACGAAGAAAAAAAGGGAGATAGACGAAGAAAAATTAGGGAGAAAACAGAGGGAGAGGGGCGGAGAAAAAGGAAGAAAGAGGGGATGAACGGAATTGGGAATGGAAGGAGGCTTCTAGAATGATAAAATAGGCAGATTTAATAATAAAATATTACTAAATATTTATTAAATAATGTAAAATATTAATAAATATGAATTAAATAATATAATATTAGAATTTGTTATTAATCTATTTCTTAGTCATGACACTGCACCAAACGCTTCACTAAACTAGTCCAGCTTAGTCTAGTCTAAGCCAATCCAGTTTAGTCCCTGCAGCTAGTTCAGTCTGAGACAGTCCGATGCAACAAACGCACCCACATATTCCAAGATATATTATGATTTACACAATCACATTCCTAATCTAATAGGACTGCAGCAGTTTGATTAATTAACATAAAAATAATTTATTTATATAAGGACAATTTAGTAATCAAGCTAGTTTTAATTCTGATTCCAGTGAATTAATAAATAATTTCAACATAAATCTGATTCACTCTCATCTCATTCCAATTACTACTCAATTCAATTCCAAGAAATTTTATTTGAACCCATATAACCTCTTTCTACACCCAACTTAAACTTTAAAAGTGAAATGTCTTTTTTACCCTATAACATAATTACCATTAAGTACAAGATAAAATAAACAATAAAACTAAAATTTATTAATAAACACACACACAATAATCAAACACTCCATAGTATTTATCCTACGTTCACCCTCCATCAAACTGGTTGTGCGGCAAATGCAACCACCAAATGCTTGGAAGATGTTGGCAAATATTGTCTGGTAAACTACCACTTAAATTGTTTAGGGTTAGAGCCAAAATTGTCAAAGAGGACATGTTGAAGACAACAACAAGAATATGACCTTTTAGAGCATTAGCATGCACAAACAACCACTCTCCTATCTTTACTGCCAATCAAGATTAGAATTCTTGAATAACCAACACATACGTGATACGTATATGTATTGGAATGGTTTCTTTAAAGATTCAAGTCGTTGAAATAAAGCTAATCAACTTCAACTTGTGTAGATGAGACAATTCCGATGGCAAGGTACCACCAAAATTGTTGTTTCTGAATTCCAGCTTAACAAGAAATGGCAGGTTGCCTAGGTGGGGATTTGAAGAGCAGCTCAGTCTGTGCTGAAGTTGGCTTGTCCTGCTACTGAACCTATTTTTAAGATAGGTATGTATATACAAGAGTATTGGACCAGTAGCAACAAAGTTGTCAACGAGGGGAAACGAGTTATTGCTATTGTTGTGTGCTTTGAACCAAGAAATTAGAAGAAATAGGAACTCAAAAGTAGTCTTTTAATCTATTGGGCAAATGAATCTTTGGCGACAAGTACATATTGTCAACCCGGTAAATTTAAAAGTGTAATGAATTTTATGGTTTTTAATTTTTTGAATGGGTGTGAAGATAAATTTACATATTTGATTGGGTTGTGAGGGTGATTTAGGTAGTAAATTTGAGTTTAAAGAGATATCAATAGTTTAATTAAAAATTATATGAATATAGAAAGTAAATTGAGTGTAATAAGAGGTTATATGGGTTCAAATAAAATTTCTTATCAAATTCCTCTACGTGTGAAACGCGCCCGCCTAAGATACTCTAAGATACTATTTTCTTAAAAAGAAGCGCTGCCGCGGACACTGGAGAGAAAAGGAGACCCCCTCCTTCTCTTCACAGTTTCAACCATCTCTCCCCCAATGGCAAGCAAGCTCAATGTAGAAGAGCTCCGAAACCAATTGGCTCAGCGTGGTCTCCCCACCACCGGAGCGAAGCCCACCCTGGTCTGACAACACCTCCTCTCTCTACCCTCTCTCTCTCTCTCCAAGATTCTCTGGTATTGATTTTGATTTTCTGCAGGTTCGGAGGCTCGATTCTGCTCTTCGCGAGGAGAAGAAGCAACCCACAGGCGCAAGTGATGGTTCAGCAGCAGAAGCTTCACTGGTTAGTAGAAAGAGGGAAGGGAAGTTAATTGAAGAGGAGGGAGGTGGGGAGTCTACTGTGTCCGAGAAAATGAAGGCCACCGAAAAGTTTAGTGGCATGAGCGTGAAGCAATTGCGCGAAGAAGCCGCTCTTTGTGGAGTTTCGGCAACTGGGTCGAAAAAAGAATTGCTGGAGAGGCTTTCTAAACATTCTGATGGCATTCCTCTAGGTAAAGGTATGAGCTTTCACATTCTGTGTTTGGCTGCCAAGAAATATTTTGTAGGAAATGACTAGTAATAGATGTCTCAATTTTTATCCGAGTGAAGATTTTTGTTTTTCGAATTACAACTGGGTGTTTATTTTGTTATGCTTTGTGGCGATGCTAGCTAATGAGGAAGGAAATGGCAGCAAGGAGAAGATAGTAAACGCAACCAAAAAGGGTATGACGGTACTGGATCAGTGGCTACCGGATGACATAAAGGCAGATTATCATGTTTTGCAACTGGCAAGTCTATATTGATAAGTCAATTTCATTTCTTGCTTAGTAATTGGTGTCAATTCCATTTGTTTCTAATTAGGAATTATCGAATGATGTTTTTGGTGTAGGGGGATGATATATACGATGCCATGTTAAACCAGGCCAATGTCGTTCTTAACAATAACAAGTTCTATCTGATACAAGTTCTTGGTAAACCCTTTCCTCCTTTCAACAAATAATTAGTCAACTAGATCTTTGGATTGTCGTAATTTTGAATTCATGGCAATGCAGATGGAGTTAGGGTGACACTTGTGATTCTAGCAATCAAACTTATCAAGTTATAGAAACTTTCACTGAGAAGTTGAGAACGATTTCAGTTTGTAACTAATACTGATTATAATGTTTAACAAATTACAGAAACATCATTTATGCTTTTTTCACATAAATAAAGTTTCATCTGGTCCATTGAGTTGTGATCCTCATGGCATTGGCGCATTACACAAGTTCAGGCTATGTGTACTCATCCACATTTTATTTCTTTGTAACATGCAGAATCTGAAGTTGGTGGAAGTTTCATGATTTACTATAGATGCGGGAGAGTAGGTTTTAAGGGTCAGAACAAGCTAGCTCCTCACGCATCCTGCGAGAGCGCGATCAAGGAGTTTAAACAGAAATTCCGTGACAAAACTGGGAATGATTGGTCCAATCGAAAAATGTTCCAGCTTATCCCATCCTGCTATATGTGGATAGAAATGGATTACAATGAAAAGGAAGAGCAGTCAGCTGTCAGTATCCACAACTCTTGGTCTATGTTTGTATAAATTTCTGAATTCTGGAGATACTCTTTATTCCCTGAAGCGATTCTTGGTTGCAAATTACTGAGGACATGTCTTACCTAATGAAAAGGAAAATTATCTCGCTTGCTCCTCCTTACTATTTGATAATGATTATCAGGTCGAAGAAAAGAATGGCTCTGCTTTAGGACGTCAACCTTTGGAAACACAACTCGAGCCCTGCATTGCAAATTTTATATCTCTTATTTTCAACATTGACATGATGAAGCCGCATGTGATGGAAATAGGTTAGTCTGATTCACTGTCAAAAAGATATTTTATTGCAAATTACAGCTCATAATAATCTAAAGCTGTTCAGTTGCTTAAATCGGAATAATAATTTTATTTGGAGACTCAAACGTTTCTTTTGGTGTATTCTGTTTAGTTAACTGATGTACTTTTTCCCTTATTTGGACACATTCTTCTTCTTTGGTAGTATACAATGCTGATAAGTTGCCTCTGGGTAAGCTTAGCAAATCAACAATTCTAAAGGTAAGCTTTTGGCCTATGAAGTGAAGTCTCCTCCAGTTCATGCTAGTTATTTTGTTGTTGAAAGTTAATTGTAGGAAATTGCTTGGCTCCTTTAGAACACATTTTGACATCTATGCAAGAAAAGAAAAAGTTTTGTGTGCATGTCAAACTGAGATTTGCAAGTAGGAATGGCTGCTTCCATGGCAAGGGGGCGTGTATTTTCCATAATTGTATTTCAGGTACTAGTTAAGCTGAACAACTGAAAAGGATATTTCCTAAAACTTCTGTCAGGACTTTCTCTAAATTAACTTGAAACAATTCAGTATGAATTTTGGTACAAAACATTGAAGTTTCGTGTATAGTGTCTTCTCTTTCAATCCGTTTCTCCATGAAGATTCAATAAACCAATAAATTTTATTTTTTTTGCAACATAAAGGGCTATAACATCCTGCAGAGGATTTCTGATGTGATTGGCTCATCTAACAGGGAATTAATCGAACAATTAAGCGGGTAAGGTTTCTCTCCCTCCCTCCCTATACCCCCCCTGTCTCTCTTTCAAAACCCCAACAAAAGAGTGATTTCATTTGTTAATTCTTTAAAATATACTTTTAACAAAATGCTTGACTAATATCTACCTCTTTTCTTCTCTTCCTTTGGTACCTTTAGCTTTAAATAATTTTGGAATTCCAATTTTTTATGGGCATCATCCTGTTGCAGAGAGTTCTACACTGTCATTCCTCATGACTTCGGGTTTAAAAAAATGCGTGAGCTCTCTCTCTCTCTCTCTCTCTGTCTCTGTGATTGTAAAAGAAGGCATCTAATTGGTTTGGAAATATGAGTAATGCAGATAACTTTGTGATTGATACTCCTCAGAAGTTGAAACACAAGCTAGAAATGGTAATTATTTCTGTAATTTGTTTCATGCATATGTGTGGATAGTTCGGCTAAGAACTTCCAAACTTAAATCAAAGGTTATTTTCCTTTGAATAAGTATCGTGCCACCTACAAGTGCTATTTGTGTGTTGATTAACTCTTCTCTACTTGAAGGTTGAAGCACTAGGTGAAATTGAGGTTGCAACGAAATTGTTGAAGGATGACACAGGAAGGCAGGTAAATCTCTTTTAGTCTTGTTCCTCATGCTTCACTTGCGGACTTGCCCTTATGTCCTAGTATCTATCCTTCCTACTAATGTATGTTTCTGCCACCATTATAGGGAGATCCCTTGTATTCCTGTTATCGACGCCTTCATTGTGAGCTGACACCGGTTGGTGCTGATTCTCATGAATTTGATATGGTAACTATGAGTTATAAGCAATGGAAATTCGAATACAAACAAAATTAAGCTAATTCAACTTACACTGTTGGTGCTGATTCTTGTGAATTTTATTGCTGTTGTCAGATTACAAAATATATGCGTAATACTCATGCAAAAACACATTCAACTTACACTGTTGATATTGTTCAAATATTCCGCACATCTAAAGAGGGTGAAGTTGAACGCTTCAGAAAGGTTAGGTTGATCTATGAGAGGCTTTTCATAAAATGTTGGATAATGTTACAAGTACTTGAAATTTCCTTCTTGGTCATGAATATCCTACATTTTTATTTTAAGCAATTTCTAATTGTGTTTTACTCTTGTGAGCAGTTTTCTAGTACGAAAAATAGAATGCTTTTATGGCATGGTTCTCGTCTTACAAATTGGGTTGGTATATTATCTCAAGGTGATCCTTTATGGTTTAGCTTCGAATCATGGGTGGGTGTGTTTGCGTGTGTGTCACTGTGTGCACACTCGTGCAGATACAGTATGAATTTTTTACTGCTTAATAATTTAGTTAAACATGTGTCGTGACAACACAGGCTTGCTCATAACTCCACCTGAAGCCCCAGTGACTGGTCACATGTTCGGGAAAGGAGTTTACTTTGCAGACATGTTCTCCAAAAGCGCAAAGTATTGCCATGGCTGTACATCCGGGGTGCTGCTTCTATGTGAGGTAGTCTTTCAAGTTTCAGCAAGTAAAAAACATAAATTTTATACTAAAAACAAAATACCTGGTGTTAAGAGTGGTTTGGCATCAGATTATCAAATATATCCTTCAATGCATTGTATATCATTAAGATCAAGATTTATACAAAAGGTCGTACCCAGTGCACAAGGCTCCCGCTTTACGCAGGGTCTGGGAGAGGTGAATGTATCAAGATTTATACAAGAGACGAGAAAAATATTTCTGGATTAAAAATTTGAATTTCCCCTACCGCAGATCTGCTACACTTGAAAGCCCAACTGAATACCTAGGGACTTTTTCGCACTGTATGTGCTTCACTTTTTCGCACTAAATGTTCTAAATACTTTTTAACTATGGTTTATTTAGGTTGCGCTGGGTGACATGGCTGAGCTTTTAACCGCTAAGTACGATGCTGACAAGTTACCTGTAGGAAAACTAAGGTTTGCGTCTCTGTTTTCTTTGCTCATAAGTAATAACTAAACTGTTTTAAGTGATGAAGCTTCTTCTGGTCATTTATGCTTTTGGTATTTTGCATTGGAAGTTTATCCTCCCTTCTGTATAATCTTTGTGTTTTTTTAGACCAAGAAGTTTATCTGCATTGTGTGAGAGAAATAACTTTTGGCGAAAACTTGTTGCATTATCTCCATTTTTTTCGAAACTAAGACGTGTATTGCATGACTTAATTTGGCATGTAACATAATATTGCAGCACTAAAGGAGTTGGGGGAACTGAACCAGATTTTTCAGAAGCTCAGTTACTAGATGACGGTGTCGTGGTTCCCCTAGGAAAGCAGAAAGAGAATACAAGCCACGAGGTAGAAATACATCATTTTTTCGAATTACTTTGGATGTGAATTTGGTTTGGAACTGTTGAACCAGGCAGGCAGCTTCATTGTAAATTAATCTTCGTTTACGTGCACCTTGCAGGGTTCATTACGGTACAATGAGTACATAGTTTACAATGTGGAACAGATCAGGATGCGCTACGTTGTTCAAGTTAATTTCAATTTCAAGATATGATTAGCATCTGGATATATGGAACTAGATATGATCGGTGTTGTAGTCATGTACGTTTTGCCTTCATTTATTTATCTTTGTTTTTCGACTTGTGTCCTCCATTCTTTCCTTGTAAATCACATTTTGACACATGCATATATTACTCATGGAAAACACAAATAGAAAAAATTGTGCACGAATGTAGTATTCTGATTGACAGAGAATGAGAACACCTAATTTCAACGTTATTTATCTCATATTTTTACTCTTTCTACACATAACCTCTGCTTCAGCAAATCACATAACCAGACCTCTTTCTACACAGGCGTCGACTGCTGCAGCATTCTAAAACCCTAAAATCTATTCGAACGCATGATTCAAAAGGACAACATCACCAAAATTAAACGATAAACCCAAAAAACGAACGAAGCCCAGACATATTTAAACGCAACAGAAGAAAACTCATTTTCCAAACTCACATAAAAATCACGCACCACAGGGTTCTCCGACGTAGCAAAGAGGCACAGAGCAAAGGAGAGGACGACCGAGAAGAAGCAAACACAAAAGCGCGCGAAACCAAAGCAAACAGGCGAGAAGAAAGCAAAAGAGAAGGCGAGAGCGAAAGACAGCGACGCAACAAAGAAAATAAGAAACGGGAAACAAAAACGAAACAAAATAGAGCGAAAAGAGCATAACAGGATGATCAACACGTGGCAGATGCAATCCCCACCTTCTCCCGGCACCAATCCCTAGAACAACACGTGGCAGATGCAATCCCCACCTTCTCCCGGCACCAATCCCTCGAAAACAATGAGAACCCAATAAATACCCAAAGGGTAATTCGGGCAGTCGAAAAACACCCACCAAACATGGACGATGATCAAGCAGATGCAATTCCCACCTTCTCCCTCCACCAGCCCTCGAAAACAACGAGAACCCATTAAAACCCCGATGGGCAATTCGGCCAGTCGAAAAACACCCACCAATTATGGGCAAAGCCGACATTTCAATGTAGAAAAGAGGGAGAACAACGCCAAAACACAAACCAAGCAAGGGGCATTTCCGTCCCGAAACTATTAATGAACAGTGCCATCCGAAAACAAGTTTTAGTATATATAATATAATTTCAAATCTGATTCTCCCATCTCATACCAATTCCTCTACGTCTTCTACAAAAACAGCCGCTGCTGAGGACGCTGGAGAGAAAAGGAGACCCCCTCCCCTTCACAGTTTCAACCATCTCTCCCCCAATGGCAAGCAAGCTCCATGTAGAAGAGCCCCGAAACCAATTGGCTCAGCGTGGTCTCCCCACCACCGGAGCGAAGGCCACCCTGGTATGACAACACCCCCCCCTCTCTCTCTCTCTCTCCAAGATTCTCTTCTCTGGTATTGATTTGATTTTCTGCAGGTTCAGAGGCCCGATTCTGCTCTTCGCGAGGAGAAGAAGCAACCCACAGGCGCAAGTGATGGTTCAGCAGCAGAAGCTTCACGGGTTAGTAGAAAGAGGGAAGGGAAGTTAATTGAAGAGGAGGGAGGTGGGGAGTCTACTGTGTCCGAGAAAATGAAGGCCACCGAAAAGTTTAGTGGCGTGAAGCAATTGCACGAAGAAGCCGCTCTTTGTGGAGTTTCGGCAACTGCGTCGAAAACGCTGGAGAGGCTTTCTGAACATTCTGATGGCATTCCTCTAGGTAAAGGTATGACTTTCACATTCTGTGTTTGGCTGCCAAGAAATATTTTGTAGGAAATGACTAGTAATAGATGTCTCAATTAAGATTTTTGTTTTTCGAATTACAACTGGGTGTTTATTTTGTTATGCTCTGTGGTGATGCTAGCTAATGAGGAAGGAAATGGCGGCAAGGAGAAGATAATAACCGCAACCAAAAAGGGTGCGGCGGTACTGGATCAGTGGCTACCGGATGACATAAAGGCAGATTATCATGTTTTGCAACTGGCAAGTCTATATTGATAAGTCAATTTCATTTCTTGCTTAGTAATTGGTGTCAATTCCATTTGTTTCTAATTAGGAATTATCTAATGATGTTTTTGGTGCAGGGGGATGATATATACGATGCCATGTTAAACCAGACCAATGTCAGTCGTAACAATAACACATTCTATGTGATTCAAGTTCTTGGTAAACCCTTTCCTCCTTTCAACAAATAATTAGTCAACTAGATCTTTGGATTGTCGTAATTTTGAATTCATGGCAATGCAGATGGAGTTAGGGTGACACTTGTGATTCTAGCAATCAAACTTATCAAGTTATAGACAATTTCACTGAGAAGTTGAGAACGATTTCAGTTTGTAACTAATACTGATTATAATGTTTAACAAATTACAGAAACATCATTTATGCTTTTTTCACATAAATAAAGTTTCATCTGGTCCATTGAGTTGTGATCCTCATGGCATTGGTGCATTACACAAGTTCAGGCTATGTGTACTCATCTGCATTTTATTTCTTTGTAACATGCAGAATCCGATGTTGGTGGAAGTTTCAGGATTTACTATAGATGGGGGAGAGTAGGTTTTAAGGGTCAGAACAAGCTAGCTCCTCACGCATCCCGCGAGAGCGCGATCAAGGAGTTTAAACAGAAATTCCGTGACAAAACCGGGAATGATTGGTCCAATCGAAAAATGTTCCAGCTTATCCCATCCTGCTATATGTGGATAGAAATGGATTACAATGAAAAGGAAGAGCAGTCAGCTGTCAGTATCCACAACTCTTGGTCTATGTTTGTATAAATTTCTGAATTCTGGAGATACTCTTTATTCCCTGAAGCGATTCTTGGTTGCAAATTACTGAGGACATGTCTTACCTAATGAAAAGGAAAATTATCTTGCTTGCTCCTCCTTACTATTTGATAATGATTATCAGGTCGAAGAAAAGAATGGCTCCGCTTTAGGACGTCAACCTTTGGAAACACAACTTGAGCCCTGCATTGCAAATTTTATATCTCTTATTTTCAACATCGACATGATGAAGCAGCATGTGATGGAAATAGGTTAGTCTGATTCACTGTCAAAAAGATATTATATTGCAAATTACAGCTCATAATAATCTAAAGCTGTTCACTTGCTTAAATCGGAATAATAATTTTATTTGGAGACTCAAACGTTTCTTTTGGTGTATTCTGTTTAGTTAACTGATGTACTTTTTCCCTTATTTGGACACATTCTTCTTCTTTGGTAGTATACAACGCTGATAAGTTGCCTCTGGGTAAGCTTAGCAAATCAACAATTCTAAAGGTAAGCTTTTGGCCTATGAAGTGAAGTCTCCTCCAGTTCATGCTAGTTATTTTATTGTTGAAAGTTAATTGTAGGAAATTGCTTGGCTCCTTTAGATCACATTTTGACATCTATGCAAGAAAAGAAAAAGTTTTGTGTGCATGTCAAACTGAGATTTGCAAGTAGGAATGGCTGCTTCCAAGGCAAGGGGGCGTGTATTTTCCATAATTGTATTTCAGTTACTAGTTAAGCTGAACAACTGAAAAGGATATTTCCTAAAACTTCTGTCAGGACTTTCTCTAAATTAACTTGAAACAATTCAGTATGAATTTTGGTACAAAACATTGAAGTTTCGTGTATAGTGTCTTCTCTTTCAATCCGTTTCTCCATGAAGATTCAACGAACCAATAATTTTTTTTTTTTGCAACATATAGGGCTATAACATCCTGCGGAGGATTTCTGATGTGATTGGCTCATCTAACAGGGAATTAATCGAACAATTAAGCGGGTAAGGTTTCTCTCCCTCCCTGCCTATCCCCCCCCCCCTGGTCTCTCTTTCAAAACCCCAACAAAAGAGTGATTTCATATGTTAATTCTTTAAAATACTTTTAACAAAATGCTTGACTAATATCTACCTCTTTTCTTCTCTTCCTTTGGTACCTTGAGCCTTAAATAATTTTGGAATTCCAATTTTTGATGGGCATCATCCTCTTGCAGAGAGTTCTACACTGTCATTCCTCATGACATCAGGTTTAAAAAAATGCGTGAGTTCTCTCTCTCTCTCTCTCTCTCTCTCTCTCTCTCTCTCTGTGATTGTAAAAGAAGGCATCTAATTGGTTTGGAAATATGAGTAATGCAGGTAAATTTGTGATTGATACTCCTCAGAAGTTGAAACACAAGCTAGAAATGGTAATTCTTTCTGTAATTTGTTTCATGTATATGTGTGGATAGTTCGGCTAAGAACTTCCAAACTTAAATCAAAGGTTATTTTCCTTTGAATAAGTATCGTGCCACCTACATGTGCTATTTGTGTGTTTATTAACTCTTCTCTACTTGAAGGTTGAAGCACTAGGTGAAATTGAGGTTACAACGAAATTGTTGAAGGATGACACAGGAATGCAGGTAAATCTCTTTTAGTCTTGTTCCTCATGCTTCACTTGCGGCCTTGCCCTTATGTCCTAGTATCTATCCTTCCTACTAATGTATGTTTCTGCCACCATTATAGGGAGATCCCTTGTATTCCTGTTATCGAAGCCTTCATTGTGAGCTGACACCAGTTGGTGCTGATTCTCATGAATTTGATATGGTAACTATGAGTTATAAGCAATGGAAATTCAAATACAAACAAAATTAAGCTAATTCAACTTACACTGTTGGTGCTGATTCTTGTGAATTTTATTGCTGTTGTCAGATTAAAAAATATATGCGTAATACTCATGCAAAAAGACATTCAACTTACACTGTTGATATCGTTCAAATATTCCGCACATCTAAAGAGGGTGAAGTTGAACGCTTCAGGAAGGTTAGGTTGATCTATGAGAGGCTTTTCATAAAATGTTGGATAATTTTACAAGTACTTGGAATTTCCTTCTTGGTCATGAATATCCTACATTTTTATTTTAAGCAATTTCTAATTGTGTTTTACTCTTGTGAGCAGTTTTCTGGTACAAAAAATAGAATGCTTTTGTGGCATGGTTCTCGTCTTACAAACTGGGTTGGTATATTATCTCAAGGTGATCCTTTATGGTTTAGCTTCGAATCATGGGTGGGTGTGTTTGCGTGTGTGTCACTGTGTGCACACTCGTGCAGATACAGTATGAATGTTTTACTGCTTAATAATTTAGTTAAACATGTGTCGTGACAACCCAGGCTTGTGCATAGCTCCACCTGAAGCCCCAGAGACTGGTCACATGTTCGGGAAAGGAGTTTACTTTGCAGACATGTTCTCCAAAAGCGCAAAGTATTGCCATGCATCTAATGGCTGTACATCTGGGGTGCTGCTTCTATGTGAGGTAGTCTTTCAAGTTTCAGCAAGTAAAAAACATAAATTTTATACTAAAAACAACAATACCTGGTGTTAAGAGTGGTTTGGCATCAGATTATCAAATATATCCTTCAATGCATTGTATATCATTAAGATCAAGATTTATAAGAGAGACGAGAAAAATATTTCTGGATTAAAAATTTGAATTTCCCCTACCGCAGATCTGCTACACTTGAAAGCCCAACTGAATACCTAGGGACTTTTTCGCACTAAATGTTCTAAATACTTTTTAACTATGGTTTATTTAGGTTGCGCTGGGCGACATGGCTGAGCTTTTAACCGCTAACTACGATGCGGACAAGTTACCCGTAGGAAAACTAAGGTTTGCGTCTCTGTTTTCTTTATTGGACCCTCCCATCTATTGCTCCTAAGTAATAACTAAACTGTTTTAAGTGATGAAGCTTCTTCTGGTCATTTATGCTTTTGGTATCTTGCATTGGAAGTTTATCTTCCCTTCTGTATAATCTTTGTGTTTTTTTAGACCGAGAAGTTTATCTGCATTGTGTGAGAGAAATAACTTTTGACGAAAACTTGTTGCATTATCTCCATTTTTTTCGAAACTAAGACGTGTATTGCATGACTTAATTTGGCATGTAACATAATATTGCAGCACTAAAGGAGTTGGGGGAACTGAACCAGATTTTTCAGAAGCTCAGTTACTAGATGACGGTGTCGTGGTTCCCCTAGGAAAGCAGAAAGAGAATACAAGCCACGAGGTAGAAATACATCATTTTTTCGAATTACTTTGTATGTGAATTTGGTTTGGAACTGTTGAACCAGGCAGGCAGCTTCATTGTAAATTAATCTTCGTTTACGTGCACCTTGCAGGGTTCATTACGGCACAATGAGTACATAGTTTACAATGTGGAACAGATCAGGAAGCGCTTCGTTGTTCAAGTTAAGTTCAATTTCAAGAATGATTAGCATCTGGATATAGGTCGCGTTTGGTACGCGGGACGGAACGGAACGGAGTGGGACGAGGCATTCCGTCCCACGTTTGGTGCGTCTAAAACGAGTGGAACGCATTGTTCCACGGGACAAGTTTTAGATAATTTTTCGTTCCGCCTCCCCGTGGAACGACTTGTTCCACATCCATGGAACACAAAATTATAACATTTTCGTCTCCTTCATCCTCCTCGCTTCCATCCGAGGGCATGGGGTCGAAATTATAACCTTTCCGTCTGCACCTACGCCTTCCTCTGCACCTACGCCTTCCTCTACCACCAGAAGGCGAACCAGAGCAGCCGACGACGACGAACAAGAAGAAGAATTAGAAGGTCCAATCTCATTCAGGCCGTGCGATCGGAGCAATGGCTTGGTGGTGCTAGCGTCCCTAGCCGCCGTTGGATGAGTTGACTCGGAGATAGTGAGGGAGGAAGAGTCGCCGTGACCGTCTTCGGAGAAGCAGTGGCCGATCAGGGGCTGCGATCGGAGGGAATAGAAGTCGAAGTCGGCGATCTGGGTTTTGTTTATTGATCAATATTTGTGATTAGATCTGTTGGTTTTTGTTGAAATGGCATGTGGATTCGTGGGTTTTAGGGGGTTTTCGTTTTTGATGAAAATGTTCGAGGATTTATGAACTGGGTTCTTGAATTGACATGCAGACACTTTTTAGATTCTTGAATCAGATGCAGGAAGATCCAATCTGAATTGGGTTTTGCAATTAAGTTTATTATGCTTCATTATCTGGTTTGTGGATTTATCAGTTCCATGTGACTCGTTCCCGGGCAGTCTCTGCAGCTCCGGCTGTGGCTCCACAGTCATTTGTGTTCCGTTCAACGCGTACCAAACGCAGAACGGAACAACCAACATGTACCGTCCCATCCAGTCCGCGTACCAAACGCTACCATATGGAACTAGATATGATTAGTGTTGTAGTCATGTACATTTTGCCTTCATTTATTTATCTTTGTTTTTCAACTTGTCTCCTCCATTCTTTCCTTGTAAATCACATTTTAACACATGCATATATTACTCATCGAAAACACAAATAGAAAAAATTGTGCATGAATATCGTATTCTGAGTGACAGAGAATGGGAACGTCTAATTTCAGCAAAAAGAAACAACTATTTATCTCATATTTTTACTCTTTCTAAACATGAATTCCACCTTAAGAGTCCTTCTGCCCCAAATATTAGCATAACCCTTGTTTTGTAATACTAATAAAATTGAGTGAAATATCAATAGATTAATAGCTAATCGGTGTTAAAGCAAAGAAATGGATAAGAAAATGAAGAAATCCCAATAAAGATGGACCTACCCAGACCACCACAAGTACCTTTTGTGGTGTTGTTCTTTTTAGTGCTTGAATCCAAGTCAAACATATCAATCAAGTATGGTGGAAAAAATTGAAGTTTATGGGGATTGGGGAAGGAAGGAAAGGAAGCATGATTGAGTTTCACATTCAAATCCCCTACATACATACATGAGTGTGTGACCAAATAAAGCATTTACTACGACACCCCATTTTTCAAGCACTGGCTGCAAACACACGCCAAGTATTTATGTTCCTACACTTAAGATTTCATCATGACCTCATCCAGAATCTATGTTCTTCTAACAAAATTTTGTGGTTTTAGAGGGTGACCTCAAATTTCAATTTTTACTTAAACAAACCTCCGCGTCGGACTTAAACAAGAAAGGCTGGAGTGTAACATATGCGATGGTGAGAAATACAGAAGGAGATGAATAACTAGTTAGTGATTGCACAATAGAATTATCTTGCTAAAACAGAAATTAGGTCTTGTGATGCGAGGGATTAAAAAAAATATATATATCTCCGGTTGTATACTATAATCTGGGATGCTAAAGCAAAAAAGAGCAAGAGTGAATAAACATCATGACTGAAACTAAATTTTACAGTAGTGTCACGAAATGAAATCTATGTCCACTTCTACATATTCAACTTTGTCAGTTTACCTTACCCCACAACATTAAAAACGAAAGAAAAGAATGGACATATAGATGGTTCAGCTTGAAAACTGGTACAAGGTTTTTGCACTAAACCAGTGCTGTAACCGATATATATCCCAGCCTCCGTATTTAACATTGGTGTTTAATGCGCGTAACCATTGTTAAATGTAGAGTCTCAAAATCCTGGAAATTGTACATTGAAGGATTTCGAACGTTAAACCTAGTGGAAAACAGAAGACCACCATGGCTTTATTGTTCTTGGACCTTGGTTACAATGAAGAAGAAAGAATTTTCTCTCATTTCCCAAGTGACCAACACTCATTTTTTTTTTAATTATTGTCCCATCAAGTTGTGCAACCCTAGCATTTTAATTAGCAAACGGATGATGCATCACTCAACAAATATTTTTATATCATATGTTTGACACCGTTACTTTTAAAAATGCTCTATAAATTCATACGACTTCTGAAAAGTATTTCGTAATGTACTATGAACTCGTAGTCCCTATCACTTTCATCTCTTACCATCAAATTCATTAAAATACTAAAGCAAAAATTATGATATTTTGTATGTTATATATTGAATAATAAACCTCAAATTCTCAATATAAGTATATATTTTTGTAAGTGTAAATAGGCACTTACTTGTATAATATATAGTAAGTTTGCTTAAATCCACCTAACCTACCTATGCATTTGCCTAGACTCCATCTAGGCGCATAGGAGGCCCCGACCCGTTTCTAGACTAGCGCCTAATGTCCATTGATTAGGACCATCTAAAGTTAGAATCTTGAATCCATCACTGCTCACCACTAAGTTGTTGGCTAACCCTATTAAGTTATACCATCAAAGATTTTGTAGATTGATAATGTTGGCGTGGCGCAGGAAAGAGTGGTAAGGGGGTTGAACAAATGCACGCTTGTTGCAGTAGCAGGGTGTGCAACGTTGCAGAATACAAGGATACGGTATGAGCTAATGCTTACATTTGAAGGAGCTTTGCCATGACCAGGTGGTGTGAAATTGTTGAGGTCCTTATTTATGAAAGAAAGAAGCATAAATTCTGGAAGGGGAAAAGATGCATGAGGCCTAGTCCGTATATAGGGAATGATCATATATCTACGTAGGGAGTAGGGAAACCCTAGCTGGCTACTTCAGAAACTCATCAAACAAAAACATAAATAAAATTAATACCACACTCAAAAGGTTGAGCCCTACACGCAAAGCCCTACGTGCACTCCTTACATTATTCATTTCATCTCTTCCCATGCTTGCACTATATTTCTTCCCAACCAAAAGGAAAAGGCTAGTTTAACCTCCACTTGGCCCCACTCAAATTCCAATAGATGATCATGAGAACTTTCATGCAACAAGGAAGTTGCTGTAACAATATCATTCAAGCTAACAGTGCGTGATTGATTTGAAATATTATCGGAACCACAAATTATAAGCTTTTCTCGTAATCTAGGGCAGCCTTGGAAGCATCATGGCTGATATTCTTGATTGATCCAGGATTGTTATGCAACGAGAATGTTATTATAACATTATTTCAAACTTGTTACACACTGGCACGTGAAAAAAGTTAAAACATATGACAATATATGATCGACTTAAAATATTACCGAAATAGCGTATCGTATAAGTTATTCTCGTGATCTAGGAGGCCTTGGAAAACATCATGGCCCGAGATTCTTGATTTCCAAGCCTAGCTAGCAATAAAAGATTGAACAATATTTGGATATTCTCAAAAATATTGGTAGGTTCGGAAGGAAGAGATAGAATTTTTAAAGGTTTGTGTTTGTCTTCTTTGTGTGAGGACATTGAAACTGAATCCTCCAAGACTCCAAGGAACAACACAAAATAATTGCATGTACGGATTTTGTGAAAAAAGGCAGACAGGACTCACTTTTGGTCTCTCCTCAGATATCTCTATTTTGAAATTTTATTATTATCTTCACGTACAATCTTAACATCATGGCATGGCGTGGCTCGACAGAGTTTTCCTCACTGCCATGCACTGCAGTACCTTCATCTTAATTACTCCTCTGCCATACCTCCTTCCTTCATCTCTTACCATGATGACACGATCTAAACCCTCTCTCTCTCTCTCTCTCTCTCTCTCTCTCTCTCTCTCCATTTGCAGCTATAAATACGTATGCTTCTTCTTCCTTCCTTCATCCAATTCCAGTGAGTGAGTAGAGTTCCATTGTAGTAGCTAAGGCTTGAAACGGGTGAGACTCCTTGTTGGAGAAGCAGGGCACGTGCAAACCCCATTGGCTATGCTTCAAATGCGAGCGAATAAGTTCTTTGCACGTGCTCCCCCTCTCCAACACGGGTTCCTCACCTATTGCTTCTCTCTCTCTCTCTCTATCTCTCTCTCTCTCTCTCTCTCTCTCTCTCTAACTCAGAGTTCAGACATCCATGCAAGTTCTTGATCTCCCGCTGTTACAGTGCAGGTAATATCCGCAACCACTCAAACAATTGTAACATATATTCTACTCTTTCTTATGCCGTAATTTATTTGCTCCCAAGTTCCGCAGGTGTTTATAAAATTTGTGTAAGTACTTAATGGGTTTTACTTTTTCTTTATCGGGCATGCATGCATTTTTTTATTATCGAATGCATGCATGCGTATGCTCCATGCAATTCAATTGTCTTTTTTTTTTTTCCCTCTCTTCTTTTCATTTTTCATTTACTTTTCTACTGGTACTCAACTTTCTGGACCCTAGCTTATTAATCTGCACTGTGACTTGGTAAACCTACCAGTAAATTGTAAGATTCTTGAGCACTTCAAAGAATAAAGAAAGATGTCCCAGACGTTTTTTTAAAATTTCAAGTGATTTTCAATGTGAAATGCAATTCAAGTGATAATCTTTACGATTGGAATAAATTCTATTTGTTCAAACAAATTTACACCGCGTGATGTTTGTAGATATAATTCAACTTTTGTGACGGGTTCATGTTATTTTGATGTATTTATACTATAAAGTTATGTACTTATACAAGGACTAATGTAAAAGATTGACTAATTAGAATTTATACAGGTTGTATAGGCCAGGTATTGTGGAATAAGAAAACAAGAGAGGTTGGTGTTCTCCTCTTTCGTTGGAACATAAACTAAAACTTTGCTTGTTTAAGATGGATTTCACCTTATTACCTCATTAGGATGGGATTGAATCATAAATAATTTGGGATCTTTCTAGCATTTTGTTTGATACCTAGTGAATGTCTCCATGAAGAAAGGCTACCATATGAAGAAATAAGGGTCTACTGCCATTGACATGATCGTTGCATGTAAAGATTTGTAATAAGCACCGTCAAAAATGGAGGTTTTCATGAAGGAAGACGACATGGACATTGACATGATGCATTGTTATTTACCACTGTCAAAATGACTTAGATGAAAGTGAGTTTGATATTAATTACAACGCATGGAATGACTTATATAAAAGTAAATGTAGAAATAGGCTTGGTCTAGTTTCGAAACCCTCCAATGTAACCAAAAAAAACAAAGTGAATATCAAGGTGAGTTTAACTCCAAAAAAATCCAACATGTTGAGATATGTTTCCGACATTTTCTAAACTCACATAATGAATCTTGTAAAATTCTCAAAATCACTTTGATAACGTTAGTTATATCTCCCAGATTTTGTGGAAAACATTAAAAATTTTAGTTTTAGGAAATATTTTACGGGAATCTAAGGAAAATGTTGACAGATCTTTGTATGTGATCTTACCATTTATGTGGTCCTAAAAATATTTTTGTTTATTCTTAAACTAATGGAGGCCCCCCAAATTTGTCTGTCGAGAATATTTGGAATATCCTAAACTAATTTCAGGAAGCATGTGGTGCAACGAGAATGACTCGAATTTTGACTTATAATAAATCTTGTAAAAATTTCCAAAATCGCTTTGAAAACGCAGGTTATAACTCATAGTTTTTGTGAAAAAAAAAATTAAATTTAGTTTTAAAAAATATTTTGCGTGGGAGCTAAAGAAAATATTGTAAGACATTTGGATGTGTTCCTACCATTTATGTGGTCCCAAAACTATTTTTCATTGATTTTTAAAGTTGAAACGTTAAAAATCATATGAACTAATAAAGTGCTCCCCAACTAGTCAATCAAAGACTAGCTTTTGTCACTAGGTAGCGTGGGATAAATTGACTGAGAGTAAGAAGGTTGGAGGATTGGGCTTTAGAGATCTCATGGGTTTTAATGTGGCCATGCTTGCTAAAATTAGTTGGAGGGTGTTAAGGAAGCTGGAGTCGATGCTTATTAGCAGGGTGTTAAAGGATAAATACTTTCCCAACACATCTTTTTTGGAGGCGGGTAGGCAAAATAAGTTATCCTAGGGGTGGAAAGGTATTTTGTAGGGGAGACAAATTTTGAACCAAGGTCTACGGTGGAGGGTGGGGAATGAGGAGTTGGTTAGGGTGGCGGATCCTTGGGCTCCAAATCTTAAGGTGTTCGAGTTGATTAGGGCGGATAGGCAGGGGTGGAGATTGAGTGTAACCTCCCACATCGACTAACAGAGAATGGGTGATGTGTCTTATATGTGCATGCCCACCTTCATATAGCACGAGGTCTTTTGGGAACTCACTGGCTTTTAGTTACATCAGAACTCTGAAGTTAAGCGAGTTCGGACGAGAGCATTCTCAAGATGGGTGAACTACTAGGAAGTTCTCGTGTGAGTTCCCAGAAACAAAATCATGAGGGCGTGGAGGGGCCAAAAAGCGGACAATATCGTGCTACGGTGGAGCTAGGACTGGGATGTGACATTGGAGGAGGTTGCGGCATTGGTGTCTCCGGATGATTTGGATTTGATTCGAACTATACCGATTAGTAAACTTGGGTGTGAGGACAAACAAATTTGGCATTATACAAAGAATGGGTTGTATTCGGTAAGGTTGGGATATTACGTTGTGATGGATATGATAAAGAATGGTGAGCTTGGAAGAAAAGGAAGTGGGATGTCGAGCTCTTCCGGTACACTGGGAGGGATTTAGAAGAGGATTTGGTCTCTTACAGTGCCAAATAAACTCCGTTTCTTTATTTGGAAGGCTTGTAGAAAGGCTTTGGCAGTTAGGCACAACTTGGAGTGTCGACGGATTAATGTGGTGAATAAATGTGATTTGTGCGGAGCGGGTGACGAAACAGAGACTCGTATTTTCTTTGCTTGTGATTTTAGTCGTGCATTTTGGTTTGGGACGTCATTACAAATTAATATGATGGTGATGGGGTCAATGAGTTCATAGACGGATGGCAGTGGATTATGCAACGTTTGGAGAAGGAGGTGGATGCCGAGGTGATGTTGCAGCAGGTGGTGTTTGGATTTTGGCGTATTTGAAAATGTAGGAATGAGGTGATCTTCAAAGGGGTACAGATTTTACCACTTGTGGCTGTTGAGTTATGGCAACGGCAATTGGTAGAATTTAGGGATACTTTGGGGGACACGGTGGGGGAGGGAGGGGAATACAGAGGGGCTAGGACGTCAGGGTGGGGACTTAGGAGGGCACGAGAATTGGGGATAAGCAACAGATGGGGACGGGGATTGGGGAGGGAGTGAGGTGCTGGCAAAAACCGGCATTTTGAGAGCTGAAATTGAACTATGATGCGGCATGGAGGGAAGATACGAAGGAGGGAAAGGTTGGGTGGGTGCTTCGGGATTTTGCAGGACTTCCAAAGCTTGTGGGAGGGGAAGGAGGGGGACGGTTTGGGGATGCAATTATGGCGAAGACGGAGGCAGTCCGATAGGGATTAGAGGCGATTGTGGGGAGCAAGCAATATGGGGGATAGTTCTAGGTTGGTGGTTGAATTGGATTCCAAGGGATTGATTCAGATGATCAATAAGGAGATTGCAGTTGATGCGACTCTTGAGATTTACCTCCAAGATATTTGGAGAATGGGAAGCTTATTTCTGTTGGTGAGGTACCGCCTTACCCCTCGTCATTGTAATTGTGCAGCCCTTTTGATAGTGGTGTACGTTGTTAAGCATGGCGGGAGATTTGGCTAGGATGAGTTAGAACCAGAGTCTCTTTTTAATATTTTAGTAGAAGATGCACATGGAACAATTCGTATTTAAGTTCAATAAAATTCCTATCTTTTGGAAAAAAAATAAGGTGCTCCCCAAATATATTTTTAATTTTTAAAGTGTTGAAACCGAAATGTCCTAAACTAATATCAACAAACATGTGGTGCGATGATAATGACTAAAATTTTGTCTTATAATGAACTTTGTAAAAATTACAAAATCTATTTGAAAACATGAGGGGGAAAAATTGAAACTTTTAATTTTAGAAATTTTTGCGTGGGAGCTAAGGAAAATGTTGCGGTCTGGAAACTAATTTTGTTGGTTTTTAAAGTTGAAAAATAAAAAAATAATAATAGAGGGTCCACCAAATATATTTTTATGTGTCGAAAATCTTAGGAATGTCCTAAACTAATTTCAAGAAACATGCGATGCGACAACAGTGACTAGAATTTTGGCTTATAATGAATGTTGTAAAAATTTCCAAAATCACTTTTAAAATGTGGGTTATAACTCACGATTTTTGTGAAAATATTGAAATTTTTAGTCTTGGGAAATACTTTTATGGAGCTAAGGAAAATGTTGCAAGACTTTTTGCCGTGATTCTTCAATTTATGAGATCCTAAATCTAATTTCTACTAATTTTTAAATTTGAAAAGTAGAAAAATAAAATAAACAAACAGAGCATCCACCAAATAAATTTTTATTTGTCTAAAATCTTTAAAATTTCTTGAACAATTTCACGAAACATGTGGTGCGACGAGAATGACTCGAATTTTGGCTATAATGAATCTTGTAAAATTCCCAAAATCACTTTTAAAATGTGGGTTATAGCTCACAGTTTCTGTGAAAAATAAAAAAATTTATTTTTAGGAAATACTTTTCGTGGGACTAACGAAAATGTTGCAAGACCTTTGGATGTGATTCTACAATTTATCAGATCCCACAACTATTTTTATTAATTTTTTAAGTTGAAAAGTAGAAATAATTATATAAACTAATCCCCAAATATATTTTATGAGAAATAATATAAACGAATAGAGGGCCCCCCAAATATATTTTTATGTGTCGAAATCTTTGGAACGTTCTAAACTAATTTGAGGAAACATGAACGAGAATGACTCCAATTTTTTTTTTTTTTTGAAGCAAATACGATATTCATTGAAATGAAGATAAAACGTACAATTCAAGGATAGGGTGCTAACAATGGGCCTCAATAAAAACCTTGTCGGGGCTTTCAACCCGATCGAAGGAAAAAAGAGTGTCCCGTACCAAATTAACAAGAAAGACTATCCTCCAATAATAAATCAGATATAATATCAGGGGGTTCTTCAAACCAAGAAATGGGATGATTAACCGTTAGACTCCACCTTGCTAGCCGATGAGCCACTTTATTCGTCTCCCTTGGGTCGAAAGAAACTTCCATTGCTTGAATTCTTGCAAGATGCGCCTGGTATCAGCAAACAGATGACCAAAGTGACCCAAGAAAGCTGTTCCCGCACTCTGTATAGCGGAAACCACCATTAAAGCATCGCCTTCCACCTGCACCAGTTGTTCACGCCAATGCCGAGCAAACAACGCTGCACTACGTGCAGCAACTGCCTCTGCATGCAGAGCCGAAGTGATACCAATCTCCCGCGAAGCCATTGCAACTATAAAACCTCATGTGGCGTTTCGAACCACAATTCATATACCCCCATACAAACCATTCTCCTCCCAAGCCGCATCAAAGTTACACTTTATCCATCCAAACTCCGGATGTTTCCACTTGTGAACACGAACCGTTAGTGGAGGTGATTGAACTTCATTCCATTTCTTAAATTCCGTCAACCAAGATTAGGCTTTAAGTTGCACATCCACTGGGGAAACATCCACACCTTTCCAAATAAATTCGTTACGAGCCTTCCATACGCTCCACACCAACACCAAAAGCAACTCAAAGCTGTCCTTTTTTATTTTTTTCGCCATATCAATCAACCAACCACCAAAGCCCTCCTCTATTCTCTGAAATAAACAAATTCCCAATGGACTACTAATTTTAAAATCGTTATGATGAATCTTATAAAAATTACTAAAATTGTTATCAAAACATGGGTCATAACTTATAACTCACACTTTTTGTGAAAAAAATTAAATAAAATTTTTAGTTTTAGAATTTTTTTTTGCGTGGGAACTAAGAAAATGTTTTGATATAATTTTACAATTTATTAGATCACGAAACTATTTTCTATTAATTTTAAAGTTGAAAAATAAGAAAAAATAAGATATACTAATAACGGCCCCCCAAATATATTTTATGAGTAAAAAAATCTTCTCTCCTAAACTAATATTGTTAAAAAACATGTGAGGGCGAGTCATTTAGCTTGTAATGAATCATGCAAAAATTCCCAGAATCGTTTTGAAAACGTGAGTTATATAATGTCATATTTAAATATTTTTACGCGTGACATTATTCAAACAGAACGCCGAAAATACCTAAACTTGTTCGTTATAAGTCATTCTCCATCCAAAAATCACTTAAAATGCATTAAAACGACATATATTCAGTACATATTCAGACTAATGCATTCAAGATATCAAAATCCAAAACAAGTGCAATCAGAAGGCCAAATCCGACAATAAGAACCGAGCACATAAACACAAAGCATAAACTCTTTAAATTCCACCAACTCAAGTGACATTACAAAATCTAACATTAAAGGATCCAAGTAAAAAGTTCAGAAAACAGGTAATCAACTGAAACAAAACTCCTTCCAGAACAGATGACGATTCTAGTGGCTCGTTAAAGGGTAAAAGTTCTCTATTTCTTTTCTTCCTTTTCGGCCTCAGCTGCCTTCTTAAGCCTGGCACCAACATGGCGTTTGTTCATCCTCTCCACACGGAGTTTGTCATATGCCTTGAATGACTTCAACTCATCGGTAACCTTCACAAGCTCAACTGTAGGCTTCTCGCGTGCAATTGGAAGGTAGGGGGCGTGGAGCTGGGTGGCATTGGCAAGCTCCTCTGCAGGAGAATCGCCGGCCTGTAACCAAAATAAAAAATACACACATGTAGATAAGATACCATGCACACAGAAAAACAGCTTTCAATTAATCTACATCAACCACTTAACATCACCTTGAACTGCTTAGCGCGTCTTGGGAAGACCACTAATTTGGCCTTGTATGTCTTCAGGCGCTGCACATTAGCTTGAAGTCCCTCAAGAGAACGGTTCTTCCTGCGATGATCAACTGAAATTCCAATGGTTGGTGCAAGTTTCTTTGGAATCCCAGCAGACTGATAAGCAAGAAAGGTAAACAACTTGTTAAAACCATCATATAAAAATGCATTCGTTGAAATCTTAAGCAAAATAAACCAACATAAAGTTAACTTGCGAATGCCTATTTTTAGACCATATTTATAGCATGCATTCTTGAATAATCCAATGGAACTGAAATGTTTAAAAAGGAACAATATGTAATTCATATACTCAAATAATACCTTTTGTATTTAACTTGAAAAAAAAAAAACTAATGTAAGGGAAGTGATCTCCATACACCTTCTCCTAAGCTCGCCTATCAATTTCTAGCCATTGGATTGAATAAACCAAAGAAAATCATTCCCCTAATGTAATACACGCCAGATATGTTTAAACTTCTGGTTTTCATAATTGACACGGGGAAAAAACAAAAGAACGAAATGAAGCAGTTCACGTTAAGACATGCATACCAAAATCAACACAGGCATATTATAAGCAATATATCAGCTACCCATAAGAAATAACACTAGTTCCACAAAGTTATAGCATTGTCGTAAAATCAACCGACTGACCTTCAACTCCTCTAGAGTAAAGCCCCTGCCAGCCCTCACTTTCATGTTATACTTCAATGTCTGTCCATGAACAATGGGACGGAGCGGACCAGTGGTTGGACGGGGGAAGATCTTCACAGCCTTCTTCTGTCGGGCTGATGAAATTTTAGAACACTCAAAGTCAGTCATACAACAAATTACAGTTCACAAAGTTCAGCAGACTCGACTTTCGTGTCATACTTGACACAAATATACTGCCTCTCACCAGTTCTTCTGCGGGTCTTCCTAGCAGGTTGGTTGAACCAGGTCTTGACATAGTTCTGCCAATGCTTCCTGAAGTGAGAGCTCGGGATAACGTTGTTGTGCTTCACCATGGCTTACCTATAACGCAATCGAATCGCATAATTCAGAAACAACATCCATGGGAACAGAATACGTAATTTTCATTTTTCAACTTCACCAAGAAATCCAAATGCACAATTTACGCAAAAAGCTCAGAATATTAAAAAAAAAAAAACAAAACAAAACTTTCAGAAAATGTAATACATTTTCCAGCAGAAGCAGATTCCAACATAAAATTGTTTTCCAGTTCAATCAATATATTGATAAGAACTCAGTGACCTAACCGATACAAAACCAAAATTAAGGAAAATACACAAGATTGCAGAAACAATAAACCCTAAATATTTGCAAATTAAAACACCTGGATCTTCGTATGGAGACCCAAAAACACATCGAAACGAAAATAACACTGAATCGAGACAGAAATAGTGATAGATTTCTACAGAAAGATAGATAGGGAAAGAGAAAGTAGAGGGAGAACCTGATGAAATCGCCGGATGTTCTTCTTTCTCGCTCTCACGCGGCAGTAAGAAGGACTGGTGTGCTAGGGTTTTTGGATTTTATAAAGATGGCAATGAGTCTTTTCGGGTCATGGGCCAGGCTTCGATTCTCATGACAGTTTAAATTGCAGTTGATTAAGGCCCATGAAGGCCCAATACACAAAGATGGTCCAAAACATATACTGCGTTTGTTTTTGCTGTACAGTGAAATTTTCAAGTGCTCACATTGTGAAATGCAATTCAAGTGATGGAAAATGAAATACACACTCTTTCAACTTTATACACACACGATGTTTAATTCAAGGTTCTAAAAGACATTAGAGCTAATCGGACAGTGTGCTGGAGCCTAGCGCCTGGAAAATGAAATACACACTCTCTTTCAACTTTATACACACACGATGTTTAATACTTTAATTATTTTTGTTGATTCTAGAGACTTGGCGCAAAACATTAGAGTTAAGGAGGACTTAGCGCAAAACTGAACACAATGATGTTCTAAAATTTATACAGCCGACGCCACTTAGAGCAAGTCCACCGGAGTGGAATTTGCCCAGCACAAAGTACAAAAATCAGGCTGGGAGCCTGTCAATCCACTCCAGCCGACCCTTTTGCCTAGGACGCAGCCCAAGCTGGTCTCTAGGCTAGCCCAAATTTGACTGAGCAAGAAGCCGACCTATTTGGCTGGCGCGTGCACGACAATCGCGCGTGGCCGCGAGTAGGCGACAAGGTTGCAGAGGGCTGTTAGCCCACTTGTGCTCCAGAGCCCCATTAGTGACGTGGCATGCTCATAGCCGTCGGATTTCCAACAGCTAGTTATTCTAGACCGTTGGATTTCCAACGGTAAAAAAAAATTAAATTTTACTTTTAAATTGGACCGTTCGATCACAGATCAACGGTGCATGTTTTTTACCCCAAAAAATTAAGAATTTCACTTTTAAAAAATACAGAAATTTTTTAATAAATTTAGATATTATTATTATTATTTTATTTTTTATAAATTCAGAAATTAAAAATAAAATTATTATTTTATAATAAATAATAATAATATTTTAATAAAATAGACTAGGCTATTTTTTGTTAGGGGTGAAAATGCTTTGGCGTATTACGCAGGAGTCTATTACTGTTTATTTGAGTGAATAAATACACTGGATGCTGGCACAAAATCTTTAAGGTGGACTTGCTCTTAATGAGATAGAGTTTAGTGGTCAAGGACCACGGGTCAAATTTTCATTTTCTTCTTTTACTTTTATTTTTTATTTTTAAATTTATCGGAGGTCTGTTCCCAAGTAATAGGTTTGCCGAGTCCTCACTGCTCACCGTCACTGCACAAATAGGCTGCAAATTCGCCGCCCGAAACCGCGCCTTCCTTTCTTCACACCGACGACATGGCGCAGACGAAGCGAAAATCCAGGGACGGTGGCGGCGGAGACAAGGCAAAGGGAAAGAGAGGCAAGCCCGGCGGCAAGAAGCAGAAAGGCGCCGATGCAAGAGATAGAAAAGGCCCTCGTTTGCCCAACGTTCTCCGAAAGGAGGTCGAACGCTTAAACCCTATCGAAGATGAAGAGATTGATTCCGATGAGGCGGAGGTTTATGGCCGGGACTTTTACGAGTACGAAGAGGAGCTACCGGAGGAGGAGAAAAGGAAGAACCGCCGGTTCGACCCGGTCGAGAACCTCGAGTACCAGCTTCCTGAAGAATTTGAGGTTCGCTACTATTGGATTACAATGTCTCATTCGTGTATTTGTGTGTTTTTGTAATATTTTGCTTTGTAGTGATTGTTCTTGATTTGCATAGTACCATGAATTTGTGCTATTTTCTCTTGAATTTCTGTTATCAATACTATCTGTATTTATAATTTTACGACAGGATGAAAATGTGTTCTTCGAAGACGAGGATGTATCTTACTTTGCAGAGCTTGGTCTTGCGTTGTATAATAACAAGAATTTGAGCTCGGTTTTCTCGAATTTCTGTCATTGATACTGTCTGTATTCATTGTAGGATGAAAATGTGTCATCTGATGATGATGACAATGACATGGGGGACGCTGGAGAGGGTGGGGGTGAAGATGATGATGATGATGATGATGGAAGGCAAGGAATCACACGAATTCTGGCTTTTGAAGGTAAGACAATGCTTATACTTTACAGCCAAATTTACATTGTGTTTATGGTTTATAACTAAATGGATGCAATTTCGAAGACGGTATTTGTTTAAAATCTTCGATTATGCATTCAGAGTTAACTACCCATGACTTGAGGATATTTGTTAGTGACTTGACTGCCTGTGAATATAATGTCTTTGTCAGGGAAGAGGAAGAGGAATACCAATGTTGTTGTATCAGAGGCATATCCCGAGTCTGAGTATAACCCTACTCGTGATACTTTGGATGGTGAAGGGCCCGTTAGTATTGAAGACCTTCTGAATCCTCTCCACGGAAAATCTGGTTATAGCAAACTGAGAAAGAGAATACATCATCTTGAAAAGAAATCCGTTCCTACTCCAGCTCCGCTTCCAAAAGCAGACCAAGAGAAATTGGAGAGGATGGCAGCACATGAAAAATCAAAGGAAGAACTGCGAAAGTGGGAACCAATCATTAAGAGGAACAGGGAGGCGCCTACCATATATTTTGATGATGATATGGATTTACGATCTTCAAGGGCATCTGATTTCAAACCTAGAACCGAATTTGAGAAGAAAATTGCTTCATTAGTTTATGATGAGCAGGTTAAAGATGCTCACCTAAAGGACGGTTCAAGGCTTCTTGAATTAAATAAGGTATGTATCTCACAGGCGAGTACGCTTGATTGAATTTATTGTTTTATAAGATAATTTTTGGAAACTTAGTGTCACCTATTGTTTTCACAGTTGCTAATTCATCTGGCAACTGTTGACTTGACACTAAAGCTCTATGAGATGATTTAAATGAGATTGTGATAGTTGATAAAACCTTCATGTTAACTTGATCGGTAACGAAGTGGCACCTTGTTCGTCCTAGATTATAACTACGATTGGTGTTAATTTACTTTTCAGCTTTTTGTATCCTCTGTATGGTTGTCCATAATTTCTCATGTTTATGTGACTATTTTTTACTTTTTGGTCTTTTACGATCTCTATTGAAAATGAACTAGTCTCTGCTTGCACCAACCTAAATATAAATTCCTTGAACGTGTCTTGTTCTTGTTTGCTTGGCAGGTATCTGCTGAAGATGAAAGAGACCGCCATAATCGAATGGCCAAAATGCGCAGCCTTCTCTTCCGTCATGAAATGAAGTCAAAGCACATAAAAAAGATCAAATCCAAAACTTATCATCGTTTGTTAAAGAAGGATAGATTGAAAGCAACATCTGCACAAGGTCAAATGGATCCAGACGCTGCTAAAGAACTTGCAATGAAGCAAGAGTATGAACGAGCAAAGGTGGTTGCTTTTTCCCCATGTATAGGTGGTAGATTATTTGTATTGTGTCTTTAATGAATTACTTCCTCAAGAAACATGTTTGATTATTGAAGCAACAAGGCATGTGTTAACTTTTTGGCCCTTTTCAACTTGTTCCAGGAAAGAATGACTCTGAGGCATAAAGGTACCTCCAAGTGGACAAAGCGCATCAAAGAGCGTGGTATAGATGTCCAAGATGAAGGTACTCGGGCTGCTATAGCTGAACAGCAGCACCTGCATGCTCAGCTGACAAGAAAAATGAATTCAATGAAAGATGGTAGCAGCAGCAGCAGCAGTGATGACAGTAGTGATGAGGATGATATAGAAGTATATTCACCTGGTTCAGGCCATGCTAGGGCAGCGAAGTTGTTAGAAAAAGCAAAGGAGAAGACACGTAATGTGCTAAAAGATGATGATGAAGATGAAGTGCCTAACTCAGGAGTGCTTTCATTACCTTTCATGGTAAAGCTTTGGATTTTCTTACTAGTTTCAGAATATTAAAAAATCTAGTAGCAATTTACAACTACCACAGAACAAAGGCCTGTTAGTTGGATGCTTTTATGTGTGTAAATTAAAATATCTTCCTGGTTTGTTTTGACATAGGTGCGTGGATTGAAAAAAAGGAATGAGGCAGCTGCTGAAGAAGCTAAACTTGCTCTTGAAGAGTACGAATCATGGTCAAACCCGTTGGAGGATTCAAGTGGGGCAGATAATCTGAATGTGGGCCCTCCAAGTGGTAGAATGGTCTTCAATGGATCTAAAAAGAAGGCTCCAGAATCAAGTAATAAGACCAAAACAGACAATAAAATGAGAACAGATAATTATTATGCTAACAGTGATAGTGAAGATGACTTGGAGCCTGAAGAAAATGTTGATGTCGAGAATGACAGAAGTAGTGATTTTCACAAGGATGTCAACATTAGTTCTGCGTTACTTCATGAAGATTCTCAAAATCATAAAGATTCTCTTTTCAAGGTAATGAGGCTTCTTAATTTTGCCTGTCCTTGAACACCCCTCTTTTCATCCATGAGCATGAAATCTGCTATGTTGTGTTGTTTACAACAGAACTTCAGTGATATTGTTCAAGAGCCAGGTCCAAGGACAACACATGAGGTTTCTATTTTTGCTTCAGGCTCATGGAAAAAGGTTAGTGTCTTTCATTGATGAATATGCGCACTTCCCCCTAACTCCCCTCCCCCACCACCCCCCTGGGGGCTTTTTGGTAATTACCAGTATTTGTGTGATGTATTCAGATAAAAAGTAGCAATAGTGCGGATGCAAATGGTAAAAAGTCTACTCGTCCCGTGGAATCAGTTGAGCGCAATCAAAATTTGCAAGTATGACTTTGCATTTATAAAATTTAGATATCCTACATTTATGGTTGATTGCCCTGCTTAAACTCTTTAAACACGTTCCTATTACAGGAACCTGTGGAGGATTTGGATGAGGATAGTGATGCAGATAGCGAGGGGCAGATGGTAGATGGCATTCTTTCTTCAAATCCAAAAAATGAATACAGCCTTCCTTCTCAAGTTGAGCTAATTCGTCAAGCGTTTGCGGCGGATTATGTGGAGGATGAATTTGAGAAGGAGAAACAGGAAGTTCTGAATGAGGAAAATCCTGAACCTGAAAAGCCTACTTTACTCCCTGGCTGGGGTCAGTGGACTCATGTACAGAAAAAGAAAGGCTTACCTTCTTGGATGCAAAAAGAACACGAAGATGCCAAGAAGAAGAGAGAAGAAACCCTTAAAAAGAGGAAGGATGCACATCTTAAACGTGTTATTATCTCTGAAAAGTTGGATAAAAAGGTTCGGAGTTTTTCCTAGCAGCATTCACTTTTCATTATATTGGTGATATCCCATAGAAATTAATGTTTGAATTCACAGGAAACATTGAATAATAGGAATTAGTAGACAGAGAGCAATGGTTAATGGTTGAGTGTCTGCGATTCTGCTTGTTTTTGGTGCTTAACTGGTTGTTTGTATTTGAATTTGACAGGCGGAGAAACTTTTTACAAAAACATTACCTTACCCTTTCACATCCAAAGAAGTTTTTGAACAGAGCATTCGCATGCCCCTGGGTCCTGAATTCAACCCTGCAAGTGCGGTTGGAGCTCTTAATCGGCCTGAAGTAAGTGCCTCGCTACAGTTCTTCTGGAGATCGACAATTATTGTAGTGAATTGTAACTCTTTTACATCTTTTACTATTCCATAAGGATATCCTTGAGGTTGCATCCAATGATGAAGTTATGCAATGCCACATTTCATCTGTCTTTTGTTTCCTTAAGCCCGTTGTTGGATGCTATGACGATTCTCATTCCTTACCTTAAATGCAATTGTGTGCAGGTGATGAAGAGACCTGGTGTGATTATAAGACCGGTCGAGTTTGAGGAGATGAATCCTCAAGGAAAAGTAGAGGATCACAAACAGATTGGAAAGAAACAGAAAAAGAGGAATCAGAGTAATAAGAGTAATAAGAGTAAAAGCGGCAGCGACAAAATTGTGACAAAGGTGAAGACTAAGCTCAAGAGTTGAATAATGCAAAACTATTTTCGGGTACATTTTTTTTTCCAGTTCCATTCTTTCCATGGCGTAAGCGTCATCAATTTTCTATGTCGTGGAAGATGAAAGAATGAGAAGAGAAGCCAGATTGAGCAGGGAAACTTAAAGCTATACGTGCCGGTTGAAATTTAGTTGCCATAATTTTTGTATCTTTTATTCTTGGGAACTTTAACGAAAAATTCTTGGTACTATTCACTTTAACGAAAAACCATATTTTTACACTAAAAAGTCAATTCTGTTACTATTCATTTTACCATTTATTTTGTCCTTATCATTAAAACTCAAAGTTTTCAAGTCATTTTTATTAGTTTTTATTTTATTCTTTTCATTTCTCCTGTGATGTAAACAGTATGTTGTTCTTGTTTAAGTTAAAACACGTTAGTCGTTGTAGCTTGCTACCCCTGTGGGTTGGGTTGGGGTGCCCTTGTGACTTGACTGCCGCTACAAGAAGAAGGATTTGGATCCTCTCCAAGACAACTAGTCGGGATCCTTCGTGGACCGAACAGGGTCATCGATAATTGACTACGGGGGAGGAGCACTTTACTTTAAGGCGTGCCCGGCATTACCAGCATCTAGTCTTTAGACAAGCTATTATTAGAGCCGGCGTATGAGGCGCAAAAGGACAGATGGCATTACCAATAACCGGACATGGTCGACTGAACCGTGGCACGGAGGAGGCGTCGACTGATCAGTGATCAGTGTTACAAACAAGGGGCCTTATAAAAATTATAATGATCGTAGCCGTAGGATAAAAATCTAACGGTTCACGAACACTGGTCAGGAGGATCTCGACCAGTTGCCTCGGAGAGGATCCAAATCCTGAGAAGAAAAAATAAAGGGAGTTTTAACGAAATACTTTTGGTACTGTTCACTTTTAATGAAAAACCACATTTTTACCTTTCATTGGTACTATTCACTACATGTTTATTTGTTATTTTTCATTAAAACTAAAGTTTTTATGAACTTTTCGTTAGTTTTTTTTTTTAATAAATCCATCACTTGTATCTTTCTCCGTATAAGCAATCGGTTAGTTTTTACATGTTTTCATTAATTTATTTTTCTTGAATTCAAATTTGAAGTAAATGGTTGGTCAGGGAAGTGTGTTTTCGTTACCAAGTTCAAATCTTTCTTTGTAAATCGATTTAATAAAAAATATGTAAACTACATATTAATAAAATATTATTTGTCAACCAAAAACTAATAAAGTTACTACTATACTCTTTAATACAAAAATGAAAGAATATATTAGATAAAAAAAACAAGAAAATTAAAGTATTTTTGTACAAACAAATTTTTATTGTTTTTTTCTAAACCTCATAGCAATCACTTTATTACGCTCTCAACTCTTTCTCTCTCTTCTCTAACTGCCAACCCGTATTTAAAAATATAAAAAATATTTTCTCAACGCATAGAGTGTGTAACGTTTGTGCAAGGAGCCTTTTACCAAAATGGTAGAAAGGTGTTGAGCTTCACAAAGATTACACACTCTATCGTTTGACAAAAAAAAATATATCGTTTGACAAAAAAAAAATGTTATCTTTGCTAGTTAATTTTAAAGAAAACAAATTTGGAAAGAAGTAAAAATTAAAATCCTAATAAACCCGCTTCAAATGGTTGAAAATCCAAAAGCCCTCCCCTCGTCTTTTCAATCAAGTAAAATACGGCCAGTTCCCACAAACCCGCCAAACTAGCCGGCGAACGGCGCCGTTTCATACGTCTCCATCTTCCCGCTGCCCAGTGTCCGAGTCCAGCCACCAATCACTCAATTCGAATTCACAGAGGAAGCAGAAGCAACAATGCTGCACGAGTTGCTCCTCGCGCTGCTGGGCTACACCGGCGATCTGATAATCGACGACAGAGAGCACTCCAAGTCGCTTGGAATCGACGCTCCGATTTCCTCCTCGCCGACTTTCAAGCTCGCTTCCGACATCTCTTTCATCCAACCCAGCGAAAGGTACATACACCCCCAAATATATTTCACCTGAACCCCTCCAACTTTCCCATATTCCAATTTCACACCCATCATTTTCTGCTTCACTTTTTGCAGGGATCTCATAGAGAAGATCATCACATTAGGGTTTTACTACAGGGAGCTCGACCGCTTCTCCGTCAGGTGCCGGAATTTGAGCTGGATTAGGTCTGCAAATGCCAGTCCTGAGGCGTCCGATACCGAAAAGCCTAGCGTTTACCGGAGGGCCATTGCCAATGGCATTGTGGAGATACTGTCTGTTTATCGGTCCGCCGTGCTCCACATTGAGCAGAAACTGTTGGCGGACTCCGTCCCCATACTGGCAACCGTCACTCAAGGACTCAACAAGGTTGAATTTTTGAATTTGTATGCTGCTACATTGTTTGTTGATGGCAATATTTGTTTGTGTTTTCTTATGATCAATTGGGTTTTGTTAGTTTTTTGTGCTTTTGCCGCCGTTGTATGAGCTCGTTCTGGAGATTGAGCGGGATGACATTCGCGGTGGTCAGCTTCTTAACCTTTTGCACAAAAGATGCCATTGTGGGGTTCCCGAGTTGCAGACGTGCATTCAAAGGTATATGCCTCCTTGAGAATAACTGTCAGTAACTGTTTTTTGTGTCTTAGTGGAAAATGGATCGTTAGCTGATCAATTATTGATGCGTTTATTTCTCTGTGTTGGTAGCGTAGGCTTCTTTGGCATGCACATCAGGTCATGTACAACCAGCTTGCAGCGTGGGTGGTGTACGGGATTCTTCAAGATCAGCATGGCGAGTTTTTCATTAGGAGGTAGAGACTGAAGATACTCCTTTGTTAGAAACTTAGCTTTGACCGTATTTGTGGAACTTCCACAATATGTACAATGCTTTTTGTCTTCCCTTATAATATTTCCTTCCATTTTTGAGTTACACACAACTTCAAATGGTCTATATGGCCGGTTGTATCACTTTTCAGGCAGGAAGATAAGGATGTAGGGCATGGCTCATCACATCCTGACATATCTGAAAAGTTGGCACGGATGTCAACGGAAGATACATCTTTAACAGATTGGCACTTGGGATTTCATATTTATCTGGTATAGCTTTACTGCATTTATACAATATACATGCATGGCGGAACTGATGTTTTATTCCTATTCCCCCTTTAGCAAGGACTTCAATTTTTGTTACTACTGCCTCAAAGAGAAACCGAAGTGTGGAACTATATTACTTACATGTTGCTTTGTCTTACCTTTTCTCTTTGTAGGATATGCTGCCCGAGTATATCCATATGCGTGTTGCAGAATCAATTTTATTTTCTGGGAAAGCCATCAGGGTTCTTCGCAATCCTAGCCATGCCTTTCGGTTCCAGGACATTGTATATCCTCAACAGGTGGCTAAAGGCTCTCAGAAAGTTCAAGGATTTTCAGGACGATTTCCTTTCCTCAAAGACCCTTTTGAGGATAAAGAATTGATTGGAGAAGAATTGCTTCCACAGTCTGAGGCTGATAAGATTGAAACTATGCTTCTGGAACTAAAGGTTTTCTGTTTGTATCTTTATTTCGTATGCTTGCTAACTCTATCATGTCACCGCTTATGTGAAATAGGGTGTATGAGATGTAATTGACAATCTTTATATTTGTGTCCTTATGTAAGATATATCTCTCTTACTACAAATTTCAATTATGGGTAAATTTATTTGTTCATTATGTGCAGGAATCATCTGAGTTTCACAAAAGATCTTTTGAATGTGCTGTTGATTCAATTAGGGCTATTGCTGCCAGTCATCTTTGGCAGGTGCTGAATGTGAAAATTTTGGTCCTACCATGTCGTAGAACAAAAAAATTAATGTATTCCTTCAATTTCTGCACTGGGTACGACCTTTTTTATTCCTTCAATTTCTGCAGCTTGTGGTTGTACGCGCTGACTTAAATGGCCATCTGAAGGCATTGAAAGACTATTTTCTTTTAGCAAAAGGAGATTTCTTTCAGGTAAGGATGGAGTATATGTAAAGATTGCTGACTTCTATGTTTTAAGTACCGAGTTCAAATTTTATTTTGGCACGGGTGATGATGTATTCCTTCCCTGAACATATAAACGAAAATGGAAATTGCTATTTCTGATAATTCTTGTGAACACGTAGAGTGTTTCCTAATTAGACATGATTCATTATGCCAGTGCTTTCTTGAAGAGAGTCGCCAGTTGATGCGCTTACCTCCTCGCCAGTCAACTGCGGAGGCTGACCTTATGGTCCCATTTCAGCTGGTAAGATTACTATGAAATTGTGAGGTATTAATTGCGTTAACTTGGCTCATTTTCAAATGAATTCTAGTCATTTGAATCAACTTATTTGGCTCTACTTCCAATGCAGGCTGCAATTAAGACTATATGTGAGGAAGACAAGTATTTCTCAAGAGTATCCTTGAGGTTAGACTCCATATTTGATTGTTCTAGCGTCTGAATGAAATAAATTTTGATCGCATAGCCATTTTTTTACCAGTCATTTCACTTTGAGGTTTCATAAAAGGTGTTTAGTCAGTTAACTGTCTGTATCTGCTAGGATGCCTTCATTTGGAATGACAGTAAGATCCTCCCAAGGAGATTTACCAAAGGCAGATGGGAATTCAGGCCCAAGTGCTTCCTCAGAAATCTCTCTTGACGGTTGGGATGGAATTGCTCTTGAATACTCTGTTGATTGGCCCTTACAGTTGTTCTTTACTCCGGATGTGCTCTCTAAGTAAGACTCTACTGCTAGTGCTACCTGTGGATGCCATTATTTCTTCCGTATTCTTTTAGTTTCAATATTGTTGGGGAACAGTCCTTAAAACTTTACAATAGTTTTCTATTCGCTGAAATATTTTATTATTATCTGAACTATTGAACTTCTTATATGTGCATGCATGCTAACAGCGAATGTATCCCAGGTACTGCAGGGTCTTCCAATATCTACTGAGGCTTAAGCGTACACAAATGGAATTGGAGAAATCATGGGCCTCTGTGATGCAACAAGATCACACAGATTTTGCCAAACATCGGAATGATCATGAAAAGTGCTCAGTATCTCAGCAGCGAAGGCAGCGATCTAGACCAATGTGGCGTATTAGAGAGCACATGGCCTTCTTGATTAGAAATCTTCAATTTTATATACAGGTTATGGTTTATTCCATATAACTTTCGCTTCCGGATACTCATAATTGTTTGGTTGCACACAAACCATGCAGAGGAAAAGTGCTTCGTACTTTCTTCACTCTTGTTATTCTTGCCTTACATGTTAACTGAAGTAGAAAACAAAGCAGTATAGAACAGAATCAGTGCAGAACCTTAAAAGTATTTTCTGTTTTTCAGGTGGATGTCATAGAATCCCAATGGAATGTATTGCAAGAGCATATCCAAGACTCTCACGACTTTACTGGACTTGTGGCCGTCCATCAGGAGTAAGTCGAATAAATGATTTCGTCATTCCTGGTATGATTTCCCTAGTCATACTATGTCCATATTTTATATTAAAGCCTATGCTCACGGAATTCTTATATTTCATACAGGTATTTATCAGCTTTAATTTCACAATCTTTCTTGGACATTGGCTCCTTATCGAGGATTCTGGACAGCATAATGAAACTTTGCCTTCAGTTCTGCTGGAACATCGAGAACCAAGAAAGCAGTGCAAATACATCTGAATTGGAACACATTATAGAGGTTTGCGAAAATATTCTCTTGAAATTAATGTGAAGAATAATTTTCACATATTACTGCAACTATCCTGGGAATTGACTAACCCTGCATAAATTGATGGTTAGGTTACAAGTTCTGCTTTCACTAGACTCATTGTGTACCAAGGACACGGCTTTGAGCGTTATATGTATATGTGGACTTATATACAATTCGTCTTCTTATCCATTGTTCAGGAATTTAACAAGAAATCAAACTCCCTATACACGATCTTGCGCAGTAGTAGGCTTGTTGGGAGCCAGCGAGCCCCATTTCTGAGGCGGTTTCTGATGCGTCTCAACTTCAACTCCTTCTTTGAGGTAATCAATCCCATACCACGTCGCTCATCCTAGATTCTTCAATTTTCGCACCGCAGTTTCCTAACAGTTCATTCTTCCTCTTTCTCACAGGCAACAGCGAGAGGCGTGCTGAATGTTGTCAGACTGCGGCCTACACTTTCTGTCTTGAATCAACAGTAGCATCGTTTCTACTCAACTGCTTCAAAAGTGCCTCCTGCTAGTTTCTGCAGTTTCAATATTTTTTTGGGGGGAGGCCGGGTTGTAGGGTGTTCTGTTCAACTCCATGCTTGTTAACTTAGGAGTGAAAGACCGATGAACATGTCAGTTAACGATTCTGGTAAGGTCGGAGGTCTGGTTTCTTTGTGTTGTTTGCTTCTCGACTTAATGGAAAATGGAAATTAGGTTGGTGATTTTGATTGATGTGGCTTGGAATCTCGGCGCTATCAGTCCAACGTTGTTGCATGCAGTTTTCCAGTTCACAGTTATATTCTTCAGAATCGTTGTATATTCATGCGTGACCAACTTGTAAGAGAATGAATTTATTGGGTTGTAAACGAGTTTGTAACCGGTTCAGTTTGTGCATATTCTCCTAATTTCTTTCGTAGACGGAATTAAGAAATCGACTCCAACTTCCGTTGTACGCATGTAACAAATAGTGTACAAGCAAGTTTTATTCACATCAAAACTTATACAAGGCAAGAGAAAGATCAACCAAAATTTGATTAAAAATTAATTTACAACGTAGCGTGACTAAATTAAAAGCAAGACCATAAATTAAGAAGCAAAATCTGTCATCTTAAGCTTGTAGCCTAAAACACCTAATTATATTAGAGCTCTTCGAAACCTTCCTCATCCCCTTCTTCCTCGGTTCTTTGGAATTCCTTCCTCCAAGTTTCCATCTGCCAACGATAAAAGGTCAGCGATTTGATGAACTAATGGTACTGATTCGAATTAGTAACTTTTGAGGAAATGCGGGGAATCAAATGAAGTCGGAATATGAAGAGACGATGAATTGAGAAGCATGTTACCTGATCATCAGAGAACCGCAGTTGTTCTGCAGAAAATAGTATATTCTTACAGCTTCCTGGTGCTAAATCCTTGCCTAAACTCCTTGCAACTTCCTCATAGCAAACCATGTCCACCCGAAAGCCGTTGTTCATGAATAGTTTCTCCAACCATGTCCTTGCACTAGTCTGTCGAAGACAGAAGGAAACAGGTGATGTATTTATTTATTGACAGAGAAGCAATTGCGATATTGAGTCACACTTAATGTAAGCAAACTGACCTTGGTCCCTACTTCAGTTTCTGCCAACCATGCCGGCAATTCTCCCATGAAAAAACATCCGTTCATCGCTGAACCACTTACAGTAAGCAAAATGTCTTCAAAACTTGCTAATGTCATCAAAGGCAGCCCCTACAATAACACAGCAACATGATTTTCCTACTCGCGAAAACGCTAACAGTTATAGCTACACACAAGAATATAACTAATGAATGGTTTGCAGATAAGTCAAGATACCTGCATGGCCCAAATACTAGGCAGGTTGCCGTTAAACCCTTTAGCACGCAGACTTTCCTGTATGTTGGAGGATTCCAAAGGAACATGAAGGGATAAGCAGCTTCTTGGAATCTTAGCCCCAACACCTGAGGGATTAAAGATAGTGCGATAAGAACTTTTTGCACTGCTTAATGCCTACGTACAAGCGGATAATGCATAGTAAAAAAATTATCCGATGATTTAGAATGAAACAAGGTCTGCATAAACAAAATAATCGATTTCCACGATATTAGAGTAACTTTTCAAGACGTGCAAAAGTGAATGAACTCAAGATTATGCCATAACACAATGTCCTTTCTCAATCAGGCTGCAAAATCTTTAACTTCTCCAAATTGTCATACAGTTAATATTGCAAGTTTGCAATCACCTCGAAGCTTCTCAGTTGCTGTTTTGAACACCCGTTCCGGAGAGACATTAAAAATAATGGTTGAAGTTGGCCAACTGAGCCTATAGGGACGGGTATCCATTCCATCGGTTAGCAAAACAACCTGCATCACCAAGAACACTATGAGTGATAAAGAACAAGTCCATGAAGTTTCACCTATCTCCACATAAACAACCAAAAAGGACACTCAAGGAGCCCTTCCTCCTTTCTAAAGAAGCATTTCAACACATATGCAGAAATAACTCATAAAAAACACAAAAACATAAGGAGACGTTTGGTACTCTACTTGAATCCAACTTTTTAAGTTTTAGGCCTTAAAAACTTGTTTGGTAGGACTATTTTAAAAAAATTAACTCAAGACTAACTAAAAAATATAGTCTATTCTCTAAAAACATAAAAAATAAGGTTTTAGAGTTTTTAAACTTAAACCTAATCATTTCTTTTCTCTCCCTCCTCCCCTCTCACTCCAAATCTATCCTCTCTCTCTCTTCTTCTTTCTTTCTCCTTTTTTTTTTTTATAACCTTTTTCGTCTCTTCGTCAATCCGCTCTCTTCATTCTCTCGGTTCTTTCTCTCACTCCTCTTCCTCTCTATCTCGTCCGATCCTCTCTCTTCTTTCTCTTTCCTTCAATCATCTCTTACTTTCTTTCCTCCTCACTCTTGTTTCTCCCTCCCTTGCAACCCCGTCTTTTTAGATCTCTTTATCTAGTTTAAGTCATAAGATTTAAAAATTTTAAATCGTAAACCAACCAAATTTTTGAATCTTAAAGAAAATTGTTTTAAAAAAAATATTCTTAAGAAATGTATTGAGAAATGATAAAAAATTTCAAATAGGATACCAAACCGGCGCTAAATTTCTGCACGCGTGCCAAACTGCGATAGAAGCAACTTATCGTCCATGAATTTACCTGCTTAAGTCCATCAATATGGTTTACTGTTCGAAGCAACTTATCGTCCATGAATTTGGTAGCAACGCAATAATGATGTGAGCATTGCTTCATATCCATCTGAACATCAGGAGGAACAAAGCAACCAGCATACGGATCAACAAACAGAGGCTCTGCACATGAAATTATTAATCAAAAACTGATAAATTTCACAAATTTAAATTAAAAAATTTCATCTTTCGAAACTCTGCGTCTCAACGAAACTCCACAACACGAATCATCCAACTGTTCGATAAATTCCCCAATGAAAAAACAAAGTAACAAATACAAAACCCTTTAGGATACGGGTTTACCTGGTCGATGGGTCTCTCGGAAACGAAGGGAAGCTGAATCAATGGCGGATTTCAGTATTGGGTCGTTTTCCTCGACGATTTTGGCTCGCAATTTCAACCCCCCATTTCTACCTGTTCTTCTTAAAGCGTTGTAGAGCACTGGTCGGCGCAAGATAGCAGTCGCCGGAGCATGTGAAAAACCCGCTAAACAGTCCATACAATTCAGATGAGTCTTCAGTCTCCGCCTACAAAAGAATGGGAGCGATCATCGTCCTCACGATGAGCTCAGTATTGAGTTGCAGTCATAATCCGCCTCTTAATCTGCGCAAGGAGCGCGTTGCGCGCACCCGACCCGACCTCCAGTCAACAAAGCCCAAAACGACACAGCGTTTAACTGCCATCAAACGGTTTTGGGATAATTAGAGTACAGATTAGTAATTAATTTTCAATTATATTTCTCTCTCGTTTAAACATAGTATTAGGGGATAAATATTAAGATGGCTTTTTAAAAGTGTGGCTATAATAGACTTTCCGTCATTTCATACTTTTTACATAATATTTTATAATATTAATATACAAATTAAAGTTAAATTATAAATTTATATAAAATTTACGTAGAATCTCACTTTTAAAGGATTTCTCAAACCATTTTTCAGGGTTGGGGTGTCCAAAATGATGTTTGGTTGTGAGTGAAGTTATTAGGATACCTAAAATGTCTATTCATGAATTGACATGCACCTAACCCACACTTCGACCAAAAATAAATAAATAATGCACCTAACACTTTGAGAGACTTGGCAACCAATTAGCCAAGTGAACAAATACTTGGAGAACATATCCTTTTCGGATCTCTTCTATTAAGATCATCGGATCAAATAATTCAGGATTTTAAAATTTCATCCAATAGCTCAAAATTATTATAGTTTTTAAGGGATCAAAACAAGTGGACCGTTGGATGAAATTTCAAAAATCCGAATCACATAATCTAGTAGCCTTAGTGGAAGAGATCTGGAGATGATCTATTCTCAAATACTTGATCCACAATCCCAAATCTTGTGGGGATCGATCAATTTTTTATATTTTTATTTTACTTTTTTCACTCTACAAATATGCATTAAGTACGAGTATTTACAAACTACTAAGCAAATAGTGAATTATTTAACTTGATTGTATAATAGCCCTTGAAGGGGAAAAAAAAACAAATTCAACGAGCTATGATAATGGTGTTTATAAATATTACAATTGAGTATGTATTTGTATCGTAGTTGAATCTCAAATTTGTGTAAATAGATTAATTTATCGTTCTTTCTACTTTACAAACACGTATTAAATACGAAAAACAACCTGGTAAATGAACTAATAGTCTAACTAGATGGTATATGAACCCATTGCACTACACTTTCAATAAACGAAACATAAGTTTCTAAATATATGCATTCTTATCGTAGCTGAATTCAAAATAAGAAAAGCATAAAACTACACAAGAATAATGGATAAGTTATTATAAAAAAATACGAGACTATCTACAACACTTACAAGTACTATATTAAGTACAATACAAACACGTATTAAGTAGACAAATTAATTTATTGATCTTTCTACTCTACAAACACATATCAAGTGCTAATTACAAATGACTCGACAAATAAACTAAGAGTCTAACTAAATAGTGTGCGAACCCTTTGCGCTACACTTTTCAATAAACGAAACATAAGTTTCATTCTAATTAGATCGCACAACAATAATGAACAAGTTATTATAAAATACACGAGATTAGCTACAGTACTTACAAGTATTTAGTACGATCGCGAATAGATTTAACCACCAAAAAATTGTAATACTGGTACTAGAATGTATCGAAGCCAAATCGTAAAAGCCCGTCCAATCATTCAAATTGGACTGAGGGGCTGCTTGACGTTGAAAAGTGGAAAGGTGGTAGGTGCAGGCAGATATGAATGTGAATATTAGACACTGAATTAGATGTATTTTTTGACCAAATCCTTTATAAACCCCCTCAAAAATCACACAATGCCACCAACCGCGAAAAAACACAGTCATACAATCTAGAGAGAGAAAGAGAAGAGTGACTGAGAGGCAGAGGAAGCAAAACAGAGGCAGCCATTGGCTTATCTTCAACCTCCAGCTCTCAATCTCTCCATCAAAACCCTAGCAAAATGGACACCAACTCCCAAATCCCAGAAAACCCAGAATCCAAATCGCAGGAGGAACAGAACCCACTTGCCATTGTGCCTTCCGCCGCCGCATTTCCTCCCTTCGCCACCGCCTCCCTTTCACTTTCTCTCTCTACAATTCTCCCCGCCCACTTCTTCCAGCAACCCAAAGTTTCCACCTTGTTTTCTTCCCAGCCGAACAAGGTCAAGGTCCCCACGCAAGCATCGTCCCTGACCCATCTCTCTCTCTCCACGGCTAATGTAACTCCGCCCAAGCTCTCCTTCAAGTCCACCATCTCCGCCAACCCTCTGCAGAGCCCCCTCTCTTTGGGTCCGCGCCGCCCCCTCGACCCCTCCAATGGGGCCGCAATCCGTCGAGCTTCCATTGTCTGGTTCCGAAACGATTTACGAGTCCACGACAACGAGTGCCTCAACTCGGCCAATAACGAGTCCGTATCGGTCTTGCCCGTCTACTGCTTCGATCCGAAGGACTACGCAAAATCCTCTTCTGGGTTTGATAAGACAGGCTCGTACCGGGCGTCGTTCTTGGTCGAATCGGTGGCGGACCTCCGGAAGAATCTCCAGGCGAGAGGGTCCGATCTGGTGGTCAGAATCGGGAAGCCCGAGACGGTTTTGGTGGAGCTGGCGAAGGCGATCGGCGCTGACGCCATTTATGCGCACAGAGAGGTTTCGCGCGACGAGGTTAAGGAGGAGGAGAAGATTGAGGCGGCGATGAAGGAGGAGAATGTGGAGGTCAAGTACTTTTGGGGAAGCACTCTGTACCACGCGGAGGATTTGCCGTTTAAGTTGGAGGATATGCCGACGACATACGGCGACTTCAGGGAGAAGGTGAAGGGATTGGAGGTGAGGAAGACGATTGAGGCTTTGGATCAGATGAAGGGGCTGCCGTCTCGCGGCGACGTGGAGCCTGGTGATATTCCAACATTGATGGACTTGGGGCTTAATCCGTCTGCTACTGCGTCTCAGGTACGTGTTTTCGGTTTCGGAGCTTTTGTATGAATTGATGTTTAAGTTGATCATGTACTTTTTCGTGTAATGTGATTTGGATGGATTAGAGATTGTTGTGTTTTGGAATGTATGATGTCGAGGTTGTAAATTAATTAGAAATGAGCAATCTTTCACAGCAGCTTGAGTTACTTCTAACAATTGTTGCATGAGGGATCGATTGAGAAATCAATTTGAATTTTTCGGTTTAGGCATGAAAAGGGAAGTATCGATCGAATTTGTCAAAAACTTATACATCTTGTTCGGCTCTAGCTTGTTCTGTAAATTTGTAGAGCAATTCATCTTTCTCCGTTGCTGGTCAGCGTAAAATGGATTCGAAGAACAAAAATATCGCCATTTGTTGGAAACTTTTGGTTTCTGATTTCATTAGTTCTAATAGAGTTATTTGACATGTCCCTGAAGAAAGTGACAATGTTTTCTTCTATTGTCTTGTAGGATGGAAGGCCTGCTGCCATTACTTCCGCGGTGGGAGGGGAAACTGAAGCCCTAGAAAGGCTAAAAAAGTATACTGCTGAGTGCCAAGCACAGCCACCGAAGGTGGGTAAAGATGGAAGTCATGATAGCATCTCTGGTGCCAACTTTTCGTGCAAAGTCTCGCCATGGTTGGTCTTGGGATGCCTTTCTCCTCGCAGTATGTTTGATGAACTAAAGAAAACGGCTAGCAGGTGTGCAAATGCCTTTCTTTTGAACGGTGTTATAGTTTCTAAAATTTATATTCGATATGTACTCTGCTCACCAATACATGATATTTTATGATTGATAGAACCATTTCTGCTTCATCAAACCGAAATGATGACGGTGGCAGTGGAATGAACTGGTTGATGTTTGAGTTACTGTGGAGGGATTTCTTCAGGTAAATAGACAGACCACGAAAGCTCAAATCACATGAAACTATTATTTCATCTTGTCTTCCATATCTTCAAATTCGAACCCCACCAGATTGGCTCTTACACACATTCTGTACTGAATTTTTTGCACGACTGGCCAATGCAGATTTGTCACTTGCAGTTCTGCAAAGAAACAGCTCAACGCTGCTCCAGCCACGGCATCTACGGGTGCCCTTGCTTAGGGAGGAACTTAAAATCGGAAGAGGAAATGGTGAGATATGGCGTATTTTCATCTCTTTTTAATTTTCCAAGATGTAACAGTTAGATATTGCAGTAGGGTTCCTGTGAAAGAGTTCGTTCCTTGTTGAACTTTGTTTTCATCTCCAAATAAGATGGTTGAGAGTGGAGATTTGCCACCCCCATTCTTCATATCTTATCTTGTGAATAAATAACACATATCTCTACTTCTGCTTTCTACATTCTTTGGTTTGTACTCATCGACCGATGTAAGGAAACTGTACAACTCAACGGCTCGTTTGATAATCATCTCATTTTTAGTTTTTAATTTTTTAACTTTGTGCTTGAGAAATAAGGAAAGTTTATGCGTGGAGGGACAAAAGAGGGTGATGTGGAAGGGGGAAGAATAAAAAGAGAATGAATGAAAATAAAAGAAAACCAAATGTTAAACACGGGCGTAAAACCAAATGTTAAACACGGGCGTGTAAGAGGCTGAAAGGGGGTGTGAGAAGAAAATATCACAATTTTTAATCGGTTTTGCAAAAACTCGCCTACCGTCAATGTTTTCTGAAAAACAAAAACATCGGTTTTGCGAATTTATGTATTTTGATACATCAATGTTACAATGGTATACAACTGTATCAAGAAAAGAAAAACAATTTAAGATTGTAACATATATTCTACAAAAACCAAAATCTTTCATATGATATCAGAAACCTTGAGAGAAGAAAGCACAACAAAAATCAACCAAAGCAACATGAAAAACGCAGAGGTAATCCATGCCCAAAGCCTTGGCCCTCCGAGCTCAGCACCCAACGTTAGACGCCTAATTACCAGAACCGCGATACATCCTACAGAAGTCGAGAAAAATACCAGCAGCGAGAAGCTAAGACCCGCTGCGTTCTCAATCCGCAGCGGTTCCTTGTATACGAAGAAATTGTATGCAGTGTCAATCAGCCACGGAACACCAATGCCAACATATATATTCACCGAATTGCTACAGAATAACATGAAGAAACACAAAAGCAAGTTGAGTTCATGATGTACTTTATACTGCTCGAAAAGAAGTAAATAAAATCGAATGGATATGATCAAGAGTGAACCTGCAAGTAATGTTTGCAATGGCAGAGTCAGCTGTAAGCTGACGTTCAGCAGCAATCTTACTTGCTACTAAATCCGGCCACGAAGTTCCACTTGCTAATGCAGTAAATGCTATGACGTAAGGGTTTATTCCTGAAAAAAGAAGCAAGTAAAGGAAAGACAGATTTTTAGAGAACTAGCTAGATCACGAACAAAATCATATTGATCGTCAACTGTAAAGTTATCGTTTGAAATCTTCGAAACCTGTGACACAGCTTATGAGATCTGTGAGTTTTGTTACAACGTAAGCTATTGCACTGATGAAAATTAAGGAGCCGATAAAGGCGACCCAGCCATGAGCAATATGATAAGGAGGCACAAATGCGAATAGTAGTCTCCACGGAGCAAGAAGTAACTGCCACAAAATTCTTGCTACTCGCAAATAGATGTTGTTCAGTTTTCTTGATTCCGTGTCTTCTAACTGTTGAAGAAAAAAGGAAGTTACTGCAAACTACGCCTATGTTGATACAGATAATTAAACATATGCAGTGTAGAACACAACACCTTGACTGCGTCCACAAACTGTTGTCTCCAAATTGCAAACACATGATGGTCTTGTGATATCATATTCTCTTGGAAATCTTTGTTTGAGGATTCGGGAGTTTCATCAATTCCAGGAACTTTTTTATACTTTGGACCTGCAAAAGAGAGACCCTCATATTGGAAATGTAGAGTTTAAAGTTGCCTTGTGAGTTGCTGAAATGCTGAGTTTAGTACCTAAACCACTTTCTGAATGTAAGGAAAAAATGTCAGCGTTCCTGTTTTTGTCTTCACCAACTTCAAGTATATTGGAGTACTCGTTGCAGGGATCAGTATCATGCTTGCCTGTAACAACCTCAGCTGGCACCCAATCCTCTGGTCTCTCACTTCTTGGGCTTAGGAAATACAACACGAAATGAAGGCAGAATACAGAGAACGTTAAACCAGTTATTTTTTTCGATAGCAGCCAAGAAAAATCAGAAAGACCACAAAGATCTCAAATGCTAAAGATTTAAACATACAAAGGAAGAGAAACGTAGGGCCAACGCTTGTCTTGAGCATAAGCATGTATCAGCAGAAATGCATATTGCAGTACTGTCAATAAGGCCTCCCATAGTGTAATCACGTTCGGTGTCCACACCTGCAGCGTTAAGTAAAAACATTTCAATACAGAGTTCCGAATACATGTCAGTCATAAATCAAAATGTTTTCATAGACAAAACGAAAGAAAAAAACATGATTAACATACAAAGATTCCTTTAAATTACCTCTAAAATAATGTATAGCCAAATATAGGCCCAAAAAGACCAAAAGAGCTCAACTAGCCAGACTCCTATATCAGCTATCTTTTTCAGCTCTCCAGCTTTAGGAACGACAACGCATACAGCATGGATGGGGAAAAGGTCGAATGCAGCAGAACCGACTAGTGTTCCAGGACCCAAACCTATAAATCAAGTAAACTAGCAGAATGTTAAAAACTGTGGTAGAAGATAATGTTTGTAACCAGCCTTACGTTGAAAGCAAAAGAAAACTTGAGAAATCATTGCAGAAACACGCAATAGAAACAAAAAAACATAGTTCAGTAATTGTCCTTATGAACATTTCAGTACATCCCTCACTGACTCTAATCACAACAAAGATTTTTGGAGATCATGTTCATCAGAAAGGATGAAATGTGCTTCCCTGTTTTTCTCCTTACGTCTATGAAACTGAACAAGAATAACAAACCATGAACTTCCCTCAACAGAACTCTATTCTACTCAACTCATAAGTTAGTATCCTACCTACTACCAGAAAACTCATGCTTCGTCCAGTGTATACGCGTATATGTGTAACTCAACGTTCTGACAATATAACATGTTCAAAGTAACCATGATTAGCAATACATAAACAGTGGCATGAAAAATCATGCAACAACGAAAAGAGTATACAATCCATCGGGGAAAAAAGTTAAAATACGAACCATGAAGTGAAAATCTCAAAGTCAGCAACGCGATTAATAACTCAGCAAGTTTTGGAAAACAAACCTCCGGCATACAGGTTCCCAAGGTTTCTTATAGCATCAATCGTGGCCAATGATATTTGAGGAAAGCTAGTCCCAAAGGCCAGCAGGCTAATGTCTGCAATTGTGAAGTTCCACACTTTCTCATACCTAAGAACTTCAGCACCAGTGTAAGGATCGATGTCTACCACCTTCCGCGAGTGGCTCACAACACTCTCCATAGACCGGAAAAAGCGAGCAGTAATAGCAGATAGCCCAAGGAAACAGTACGCAAGACCAAGAAAGTATAAGAAAGTCCGAAAACCAGCCCCGAGGCCTGTTTCACCCTGGAAAATCAAGTAGCTTTCGCAATTTTCTCGCCCAACTATACTCGAAATTCCGGGCATGGTTTGTGTTTTTTGGTCAAATTGCTTGCAAGTTCAGAAACCACAGAGCAGTGAAGTAAGAAAACCTAATCATCAGAAGAAAAAAAAAATGGTGCACATCAGATACTGTTAAGCAGCTGCCATCTGAGCAATTCAGCTCTTAATACACAAAAATCAACATTGCTTCACTTTACCATCTCAACAAGAACAGCTTACATGGCACGGGTACATCGCATCATTGTGGATTAAAAGTCAAGATTACAAGTAACCGTACCATCTAAGTCCTTCTCCGTTACAACAGAAGAACAAGTTTAAAATTGAATTCCGCAACATAAATCTCAATGAAATTTTCCCAGAAAACCCAACATTACCACGAATTTAAAATCCATGAGATACCATCGAACGGCGAAAAGTAAGAAACTTTAGCTATGGAATCAAACATACAACTGAATCTCACAAACGGGTTCGATTAGAAAAACAAAATTAAAGGTAAATTAACAACGAAAAAAATAAATACATGTACGGACGAAGCTGCGGAGCATACGTAAGATCGGATCGCAGGAGGCTTGTCGGCGCCGCCGCAACCGGCGGCCGAAGCTCCTGCGGCGAGTGGCGGCGTGCGAATCCAAATCAAAAGTAGGAGATTTGCGATAGGAAATGAATGGTGTCACGAGGCATATCAATGTCTCAATTCCCAAATCGGCGGAAAGCTTTGGGGATCCGTGAAATGAACAGATATTTTTACGGTTGACTTTTTTGTTATTTTATGTTTTTGTCAGTCGGAAAACGAAAACGTGCATGCTTTGGTGGGCCCAACCTTTCCCCATTAATCAAGATTAATTGTTTAAGTTGAATGATTAAGAATTTATAACTTTCCCAATTGGTGTTATTCGCTTAGGTTTACTCTGTCGACGTCTGGCCTCCATGTGTAATTGTGATTTGTCTTGTGTTGCATTTTTCGCATTTTTCAGATGCATCAATGTACAAAAAGGCAGGCAAGAATCTGGTCAAGAGTTGCGACACCAAACATGTCCTTTTTTTTATTTTTTATTTTGGTTTCATTATTATTAGCTGAAATCATGGTAATACGAGCCCGTTTGGATTTGTTTTTAAAATGATTGAAAGCGTTTTTTGTGAAAATATTTTTAGAACCAATCTTTAGTAAAAATGTAAGTAAGTTATGTAAAAACACTTAAAATGTTTTCTGCAAGAAGCATCAATTATATACTTATGTGCTTCTTCCAAGAAGTACTTTAAATGTTTTTGGTTATTCACTTAGGTTTACTCTGTTGACGTGTGGCCTCAACCATGTGTAATTGTGATTTGTGTTGTTTTGCATTTTTCAGATGCATCAATGTAGAAGAAAAAGGCAGGCAAGAATCAGGTCCAAGTGTTGCGGCACCAAACATGTCTTTTTTTTTCTTTTTCTTTTTTCTTTTTATTAGCTGAAATCATGGTAATGTAGTTATTTTAAAAGAAAACTAATGAAAATTACTTGAAAACTTTGAATTTTAATCAAAATGACAAATCTCTTACAATTTATTGAAAAAAAAATAAAATGCAAAAAGAAAGTTATCTATTTTCTATCTAAGTGAGTCACAACCTAGACGGGTCTGGGCGAGTGCCTAGACGGACTAGGCGGGCATCTCAACTCGTCTAGGCGCAATTTCTTAGTTTTCAAACATCTAGGCATTATTTGGGACGATGACCAGCTACCTAGTGCCTAGTGCCTAGGCGACGTTAGACGGAGATTTTTCAAATAGTACTTTTTAGAGTAAAAATGTCATTTTCGTTAAAAATAAACAATACTTTCGTTAAAATTCCCTTACTTTAATCTGCTATTTTCGAGCAATATACTAATTTAAAGCAATCAGCCAAACTGAAATTTAAACTTACATGATGCGATGGACACACAATCTTAATCGACCTGATTGATTATGTTTAGATCAACATCAAGATTATATATATGTTTTCTTTTATATGAGCAATAATCCTAATCAATCTGTTTGATTAAGTTTAGGTCTACATCACAGATTATGTATATGTTTTCTTTTATATGAGCGACCTAAACTTAATCAATCAGATAATCTTAATCAATCTGATTGATTAAGTTTAGGTTTGCATCACGATGTTTCTTTTATGCGAGCAATATTGGAGAATGAGATAATCAAACTTCGGGTCTCGGAAATAACGCCAATTCAGTCTCAACTAAACACGGTTTAATTAACAACTAGATAAGATGAGTCCAACTCAATCCCTACAATTAACGACTTGTACATAAAACAAAGTTCAATGAAGGTGAAAATTTTCACAGATCTTGTACATAAAACACCGTAGAAAAATTCAATCCGCCATATAACCAAATTCCTCGAGGAAATATGTATTGCACCAGGCACATAGATAATGTAATAACCAGAGTCTAAATTCAAAACAAAGTCTCAAAAGAAGCTTAATTTCATAGGAAGTATCAATCATGAAACAAGCTAAAACAGAAGTTCATAGATAAGACAGGTTAAAAAACAAAAGACGGTCTAAAGAACAACTAAGACCAACCGGTAATGCCACAAAACAGGAGACAAAGTGTTTAGTCTTCCTCCTCACCCTCGTTCTCAGCAATGTTGAAGTATCTCAATTCATAAACATTGCGGTCCTTGTTGGATGCAATCACGCGAAGCCAATCCCTCACGTTGTGCTTCTTCAAGTACTTCTTCGTCAAATATTTAAGATACCTGATAAACGAGCAATACAAAGGTTACACACAAAAGAAAACAGAGAAGACAATTACTGCTCAACAATTGACATAAGAGTATCCATTTTTCTAACTGAAACCGTTACCAGTCAAGATATAAGACTTTCACACACTTTAAGCTGAACTTCAATTTACATTCAGAGAAATGCAACAAACCAAAATACAATTGAAAAGAAATCTAAAATTCCGAGATATGAAGAAAATAAGCCATTGCAAATTCTCTTCCCAGCATCAAAGATTTCCAACCACCGAAACAATATTGTTTTACACACCGTTAATTAGTTACAAACATCTTAGGTTCGGTTCGCGCCAAACGCGAATTTGAACCACATTATTGCTAGCCCATCGTGAGGCTAAGCCCACTCCCTCCCCTTAGTGTAGATAATATGACTGTTTAAAAAAAAAAATAGTTACAAACAAGTGAGCACCTGCATCAATTAGCCTAACATATGCAAATTATCAAGTTTCTAATTGCAACTACTACTAATCAAGGTACAAGAAATCTAATTATTTTACTTTCAGCCGCAATGTATACTCATGTAAAATGCAATAATCCAAAACCTTGACTAATTCAAAAGATTAAAACTTCAAATTGAAGAACAAACCAACGCATTATCAAATATTTGCTCAAAAATATACAAATAAAAAACATATTCCACAAATAATTACAAGCAAATGAGGTTTAAATCATTGGGTTTTAATCAATATTCAGATCTGCAAATGGGTATAAAGCAAAATGGTATTTGCAAACAAATAAATAAAATAAGGTAAGAGCGTGTGTTGGTACCTTTTGGAAAAGTTGGAGTCGGAGGTGACGGTGATCTTGTTCTTCTCGCGGGAGACGGTGACGGAGTCACCGAGAGCACCTGCCTTGCCGCCGACCTTGATGCGCTCCTGGAGGAACTTCTCCAGTGAGGCGATGTCCATGATCTTATCCTCCACCGGCTTCGCGCAGTCTATCGTGAACGAAGCTCCCTTCTTCTTCCCTCCCTTCGTCCCCGCTGCCGCCCCACGACTCATCTTTGCTTCTCCCTCTCTCTCCCTCTCTCTCTCTCTCTCTCTGCGTGTGGGAGCTGCGTATGTTAGGGTTAGCTCTTGGCTCTCAGTAGAATAAAAGGTGCTAGGGTTTTGGATTCGCGGGTTTTTATTTTATATTTCGGGTACGGGCCCAAAGCCCGAGTATAAGACTTAACTACAAACACGTCTGGGCCTGTCTACCCGGCCCAATCATCTCATAAGCCCAGATGGGTTTAACGCTGTCGTATTGGTGGTTTCTCTTCCCACGTTTCGTTTCGTCTCGGATTAGTTCCGACGAGTCAAGGGTCCACGGCGTCGTTTCGGCACCTGAGTAACTGAGTATTTTGCTTCGGAAAGCGGGAGCGGAACTGATAGATGGAGGGAGAGCCGTACGACGTCGTGCCCTGCTCCTCTGTCGCCGTCGATTCCATCCTCCGCATCGGAACGGTAAACCCAACCCCTTCCGAACTCAAGTGGAAAACAATCTACTCTAATTTCTATTTCTCCCACGTTCTTTGTTCTAAAATCCCATTAATTTCAGGCCGGTGTAATTTGGGGCTTGTGTTCCGGTCCCCACGATGCTCGTAAACAAGGTAAAGTTCCGAACTTTTCAATTGTTCTTAGCTTAAAAATGGCAAATTAATTTTGGGTTTTTTTACACTGTATCTTTTTGCCGCGGATTTAGGCTTGACTGGAGCAGCTCAGGCGGCTTTCGTGGTACAGATTCTTTCGTGAAAAAATATGTTGTCTTTGTGTTGTTAGTAAAACCTTAGAGTTATACGTTTGCTTTGGTTCCGTGAGCAGGCGAGGTCCGCTGGAGCGTGTGGAGTGCAATATGGTAAAGCTCAGATGTATAAATCCTGCTGCTTGTTTTTGTTTTTGTTTTTGTTTTCTGTTTGTTATGTTCTGAGCGGCATTGGGTTGCAGGACTCGTTGCTGGGATATGTACTGTTACTCATTGCGGGCTTCAAAGATATCGGGGAAAGAGTGATTGGGTTAGTGAGTATATCCATCGACATTGCCTTCGAATGTGTGTAATCTGTGTTTTAGGAAGAAACCCAATTTTTGGAAAGTCATTGTGATCTAAATGTGCTTTTGGAAAGTCCAAATAACGATAATCGTGATTATGGTTACTAATTCAAACGAAGCGCTTGTTAGTAATTTGCGCAATGTAATCCAACTTGCATTGCTCATAAGCTCTTGCACTCGGGTTCTATATTCTATCCGGGACACACCATTGCTGCTGCATTAACATATTTCCTTGCAACACCAGATTCACCAGCTAGCCAGCTGGATAGTGGATTTCTATGTAAAACTTGCAAAGGTTGCACTTGATAATTTGTCTATATTGGTGGTGCAACCGGATTTTGTATCTTCATTGAGTATCTAAAGAATAAAGTTTGAAATGCTAATTCTTTAAGCTAAAGGACATGTCAAGCAAAAACTTTAAAACTCTGAAATCCCATGAAATGGCAGCTTACATTTTTGTATGATTGTGATTGTATGTTTATCGCTTGACACGCTCGTTGATATTCTTGCATATGTAGGAGTAGGACAATAATAACCTGAAGAATAATATGATGTGCAGAAGCATGATGGCCTGCTAAAAGAATTGTACTTTTCCCCCTTCTGGCAGGTGAATGGTTTGGTTGCTGGTGCAGTAGCAGGGGGAGCCATTGCTGCTATGACACGAAGCTGGACGCAGGTGATTCCTATGGCTTGTCTGGTGTCTGCTTTCAAAGTTGCCACTGACTATGCTAGAGCAATTTGACATACCTCTTGGTGGAAAACTGCAGAGGAGCGCATCCAAGAGGAGGTTGTTCTCCTTACGTCATGTACTTTCCTTTTTCATCCCCTGCTTAGATCCATTTGTCTGTGTCACTAGCATTAGTTATAACTAAGCAAAGAAATCCTTTCTGTTATGTCTATAGGTTTAGCATCTATGAACCAAGCGACTGTTGATTGACGATTCCATTCTTTTGTATGCCTTTCAGTTTTTGTTTGTTTTGTACACCAGTAGGGGGGATAATAAAGATTCAGTGTTGTTGCAGATGTTCCTTTTAATGCATACTTAATGGAGAATGAATGCCCTTCAACGATACACCCCTTCAGTCTCTGAATTCTGGGTGAAACTAAACCAGGTGAGCATTGTACACGCTACAACAACAACAACAAAGCCTTTTCCCATTAAGTGGGGTCGGCTATATGAATCCTAGAACACCATTGCGCTCGGTTTTGTGTCATGTCCTCCGTTAGATCCAAGTACTCTAAGTCTTTTCTTAAGGTCTCTTCCAAAATTTTTTTAGGTCTTCCTCTACCCCTTCGGCCCTGAACCTCTATCCCGTAGTCACATCTTCGAACCGGAGCGTCAGTAAGCCTTCTTTGCACATGTCCAACCCCATTTTGTGTACGTGTTGATGCTTCACTGCCCAACACTCTGTGTCATACAGCATCGTCAGCCTTATTGCCGTCCTATAAAATTTTCCCTTGAGCTTCAGTGGCCTCCGACGGTCACACAACACACCGGATGCAATCTTCCACTTCATCCATCCAGCTTGTATTATATGGTTGAGATCTCCATCTAATTCTCCGTTCTTTTGCAAGATAGATCCTAAGTAGCGAAAACGGTCGCTCTTTGGTATTTCCTGATCTCCGATCTTCACCCTTAACTCATTTTGGCCTCCATTTGCACTGAACTTGCACTCCATATATTCTGTCTTTGATCGGCTTAGGCGAAGATCTTTAGATTCCAACACTTCTTTCCAAAAGTTAAGCTTCGCATTTACCCCTCCTGAGTTTCATTTATCAACACTATATCGTTTGCGAAAAGCATACACCAATGAATATCATCTTGAATATGTCATGTTAACTCATCCATTACCAACGCAAAAAGGTAAGGACTTAAGGATTATTGATGCACAAAATCAGTAAGGACTTTGGTACAACAGAAAGTATTAAGTTTGTGATCTTCGCTAGATTGCTCTGGTCATTAGTGTGGATAAGTATGTAAATGGATAGAAACAAGAAAGCAAACACAAGATGTACGTGGTTCACCCAGATTGGCTACGTCCACGGAGTAGAGGAGTTCTCATTAATTGTGAAAAGTTTACACAAGTACATAAGTTCAAGCTCTCCTTTAGTGAGTACAAGTGAATGATTTAGTACAAATGACATTAGGAAATATTGTGGGAGAATGATCTCGTAATCACGAAACTTCTAAGTACCGAAGTGTGGTATCGTCTTCACTTGCCTTATCTGTCTCATAGGTAGATGTGGCATCTTCTCTGGAAGTACTCTTCCTCCATCTAGGGGTGGTATCTTTAACTGGTGGAGATGCACAAGGTAATGTATCAATTTCACTTGAAGCTTACTTGTAGTTTCAGGCTTGGTCAAACGCGATACAAATTATGTAGTAGGAGTCCCCTAAGTCGCCGAGCTAGGGGATCTACTGAAATAGGTGACAGACAAGGTAACCAATCAGAGCTCCAAGCAATCAGTCCCAAATCAGAAGTTTGATTTCGAGTTTCGCCTTATTGTTCTCATTCTCCCTATCTTGCAGGCAGCATGAAAGATAAAGAGAAGAAAAATGAGAATAGATGATATGAGATACTTTTGCTTTTGAAGAAGTAACTTTCCACATGCTTATTCTTGAACTGGGCTGGAGGGTTTTCTGGTTTCTTCCAGAGTATAAGGCTGACTGAAGAATTTGAGGGTCAAAACAAATCCATCAAATCTAGAGTACGTTCGACCATGCTGATATGAGATACTTTTGCTATTGACAAAGTAGTGGATGTATCAGCACGTGTTCTGTTACGCTTGTCTCCACATGCTTCCTTGTATCCTTCTCACTTTCCCTATCTGTTCCTCAGGCAGATGTGGTATCTTCTCTAGAAGCATAAGATGTTGAAGATGAGTACTCGAGAGCAATGTCAGGTAAGTAATCAGGTAAGGGGTTCCAGGCAGTCAGTTCCTGACTGGAAGCTTGATTCCAAGTGCTGACTGATTGCTCTCTTTCTCCTTGTCTTGCAGGTAAGAACAAGGCCAAAGGAAAAGACAGGGAAAAAGCATGATATGGGATACTCTTGCTTTTAACCCTGATGATATGAGATATTCTTGCTCTGGTGTAGCTTGTTTGCAGAGGTATTATCCGGGGGAAGGAAAGCTGAGTATTTCAAGAGGCTTCGTTGGGAGTGCCCTCTCAGATATGAAGAAGGATTGAGTATTTTTGCAGGTCTGCTTGTCCGTTGAAGATGGAGGTAGACATATATAGGAGTCTCTCTAACAAGAAGTAGTAATGCTATTCCTTTACCCTGCTTGGTCATAGCACGGCAGTGGGAACTGTCAGCTTCACGTGTGTCAGAGCATTTTGAAAAAATGGTCTGTGGTATCTGGAAAGCTGATGTTGCGTGTGAAAATTACAGACAAGCTTTATCCAATGAGATCTGGCTCTCGAAGTTGAGAGAGCAGTGCCTCTTCGGTTTTCGAACAAGCAATCATGTCGGGGATCTGGCTCTCGAGATTCGGAGAACGGTGCCTCTTCGATTTTTGAGAAAGCAATCCTGCTAGGAGTCTGGCTCTCGAGATTCGGAGAGCCATGTCTTTTCAATTTTTGAGAAAGTAATCATGTTGGGAATCTGGCTCTCGAGATTCGAAGGGCGGTGCCTCTTCGATTTTGGAGCAAGCAATCTTGTTGGGAGTGTTTTCTCGAATGTGAGTAAAGGTTGGGCATGTTTGCTAGTCTACCTTGCCATGGAGCATAGAGGTTGACACACAGGGACTTTCCAATTATCCAACAGTGGTGCTTTTCCTTTACCTATATGGGTAATAATATGGTAACTAGACCTTCAAAATTTATGTGTCTAAACTTTGTTAGTGTTGTTTCTTTGCTATTCTTTTACCCTTCTTGGTCATACCGATGTGGGAGCTGCAAGCTTCATGTGTCTAAACTTTGTCAGAGATCTTTGGCAAAGTTATCTGTGGTACCCATAAACTGATGGTGCGTGTGGAAAGTGTATGATTGAACAGTAAGATTCACGTGCTTTCTACTTCACCAGAAATCTTCAACAGAATGCCCGTAATTTTAGCAAAGCTGAGTGTGCATGTGACAGGTGTTGACAAGGCTGAAAAAAGCTGGTGCCTCTTCGATTTCTGAGATCGGTCATCGTGGTCTTTGAGCAGCCCAGCTTTTGAGAAAGCAAACGCCTCTTCGATTTCTGAGATCGACCCTCTTGGTCTCTAAGCAGCCCAGATTTTGAGAAAGCAAACGCCTCTTCGATTTCTAAGCAGACGCCTCTTCAATTTTGAAGCTCCGTCGAGTGCAGATTTTTATAGAGGCTGTCATTAAGCTCCAAAGCACACTTAAATCTCCACCAATAGAAGCTCCATTCTTACACTTCTAAGATCTTGATTTGTCCGACCTCTTCTCTCTTCAACACTTTTGAAAATGTTTGGCCCCTCTGACCGTCGTTTTGATTTGAACCTTGTTGAAGAGGCAGCCACGCCTTCTCCAGACAACATATGGCGCACATCCTTCTTATCCCCTCTAGTCCTCTTACCATTGGGGATTCCGTGATGAAAAATGATATGACCGCTGCGGTGGTGGCCAGGAATCTTCTCACTCCCAAAGATAACAGACTATTTTCCAAACGGTCTGATGAGTTGGCTGTTAAGGATTCTCTGGCTCTGAGTGTTCAGTGTGCAGGTTCTGTGTCTAATATGGCCCAACGCCTATTTGCTCGAACCCGCCAAGTTGAATCATTGGCGACTGAAGTAATGAGTCTCAAGCAGGATATTAGAGGGCTCAAGCATGAAAATAAACAGTTGTACCGGCTCGCACATGACTATGCTACAAACATGAAGAGGAAGCTTGACCAAATGAAGGAATCTGATGGTCAAGTTTTACTTGATCATCAGCGGTTTGTGGGTTTGTTCCAAATGCATTTATCGCCTTCGTCTTCTGGAGCTGTACTGCGTAATGAATCTCCAAATGATCAACCTCTGATACCTCCTTATTCTAGGGTTCTGTCCAGTACTGAGGCTCCAAATGATCCCCCTCCGGTGCCTTCTCTATCTAGGGCTCTACCGACTGCTGAGACTTCTCCTAAGCAACCTTTGTGAAGGCTCCCTCTTGTTTGTTTATTTTGACTCATGTATATGTACATATTTGTAACTTATCGGAGATATCAATAAATAAGCTTTGCTTCATTTCAACGTATTGTGTTAAATACACCAAAACCTTCTTCACTAAGTGGGGTCGGCTATATTAATCTTAGAACGCCATTGTGCTCGGTCCTGTGTCATGTCCTCCGTTAGATCCAAGTACTCTAAGTTATTTCTTAAAGTCTCTTCCAAAGTTTTCCTCTACCCCTTTGGCCCTGAACCTCTCTTCCGTAGTTGTATCTTCTAACTGGAGCGTCAGTAGGTCTTCTTTGCACATGTCTAAACCACCGTAACCGATTTTCTCTCAGCTTTCCTACAATTTCGGCTACTCCTACTTTACCTCGGATATCCTCATTCATAATCTTATCATTTCTCGTGTGCCCACACATCCAACGAAGCATCATCATCTCCGCTACACCCATTTTGTGTACATGTTGATGCTTCACCGCCCAACATTCTGTTTCATACAGCATCATCGGCCTTATTGACGTCCTATAAAATTTTTCCTTGAGCTTCAGTAGCATACGGCGGTCACACAACACGCCGAATGCACTCTTCCACTTCATCCATCCAGCTTGTATTCTATGGTTGAGATCTTCATCTAATTCTTCGTTCTTTTGCAAGATAGATCCTAAGTAGCGAAAACGATCGCTCTTTGGTATTTCCTGATCTCCGATCCTCACTCATAACTCATTTTGGCCTCCATTTGCACTGAACTTGCACTCCATATATTCTGTCTTTAATCGGCTTAGGCGAAGACCTTTAGATTCCAACATTTCTCTCCAAAGATTAAGCTTCGCATTTACCTCTTCTTGAGTTTCATCTATCAACACTATATCGTCTGCGAAAAGCATACACCAAGGAATATCATCTTGAATATGTCATGTTAACTCGTCAATTACCAACGCAAAAAGGTAAGGACTTAAAAATGAGTCTTGATGTAATCCTGCAGTTATGGGGAAACTTTCGGTTTACCCTTCATGAGTTCTTACGGCAGTCTTTGCTCCTTCATACATATCATTTATAGCTTGGATATATGCTACTCGTACTCCTTTCTTCTCTAAAATCCTCCAAGGAATGTCTCTTGGGACCCTATCATACGCTTTTTCCAAATCTATAAAGACCATGTGTAAATCATTTTTCTCATCTCTATATATTTCCATCAATCTTCGTAAGAGATAAATTGTCTCCATGATTGAGCGTCCTGGCATGAACCCGAATTGGTTATTCGAAACCCGTGTCTCTTGCCTCAATCTATGCTCAATGAGTCTCTCCCAGAGCTTCATTGTATGACTCATTAGCTTAATACCCTTATAGTTTATGCAATTTTGTACGTCGCCCTTATTCTTGTAGATAAGCACCAAAGTGCTTTTTCGCCACTCATTTGGCATCTTCTTCGTTTTCAAAATCCTATTGAAAAGGTCAGTGAGCCATGCTATACATGTCTCTTCCAAGACTTTCCACACTTCGATCGGTATATCGTCTGGGCTCACTGCTTTTCTATGCTTCATCTTCTTTAAAGCTACAACCACTTCTTCCTTCCTGATTCGACGATAAAATGAGTAGTTTTTACACTCATCTGAGTTACTCAACTCCCCTAAAGAAGTACTCCTTTCATGTCCTTCATTGAAAAGATTATGAAAATAACCTCTCCATCTGTCTTTGACCACGTTCTCTGTAGCAAGAACTTTTCCATCCTCATACTTGATGCAACTCACTTGGTTTAGGTACCTTGTCTTCTTTTTTCTTGCTCTAGCTAGTTTATAGATATCAAACTCTCCTTCTTTGGTATCTAGTCGCTTATATATATCGTCATAAGCTGCTAACTTAGCTTCTCTCACAGCTTTCTTCGCCTCTTGCTTCGCTCTTCTATACCTTTCACCATTTTCATTGGTCATGTCCTTGTATAAGGCTTTACAACATTCCTTCTTAGTCTTCACCTTTGTTTGTACCTCCTCATTCCACCACTAAGATTCCTTTTGGTGTGGAGCAAAGCCCTTAGACTCTCCTAATACCTCTTTTGCTACTTTTCGGATACAACTAGTCATGGAATCTCACCTTTGGCTAGCTTCCCTCTCTCTATCCCACACACATTGGGTGATTACTTTCTCTTTGAAAATGACTTGTTTTTCTCCTTTTAGATTCCACCATCTAGTCCTTGGGCACTTCCAAGTCTTGTTTTTTGTTCTCACTATTTTGATATGTACATCCATCACCAACAAACGATGTTGATTAGCCAAGCTTTCTCTCGGTATAACTTTGCAATCCTTACAAGTTATACGATCTCTTTTCCTCATTAAAAGAAAATCTATTTGTGTTTTTGACGACCCACTCTTGTAGGTGATCACATGTTCTTCTCTATTCTTAAAGAAGGTGTTGGCTAAGAAGAGATCATATGCCATTGCAAAATCCAAGATAGCTTCCCCATCCTCGTTTCTCTCCCCAAAACCATGGTCACCATGAAAACCTCCATAGTTGCCTGTCTCCCTGCCCACGTGTCCATTTAAATCTCCTCCTATAAATAACTTCTCCGTCTGGGCAATTCCTTGCACCAAGTCTCCAAGGTCTTCCCAAAATTTCTCCTTCGAACTCGTATCCAACCCTACTTGAGGTGCGTACGCAGTAATCACATTGATGAGTTCTTGTCCTATTACAATCTTGATTGCCATGATTCTATCTCCTACCCTCTTGACATCTACAACATCTTGTGTCAAGGTCTTGTCCACGATGATGCCAACACCGTTTCTCGTTCTATTTGTGCCCGAATACCAAAGTTTAAACCCTGAATTTTCTAGATCATTTGCCTTAAGACCAACCCATTTAGTTTCTTGTAGGCACATAATATTTATCATTCTCCTCACCATAACTTCCACTACTTCCATAGATTTTCCCGTTAAGGTTCCTATATTCCATGTTCCTAAACGCATTATACTCTCTTGAACTCTACCCTTCTGTCCTAACTTCTTCACCCTCTCCCGTCCAATAGGATTAAATTACTTCTTTTGTGTGTCATGTGTAAAGTTGATAGGAGCATATGCTCTCAAACAACTTTGAGTGAAGTTATTCGAAAAGAAGTTTCTATGGCCCCTTTACTCATTTAACACTGCATCCGGGTGCCGATGGAGATACAGCAACCCTTGCTCATTTATCACTGTGATCGGGCCACACAGCGCGCCACTTACAGGTGACGCCCTAGCTTTAGTGCGATTTCGTTCTGGATTCATTTTCATAAGGATTCGACGTAACCGAGGAGTGCCGGCTGTCGACTACCTGACGCCCTTCCCCTCCTTCTTTACCCGGGCTTGGGACCGGCAATGTAAGATAAAGTACACGCTGATACCCGAAAAACCAAAAAGAACCGAAAACACACACACGAAAGAATAGGCAAATCTCTGTTTATAATTAGTAAACTAAGACGTTACTGCAATATTATAGAGCTTTTATCTTCGTTTTTTTGCAAGTCTATTTGTGATTGCATAAAAGACGGAGTTTCTACTCCGCGTAGGTTCATACCATCTCAAAACCAAATGCATAAAATAACTATTTACACTTGAACATTGCGTTTTCGTGCATTGATTTTGTTTGAGTTGGCTTCGATACGATTCCTTCTTGATATGTAAGTATTAACAATAAGCAGATGATATGGGTTGTAATTTGGTAATTAGGAACCAATGAGGGCCTAGGCTTTTTATGTGACAGATGGTGAGTGACTATCTTCTCTACCTGTTAACCTAATTTTATTTATGAAGAAAGCATGAGAAGTCAGTCTCTGCTTGAATGAATGAATACAAGGTCAACTGTTTAGGTGACGACTCAATAATTTGGTTCCTACTTTGGTTGTGAGGGTTATGCGGTTGGTGAAATATCAAAGTATTTATGAAAGATTATCAAATTTATTTTCATATTTATCAAAGTATTTATGAAAGATTATCAAATTTATTATCAAAGTATTTGTGAGGGTTAGGCCGATATTAGAAATAAGGTTTATTTTTAGCTATGTCTCTTGAAACTCGATTTTAATCTCATTTTGCTCCATACAACTCAAAAATTGCCACTTTAATTTCTGAAACTCGTAGTTCGTTCCACTTTGCATCCTAGAACTCAATTTTGATTTCATTTTGCTTCCTGAAACTTGAAAGTCGTCTCAATAAAACTCAAAATTAGCTCTACAATGCTTTACTGTTAGTTTCTTATGTGCGTTTAAGTTGGGTGTGCAGGCTAATTTTTTTTTTTTTCATCTCTTCAATTTTTTTAACTGAATGTTCTCTGATTGTTGGAAGTTAACTCATGGAGATTTATAATTAAATTTATTTCACATGCGGCATAGTCTTATTGAGTGTTGGATCCCACATATGTTTTAAGTCGCGATTTATAAGTTTCATGAAGAAGAGAGAATCCACAAGTCAAAGCAAAACGAATTTTGAGTTTTAGAAAGTAAAGTTGTGACTTTTAAGTTATATGACAAAGTAAAATTAAAATACAATTTCAAAAAGCGTAACTAAAAATATAAGGTGGGTTAAAAAAGGTAGACTGTTTGGTGGACTCGCCACTCAAAATTAAACAGGGCACCCTAAAGTAGAAATGGTACTAGTCATTTTAAAGTCTTATCAGAATCTCTTGGTACCCTAAACTAGAAAATAGTGCCCTAAAAATCAAATGATGTTGTAAATTTAACTAGGTACAAAGCAACTATATCAAATGACTTTAAAAAGTTTGGTGCTTGGTTGGTGACACAAATAAATAAAATGAACTTTAACGGAAAATTTCTGGTATTGTTTATTTTAACAAAAAATTACATTTTTTACATTAAAATGTCAATCATGATATTATTTATTTTATCTTTTATTTTGTCTTTATTGTTAAAACTTATAATTTTCAAATCATTTTCATTAATTTTCCTATAAATAAATAGGTATCAAAGCAAAAGATGGTGCTTCCATACATACAGCTATACAAATTATACCTTTTTGAGGAAACTTCTTTCTTTTTTCCGTGAATTTTACTATCAACTTTTTCACGACTCGTGATGCACCTTTGGATAAACGTCGAAACACATAATTATTACGACTCTAATGCTTATTTTTTTATACAAACAACAATGGAGGAAAAGACATTTTTCTTTTTGGGTCCAAATGAAGCGACAATGGAGGAAGTGACTTTCCGATTAACTATTAGTAAATTATCTATAATTAGATATTAAACTTGTTATATATAAGTAAAATTTGAAAAAAATATCGAAAGGGGTGTATTATGGGGGTGGAGAAAACAAGATTTTGTGATTGTGGTAAGTATTTGGGTCTTGTGTCCACCTAGGGTGGATAAGATTTTGGGTGGAAAATGGGAAAATGGATCATCTTCGAATCTCTTCCACCTAATCCTCTTCATCAAACAATTCGGGCCCTTGAAATTTGATCAAACGGTTAAAAACACAGGCCTACGTTAAAAGTTATAATAGCTTTAATCGTTGAATCAAATTTTAAGGGTCCAGATTGTTGGATGAGGAGAATTAGATGGAAGATCCGGAAAATGGGGCTATTATGGTAATGAATCCGGGTAAAAAATGGGGACAGCAGGGCCTGCGCATCAATTCCATTGATACGGGCTAATCCAGTGTGGCGCCGCTCACAATAGGACTAAAATAATGTGCGGATGTGATTTCATGAGAGTTGCCACCCACGGTTGTCACTCCTCTTGAGTAATGATTCAATGAGCCTCGCCTCTTGGGTTACTTTTAAAATCCAATGGCAAAAATACATTTTAATCAATTAACAATAATAATAAAATCCAACAACTCAAATTTAAATTCAACATTTTAAATAATATTATTAATTAATCCAAATTTGATCCAACGTCAAAACCTTATAAATACCCATCCATTTGCATGTAATCCATAAAAAAATTCGGAGAAAATTTTCAGAATTTGAATTTTTTACATCAAAACAATTGTAAAATAAAATAATATAGATTATACAAAAACTAATTCTAAGGTTGTTAGCATACAAAAAAATATTAAAGAAATACAAAAATTTAACAAAATATAAGGTTCGGGTGAGAATTATAGGTCATTAACCCTTGGAGGAAAAAAGTGACTAACTTCATACATAAAAACAAATAATTAAAAATATGAGGCTAAATTTTGGAGATTTTGCACCCGAATGAGGATTCTCTCTCGATCCTCTTGGTGAGAATATTGAGAATCCTCAAATCGTGTTCGTTTATCGTACATCATGCAGTTAGAAATCATTTTAAATATTTTTATTTAAAATTAAACATAAATATAATATGATGAAAACTGATCACACAATATATAATGAACGAACACGATTTGAGAATCGTCGAGATCCTTACTGAGAGAATCCTCGGAATCTAATTGGTCTCTTTGCTACGCCAATCAACACTTTCTTTCATCTCATATATTCCGCAATTTGGGTTTCGGAAAAGAAATCACATTTCCAGATAAACACGTACCCACGGTCCCCCTCTCTCTCTCTCTCTCTCATCTAGAGTCTCCACTTTATTTGCCATCTTCTTTCAGAATCTCTCCCTCTTTTGGCTAATATTATATTATAATTTATAACATTGCCGCTCATCAACCTTCTCTTTTTCCAAATTATCATCGTCACTACAGATCCACAGTAGGATAAAAAACATGGGATCGATTTGATCTCTGAGTCGTTTTCTTTTCTTTAAATTTGCTCTCTTGCGTGAACATGGAGGGAGAATATCAAGAAGTAAGTATATATACATATATGTGTTTGCTTGAATTAGACAATGTTGATATATATAATATGTTTATATAAATAGTGTTTTCTCTAATTAATGGTGTTTATTTTGTTCCATGAGAGAAGGTTTACATAAGGAATTCAAGAGGAGTGGAGCTTTTTACTTGCAGATGGTTGCCCTTTTCATCTCCAAAGGCCCTTGTTTTTCTTTGCCATGGTACTCCCTCTCTCTCTCTCTCTCTCTCTCTCTCTCTCTCTCTCTCTCTTCTTTCTTTTGTTTTTTTCAAACTCGAGCAAATATACTATTCTAACCAACTCGGCTACGTCCGAATCTGCATCCCTGTTTGATGGGAGCATGCGTGGATATTAATCGGTGCTCATTAATGGAGTTGCAGGGTATGGCATGGAGTGCAGCGGTTTCATGAGAGGTATTAAATATCATCTTCAATAATTCATCTTCCTCGTTTTCCATTCCTTCTTTCTTCTTTCTTAATCTCCATTACCATTACTTCTTTAATTAATCTGGCATTTAACTTTTAATTATAGTGTTAAGACAGTAATTTCCCCTTCAACGGTAAAACGGGAAAGAAAGTTTTAGGGTAACTTTCACCTTTCTTCATCTCCACCTTTTTTCTGCATGAAAGGTAAAATGGAAGCATTTTTGCTCACGATCATTTAATATGGTGTATGCTCATCACTATATTAATTACCGTTAGATGAGCTTAAATTTCAAGATTCGTATAGTAAATAAGCACAAATCTCAAAATTCAAATTCATTTAACGGTGATAAATAAGATGGTGAACATACATCATATTAAATAGTAATGAGAAAAAATGCACTCAAGGTAAAATACCCTAAAATTAGGGAAATCAATTCACGAGGTAATAATTTTCAAGCTAATCGATGGGTTTTTTACCCTAGGAAAGTGATTTTTGCGATTTTTTTTCTCCCAACGTACTCTATTATTTTCTAGCTTTTGAATTAAGCACAAAACGACAAAACGACAAAACGAGAGTGAAAGTCACTACATTTATCCAGTAATTTGCCTCTCAAAAAGGGCATATGTCTAGTCGGTTATGTTATCGAATCAAAAGATGATAATATCTTTTGGTAAATAGGGAAAGAGACTAAGAAGACTCTTGCAAAAGTAAGATTTTCAATTATTTCTTTGTAACCTCATGTTTTTAGCACAATATTTTAAGATATTGACACAAAAATTAACGTTAAACTGTGAGGTAGCTAAGAATTCATGAAAATTTTCACTTTAAGAGTCTCTCCTTACCATTTCTCATAGGGAAATAGGCGCATGTGAATTCTGATGATATTGTTGTCTCATATGCTATTTGTGCCCTGCATTTGTTACGATTCACAAAGGGGAGACAAGAATTAGAAAAGAAACACAGCGCGGATAAGCTTAAATCATTGCCAAACATGTGTGTTGCACCGTCCCTTTCATGTCCTATACCACCTACGCGGGATTATTATTGCCCACACTCTTCTTACTCCCTATGCCTACTGCACTGAATGACTGCTGCCATTCTGGTTCAATGTTCAATTATTTGAGGCACAACTGACAACGTGTTTGTGTTTTTTTGGGTCAAATGATAAGTTTTGTTGGACTATCACTGACGGGGTTAAACTTACGCCGTCGTATATAATAGCTTAAATTAGAGGAAATTCCGCTTTTATGAACAGTAAATAGTGGTCATGATAGATATGGTCCTCGCATTCATCTGTTTGTGATAAAATGTTGAATTTTAAATAGTTTCTACGTAGACCAGAAACAGTGAGTACTGGGAGGGACACCATCTTGCTTCGATTTTTATGAACAAGGGAGCGAGTTTCTAGCTCAGCTACATGTATCCCATCGAATCTTTATAGCTGGCATTTAGTAGGTCAGTTGGGAAAAGGATCATCGCCGATTTTTTTCCTGGAATCTTAGAGATCATGTGATTGCTACTATTCATCGTATATTGTACGGTCAGAAATTATTTTAAAATTTAAAATTTAAAATTAAATATAAATAATACTTAAAGAAAACTAATCGCACGATATACAATAAATGGTCACCATCACAGAATCTCTAGGATTCCCAAGAAGCATCCTTTTCCGGTCAGTTGCCGTTGTCTATAATGTTAATTAATAAGCTATCAAAACGTCCTATCTACTTTAGACTTTCTCTTAAATAATTGCCCTAATGTTTGACCACAGTTTTTTAGGAATAGGATCCTCATTGGATTCCTTTCGGATTTTTTTTGGGTATCATGGAAATTCTATGATCGTGATCGTTTATCGTATGTCGTACGGTTAATTTTCGTTAAGTACTATTTATATTTATATTTAAAATGATTTCTGATCATACGATATAGGATGAACAATTACGATCACAAGATCTCCAAGAAAATGATTCGGCAAGGATCCCTTTCCTTAGTTTTAGCATAACCCTACTCAATAATTTAATTAGGTCTGGTGATAAATATTTTTAATTTTTAGATAAAGATTGATAACGATAAATAAGTGACACATAACAAATATATTGTACGAGAAACACTTGCTTGGATCATGTACACTCCTTGCATGTCATATATATCAATTGCATTTACAACATGTGCCACTCACATAAATACATATAGCAACAGAGACAGTTGCAAATAGTACGTGTGAATGCAAATTTTTCTCGTCAAGACATTTTCGACCTTTAAATTTGCTATTTGAAAATTATAATGTGAGGTGTGCTTTTTACTTTCAAATTTATTATTTTGGGCCATCATCCATGCAGACATTCAACTGTCATGTCGCATGGACTAGGTCCCAAATTAAGCTGAAATTTTTGGGCAACCGGGTTTGGTTTTAGTTGGCAAATAAATTTTGGGCCGTAGGGTCTCTAGTATTTAAATATTGATATGACTTGAAGAGTTTATTTAATTGGAAATTTGAGAGATTTTAATAGATTTATAAATTTATGAATTTTTACGGAGTTTATGGGGTGTATTCAATTGGAATTTTAAGGGATTTTAATTCTTTTAATGAATCTAGGGGTATTCAATCAGGATTTCAAGTGATTCTCTGAAATTCTAGGTCTATTCAATTATACTTTTAAGATAATTTATTAAAATCCTTAAAAATCTGGGTGTATTCAATTAGGATTTTAAAAAAGTTTATAACATTCTAGGTGTATTCAATTAGAAATTGATTTTAAAGAATTTGAGAAAGTTGAGGAATTAGAGGGAATTGGAGAGATTTCGTAGTGTATTTTAATCATCCACAAATCTCACATCTTCTCATGAGATTTCAAGGGAATTGAATTAAAATTTTATATGTAATTTCTACAAATCAATTAAACTCCATAAAAATCCATGGATTTATAAATCCATTAAAATATCTCACATTCTCAATTGAATACACCCCTATTAATTGATTTGTAGAGATTCTATGTAAAATTTTGATTCAATTCCCTCCAAATCTCATAAGAAGAGGCGAGATTTGTGGATGCTTAAAATACACTACAAAATCTCTCCAATCCCTTCTAATTCCTCAACTTTTCCAAATTCTTTAAATTCTAATTCCTAGGGGGGTGTATTCAATTGGGAATTTGAGAGATTTTAATGGATTTATAAATCCATGGATTTTTACGGAGTTTAACTGATTGGTAGAGATTCTATATAAAATTTTGATTCAATTCCCTCGAAATCTCATGGGAAGATATGAGATTTGTGGATGCTTAAAATACACTACGAAATCTCTCAAATTCCCTCTAATTCCTCAACTTTTCCAAATTCTCTAAATTCTAATTCTAATTTAATACATGTGGAATGTTATAAACTTTTTTAAAATTCTAATTTAATACACCCAGATTTCTAAGAATTTTAATAAACTATCTTAAAACCCTGATTGAATACACATTGAACTTCAAATAATCACTTAAAATCTTAATTGAATACCTCTAGATTCATTAAAAGAATTAAAATCCCTCAAACTCCCTATTGGATACACCTCCTTAATTGAATACACCTGAAATGTTATAAACTTCTTTAAAATTCTAATTGAATACACCCGGATTTCTAAGGATTTTAATAAACTATCTTAAAATCCTAATTGAATATACACTGAATTTCAGAGAATCACTTAGAATCCTGATTGAATACCCTTAAATTTATTAAAAGAATTAAAATTCCTCAAAATTCCAATTGAATACACCTCCTTAATTACTTTTTGATTTTAGTGTTAACCATTAATTGATAAATTACTTCGATGTGCTATGGTCATGTACATAGAGTGTGGGATTCGCCTAGCTAACGCGGGCTATGCCGTGTTTGGAATCGACTACGAGGGCCACGGACGTTCGAGAGGGGCTAGATGTTACATCAAGAAGTTCGAAAACATAGTCAACGATTGCAATGAATTCTTCAAATCAATTAGTGGTTAGTATCCAATACAATTACGAAGTTTTTAAGTGTGACGATACAAAGTTATTTTAGTTTTAAAGAAAGCGATTTTAAAATGGTATCGCAGCGGAGGAGTACCGGGACAAGTGCAGATTTTTGTACGGAGAATCCATGGGAGGGGCAGTTTCCCTGTTGCTTCACAAGAAGGATCCCACATTTTGGAATGGTGCTGTTCTTGTTGCACCCATGTGTAAGGTAATAGTAACACACATTACATTTTACGTTTAGTTATTTCGTGTGTAAGTTCTACTCGCCTAATCCCACCATCGGGCTAAAGTTTTGCTCACACTTTGCGGAACGGGACTTGATTGCTGAAGAATTAGTAGCACCCCCTGCTGATCACCAATCACGGCTGGACACGTGTCCAATCAACAACTTGGACACGTGTCCAGTCATGATCGATGATCAGCAGAGGGTGCTGCTGATTCTTTCAGTAGCCAAGTTCTATCCCAATTTGCATGTAAGTTTGGATTTGGTTTTGTTGGTGAAGCTTGGTTCACCAAATTAAACTGACCCTTTTTTTTGCGTCTAATATTTTGGTAGATATCAGAAAAGGTCAAGCCACACCCGCTGGTGATCAATGTATTAATCAGAGTGGTGGAGATTATTCCCAAATGGAAGATAGTACCCACCAAGGACGTCATTGATTCCGCCTTCAAAGATCCTGTAAAGCGCGAAAAGGTGACAATTAACTCTACTCTAAATTTTGTACCAATCCGAAAACGTTCCTTCTACGAGTCCGTCAAATTTACCCTAACAGAAGTTTAACGATTCTCTCGGATTTGTACAATTTGCAAAACTCAATACCAATTTCGATGCAATCGAAAATACAGGAACGAAAGTGAATCTTTTGCGAAAGCTGCTGGAACGAGATAGCTTCAAATTTGTAACTTTTTTTTTCGAAATGTTAGATGGAAATGGATCGAGTTTAAATGTTTAGATGGTGTCCCTTTCAGATAAGGAGCAACAAACTGATATATCAAGACAAGCCAAGGCTTAAAACAGCACTGGAAATGCTGAGAACTAGCATGACCCTTGAAGACACTTTGCATGAGGTATTTTCTTGCTTCCATTTTATTCAATATATTTTGACCGACACACTATGTTGGCCAACTGGTCTAACTTTCGTATGCCGAGTTGATTCAGTAATAATGCTAAACTACTTAGATTGCTAATTGACCCGATTAGCGTTGATTTTCGGGATTCATTTGGGCAGGTGAGGCTACCATTCTTCGTGTTGCATGGGGAGGCAGATACAGTTACAGACCCAGAAGTGAGCAGATCACTGTATGAGAAAGCCAGCAGCACAGACAAGACCATAAAACTGTACCCTGGAATGTGGCACGGCCTAACGTCGGGAGAGCCCGATGGGAACGTGGAGGTCGTCTTTGCAGACATCATAACTTGGCTCGAGAAGCACACGAGTGATGACAACTCCGTCGTGGTGCAACCAATCCACACGTTTAAGAATGGCATTCTGAAAATGAACGGCACGGCATCTCCACCATCCCAGACAACCAAAAAAAAGCAGCGACCGCGGACGCCATCATATTTTTGTGGGTTGAGAGGGCGCAGATTGCTACATCACTCGCCAGTGTAACTCAAAATTACGGTGTTTCCATTAGAGATGTTTCATGGACCTCTCTATAACAATCTATCTCCGAATATCAGATACACTTAACTAATGAGTATCGTACTTTTAGAAAAATGATTTCCACACATCTTTGTTTATTTCTCTCGATCCTTCTTTAATGTCTTCGATGCGAAGTCCAAAAATCAAAAGAGGTGCATAGGGGAAGAAAAGGTCTTTCACAATAGTGACCTGATATGGTTTACCCAAAAGCAAGTTCACTGCCAAACGTAGCAGCACCAGCTGCTAAAAACTCTCCCTTTAAATACATTTACCTCGCCGAACATGGGGCTTTTGGTGCATACAAGCATCTTTGTTTGAAGGTTGATATGTAACTAGTGAAATGGATCAATAATTTTGAGAAGCTAATTCAGAATACAAGAAGTAAATATCATGAAAATTTATGTAATCTTATCAATGCCGCCTCTAATGGAGACCGGCGGCACAGAAAAGAATAGGAAGACGGAAAAGAGAAGCTCTCGCTGTTCTATTAAGCTTTAAGACGATAACAACACAGAACGAACAAAAGGACATACAAACGGGTGCTGGAACTTATACGCTACTGTTTTTGCTACTACTGCTGCTGCGAGATCTTTGCTGCTGTATTTTGTCTGGGAATTGGACGGGAAAGAGAACGAAATAAAGAACTGTCTTTCCCCGTTGCAGTTTTGCAAGTGAGAATTCAAGTATATTTGCCAATTGCCATGCCAAGACATTAACATCGGGAGATATATTACAGGGCTGTGGTAGCGCCTTCTTCCTTGTGGTCACCAAAGATGCGTTTCCTGAAGTCAGAGACCATGAGAGGGAGACCCTTTTGAAGGGACACCTTTGGTTGCCAGCCGAGTAAGTCTTTAGCCTTTGTGATATCAGGTTTCCTCTTGTGGGGGTCATCCTCTGTGTTCGGCCTATACTCGATCTTTGCTGCTGGGTCGATTGTTTCTTGCACCACCTGCAAGCACCAACCAACAAACAAGCAAAAAATACAAATTAAGTGATAAACCAGAAAATTATTAAGCTGCAACATTTGATTAGGGATATCATCTGATCTTAATTTTACCTTTGCAAGTTCGAGCATGGTGAATTCACCCGGGTTTCCGAGATTGAAAGGTCCCACATGTTCACCTTCCATCAGACGCATCAGACCTTCCACCTGTTGTGGATTGCGATACACAAAACGGCAGTGTCATATTACTTTTCAGCATCAGCAACAAGCAGTACTAAACCAGAAAATCACTTATGCGTGGAAGAAACTACTTTCCGCTTGCCAGCATAACAGATAAAAGCACACCCCAAATGCCCAACTACGAAGTATTCTATCCCAAATCACACTTGCACATAAGAAAATCTCACTTGCAAGAAAGTCTACCGGAAATTGTACTACTCTATACCTACTTAAACAGATCGCCGCCAGGCGCCAGATACCCTATATTGGACTGTTTACTTCCTCCAATATATTTATAAAACTTTCAAAAGAAACATCGTGAAAGACACGAACATCCTGCTTTTCCGAGGTTTACTAGTTTTGATTCTGAAAAATTCATATGACTCCTCCGAGCAAACAACGATGGTGCAAGAACACAAACAAGTCAACCCAGACTTACCAACATAAGATGCAATTAACAAACGAATGTTGATGATTACTCTCATACGAAAAAACTGATCGAAATGCAAAACATTGCCTAATTAAGCTTAAATCAGAGATGAAGTGCGCAGCATGTGCACAAAAGCATCAATTATATTTATCTAATCTGTACAAATTTTAGTTCGCAAACAGATTTCAAATGCTTTGTACGATGCACATGGGCAACATAACATTCACTAATAACTTTTAATCACCTTCTTAGTCTCTAATCTTGCACTATAAAATTTTCACATGGCTCGATACTATAAACCCTTAAAAGAAGCAATTTGAAGTATTAAACCGCCAAGCTAAGCACAACGCAACAAAGCAAACATAAACAACACCGACTTCTTAATATATGGTATTGAAGTAGACTCACTCACCAGATCAGAAACATATTGGAAGCTCCTTGTTTGCTTCCCGTCACCATAAACCGTCATCGGTTCTTTCCTCAACGCCTGCATTATTGCCACCAACCATCCCGCATTTAGCATTAAAACAAACAGCTCACTGTTTCAACGAAAGATAATCAAATATACAAGCAATTTACCTGAGCAACAAAGTTACTAACAACACGGCCGTCATCTATGCACATTCTTGGCCCGTAAGTGTTAAAAATCCTAGCAATCCTGACCTGCAATGACATACCAAATTGCAAACAAAAATCTTTAGTTCTAAGATTTAAGAAAAACAAGTTCCAAAGATTTCTAGACACCTGTATTAATATGATCAATAAATGTGAAACTTGCAGTGTTTAAAATATCAATATAGGTGAAGATATCGATGTGCAAATTTATACAAATATTGATGGATATTGATATCCATATCTCCCTTGATGGAAATTATGAAAATTTGCAATACGTGAGCATATCGAGTCGTCCAGATTTAGTATGAAAATTTCTCATAAAAATTCAAGTTCGAATCTGCAATGACTTTTGGCAAAATTTCAGTAGTGAATCGTTAAATATTGTCAATATTTATTGATTTTTCTATATCTCGTCGATACGAGGTAAAATTTACATTTCACTCCCTTTTATATAGGAAAACTGATAAAAAAAAGCTTGAAAACCTTGAATTTTAACAATAAGAACAAAATAAAAGGTAAAGTGAATAGTACCATGATTGATTTTTTATTGTTAAAATATGATTTTTCGTTAAAGTGAACAGTATCAGAAGCTATTCGTTTAAATTCCATTTATATTAATTTTTTTTTTTTTTTTTTGACGAAAATATCAATAATTTGGTTGATTTTTTGAACATTAGATCCATGTGACGTTAGTAAAACATTCAAACTTTGCATTTATAAATGTGACCGGTAAATGTGAAACACGGCCAATGTTACCATACCTCAACTCCAGCTCCTCTGTGGTAGTCCATGGTCAATGTCTCGGCCGTACGTTTTCCCTCGTCGTAACAACTTCGGACACCTGTCATCCATTCGACAGCCAACTACCCTGTTAGGTAACAGACCAAAAACTCTGTGCACCCTGTCAGATCTAGACCGACTCTAAACCTCATAACGCCTGTCGATTTTACATTCCTGCCCTCCCCTAATTACTTATTTTACTGCCAATCACCATTGGTCATGGCGGAGACGTGGAGAAAGCACTAATCCCCACCGTCCGATGAGTGGACCCGCAAATCACGGGTATCCCGTTCACCGTGGAAACCGACCGGATCCAAGGAACGTTTGGCCACGTGGCCCCAACCCACCTTGTTCAACGTACACTAGACTCCGTAACTTGTTCAACGTACACGCCCGTCCCGCGCAGTTTAGACTAAACGAAAATCTTGCCGCTAACGTGCGCCGTAACGACAAGTAGAAACGGGTAAAGAAACGGAGAGAGAAGAGATGATGTTGGGAAACTCACCGATTGGATTAACGTTGCCCCAGTAGGTTTCAACCTGAGGGTGCTGCAGAGGATCGCCGTACACCTCGCTGGTGCTCGTCAGCAAGAACCGCGCGCCGATCCTCTTTGCGAGACCCAGCATGTTTAGAGTCCCCACCACATTGGTTTTGTGCATCTCCAAAGATTCAAAATTAAGGCTTCCAAAAAATTTACAACAATAATTGGAACTAAAACGTTACGCAGACATGAGTTAGGTCAGTTGCCGATCAAGCAATTGTCAAGCGGTCACATTGGCCAATTGGTCAGGCGGGATCACTCTTGTCAAGCTCAAGAGACGAGGTGATGTAACCGCCTGACCAACTGACAAAGACACTGTTCTGTACCCTGGCCAATTAATCAAGGAGTGTTGGCCACCTGACCAATTATCGACCGCCTCAGTCAATTGGCCGCAACAGCAAGTCGGCCATGACCGCTGCACTAATTGATTGGTCAGGACTCTGCAACTACTTAAATGTTAAATAAATTTTTAAAAAAATGACGATAAATTGTAGTAGGAAAGGATATAATGGTCTTGACAGGGTTGAACTTGTAATGAACAGGGGAGGCAGGGCAAGCGAGATGGTAGATCTGGTCGACCTCGAGCAGAAGAGGCTCAACGACGTCGTGCCGGATGAGCTCGAACCTCGGGTTTCCGAAATGGTGCATCACATTCTCCTTCCTTCCGGTGAAGAAATTGTCCACAACGATCACGCTGTCGCCTCGCTCAATCAGACGGTCCACAAGATGCGATCCGACGAACCCGGCCCCGCCAGTCACGACGATCCGGAGCCCCTTTCGTTTCAGCCCCAGAGGCACCTTGCCGCCAGAATTCCAGCTGTTCAAACCGAACCGTCGGTCGTAGGCCGGCTTGTAATGGGCCGTCGCCGACGAATCGAAGTCGTACCGGACGTACTCGTTCGAGATCGGGACGTTACCGCTGGCGTACGGAGAAATAGGGGCGGAGGACGGGAGGAGGGTGAACACTACGGTGGCGATAGCAATGCCCACGAGGATGAAAACGAGGCGCTGCTCTCGGAGCAAGTAGTGAATCGGGCGGGTCACGGAGGCCCACGGCTTTGGGGGTTTGGGCGAATAGGTGTCCGCCACCTGTTGGTCGGCTTCGTGCCCTCGGAAAATCAGCTCCGAACCCATTTGTCGGAACTGCGTCGGAAGAGGAGGAGTGAGTTTTGAGAATCTGAGTTAAACGAGTTGGAATCGCCGGCAACTCGCTTTGTGCCGGGTTTTTGTGATGCAGTCTCACTCGTGCATGTGCTGTGGGTATTTAAGCTGTAAGGGGGTGGGAAATAGGGTCTGGCTTTTGGCGGTAATTACAAAACGGCACTTGGCTCCTTTTTCCTGTTTGAAAAGAAAACGGTTGTCATTTGGTGTGATTTTTATGGAAAAGGAATTCATTAGTTTGTCACCTTTTTTTTTTTCAAATAATTATGTTAGTGCATTAAATTGGTAATTATTTAGTGAAAAAGATTGAGGGATATTGAATCGGCATTAGGATACATATTTATTACAATTTTCGTCAATGCGATAAAGGTAAAGCGTTATCTGCCTTTGTCATGCAGTAGAACAATCTATTGGTGTTTTTCTTCAACTTTAACAGAGTTTTCAAATTTGAATTACGAAATAACAAATTCCAATACCAATTTATGATTTCAAACTTCATTTTATAAGTTAATCCAAATTCTTCTCTCTTAATGCAAATATATTGTTGTATTAAAAATATTTATTTTTAATAGTTGGGTGATTTGGTAGGCTGTGGATTTGGTTAATGTATTTCGATTTTTTCATTGATTGATTAACTAATTGTAATTAATAACCATCACGAAAAAGAAAAAAAAAGCCACTAATTGTTAATGGTTTAACAATTTAACATTGGTGGTGGTCACTCGCCTTAACTAGGGGCAGTGAAGACCATGGTCTAAAATATCGATATTATCCCGATATTTTCATCGAAATTTCCGTGTTTTTGGATTACCGATATTTCCGATATCATCGATATTTTAGACCTTGATAGGAACTCTATGTGGTATTAAGTCACTCATGTATCTTACCATGCAATGTATAAAATGTAAAATATTGTACTAATTCATTATATATAAATGATTATGGTGTGTTTAAACTTCTTTCATTAATTACTACATATTTTCTACACTCATAATGTTTGACAGCTCGCTATATAATCAACTTAAATCAGTTAAATCCATTATGCAATGCATTTCCTTCCAATTTTTTGTAATAAACTAATAGATAATTGACTAAATAAACATCATGCAAAGTTTCAATAAAAATTCCCTAAGTTTTTCTTACAATTTCCTTGGTTTTTATTCAATTTTTATCGATATCGATAATATTCTGATATTTCCATCGAAATTTTCGTGTTTTTGGATTACCAATATTTCCGATATCATCGAAATTTTAAACATTGGTGAAGACTTAGGGGGTGGGGAATTATTAATTTTTCAGTTAGATATTATGAATGTCAAATCAAATCCTTCTGGGCACGGTTCATTTGACATGATTGAAGGTGCACTACTGTATCATTACCCAATACCCGTGTTAACCACGAAATTTTGATTTCTTATATGCCATGCAACCACCCAGTAAGAAAGTGTTAGGCCCTCTCCAACTGAAAGATCTAGAGGGTCGAAAATCGTCTCCAACTAAGTGCTAGGTTAGAGGGCTGTGGAATTTGAGAGGGCTCCACATAATTGGAAAGGGCTAAAGGGCTAGAGGGCTGAGCACTTCCAGCCAGCCCTGGGCTGGCCAGAATTTTTTTAAACATATCGGATTTCCTGTCAGTTATAACCGACAGGAATTCTTAAGAAAAAATTCAAGCGTTGCATTTGAATTTTTTTTTTTACAGTTTTATTATTATTTTTTATTTACTAAATTTTTCATATAACTTCTATTTTTTCCTATAACTTTTATTTTACAAAATTTGTTTCATATTTTTTTAAAATTCCATTTTTTCCTATAACTTCTATTTCACAAAATCTGTTTCACTTTATTTTAAATTCTATTTTTTCCTATAATTTTTATTTCACAAAATTTGTTTCATATTTTTTTAAATTATATTTTTAAATAATAAATTATGTTTGGCCCTTGGTTGGAGACGGTTTTTTGTGACAGGGCTAAAACGAGCCCTCTGGCCCTCGGTTGGAGACAAAGGCAAATATGGCCCTGTACTGTTCATTAAAATATTAATATCTTTGAGGATCTTGAAGGGCCAGAGGGCTAAAACGAGCCATCTAGTCAGCCATCAGTTGGAGATGGCCTTAGATATACGTTTAAGAGTTTAATTGCTAAAGATTTCAGTATATAATTATACATGTACATACTAAAGTATTCCAGATCAACGAAGTTAAAACCCAAGTTCACTAAGGTTACAAAATGGAGTGAGCACTAGTGTATCCATAAATAAGTCGGACGTGCAATTACTTGTAATTATTGTTGGATCAAGATGCTTAATAAAATATCTTAAAGATATTGAGGCAGAGCGAGTAACTTAAAAGAAACTAGCCAAAGTAGAGTCGCGGATTTCTTCTTGCCCAAAAAAAAACAAAAAAAAACCCCACCTAGATCGGTTGATGGGAGGCAAATGTAGTCTCAATTATTCAAGGAAAGTAGAAAGTACATATTACACATCACACCAAGACCTCAATGATTTACGTTACGGGGAACATTTGTATTTGGTAACAAGATCCATGTATGTTTGTTTGTGGCGAAAAACGGTGTCATTATACTTTGAGCATTATAAAGGCAACACATATCAAGTTATGGATTTTAATTCAAGATTTTTACACAGAATCATGACCAAAAAGTATACAATTAGTGCCACTATTATTTAGGAGCAGGACTCACCATAAAGAAATTTTCTCATAAATTAATTATCCACAATTCAGAGTCTTAAAACCAATGTTAATGTTTATTTATTTTTCTAATATACAAACGATATTGAGGAAAGAAGATTTGAAGTCAAAACCTTATATGCAAAGAAATGTTAAATAATTAAGTTACAAATTTCTTGTGATAAAAATGGATTTTAAAACTTATGACAAGTACTGTAGAATCTCTAGTTCCAAAAAGGAGATCATTTTCACACTTTTTTTTAACCTTTTACGCATTCATATGTAATCATGTTTGTTGTTTTCGTTTGACCTAACTAATCCAATGACCAAAAACTAAAGTAAACATGTGAAATCACAACTTCCCTTTCATGGAATGCGACGGATCTCTATATTCAAAGGAGGCAGCGGACTCAGAGACTCGAACGGTTCAACAAAGAGAGAAAGAGATTCGGACAATTCAAGTTTTTGAATTTTTGTGAAGTGAGCTAATGGTATGAGCTAATAAGAGCCCTAAACAGGAAATTAAGTGATATGGAACACTCGATTTATGGGTTTCAGACACAAAAATGGGAAGTGAATCTCAATCTCCCTTCCAAAACTAAACCAAAAATAAGTTTGTGGTGTAGTCTTGCTGGCGACTTGAGTTGTGTGCAAACTGGAAACATGATTAAAAAATTAACACACTACAGATTAACCAAACGTATTAAAGATTGAAGGACCTCAGCAGTGCGGATTAATTAGTTTTATAAAACTGGTGCAGTCTGGAGGACAGATGTTGATCTTGTATTTGGAGGTTCATAAATCACAAGGGAATGCGCATGTTAGTATATACTTATTAGGATCCTCGCCGGATCCTCTTTGTGAGGATCCAGTGATATTTTAATCACATATATTCATCATATATCATACAATCAATTTTTGTCAGGTACTATTTATATTAAATTTTAAATAAAAAAATTTACAATAATTTTTAACTGCACTATATACAATGAACGAATGTGATTAAAAGATCCTCAAAATCCTCACAAAGAGGATCGGCGAGGATCCTCCTGGCTGCAGAATATGGATTCTTCTACTTCTTTGTATTTTTCATTTTATTTTTTTATTTTTCTAGTTTTCTATATCTGCAGGCTACATGTCACGCATCAACTTTTAGATCGATGGATTATAGAATATAGACACGCAACTGATACACATTGCTTGTGCCTATTATCATATTGATGCAACTGATCACATTGCAATATAAAATATGTGGTACAAGCTATAGTTTACTTCAAATTAATCGAAACTATCGGTCTATAGGAAAATATTGTGGTACACGTGAAAAGCCAACATAATTATTTGAGTTAAACGTCTGTTTGAAAATGCTGTTAAAATGAATCAAATCACGTTCTAAAAAGGTTGGTTAGAAAAATTTAAAAGTATCTTTTGGGTTATAAAATTAGGTTTATGAGATAACACAACGAAAGCAGTGGGAAAAGTAGGGATTGTTCAACGATATAACCCTAAACAAGGATACGAGGCAACCTCAAGTTTATTTGATAATAAAAATTAAAAAGTGTGATTACAACTCCGAAAGTTGTTTAAACACTCCTATCAAACCCTACCTCCTAAAGAAAAATAAGGCTCGAGCCTCACAGGGAAGAACTTAGAGATTTCGTCCAAACTGCTTCTTCTACGGCCTATGCTTGTCAAACTGCTCGTAAACTTATCCGCTAACCAGTTTACGTCAGGAGAAGCACTTGCTAGATGTTTATTCATAAAAATTGATGGTAGATCCAATTCAAATTTCTACTAGTTTTTTTTTTAACCAAATTTCTACTAGTTAGGTTGACATAAAGAGACACATAGATAGGAAACAAATATCTTTATCGATAATATATATATATATATACACACACCAATAAATACACGCACACAAAATTGTTTTATTCACTATATTTAGAGATTTTGGTTGAGCCTTTTTTGTGTTTTAAAAATGAATATCCTGGCAAACTAACATAAATTTATGGAATACATTTGACCAAGTTGGAATTTTAAATTGACCACGTAACTCAATTGCTTTAGTTTTTTTTTTTTTTTTTGGTAATTTATATAAAAGTCCAAGTTGTTGCTTTTTTCTGTCCGACTTTTCGGTCTTAAGAATGTTGGCCTTTAAATGGGTGATTGCCCTTCTCTGACCCTTACTGCTCAACCTAAAAACAAGTGGCTAATGTGGTCCACTTATTGAACGGGGTTCTTTTAGGCACTGTGTGACCAACTGTAGCTTTTAAAAGTAGGTAGATAAAAGTCTTACTTTTGAATCTCTCAAGCAATATTAAGAGCATTTCATCTTTAGGCTTTAGCAAATAAATTGTAAAGAATAAGAATTAGGTCACAATAAACTAATTGAGTACATGTGACCCTAAAGAAAGAGGATGCCGCCTCAAAAGGTCAACAAATGACCTAACCCTACAATTAAAGGCAATTTGTTGAGACTTGAAGTCATTTGGACGCTTCATTTACCCTCACATCCACCATACATATAATACTTAATATTTGGTTCCACCATCTAAGTTAATTTATGCCTAACATGATCACATACTTGACAAAATCTTGAGTGTAACCAGTGTGATATATTTTTCTGTTTCTCACTCTCATCATATGAATCTATCCACGGATTCGTACCCTACTCTTTTGATTTTTCGTTTACGTTTTTCATTTTTTAGGTTTCGTTGTTAAGTTAATTTACTCCCTTTACGTAACCTAACAATTAGTCACCGTGCCCTTGATGAATATGGACACTTTCCCTTTCTTTTTTCTTTTGGTCAATATGGACACTTTTTCCCTTCCTTTTTCCTTTTGGTCAATAGGGATACTTTCCCTTTCCCTTTACCACTTCATTATCCATGCACTCCTCGATCGACTCATACTATTTGGTACCAAGTTTAAGTGAAAATTTGCTTCGGTGTATCTTATAAACATGAAGTTTTAGTCGTTAAATTTTAATTATTGAATTTTTAACAAAGACTTTAGCCATTGAAAAATATCATAACATATTGGAAAATCTCAAGTTTAAGTTGACAACTAATATGAATTTAAGTTAAGTTTGACAAGTAATATGACTAAAAGAACAAACCAAAATGGAGGGACCTCCCTAGGGTCGGGGGTCCTTTGAAATAAAAATATCACCACTTTTAATAATGAGATAGAAGGTGAATTTCTAGTTTACTGGGTGGTGGTCTTTTTTGTTTTCTTTATCTTTTTTCGATTTTAATTTTTTAGTTTTAATTTCCTTTTTATAGAAAAAGAATAAAAATAAGTACAAGCTGGTGGTCCAGTAATAAAGAGAGGTCTTGGGTTCGAAACCTGTTGCCGGTGTGGAAGCTAGATTTGTGGTCAGGGAGATGCTGAAATGCCTTTATGAGTCTTCCCGGCCTTTAGAAATTGTGGATAACCTTGATTTGCCACCAATTGTGTCATTTTTTAAAAAAATTAAAAAAAGGATAAAAATATTTTTAAGTGTCCGTGTGGGTTATTTTAGTACCATGGGTGGCTTGCTTTTGTTGGATGGTGTTAAAATTGAATATTGCATGTATAAGCAAATGCTCTTTACCAATTGAGTTTTGATCCCTTTATTAGACGTGGTTGTAAACATGAACCTTCATAGCTCAATTTACTTATGCAGATTTCATTTGGTATTATTGTCGGTTATGTCGTTTGAATGCCGTTTTGGTTATATGTTTATTTAGGGTGGGTTGTGTCGTAGTAGTAGGGTTTTAGCCTTCTAGGTGCATCATGAATGTTAACGAGACCCACAAATACAGGACTTGGTTTGCACGTCGGAGGAGAAGTAGCAGTCATATGCAAGTAACGCTGATGACGCTGCGTCATACACGTGGCATGACTTCCCACGTTTCCGCCAAAATTGGCCACTAGCCGCCATGATTGAGCACAAAAATAGTACTAAATTGACCATTCACATATCAGACTCTGGCAGATCCACTAAATTCATCTCCAATGGAAGAGATTTTTCAGTACGATCGGCACACGAGATGGTATATCACATGTTATTATACAAATTGTAAGATTTATGTGTCAAAAAGTTAATATCTTAAAAAATAAAATTTTCCACCACTTACATAAAAACACGTGGTGTACCACTCGTGTTCCCATCACGTTTAAAAATCTCTCCTCCAATAGAGATGGATAAAAGTCTAAAAGTAAGAAGATTATCTGATTTGTCCAAAAATTCATCTTTAACCGATAGTTGAACTATAATTTTATAGTGTCCACAAGGCTATTATTTACCGATATTGCTAAAGTTTATTAAATGTGTGATCCTCATCATCAATCATACTCTTTTCAAGGAATATCATTCACAATGCAGCTATAGGCATGCCGATGTCGTTGAAATAACTATAACAATGAAAATATAAAGTCTTACCTCGTGTGAAGGTTCCTTTTATTGGTTAGGATTTTGTTCTATGGTGAGAGTGGTTTTAATGCTCATCCATTGAGCCCTAGCAAAAAGAAGACCATCATATTTTTATTTACCAAATAAGAATATAATTAGTTTTCGAAGAGAATAATATCATTTATGAATGTTATTTTCTTTGAGAAAATTTGTAGGTTTAGAGTTTGCTCCACTGGAGTTTTGGTCCATATATTAAAAATTCATGAATACCAATTTATAAACTCGTTACAATGTAGATCAAAGGTTATTTTGGAAAGAAAAAAAAAAACACTAGTGTTAGAACTTTTAAAACAAATGATATCAAGGAGCAAACAAGAGACGGAAATCATAACAGGGTTACCAAAATAATCATTTCTCCGCATTAGGGTTGTTTTCATTGCCTATTCTATGACCAACGACCCAAGCCTTTTAATTAAACTAGTCCTCCCACCCACCAGAATTAGGCAGCTTGTAGTGGACATACCCTAACCCTAACAATTCTTCCTCTATTTTTTTTATAAATTTGTTAGCTTATATATATATAGAATTGTCACATATGACTGCGATGTGCAACCTTTCTCATACATGAAATTCTGGGGTTATCAGGCACATCAAACTTGAATTAACGTAAAATAAGATCAATTCATTCACTTGGTGCCAAGTTTATTAGTGAAAGTTTAGCAAATAAATACAATTAGGTACCTTCTAATTATATTATTTATTGTTTATTCTTGTTTTAGTTTATATATCATTATCAACTTTGTCTAACAAGTATATTAGTATGAAGCTAAATTATTACAAACATGAGGTTTTGAACAAACAAAAAGAGAAAAAAGAAAGAGGATGCATGGACTGTGGAGGAAAATTTCGACAAAAGTTGCTTACTTTTTCTTGGCAACCAAACAGCCTCAATGGTACGATATTCTTCACCTAAACTTTCCAAGAAAGCCTTAAGCTTTTCCAGTTCTTATTGGGGTGTGGTCCCCACGAGATTCAAAATTACATATTTAGGTTTTTTCCATTTTTATTTTTTTACGAATACGGATAACATTCAAAATAACTATATAGCGTTTTAAAATTGTATATGTCACATCCCGATCCAGGCCTCCATCATATTTCGGGCTCGACTCTACCGTAGCACGATATTGTCCTCTTTGGACCCTGACCACGTCCTCATGATTTTGTTTTTGGGAACTCATATTAGAACTTCCTAGTGGATCACCCATCATGGGATTGCTCTCGCAGATATTATCGGCTTTGGGCCCCGACCATGCCCTCACGGTTTTGTTTCTAGGAACTCAGACGATAACTCCCTAGTGGGTCACCCATCATGAGATTGCTCTCGCGCGAACTCGCTTAACTTCGGAATTCTAATAGAACCCGAAGCTAGTGAGCTCTCAAAATGCCTCGTGCTAGGTAGAGATGAAAATATACATATAAGGTTTACATGATCCACTTTCCTAAACGATGTAGGATGTTACAGTATATATGTTATGTTACTAACTATTTATGACATGGAAAAATACCAAAGGCCGGGCATGTTGAATTTATTGATATGTGGTCTACGGAGTTTTGAATAATCTCCAAATTCAGTCATTTCTTTTAAGTTAAACTTTAAATTCACTTGACTAACAGAATCTATTCGGAAATTCAAAGTTCATTGATGACGGGTTAGTAAAACCACAAACGTACCTCTCATAATTTTGTTCACTTAACGATGGCGATGCCGTCACTTCACATTGGTTATGTCATCACTTACCACTTATTTTCGGCCGGTAGAAATAGTTTTTATGTTAGAGGTAAAACTGTCCAATGCTTACAAATTGACGGTTCTATTTGTTTGACATATAGATTTCTGCAAATAAATTGACCGTTCTATTTGTTTGACATATAGACTTCTGCAAATAAATTGACCTATCAAGGCTACACAAAACACAAAAGATGAACTGACATGGGGGCCGTCCATGCACTCCAAGCACTAAGGTCGATTAACTTGCTGTCAATTTTCTTCCTGGAAAACGACTTCCAATATTATCAAGTAAAAAGATCGAAGTTGAAGTCTGCCTAACTCAAATTCTTAACCTCACAAAGCCAGTTGTTTTATTAGCAATAAAAAAATACTCGACTATTTTCTTTCCAAAACTAACGTTGTCGAATTCTTGAAAAGGCATAGACTTTCAAATTTAGTGTCCTTAATTTCAAGATATAAACGTTGAAGTTGTATGATATCAATCCAAAATTAATTAACAAGTCTCACAGTTAGGTCTAGCCACATATTTAGATAAAAAAACCATTTACGCATAAAGGGTAATTGTAAAAAATTGTACATATCATAATCAACATATCTACTCAACTATGTAATTTTTGTAATTTTGATGAGAAACTTTTTCCTAATCCCAACCTGTCAATCACAATTTAGTTATTTACACAAATAATGGCTAGTTATTTGATAACAATAAAACATAATAACAATTACTCAACATTAAAAATTAATTGAGGATAATATAAAATAAAGACTTGGTTCATGATTGATCTAAGGAAAGACATGGTTGAATTTGATGACATGGAAGAATATTCGAAACTCCAAATTGGCTCCAAGGCTGCACAATCCTCGTCGTAATTCCGGTGGAAGTTTGAATAGCTCTATCTCTCAGAGACGGTCTGTTCTCAATGTGTGTGTGTGTTTTTTTTGTTAAAATTTTAAGAGGATTAGTTTGTGACATTGTCACGTCAAGTTATTGCCGCGAATGTATATATTTATATGATTACAAACTTTTAGGAGTAAGGAGTTAACCAATCCAATTAGGGCTTGGATTAGGAATTCTCTTTGTCGGCAAGGAAAGCTACACTTTTCCTTTTCTTTCTTGCACTTGTCGGATCTCCCATTCCTTGGACTTTTAGCACAATTACATGCGTAATAATGGAAAGACCAAATTTGAGAACCGATTAAAGCTGAGAAATCTGTGTGTTCTTACCACATACAGTCTTTCATTTGTCGCCTTCATGTTACGTTTTAATAAACCCTTGCCAACAACTTCAATAATTGCTCGTTAACTAAAATAAACAGTATTAAAACGTACACATATATTTTGTATCTTTGTAGTTTCACTTTGTTTGTTTGGTAATATTAATTTTCCACACGACGACGTTGAATCGTACCAACCACTGCAAACATGAAGAAGAAAATAAACATCTGCAACAACAAACGTTGGCTGAATTTATGGGCCACTTTTGCGAACCGAGATTTCTTCGGATATCGTAGTCAGCGGACTCAAAGATGAGGGCTGTTTAAGCGGAAAATAGAGTCGGACTCTTGTTTCGGGTATGATGTGCTAATGAAGATTATAAATTTAAAATGAGTAGTCTGAATCTCTAAATCTGTCGGTCCAGATATAGAAATCCGTAGAGGATCCCAATTCCCAAATCTTCTTTTGCAAGCACAGGTGTGTTGACGTGATAGATTACACGCCCCGCAGCACACACCGACATTGTGTTTGTTGAACCCAGCTCCAACTCCTGGAACTAACTATGGTCAAACTGTAGTTTATCATGATTGATAAGGTTGTTGAGTCTTTTATGTTGGACAGCGTGACATCCTCGTTTAAATCGGTTGAACTTGTGATTGTTCTCAAACATTCAATATGACCACTTAGGTCAGGACTACACTGCCATGATATTGAAAGTGGTGGGTTGTTAGTTAGAACTTGTGATTGTTCTCAAACATTCTTAGGTCAGGACTATACTGCCATGATATTGAAAGTGGTGGGTTGTTAGTTAGATATATGATAGATTCATATAAAAAATTCAGTGGTTAAGTTGAATGTAATATGTTGATCGATTTGCTAATCACCTATCACTACAAGAAAAGTGATCAACAATTACTCTAATGTAACAGTTTAATTTAGTAGTAATTGCTGGAGTAACAATGATGTTGCAAATAAGAAAATTGTGCCAAAAGCTAAAAATAAGTAATAGTACACCACAATGGTGACTAATGCATTAATATATATATATATATATATATATATATATATATATATATATATATTTGTCACTATTTTCTCATTAGCAATATTATTATTAAGTTAAACTGCTAACAGGTAACCTATCCAAAAGAATTTGTTAAAGTAATGCAGTTTGTAACTTGTTAATTTGCTTACTGAGCTTATTGGCTTTTGAATTGTATATTTACTTGCTGAGTTTATTGGTTTGTATAGCATTTTAATTTTATTTTAAGTATAGTTTTTTTAAGTGTAAATAGGCATTTATTTATATGATATAATAATAAATTTACTTAAATTCACCGAATTCGTCTAGACTCCTGGACTTTAAGCCACATCCGCTGACAAACTAGCGCCTAGCATATTTCAGAACCTTTAATTAAACACAACATATGTAGTCATAATCTTCTCTTCCTACGAATTAGGAAGGCTTCCCAAGCCAGTAGTCGCAAGTTTGTTAACAAGAGCCAGTGCATTATTGGTGATATGCGTAACTTTCGAAACCCTATTTTGTAGCAATTTGACTTGTTTTCCTTTGTGACCCTCAAAGCCATCCAAGCAGGTGTCTCCATCAGTTAGGGCAGCACTGAGCCAGGTTTTCAGGTCCGCCATTTCCGAGCCGAATGTCGTTTTAGTAAGCGTCCTGAGAACACCGAGTGATTTGTGAAGCTCATCGATCGCGTTCAGAAAGCACTCAATGCAGTCGGACAAAGCAACTTTGTTTATCCCTTGCATACCACGCCTGTGCTTTTTCAGAGTTACCTGTTGAAGAATGTAACAAATCTACATGTCGGAAACTTACAAAACAAAATACAAATATATAAGTGAACTGTTCTACTACTAATAACATATAGAACCAATTATTATTTTTTTCGATAAAACCCCACACTTATGCATGTATTAGCAAGTGGTTAAACGTCAGTTGAGAACAACCATCGGTGTTAATTAGTAGTAGACCCACGCCACTCGTTTCTCTTTGAAATTTTGACATTACCAAGTAATGAGCAGCACTCTTGGTCTCGCTCAATGAAACTGAAACCCCGGCTCGTGCCCACCTGCTAGGGCTGTTCTTGGCCAATGTCGAAAACGATGCCAGTGAGTGGATGCAAAGGTCTCGATACCTGGTCACACTGCAGGCCTCTTGAACATAGTTTTTGTTCCCTTTTCCAGATACCAATTGAGTTGAGAAACTCAGCCACATTACAGGAAAAATGAGTGACACGAAGACGTAATTGGTACAAGATGCCATTTTCATTGCGGAAGGAAAAATAATTTTAACCTGTTTTTCTCTGTATATCGAAGAACTGAAGATAGTTAAATCGGAGAAGATGATGAAATCTGAGAGGGTTAAGCTAGCTTATTATACAGGGTCCTAGAGTGTGGGGATTTTTTTCGTAGGCGAGAGGCTGGTGAGTGCAGTAAAGAGGCCAACTGGAAAGAGAGGGATATACTGATGAGCAGAAATCTTAGGTTGAAATGGTGAAAATCATGTGAATGGGCTGCAGGGAATTGATTATTATGATTAAAGATTAATAGGATCTGATATTTCGGTGCTTTTCTAGTATTTTAACTATTAAACAAATCGTATCTATGATCAAAATTAAAGAACGAAAAACTTTCGAACAGAGAATTAGAATAGTACTTCGAAGCATTATAAAATTTTCGTATATTAATTAGACTACAACAAGTTAGATTGATTAATATGAAAACAAATAAAGGCAAATATTCAAAGGGATTTAAATTTTAGCAGCCACATAAAGTGAGGTTAGGGAGATTATGTTGAATATAAAGTCTTAACAATACGTGGTTAAGTTCGGACAATATTTACGTGGTTAGGAGTAGACTATTGATTTGTTTCTCTAAATATATGATTGGTCTAGTTCAAATGAATCAGAACAATTAGTCTTATTTCACGTGAATAAATTAATTTAGATCTTTCATGAAAAATGTTTTGCACTATGTATCATTATCGCACTCCCTATCATTACAATTTTTAGGAAAACTAATGAAAATAACTTGAAAACTTTGAGTTTTAACGATAAGGACAAAATAAAGGCTAAAGTGAATAGTATCAGGTTTGACTTTTTAGTGTAAAAATATGATTTTTCATTAAAGTAAACAGTATTGGGGACTTTTCGTTAAAACTCCCTACATTTTTCTCATGATAGCTAAATCTTGAGCCAAACCCTTTTCTCCCATCAACTTCTCTCGTTTATTTAATTTCCTTTGGCAATTGGTATCAAGTATCTTTTCATATCACATGCAGATGAGCAATTTTTTGGTTGGATTGTCGTGTTATTAATGTGTTCATGTAAAATGGTCCATGAGATTGATAGAACTCTTTATTTTGATCTCTGATAATAAAAATCTATATTCTTGTTAGATTGTCAAGTGAACAACCACGTAACCACCTTTTTTAAACGTATTTTTTGTCAAACCAAGGGATTTAAGACCTAGGATTGAATTCAAAGGCAAGCCACTTCACTTTTTATGGGACCAAACTTTGGGTTGCTTACATTATAGGCCGAACCAGCCCAACCAAACCCAACGCTACCAAGGTACCCAACGACGTCGTTGCATCTTGATTTCCTTCGTAAGATTCAACGGTTCGGATGCGCCTAATAATAAACAACCTAATTTGCCTCGCGCGTTCAGTCATCACCTTCCTTCGTCTAAAACCTCACGCAGAGACAGAGCTCCCCAAAAACCCTAAACTCCCAAAGGTAATTTCGTTTAAGTTTTCAATTAGTTTGAATTATCTGACGAATCCCTAGGATAAATTCACTCTCTCTGTAATCTAAATGCGTATACTTTTTTTTGTTTTAATTTTTTTTGCAGTATTAATCACAAAGCTACGAAGCTGAAATTGCAAACGCTGAAACTCAATATTCTTGAAATCCATGGCTCGCTTCAAAAATGTAAGCTTGAAAATTTTCGGTTCTGTTTGGATGTCGAGAAAATTTGAATCAAAGAGGTTTTTTTGTTGTTGTTAATTTTCTCGGAAACGTAGTTGATTGTTGTGTTTCTGAAAATTTGAAAACAGAAGAAGAAGGTGTTTGTGAAGCCGGTTTCGACGAAGAAGCAGGCTAATGTGGACCATATCACAGGGGATAAAATCCCAAGGAGCTTTGTGTTTTCCAGATGCAAGTTGCCTGGTCCTCTGAGGCAGCTTCAAGCTGATTTGAGGAAGCTCATGCTTCCCTACACTGCCCTTAAGCTTAAGGTATGCAAATATTCGTTCCGTCTTTATATATTTCGCAATGCTTTATGATATTTGATTTGTTTAAATTTTAATTGATTAGAAGAGATGAGGTAAGAATCTGAAGTAAAGAGCTGAGCTTTTTCCGCAATGTTTTTGCAGGAGAAGAGGCGGAACAATCTTAGAGACTTTTTGAATGTGGCCGGGCCTATGGGGGTTACACATTTCCTCATGTTGTCGAAAACTCCAACTGCGCCGTACCTTAGGGTTGTGAGGACACCTCAAGGCCCAACGCTTACATTTAAGATACAGGAGTACTCTTTGGCGGTTGATATTGCGCGGTCTCAAAAGCGTCCTAGATGCCCGGCAGATCTTTTTAAGAATGCCCCCTTGGTAATCTTAATCAGTTGCAATCTGCTTAGGCAAATTCATGTAGTTTAAAGTTTCACGAAAAGGATATCGTAAAAATGGGTTCTAACGAACACTGTTTTTTATTTTGTAGATTGTTCTTTCTGGTTTTGGGACTGGAGAGCAACATTTGAAGCTCACAACTATACTGTTTCAGAACATCTTTCCAGCCATTGATGTTAACACTGTAAGTTCACGAAATGATACCAACCAGTTGTCGGATTGAAAAGGATTTATGTTCCCCGCTGAGTGTGGTCTTGCTGTGAATGTTTCAGGTGAAACTTTCTTCATGCCAAAGAATAGTGTTGCTTAATTACAACAAGGACACAAAACTGATTGATTTCCGGCATTACTCCATAAGATTACAGCCTGTGGGTGTCTCCCAGAGATTAAGAAGATTTGTTCAGAACCATCAAGTCCCTGATCTAAGAAATCTTCAAGACGTGAGTGACTTCGTCACAAAGTAAGCCTCCCCCCCAGTTTCCTTTCCCCCGCTGTCTCTAATTGTTTAGTTATTTAGTTTTCTATTATTGGGTTTGCATTTTGAAAGTGGATTAAACTTGATCTTTTATCTTATTCCGAAGGGCTGGTTACGGATCAGAAAGTGAAGCGGATGATGAGGCAGCGACCGTGACTTTGGCTAATGATCTAGGTAGGGTTAATCGGGCTTCCTCAAAAAGTGCTGTCAAGCTTCAAGAGATAGGACCCAGAATGACCCTTCAACTCATGAAGATTGAGGAAGGATTGTGCACCGGTGGAGTCATCTTCAGTGAATATGGTACGTTAATCTTATCCTGTCGTACATTTCTTGTGATTTTGACAGTCTGCTCTATGACATCATGATCAAGAGAAGACGAGTGACAATTATATGCTTATGCTTTTCTTTGGTTAGGAAATGGCGATGGGAAGAAAAAGGAAGGCAACCATGAAGACGAGGAAAACGATGACGAAGATGAAGAAATTGATGATGAAGATGAGGAAAATGATGAAGAAGATGGTGAAGATATCGACGAAGACTAACAACTCCAGAAGCTGTCTTTCCTGTTGTACGTTGATATTCCTCCGTTTGTAATCGTCAACTATTTGAGTGTTTGCAGTCTATTGAAAGCCTGAAATTTCAATGCACCCATCAATACATATGTTTTGAGGATCCAATCACTCATATTACTTCTTTCATTTGCAATTGCAATGTTTGCTTTCTGCAACTTAGTCTTTTTATTGGTTCTACTCATTTGATGAATTGGCAAGGATGAAAATCCGAAACTGCGCACAAATAATACCGGTTGCAAATTTAATAAATAGTAGAACTGAGTGGACACTAAATCAACAATAGAATTTTTATTAAAAGTTTGTAACGGTTCTATTTGTGCATTCTTCCGCTGTAGATATTGTGAATGACAGACCGTTCAGAAATTATGTATCCAAAATCCTATTACATTTACTAATCGAAAACGAACAAAATTGTTCAACTTAACTTAATTCTTGAAAACTTGGTAGGCAATCAAATGGAACAAAACCCCCCAAAGCACCTGAACCCTCAAAAAAGCAGTGAGCACGCCGCCATACATTTGCAGAAGCCATTGCTCGAGTCAAGACTTGGTGCGAAGAAGCTCTTCGGAAGGAACCTCAAGTGTTGCTCCCGCATGATCTTTATCCGGCTTCACTTCTGCAAAATTCAATCAGAGTTTGAACGTTAAACAAATCTCTTTGGACTGCTGTTGATGATACAACTCACCAATCTCAACATCCCGGTCTCTGTCGCGGTATCCCAAGGAGAATTTATCATATATAGCCAATATTTACACTTTACTTTCGTAAATATCAGTTTTTATAAAAACTATCAAATATATCCAAAATTTCATTGTAATAGACTTTAATACCCTCAAGTTGTTCGGTGACAGCAATCATGTTGTGAGTTTGAATGAAAATGAATTCCAACGATTTTAGGTGTTGTGTAATTTGATTTTAATTTGTAGGGTAGTTTGGTCTATTTAAAGCATGTTTTATGCTATGATTGATAGTTTTTATAAAAACTGACATTTATGAAATTAAAGGTTAAATCTGGCATATGAAAAGAAAAACTAGTATGCGAGAAAGTTAGCGTGAATAACTTGAGATACCGCTGTAATGACATTGGGTGTAGCAACATTTCTCTCCTCAATCATTCCTTATACTAACTTACTAATGCCATTTTATTGGAGCTTCACTGAAGCAAAAAGCATATCAGATTTCGGCACCAAAACAAAAACCAATCACTGAAATTTAACAGAAAATGCACACAAAAGCAGCCCACACAAGCATTTTAACAAACACATTCAAGGCACTCAAACGCCATCGATTCTTCTCCAACACGTACTTCCTACGACTTCAACAACGGAACGGATTTACGAGAGAGATGAATTGGAAGTGAAAATTTACCGTAACCGCCGCGGGAATTGAGCTTGGCCTGGATGATCATTTCGCTGATGAAACGGGAGGCCTCGCCTGCCTGTTCCAGGAGACTCTGGATCTCCGCCTCTGACGTCACGTACCTGCTCTCTTCGAACTTCTTGCGGACCTCCGCCGCCGCGCCGTTCAGCATCGTCACGTCTCCGGCGAAGGACTTCCGCGTCGCTCGTAGCAAAGCTTTGTACGCGTTCAGTACTTGTGCTCTCGTCATCTCAGACTCGCAGCTCCGCCCCTCTCAAGTCCTCTCGGGCCGTCTTTTGCTCTGCTGGTACTTTCTCCAAGCACGATGTCGTTTTTGTCAATTTTTATTTTTCTTTTCCTTCAAATTTAGTTAATACGATGGGCTATTTCAGTAAAGCTGTTTTCCTTTTGGGCCGGCGGGCAAGTGTTAGTAGTATGTAAGGTCCTTTTTTTTTCAAAATTTATTTTTTTATTAATATTAGAGGGATCTCACCACCACCACCACCTATTGTTGGCAGACGCATCATACATGTACCTTCTGGATCAAACGGTTACACAAAAACAGAGTCAGTGACTTCAATAAATGCATTCGTGAGAGGTTCTACTCACATTGGGTGTTTGAACCCTTAGTCGCTTGCACTAAACCCACCTCTTGCAGACAGTGGCGGAGCCAGAAATTCATGCCACAAGGGGCCTTTAAACTAATGAAAGAAATTAGAAAAAAAAATAGTAATATCATGGAAAATTTGAATCAAACGAGTGATGGAGCTTTAAAATTTGTATGAAAAAATTAGTATTGAGAGATGTCATAGTAAATAGAACATGTGTTGACATCTAACGCAACATTAATAATAATGTTATAACTAGCTCAATCTATTATTACGATATTTTTCTTTTAATATTATTGAATCATTCTCTTGAATATATATACCTTATTTTATATGAACTAACAAAAAAATAAGCTATTATTACGATACTTTTTTTTTAATATCATTTAATCTTCCTCCCGAATATATATACCTTGTTTTATATGAACTAACACAAAAATAATTGGTTTAAAAGAAATCAGAATGTTAGGTTAGTTATATATGATAATTGGTAAAAAATACCAAAAAATAGCTTTTCGTCAGCAAGCATCGACCCCAAGACCTAATGAAACCTTTAAAACCTAACATACCAACATACCACTTGCACATTACTGCAAAATTTACTACATAATCGATATAAATTTATTTTCAGGATAGGCCCTGGACTACCCTAGTCTCCATGTGGCTCCGCCATTGCTTGCAGAGTCATTTCTTTATTTTTGAGAGGGGTTAGGCCATCTCCAACCGACCCTAACAAAAGGTCATAGGGCTAAAAATAACTTGGAATGACACGAAAATTATCTTTAACCGAGGGCTTGTGAGCCCCACTGGGTCAAAACCCCCAAATCAGGCCAGCAAGCTGGCCATTTCCAGCCCTCCAGCACCAGAATGTCAAGCTTTACATTTTGCCAGCCCTCTAACTTAATCCATTTGAATGCCAACGACTACCTGATGTCATGCTACCATTGAAATTTGAATATTTTTTGGACGAATTTGAAAAAAAAATTCTAATTTTTTTTCCTACAAATACCTAGGTCATTCCTACACCATTTCTCACATACTTTTCACTTTAGCGTTACTCACTTTAGCAATATGTGTCACTCAAAATCCTATCAAAAAATTATTGAGATTACATAAATATAAGAAATCTGGAAAGTTACTTATGTTAGCGACATGTGTCTCTTGAAATTCTATCCAAAAAATTATTGAGATTATATAAAGATAAGAAATTTGAAAGCTTATTCATTTGACGACAAGTGACACTCAAAATATGTCTGAAAATCTTATTTTAATATGTTAGTTTAATTTAATTAACCATATTAATTCAATTAAAATAATAAATTATGTTTGGCCTATGACTATTTGGCCTCCTCGGTTGGAGATGGCTTTTTGTCAAAGGGTTAGGTTTGGCCTATGCCCCTTTTAGCTTCCTCAGTTGGAGATTGTATAAAATACGATCTGACATTGTTCATTATAATATAATTTATTGCAGGACTGTAAGGCTAAAGGAAGCCCTTTGGCTAGACCTGTAAACGGGTCGGGTTTATTGGGTTTGGGTCGGGTTCAACCCGACCCGTTAAGTTAACGGGTCATCCAAACCCAACCCGTTAAGCTAACGGATCACCCGTTAACAATTATTATTATTTTTTTTTTCATAAAGTTTATTTTTTTCTTATTAAGACTTTACTAAAATTGCTAAAATATCTTCAACTAACGTGTGGTAACGGGTGTTAACGGATCTAACGGGTTGACCCAAAGTGACCCGTTATTTAACGGGTTGTTAACGGGTTCACCCGTTAACAACCCGACCCGTTAAGCATCCACCCAAATACAAATATTAACGGGTTGGGTCGGGTCGGGTCCAAAATGCCAGGCCTACCTTTGGCCCTCCTTGGTTGGAGATGGCTACAGGAATCTAAGGTCATCTCCAACTGAGGGCTGGCCAGAGAGCTCGTTTTAGCCATTTGACCTTCTAAGAAATTAATACTTTAATGAACAGTACATGACCATATTTGCTTCCATCTCCAACTAAGGGTCAAAGGGCCATATGGCTCGTTTTAGCCATGTCACAAAAAACCTTCTCCAACCGAGGGCCAAAGGGCTATAGGGCAAAAAATAATTTAGTATTTAAAAACTACAACTTAAATTCAAATCCAACTTAAATTGAATGTTATTTAATGTTGTTTCATATTGTTTAATGTTGTTTCATGTTACTTAATTTAATTTAATGTTATATAATGGTTTAGGAAGTTATAGGAAAAAAATAGAATTAAAGAAAAACAATTTAAAAAAAATTTGTAAAAAAAATTCAAAAATAACAGCTAGCTGACATAAGCTAGCCGTTATATTCAAAATTTTCCATGCGATTTGTGTCTGTTATATCCGATACTATTTCTTTTATTTCTCTTGGTTATAATCAACAACATTAAAAAAAATTCCAACCAGCCTGCATGCGACCAGCTCATTGGCCCTTTGGCACTTTCAAATTCCGTGGGGCCCATGAGCCCTCTAGCCTAGCTCTAGGTTGGAGACGGTTTTCGGGTTATTTTCGGCCCTCTGACCCTCTGGATCTTTCGGTTAGAGATGGCCTAACTAGTATGATATGTTTAAAGAACAATTGTGGCATTATTAATATAATGGTAATGTAAGTTCAGCCCGGTCTACTTTCGGAACCGGCGAACCAATCCGCACGCTATGTTTGAAAACCCTACAAACTCACCAGAAACGTCCATATGAATTCATCCTGCATTCAGACGTTAGCGAGTCTAATGGCACATTCATAATCCTTTGCACACGATTTTAGAATGCAAAAGTATACACCAAAACCTCTCACTCTCAAAATGTGATTAGAGCATACACAGATTCCATCAGGTTGCCAACATCCTTCCTTCTGAATAGAAAGCCGATGCCTAAATGATACAAAGGAACTTTTACTTACCGAGAAAAAGGATATATAGAAGCCGTTTGTATGCTCCAATCAATTCGGCTACCTCAGTGCTTCAACCATTCTGCAATCGTGTTTCTTACGCCGACATCTGTGATGGGACTTTTGATCCACGAATGTATTCTCCCCCACTGTCTCCATCATAGAATCAGCATCTGAAGCAACATGGGACACATCAATATATATATCCAGTTGAATCAAACAATTTGGAAAACCTAAGGTTACGATTCTCATGAATACAAACACAAGCAAAAGACCTAAACAAATTACCAGATTCTGTGATTTCCCAAACTACTTGACATTCTTCTTCTTCTTCTGCTGATCATTTTACTATTTTCTCATATCCATATATTTGCCTACGTTGATAAGCTGATAAATCAAGACCGGAACACGAGCATCTACCCGAGGGTTTTCATTTTAGATCATAATATTGTTCTTTATAACACCGGCATAAAGAGACTAAAACAGTGAAAGCAAACACCCTGATAGATCATCTTACTCCAAAAACAAAAGTCGGTCTTATAACTCAATCCTGACCATAAAGATACGTCTTTGCTTGTCCAGATTATCTCAATCTATAAACTAGTAATGCAGAAACAACTTCATCGTGTGCCCGTTCTGATTACTGCCTACCATATTCAAATACTGAAATGCATCACTAGTGATGCCACTATATATATGTTCAAGGTTCAAACCAAGATCCTGCTAGTTTACTAACCGAGCGTAAGAGCAAGCGCCACAGCCTTCAATTTCGTGGCTTACCCCCTCATCCCTCATCCTAACCTTTCATTTCTGCCAAAATCTATGTTCAGATTCTATCTACCAAACAAACTCGAATGCAGAGAACTATAGCTAAACAACATTCGCCAATCTCGTTCCTGAAACACTAGAATGAAACCATACCATTGCACATGTAAAACAGATGTACACAAATACATATATGCAAATCCGAAATGCTTCATTGTGCTTCAAATTAAAGTGTTTGGACAAAATGTACCTCCAAATTGATCGCTCCAAAACAATACCCGAGTATCCTCCTCCTCCTCATCAAACTCATCGCCATAGCCGAACTCCGCGTCTCCGCGATAACCCGGTTCACTGCCATAGCCGGACTCATTCCCCTGAGCATCAAAACCCCCAATGGGACCAAACCCAACACCCACATTCTCCTTCTCTCCACTCCCCCCACCTCCATCTCTCTCCTTCCTCTCCTTCCTCGCCTCACTCACATCCGACGCCCAATTCGCATCCCCATTCCCAAACAGCTCCCCACTCGAGTCCGTCCCCACCGCCACCGGAAAATCCGAACACGTCCCATACGCCGCCGAAGCCCCAACGGAACAGCACCTCCGGGTCCCACTCCGCTCACTACTCCTGCCGGAAACCGACCTCGACCCACGACGCCGCCGCTTCTTCGCGATTAACCGGAAGCTCCCGTTCCTAGTATGGTGTCCGCCGGAGATCGTCCTGTCGTCGTCGACCAAGGTCAGCCGGGACATGTCGACGGCATCGATAGAAAAAGAAGTCATCCGGTTGGAGAGGCAGGGGCGCTTGGTGTGGACGACGAGGCCATTGGATTTGGGATCGGAGGAGTCTAGGGTTTTGGAGGTGGGCGTGGAGGTCTGATGCTGCTGCTGCTGCAGCTGGAAAGGTCTCCAGCCATGGAGCTGGAACGCGCAGGAATCGACGGAGTGCCGTGAATCCAGGGATTTGTGTGACATTGGGATGAGGATTTCAGTATTTAGGGTTTAGGGTTTATGTAGGAGATGGAGGATCGGGTTCTTCAGCTTACTTGGAGGACTTTCAGGATTTATCAGAGGATTTGGAGTTTTGGAGAAGACTGACTGTTTTTTTTTCTGGAAAATATGAATTTCTGAATATTTTATGTTTTTTAATTTATTTTTCTGGTGAAGGATGCAGTTCCCACGCGCGGGAATGTATGAAGTTGACACGTGTCACGTGTCGCGTGCCCAGCCTTGTTATATTATTGTGTATTTTCTTCTTTTTTCTTTTTTTTTCTTTTTTTTTTTCTTCATTGGAGAGATATATTTTTGGTTGCAAATTCCTTGTTCTTGTTTCAAATTAAAATTCATTCGAAGACGCCCACAGGTGTTCAACCATGTCATTTGTATGTCACTCCACACAAAATACTCCCTTTATTATAACCTCATTTGTTTTTACTTATGAGCAGGACCGATTCTGAGATAAAATAGTTATGGATCATTGTATAAAAACTCATGCTACAAAGCTAATTTATATGCAAATCAACAAAATTATGAAAATAAAAAAAAATAATTTAGAGCAAACCCGACAGAACAAAACTAAAAACATAAAAGCGATTTCTCTAACGCATATGAAGGCCATATTTCTCTTATTCACATGCACAACCTAAAAAAAATTCCCTAATCAAGTTAGCACATATGTAGAAGATATGATCTTTTAGGAGCCCTTTAGGATTGTACATACGATCTTTTAGGAGCCCTTTAGGATTGATGGCCCTGAACAAGAGCACCTATTGTACATGTCCAAAACCATCACAACTTATGAGAACTGCCCTAATCAGACGCCATGCCGAAGAGTCGCTGCTCACTCCAAACATGAAAGCTTACATTTGTGAACTTTAATCTCATTTTCTAGTTTGGATTAGGAATTTGTCAAATTGAAAAAAAAAAGAGCTTTTTGTTCTCTAAAAGGATGATAATCTCCTTTATCTTATCAAAACTATGAAAAATTGATTCAAACCAGTATATACTACAAAAACAACAAATTCACTTCAGCCAATATTTCAATGGAAACGACTCTGACAGGAAGAAAAAGACACAACATTCGATGAGTTTAGAAAGGGTAAAATTCACAGTCCGATTTCAAAACCTTAGCAGCTAGTGAACTACTTTCAGTAATCTTCCTGGATGTATTGAGCATAACCGCTAACTCCGGTTGCATTGTTGTCAAACTGAAAGTTCGAAGGCTTGTGAAAATCGAAAACATATGAAATTGGCCTCGAAACCACCATCGGCTTCTTTGTCGTGATTTTGTCTGGCAACTCCCCGAAGCTGTGGTGATCGAATGGAAACGACTCTGACAGGAAGAAGAAGCTTTCCCTGCCGAACTTTTCAACCTGAAACGAAACGATCATAACCAAATGTTTCAACCTATCATCTCATTGTCACAACCACGGTCGCTTTATTAACATGTTTATCTCTTTAACTTCTGAATTCTACGAAATTTAGAGGGAAGAGAAAGGTGCAGGATGTGAAAAGTTTGCAGTATAATCGTTACCTGTAGCTGAGAAAACCTGATGTTGTTCATAGTGAGTACAACTCGAACTTTGTACAAGGCATCAGTTAACATTCGGATGGCAAGATACTCGAAGAAATTCCGCAAGAGAATCTTCTGTCTGTCCAGATTCTCACTGTAGCTATCAAAATCAGGAAACCATAGCACGCACTTAACTTCGTTCCATGGAATCTGGTTCTCTCCTTCTTTGGACACAATTGTCTCATATGGGTGCTGCAGCCCCCACAAAATTTTGACACCGGTCAGTGACGGGTCAAATATGGTTGTGTCCGACAAACTGGTGGTGGATACTACTGTCGATGGATCACAAAATTTAGCTAAATTTGAGGAAAATTCTAGATTGGTGTCATCCAATACGAGAATGCATCCATCTGAAGTCGGAAACAACTGTAGAAGTGATGTAGCTTCGGCTTCACCACCTTCTGGTATGCATAAAGTTGAGCTAGGTGATGGAATTGGTGGACCCTCATCATGAGAAAATAAGCATTTGTCACCATATCGACAACCCTGTAATTATATGAAAGTAGATATAATGCAACAAGCAAAGTAACACGTGAAGAAAGATAGGCTTCAACTAAAACCATTTGGTACAGTTTAGCATACTATACTTTCCAGAAAAGCTAATATAAATCACAGCGAGAATATCAATAAATCCATTCAATATAAAATAGATACAGAATACATTCAATCAAATAAAAAGTCCACTGCCTGAGAACATGGCCTACTTTATTCTTTCAAATTCTAAGTTTCTAACAGAAAAGTTCCGTGAGAAACTGATACGAGAAAGCAAACATCATGCGGTTTAAAGTTGTTGTCTACAGAAACTCATGCGGTTTAATGAGTTTTTTTACTTCTACAGAAACTCCCAGTGTCATAAAACGGAAGATATTACTTATTCCATTAAAATTATAAGATTGTGTGCAAACCATGAGGTATAGTGCATCGAAGCAGCACTTGACTTCCAGGAACTTCTGTTTTCTGAAATTTTTTCCATATGACCCTTTTAGTTTTTTATGCATTATCTTGGAACAGAGAGTGCGTAGAAAATTCATACCAAGACTTTTATGTCAAAACTACATCACCGTACCATAAAAGTGCCAGGGCTACACAAAACCTTAAAAGGCCATGCAGAGTTCACGAAAAAAATGTGCAAGCGCGATACCTGTGGCGAAGAGAAAAATTTGCATGGGGGTCTCCTTGCTCCAAGTGAATGAGAAAACTGGCATTGACTGCCATTTCTGCAGCCCCCATTGATAAAATATATACAAATAGGAGGCTCATCAGCATCCAAAACCTGATTAGCAGATACATCTTCTGTATACTGAACTCGTATCTGTAAAACAGGTAAGTAAGGGAATGTTCATGTGAAGGAAAATGCGCACAAGGTATGCAGATGAAAGTACCTGTTTGATTATTGTTGCCAACTTTTCAGCCACGTCATTATTTTGGAAGGTATCTGGAGCAACAAAAGGTACAGAAATACATTTCTTTGTTTCACCAGATGGCTCAAGGTGCTGATCAGCTGAAGAAAGGGCATCTGTAGCTTCTTTTGGTTCTTGATATGCAAGGAGGCATGTATGCTCAAATTCATAAGGGTCATAGTAGGATGGAAGTCCATTAGATGTAGACAAAAATTTGGGCCGAAACCGGTGCACTGAATCTAGTATATCTTCATCTGCAAAGAAGGAAACTTGAAATAATTAATGCCACATTACTAATACCACAAAGATTCCAGAATGATGGAGTAATGAGTATTGTCTGCAGAAGATTATCGTTAAGACTAAAGAATGTTGATAGGAATCATGATAGCAATGTACAACATACATATTTCAGATACATGTTTTAGTGACGACTGCACAAGATTATGCAAAGAGCACCAATCTTCTTCAACCTTTGGAAGCAGTACCGTAGTTGCTGTTGTCTCATCAAACATAAGTTGCTTCAATCGCTCCACACGTTGCTTATCCTTTAGGGAAAAAATGGTTAAATCATATACTAAAAACCTACTGGCAGTGGGCTGAATGTGTGTATATCAACAGGCATTGCAAAAGTGCATGCACATCATTACCTTGAAAACACGTTGCCAAAATTGAAATGCACACAAATTTGCCATGAATATAGTCTCCTTCCTACCCTTTAGGGCAGTATTGTTCTCAGCTCCACAAAAGTAGCTGTCAGCATATTCTGAACACTAAAATTGTAGAATAAACTAAATCAATGGTCACTTCTCAAGCAATCAAGCACATCCACAAACTACAGATTTCATACCAAAATTTCATCTCCAAAAGGACGAACAATAGGTAAAGGCTGCGTATCCATTAATATTCCCAGAAGAATTCCTTCGCGCAGCATTCCAATATCTCCAAACTTGAGTACAAGCAGAGAAGCATCAAAAGACAAGGAGAAACTGGCAAGCAAGCGCCCATAAAATGTAGGCTCATACCGGCCCCTTTGAAATGTTTTCTCCAATGCTTTCATTTGAACAAGCAAATCCAATGCCTCTTCAATAACTTCAGGATATGGTGGATCTAGAGCCTTCTGCAATAAGCCTGGCACCAAAGCTCCCACACGTTAGAAACACACCACATATTCATGATAAAAGAAAATACTCAATGTAGCACTACATGCAGAATATCACCTTAAATCGCGATTTCAAGTTTAAATCAGACCTAGCGTGATACTGAACCAGATTGTATCGTTTCTTTTAAATGAAAACAAAAACAAAATTGTGACTTGCCAAACACAATTACCATCAAGAGACAAAAGCATCACAAAATTAGACCTGGATTGATACTGAACCAGATTGTATCGTTTCTTTTAAATAAAAACAAAAACAAAATTGTGACTTGCTAAACACAATTACCATCAAGAGAAAAGTATCACAACCTCAGTTAAAGACCAATCCAATGACTGTAAAGCAAATTATAAAAACCTAAAAGAAAGGATGAGTAAACTGACAAAGAAGTAAGAATGTATACCTTTGGGATCATTAATGGCTTTAGATTCAGCACAGCATATCTGAAGCACTTGCAGCCTCAATGATAACCTCAGTATAGACGGACCCTCGTATTTGTCAATCAGGTTGAAAAATGGTCTAGTAACCAACCTATAAATCTGGCCATCACAAGTTCGACCAGTTCTTCCTCTACGCTGCTCAGCCTGCAGCATAAATCAAAGTAAGGAATCAACAATCAAGAGACCAGAAAGAATATCATCCAGTTAGTTTCCTTCAATACCTGAGAATGAGAAACCCAAACAAGCTTCGCAGCTTCCTTCTTCTGAAAACTGTTCCAGAAGACTTGTAAAGATCGGCATGAATCAATAACATAGGCCACCTTGGGTATTGTTACTGATGATTCTGCAATATTGGTAGCCAGTATCACCTGTACAAATTATTCTTTTCAGAAACAGCAACAAGAGTGATGAAAACCAAAGCATAACAGAGGAAAAATCAAATCCCGAAAATCTTTACGCGGTTGGGGGTTGCAGCTACAGGTACAATCGTGTCTCACAAAGGAAAGTATTCGGATTAAACTACCCTTATATATCATTACAATCAACAGCAGAAGTATAGAACAAACAACCACATAAACAAAATATAATGGCGCAGTTATGATATCAAACATACTTTACGATGGGATTTCCATATCTTCATACTCATGAGAGCTTGTTCAGTGTCAATGCTGCTATGTAAAATATGAACTTTAAAAGATGAACTAAATGGCTTCAGAAGGAACCATTGCTGCACCAGTGCATAGTATGTAGGAAGAAAAATCAAAATGCTCTTCTCAATGTCTGGCTCGTGGTCGTGAATATGCAACACCAAACGATGGATAAGTTGGTGCACTTCAGGCTTAATATCGGCTTGAGCCATTGAAGGACTTGCACCTGGACAATATTTTGAAGGAATCAACTCTGAGTCGATGTTGAGAAGATCGGTGACCTGTTCAGGAAAGAATCACAGATCCATCACATATATAAAAGAAATGGGATTGCATATCTGAAGTCATGCGCTAACTGGCTCTCTGACTTTCAATTGGTCCAGGGCCACATTTTCATGGGTTAAACTTGATATTTTTGGAAGTTGACATAAATTAGATATAAAAATTACCGTATATTCCAAAGTGCAATAGATCGATAGGATGGTGGCACCGAAAAGTTTTAGCTTCCATCTTTGATATCTCTGTTTTATTAACCCTAATATACTTACCTATTAAATCTATTCAAAACTCTTATCTTATGTACTTACCTACTAAATCTCTTCAGAAAAATGAAAAATTATACGGAATCTTTTCTAGGAACTTTTATATACCAACACCATCATTTATTAGTTGGCAGACAACAATGTACTATATAAAGGCTATTCACATTTGTTATTTTCTTGAAACGCACCTCCGTTAGTTACCTCAGATGATCAAGGCAAGCAAACACACACATCAATTAACTAAGGTGCCTTCAATTGAACATAATAAATTTCCAATAAAGATACAAGTACATGCCTCTTCAAGATAAGAAACCCTTTTCTGAAAAATGGTATTTTGGCCGGTGGAAGGGATTGCAAGCACTTCCACTCGCTCACCCCTGCCAAGATCCTTAAAGTAATCCCTGTATCTCGCAATATCAGCAGTTGCAGACATCAACACAACCCTGAAAATTCATCAATCTATTAGATCCCCGTGTAACAGAATCCCGAGAAAATCTGCTTATATGTGCAATATGCAGTTGTGCAGTTCATAGATAATGTCAGAAACAGCCAAGCATAATAGCCTATAAGTAGGAACAGTCCAAACATCCATATATCGAAAAATTAAGACAAAAATAAAAGGGCAGGTAGATGTCAACCTCAAGTTGTTGTTCCTCATCAGAAACTGCTTAACACAAACAAGAACAAGATCGGATTCAACAGATCTTTCATGCACTTCATCAAGAACAATGACCTTGTAATCAAGTGCATGCATCCCCTTATCTCGCATTTCATCCAATAAAACTCCAGCAGTTTTAAAAACAATCGAAGACCTGCAAAAACATTCGAGCCAAACAAATACATGAGCCCAAACGTTATGCTGCTGCAACGCAAACTCTGAAAGGAAAATTAGAACAATAACCATATCACACGGTACCTTGGCGATAAGTGCTTTGAATGGCCAATGTGATATCCAACCTCTCCACCAAGCTCGCAATTCCGAGCTTTCGCAACCATTTTCGCAACAGCAACAACTGCAAATCTCCTCGGCTGTGTGCATATAATTGGCTTCAAATTCGCTTCCAGAAGAAACTGAGGAACTTGCGAGCTTTTCCCTTTGATTAAACCAAACCAAACCAAACCAGCAGCAAAACAACACAAATTAACAACAAAATTACCAAAATGTGGCAGTGATAGCGTGCAAAAAATAAACAATAATAATACTAGAAAACAAAAAATTAAAGAAATGATGCGATTTCCGAACATTTTCACTAATTTTTTTTCTTGTCTCAGTTTTCTCGGGGACCAAACAGAAAATTACCCGACGATATACAAACAGTTTAGCGATAACACCAAAAGCGTAGAGCCGTAGAGTAAAGAGAGCAAGTAGAGAATGTACGTACCGCAACCGGTCTCGCCGACGATGAGAGTGACGCGATTATCAAGGATTTTCTCGACGATCTTCTCCCGGAGCGCCATTACGGGAAGAGACGAGAATTTGGAGTTGGAAAACGACGACGACGAGGAGCTGCCGACCGACGACGTCGGGGACGGAGGTGACGCCATTGTACGAAGTTCAGAACGCTGTCGTTTTCTCTCTGGTTGGCGAAAAGAAAGGGAAAGGACTGAGCAAATGAGTCGACGAGCAGGCGATTAAGTCTCCCGCGCGACCTTTGGTCCTTTTTCCGGAGAGAGGATCGGAGGCGGTTAGCTTTACGTGAGCTCGGGACTCCTGACGACTGAGGTCTTGATAAAGACAAACGAGTCAATGTGTTTCCAATTTAGCATTGACTTCTTTCCAACTTTGGACCAATAGGGTTGCTGCGTTTGGGGTGTTTACGCTGTGAGTGATGTAGGTGGAAAATGCTGGAATACTTGCTTGACAAGTCCATTGAGGAGTGTGGGACCGGGTATTGGGTTGCCGCACCTGGAAGGGACCCCTATCGTCATACTATTGGGAGAAGGCCTCGGGAGATAATTTTTTTCTGCGTGTTGAAAAACAGTCCAATTGTAATAATATAATTAACTGAAAACACTTAGCAGATCGATACGTATTTGCGACGTACTAAATATCCTTCTCATACTACATTATGGTTTTCTCAATTCACGTTATTTACAAAGTTTCACTATATTCGAAGTCAAGCTAACATAGTTTATCATTTTGGTCCAGTTTATAGTATATCATTTTAGTTCAGTTAGGGGTTTCTTTTAACACAAGAAGGTTTTGTTTCGGGAAAAATCTAGATTTTCTCTTAAATGTTATTTTTTATGACCGTAGCCCTTTATTAATGGTAGACTTGATACTTAATTATTGCTGACTCAATTTGAAAGTTAGCGCAAACTTCACTTTTATAAATATCGTTGAATTTAACAACAACAAAACAAATCGTTGATACCATTTTTTTGTAATTTCTTGAGTTAATGTTGATGTTACGTAGTGATAAATTATGTTAATTATGACGGCATTTCATGTTGTCTTGATTAATTGTGCTTTATAACTATACTTATCTAATTGCTTTGTGAAATCCTTCGACATTAATTCGTTTGTTCACTCTGTAGGATCTGGATTTGCCTACATATATTATGAGTAATTACTTTTTATGAATTTAATTTTTTGTGGTAAATTTGTTGCCATTTTAATTCTTATTTCTTAACTAAAATAATATACCCTTTTCATTCTTTTACCAATTTAATTTCTCCAATTAACTCGGTACTGAGCAAATGAGTCAACGAGCAGGCGATTAAGTCTCCAGCGCGACCTTTGGTCCTTTTCCGGAGAGAGGATCGGGGGCGATAAGCTTTACGTGAGCTCGAGACTCTTGACTACTGAGGTCTTGATAAAGACAAACGAGTCAATGTATTTCCTATTTAGCATTGACTTCTTTCCAACTTTGGACCAATAAGGTTGCTGCGTTTGGGGTGTTTACGCTGTGAGTGAGGTAGGTGAAAAATGCTGGAATACTTGCTTGACAAATCCATCGAGGAGTATGGGTCCCGGCATTGCGTTTGCGGAATTTGTAGCGCTCGTCATGCTATTAAGTAGGGTTTTCTAGGGTAAATTACATAGAAACCCCTCAAGTTTGAGATCTATTACAACCTCATATAACATCTTTAAAACATTTCACTTTCATACCTCATGTACTATTTTATTTCAAAATAATACATCCGTTAGATTTTCCATCCAATGGTCTATTAAATGCTGACGTGGCTGCCATATTTATGTTGATATGGCTGCCACATGGAAAAAACATAATTTTTTATACATTAACAATATTATAATATTAACCTTATTATTAAAAAAAATTAAAAAAAAACAAAACAAAACAAAACCCCATAAAAAATCGAACCCATATCCCCATCCCCGCAACCCTACATCCCACCCCCACCCTCTCACCCATCTCTTCCTTCCCGTCTATCTGTCCCCTCCACCCCTTCATCCATCCCCTCTACACCCCTCATCCCACCCCACCCCCACCTCCCCCGCAAGCCCCCCACCTTACCTCACCTTCCCTAAGCCCTTTCTCCTCCTCACCTACACATAGAGCTGTCAGTATTGCACTTTTACCACCTACAGAGACAATTTTCAAACCCCTAATTTACCAAAAAAACCATAAATTCGATCAATTTCACATACAATTCATAAACCCAATTCAAACAGATGCACATTTGATAGAGAGAGATAAAGTATAGAGAGGAAGAGAGAGAGAGAGAGAGAGAGAGAGAGGGAGGAGGGCTCCCATGATGAAACTGACCCAATCGCCTTGCACCATCGTGCTCCTGGGTGAAGAAGGCAGGTGGGTCGTCGCGCGCCGGGGAGGAGGGAAAGGCAGGTGGGGGGGGGAGGGAAGGTAGTAGGTCGTGTTTAGGGGTGGGGGGGGGAAGGGATTTTGTAAATGTGAGTTGAGTTGCAGAGAGATGAGGGGGTGGGATGTGGGGAAGGGGAAGGGGATCTAGGTTCGGGTTTTTGTGGTTTTTTTTGTTTTTTGTTTTTAATAATAGGGTTAATATTATAATATTATTAATGTATAAAAAATTATTTTGTTACCACGTGGCAGCCACATCAGTACAAATGTGGCGGCCACGTCAACATTTAACAGACCATTGGATGAAAAATCTAATGGATGTGTTATTTCGAAATAAAATAGTACGTGAGATATGAAAGTGAAATGTTTTAAAGATGTAGTATGAGGTTGTAATAGACCTCAAACTTGAGGGGTTTCTATGTAATTTACTCTATTAAGTATTAAGAGAGATTTTTCAGTATACGGAACTACTCATTTCACTAAGTATAATATATTGAATGATGACATTCCGTAGACCAAGTTGTTTTTTCGACATAGTAAAATATTTCTTATGTCTCTTAACACGAGGAGGTTTTGTTTCAAGAAAAATCTAAATTTGATCTTAAATATTATTTTTCAGGACCGTAACTCTCTATTAATGATGAATTCGATATTTAATTATTGCTGACTCATTTTGTAAATTTTGTGAACTTCACTTTTACAAGTATCGTTAATTTTAACAAAAAATCATTGATGCCATTTTCTTTTTTCTATCTTCTCGAGTTAATGTTGATGCTATATGGTACCTAACGTGATAAGTTATGTTTATCGTGACGGTATTTCATGTTGTCTCAATTAATTGTGTTTTATAACTTATACCTATCTAATTGCTTTATCAAATAATTCGACATTAATGTGTTTGTTAACTTTGTAGGATTCGGATTTGCCCACGTATATTATGAGTAATTACTTATAAAAGTTATATAATTTCTCCTGTTAATTTGTTACCATTTTCATTCTTATTCCTCAACTAAAATAATAATACCATTTTCATTCTTTTACCAATTTAATTTCTCCAATTAACTTGTTACCATTTTCATTCTTATTCATTACCTAAAATAAAAGATACCACTTTCATTCTCCTACAGATTTAATTTATTCAATTAATTTGTTACCATTTTCATTCTTGTTTCTTTGCTAATAAATTTTTTACCCCATTGACCTAGTTAGGCATGTCTCTTAACACGAAGACACATTGATTCGACGAATCTCTAAATTTTCTATTACATGCTCTATTTGAGCATTGTAATCAGATTAATCAAGAGCCACTTAGTATAACGGTCTAGTAGTATTTATTCACTTGTAAGTGAGAGGTTTTAGGTTTGATTATCGCCAAATGCAAATTTAAACCACAATATTACTAACTCATTATGAGACTTAATATATCCGCTCCCCCATAATGTAGATAATATTTTTTGTTTAAAAAAAATATTAATCATGAGCTCAATACTTATTATTGCTAACTCATTTCGTAATATAATGAGATTTGACGAGATCTAAAATACGAAGAGGAAGACACATTGATTTGGTAATGAAATGAGACAAAATAATAAATAAATGTCGAGATAATTTTCATAAATCATAAATAAATAAATAAATGCACAAAAATTTATATAAATTTCACATCGCTAAGTTCGACATTTTATTGCATGTTTAAATATGCTTCATTACGCATAAATTAAAATAGTTTAAGTAGATATGGATATATCAGTTGATTATATGCTAATTCACGAGTTCCATGCTATTATCATATTGTAAAACAAATTAATCAAATTACTAAAAAAATTACAAAACAATTCAATTTCAGTAGCAAAAATATAAAAAAAAATGATTCATTTCGACCGCCCATTTACACAAACAATACGAGATCGACGGACGTGATCAACCGAGTAACTAATTTTTTTCTTTATTTTTGAAGTACTATTTTTTACAGGCGAAAAGCGAACCAACCTCCACAATCGCTGATCCCTCTTGACCTCCATCAACCGTCGATACAACCGATTTTCGATTTTCTATCCGCCGCCGCGCGAGAGAAGAAATGGCATCGGGGTGGGGAATCACCGGCAACAAAGGGCGGTGCTACGATTTCTGGGTCGACTTCAGCGAGTGCATGTCTCGCTGCCGTGAGCCCAAGGACTGCGTCCTCCTCCGCGAAGACTACCTCGAGTGCCTCCACCACTCCAAAGAGGTCGGTCAATTTCTCTTCCATTTAATTAACTTTTGTTAATCTCATTTCTAATATCACTCAGATCGTTTGTATTATTGTTGATTAATTATATGTTAATCTAGCTCAGGTGTGTTTAGTTTGAGCTCTGGTTTTCCCCAATTGATTTACTGTTCATCCGGTGCGTGTTTCGAGCTTGCTGTAGATAATGTAGTGCTTAAACCATAGGAATCAATTGCCAGCTGAATTCCAAGTCTTCATTGGATAAGCTAATTTAGGGTTTTTGGAAAAATTGATTTTTATGATTAGGGTTTCGCTTATTACATCTCATCCATTTTCCAAGTTGCATTTGCGGATTTAAGTGTTAATGTCCTGAGGGGGATTGCTGTTGTGAAGATTAAAGAAAAGTGGGAAACTATATCTTTTCTGGTTCGAAGGGAAGGGAGACAAGTAGAATTGTTCCTGGAAAACGAGAAGTAAGTATGCAGAAGAACGGCGTTGCTTATGCATTGTGCATAATAGCTTTTGAAAACATTTCATACGACATTGTTTTCGTTAGGCATTTAACTTTAAGGAGTTAATTGCAAAAGTTCAATGAGTTTTTCGTTTATTTAGGAGGTTGACTAGTTATTTTCATGGGTGTTTTATTTATTAGAATGAATGGCTCATCTTCATTTGGATCCTTTTGTATTGACTAGAGAAACAACTTACCGTTTGATAATCATTTTGTTTTTAGTTTTTTATTTTTCATTTTTTGTGGTATAGACAGAGGCAAAGTATGTGGGAGAGAGGATGAACGAAGAAAGGTGGAGGGAATGTAAAACTTAGAACTAAAAACAAAAAACTAAATGGTTATCAAACCTTATATCAGTAAGGGTTATGAAGGAAATATGAGGCTCACAACATTGAAATCAGCGTTGAGGCGTGTCGTAAGCCATGAATTAACTTGAGGATGAATCAAGTAGCAGTGGTCTTACATTGCAATGGTCACTAGTCAGTCCTCTTTTCTTGTCTAATTTTCCAATTATTTGGATGGGGACTTACATGTGTTTTCAGCTTCTTTTTCTGTTTTTATATTCTTCACCTTTTAGTAAGCATTTAAACTGTAGAATCGGTTGGGGATAGTATTGAGTCTAAGTGCACGATAAAGTGCTATGTATCTCCTATCAAAGTTGAGCAAAAGTAAGAAGATAAAGGTCCATGTATCAACTCTTTGGGTGATAGAAACCTCGGAGTTACTTGTGTTTACTTTTTTTGTTGTGTATGGCTGACTCCAAGTGACAAGTTTGCTGTGCTTTTTTTTTTGTTATTGTAAATCACATTATATTTTAGATTTCCGCCTCTACAATAATTCAATTTTATGTCAAATGTTGAGTTCAATGACTCTCTACACCTTTCAGTTGCATCCTAAGAATAGGAGGTTAAACGTAATAGCAAAACGACAACACAGTAAGCATAAAGAGTATAATTCGAACAAAAGTATCTTGTACAAAGTTATGCTCTATCACCAGAGGTTCATCGGAGAAGGGAAAATGTCAAAAAAATAACTGAGTGTATTCATATTATCATCTTAGCTTCTTTTTTCTTTTCAATATGTGGTAATTAATGGGTAGGGTGAGGAGAACATTATACCTGGGTATGTTGCATAGCGAGACGAGAAGCTACATTGTGTATTCCCTGATTTCAGTGACATTTTTAGCTTTTGATTCAAGTTTGCATTATCATCTCTGACACGATTAGCTCCCCCAGTCAAGGTAACAGTCGTATTCAATGGTTTTGTTTTATTGCATCCATGTGTCATTCGTCGATGGTGCTGAACAAGTATGCGAGTTTGCAATTTAGGAATGTAGTTCAGCTTAGAAAGACATAACACGATATCACACATGGTCTTTATAGAGAGGAGGTTTTGGTCAAATTCCCCAGATGTTTTATGTAATCAAATAATATAACTTGATTCGTATCTACATGAATACAGATTCTTTTTGTCTCGGTTTCAATTGTTAATACCGATTCATGTCATGGTTTCTCTGCATGTCTATTACTGCAGTTTCAACGAAGGAATCGTATTTACAAGGAGGAGCAGCGTAAAATCAGGGCTGCTGCACGGGCCAAGGAGGGTGGGGAGGTTGATAAGCATCACCATTCGTAGCAGAAATCGATCTTATCCTTCAAACTGAAGAAGTAATAAATAGGTGGAGAACGGAGGTCGTAATTTTGTCCAAACTTGTCCCGTTACTTGATTCTGAATGTGTGCCTCATTGGTTTATGCAAATAAGGTTTTGCTTGCAGTATGTGGAATATAAACCCGATTCCTTTTTAAACTCTTCGTTTTTTTCTTCTATATATTCCGGGAAATTGTTCTTACGGGCTGAAATGGATTTGATTTCGTTTGAGTTCTCTGGTGCTTTGTTAGCTACACTTCAATTCTTTAGGGCTCGTTTGGATGTGCTTTTAAAATAATTGAAAGCGCTTTTAGTGAAAATGTTTTTAGAACCAATCCTTAGTAAAACTGCAAGTAAATCTTGGAAAAGCATTGAAAGTGCTTTCTGGAAGAATCACATAACCGGTGCTTCTTGCAGAAAGCACTTAAAAGTGTTTTTGGAATCCAAAAACATTTTTCTTTAAAAACGCTTTCAGCTATGTTTTTAAAAGTTGCTTTAATAAAAAAGCGGATTTGAGTCTTTAATAAATATTTCCAATTCTTGTAATACTCTCTTTAGTTATCAAAATTGACATTGATTAACTTTTTGCTTCTATTGATCATCCCATCTACCCCTACAAACACTAACCTTACACAACCACTGTCATTATTACTACCATTGTTGCCATCACAACTGTTGCCATTGTTGCTGCCACCGCCACCAATGCCCACCATAACCACAACCTCTACTATCCTTCTGCCACCGCTCCTACCACCATTACCTATACGCCCCCAACCACCACACCCCACATTTGCTGCTGCCACCATCACCACTGCCACACTCGTAACCGCCGCCATCGCCCCCACCTTTACTACCATGTCCAATTTTGTAGCAAACTCTCATAGTTCTAAGCACAGCTCCTAAGTAATTTATTCAATTATATCACTTTTATATTAAAGTTACCAAATATTTTTACATTACTTTTTATACTCACAAACTTTTTAATATACAATTTATCAAATACTCAGCTGTTTTATTTCACAACTGATTATTGTTAAATCACAACAAAAGAATTTTTTTTTTAAACTACAACAATCCCAAACTTGTCATAAGCACAAACCCGCAGCATCATCGTTCGTTTTGAAGAATTTTTAACCAAATAAAACTAGAAATTTTTTATAGTGCTTCAGAGTATGATGCTTTGAGATTTTTAATCGATAGATATTTTTGGTTAAAATTTAAAAAATAAAAATCTAAGCGGTATATTCACCGGAATATAGGACCATAAAACTTTTGAAGTACATACTCCAACGGACAACGACAAGTTCTTGTTGGTATTTGAGATTGCTTAAACCACATCCGCACGTTCGGTGTACACTATTTGGTCTCACGTGTGTTTCAACGGTCCAGATACAAAAAGGAGCAACCCGATAGCGATCAGGCGGTTTAAATTAATAATTAAAAACAGAGTCGTATATATTTGCCGTACTCAACGCAACAGGATATCCGAACCATAATTTTATTTGGTAGCTCAACAAACGTTCTCTCCAATTTCAAAACCCTAATCCTCGAGCTCCAGCCCTTTCTGCTTCGCTGCGATCCCCAATTTTCATCGGAGGTAATATAAATTAAAACCCTAATCCTTTTCGTTTTTGATTTCGCTTCACAAGGATCGAAGTACAATAGAAATCGAAATCGATATTTTGTTTTAATTATATTTTCCAGATTCTCGTTGACTGATGTCAAATTTTTATTATTAAGAACGCTGTGATTTTTTTTTTTTTCTTTTTCGATTGAATGGCTTTTATCTAAGCAAATAGGATCCTTGAAGATTTCGATTTGCTCACAGTGGATGAAATTTTATAATTTTATGTATCCGAATTTCCAATGGGTTTGTTTGTTTCTTTATCAGGACAATGAGCAGTCGGAGTATGAGCAGAACTCTCTATGTTGGGAATCTGCCCGGTGATATACGCGAGAGAGAGGTGGAAGATTTGTTTTTCAAGGTAATTCGATCTGTTGCAGCTTGATTTGATATGCCGATGCGTAATATTTATGCGGTTTTTGGATGAAATTATTATTTGGAATGCTTGACTGTAATTGTTCGTTAGAAGTAGAACTATGGATTGATCCGTTTGGTTAAGTTGTTTAAAACAAACAAAAATTTAAAATTAGGAATCGAGCTTTTTTACTTTTCGCGAAACCTGTTTAATATTCGTATTATATTTTTCTGGTGTGAACAATGGTATTGGAGGGCTGGTGTTACTGATGGTTATAACGTCTTCTAAAGATTCTAAACAATAAGATATACAATACTAGTCATCAGTTGACTGACTGAAGTTCTAATCTTTTCCGCAGTATGGACGCATAGCCCATATTGACCTGAAGGTCCCCCCAAGGCCTCCTGGTTATGCATTTGTTGAGGTGAGAGTCCTTAACTACTTTCTTTAATTTGTTTATTTATGTTTTATTTATTCTGTGTTTGAACAAGTTATTTGGTACAGTTTGAAGATGCTCGTGATGCTGAAGATGCACTCCGTGGTCGTGATGGCTATGATTTTGATGGGCATCGTTTAAGAGTAGGTTATTATTTTTACATTCAACTGTACCTGTTGTACTTTGCCTAAACATTGTATTCTGATGTGTAACTCTGTAGGTTGAACTTGCACATGGAGGGCGTGGGCATTCATCTTCTTCAGATCGTCATAGTAATTATAGTGGTGGTCGAGGTGGACGTGGGATGTCCAGGCGCTCAGATTATCGTGGTGTGTATTTCATTTGATATATTTTGTGCTGTTTTATATGTGGTAGGATGCACCTGATATATTTCTAAACCTGCTCTGTCCACAGTGTTAGTCAGTGAACTTCCCCCTTCCGCTTCATGGCAAGATCTTAAGGTGTGCTATTGTATTAAGGTTTTTTCATTATTTATTGTTCCTTGGTGTGTCAATTGTCACTGCATATCTGACACATGCGATGCATTTATTCAGGATCATATGCGACGGGCGGGAGATGTCTGTTTCTCCCAAGTTTTTCGTGATGGTAGTGGTAAGTTGCTTTTCATATTCAAGGGTATTCCTTTGCTATCATGTACGTAATATTGTGGCAAAGTTAGTATCAGAAACAATTGTGTGGATATTTTTTTTGCCACTGTCATAAGGTGGTTGCTCTTGCAAGAAATAATATGTTAGAAACTTAGAATGAGCATTTTCAAGTTCCTACACAGCTTTATAGAATTTCCAGTTTTTCTCGTACTGTCTCCTGCTAAATTTTGGTGATCTGGCTGATTTTGTCTTGTTGGTGACTTAAAAGAATTCATGATACATGGTATGAATAAAAGTTGTTCGGTGGTTCATAGTGCTTCTCAACCAGATTTCAGAATGTTTTTGGGATGTACACTACTATTTCATATAGTGTTAATTCAAAAGTGTAATCCTAAGACCTAGCTCATGAGACATCAGAATTTCGATTGATTTAGCTTTTGTCCTATGCCTTTTTTGTAGGTACAACAGGGATTGTAGACTACACAAACTTAGAAGATATGAAGTATGCGGTAAGTCCTTTTACTTTCTCACTCCAGAGTCCAGACATTCATATTTTCTGTAACCTTCTATGGAGCTTGGGTACTAGGTTGTTGAATTTTGCTTTTTCAATATGTCGATGTGTCTGAAGTGTCTATAAGAATCTCAAACTTCATACATAATTTCCTGCAGATCAAAAAGCTTGATGGCTCTGAGTTCCGAAATGCTTTTGACCGCCAATCTGTTCGCGTATGAATCGTACAAGTTGAAAATTTATTTTCTTTCCTCCTGTATTTTTGTTTATCTTTTGTTAAATTTATTTATTGTCTCATTTTATTACACAGGTGAGGGAATATGATGCGAAGAGGGACTCGTCTAGGAGCCCTAGTCGTGGTCGATCTCATTCAAGAGGCAGGAGCTACAGTCGCAGTCGTAGTCCAAGTTATGGCCGGGGCAGAAGCAGGAGGTTTGACCATTCTCAATTACACGATTCTGTAGATGTGGGGACTAACATTTCTATTTTATGTTCTTACTTTTACATCTGATTACAGCAAGTCTCCAAAAACCAAATCTTCACGCCTCTCACCCGCTAGATCTCGATCAAGATCTGCTTCTCTCCCGCGTTCGCGATCAAGGTCTCGCTCTCCATCAGGGTATGTGTTTTTTTTTTTCAATTAGTCATCTACCTATGGTTTGTTGATGTTCATTTCATCTGGGTTTTCATGGGTTCGTTAGGTGAACAATGATGGAGATTATTAGTGCAATAATTTACCTTTCCAGTCTATTTGATACTTCTGCATACTAACATTTTGTAGTTGTGCTATCAAATTTGTGACTCTACGTTATTGAAATTTAACCAATCACTGTGTCAACAGTTGTAACTACTGACTCAGATCAAGTGGGTCATTGAATGTGGAGTATTTCTAAAGATTAGGCGTGCTCCATTTTGCATAGAATCGAATGTCGCCTTGCAGTTGTAAAGTATGAATTATGTTCTTTGGGCTGCAATATTTTCCTGTTGCTGCATTCCATTATTTCTTGCTCAGCAGTTGGGGTTGCCAAGAAAGAGTCAGATATCCACCTAGTTTTTATTTTCTTTCCCTTTTTGCTCGCATGAAAATTACCTCTGTTTTTCTTTTAGATATGGATATATGCGGCGAACTGGGGATTGGATATTAGGATCTTGATTGGATAAGGTCAATTGCTTACAACTCTTTTATATGGAGGTATGCTGTTATTTAGATAGGCAGCTTTGCAAAACCTTCACGGTGCCACTGTTCTAATGCTTTTGGCATTTAAATGTCCATGGGTGCTAGATTGGGAACAATGGAGGTCTTGGATTGCACTAGTAAAGCTGGATATCTGTGAACTAAGTGCCATTGGGATTTGGAAGTCATCGTCAATGAGCAGTAGAGACAATTTGATTTTCTTTTCCTGCTCCAACATTTTGCCAAGCTAATAGGTCGCACTATCTGGATATCCTGGATTCTTGTGTTACAGTAGGGAAGAATGCTCCTCTTGTTTCCACTGGTGTCTTAAAAAATAACTATATCCCTATTTTTTTCCCTCTGATTTTCTGATCTGTTTTGGCGGTGATATAATCAATTGTTTCATCCATTTTTTCCTTATTGGTGTGCTAAATGTTTAAATCTTTTTCTTCTATCCTTATTGTATATGGTAACTTCACACGGAAGAGGCATCAAAAAGACCTTGGATCAAATTGGTAAAAGGAACATGGTTATTAAATTCGGTTGTTTCTGGAACTTTTGCAGATCACGGTCAAGAAGCAGATCTCCAGTGCCTTCGGTAAGTGTTATTTTTGTAATATTGTTTCATTCAAAAAAAAAAAATCAATATTTTGTTAGTTGCCCCATTTTCAATAGGTTTTTGTATTCTGGCGTTAAACTAAGATATTATCAAGGCTTGTTTGAAATTTTTGTACCATGATAGTGATGAAGCCTAATGTTTATACAGTTTGTCTGTCAGTTGATTTGATATCTCCTTTACTGATGATGGCCTCTCTGGATTTCGTAAACTGCAATTGGATTACGGCTCTTTGGCCCTTTATAATTTTTTTGTTTGGCATAATCAGAAACGCATTAGTAAAAGCCCGAAGAAGCACATTAGTAAAAGTCCAAAGAAGCGTAGTACCAGCAGGAGTCCAATCCGGAGCAGGAGCAGGAGCAAGAGTTTGTCACGGTATCATTCTCGAGCATTATATTTTCTTTTGTTCGTGTCATCATTGTCGCACCATCTTTTTCTCCTCTCAACACATTTTCCACGAATTGCTCTTGCTTTGTGATCGTTGAAGTTATATGCAACGATTCATTCTAGGTTGTGATTGCAATTGTTTTCGACAGGTGATGTAATGCTATCCCGGACCTGAATTTATCACTTGGGGCAAGTTTTACAATCTTTGTTAAAGGACTGGAATTCTGTCGACTTTTATTTAGCGGACTTTTAAGTTTATGGATGGATTCGTTTTTAAAATCGTTGCGTCTGTTACATTGTTTATTGCGGAGAACTGTTGTTTAACCGAAACTGGCGTTTTACCATCTTTGCACTTTGTAATGCATTTGAGACTTTTTGCTGCTACATTTTTGCTTGAAGTTTCATTATCTCCCTTCTGCTTCGTTTATCTTTCCCCGTAGTGATGCAGTCTAGGGGATGCGTGCTAAAATTAGGTGCAATGGGGATGACAAAATGCGTTGTTCAACTGGTCTGGCTCACGTCTGCCGATGTTTATCTATTTTAAGATGCATTATGTTGCGTCAAGTGATTAAGAAAGTGTTGGCGGAGAGTCTTGTGATATTCACACGAGGTGTATCGGACGAGTAATTCTCTTTTCGAATGCGTAGCAAGCGTCAATCGACGAGTGATATCGCACTGTGTTTTGGTTGCAAGGGAGAATCTCTCGCGTTGTGGTGACAGTGATATGAAATGACATGAAGAGATCCAAACCGGCGGTGCAATCTGCGGAAAATGGTGGTCCTTGGAGTGGCCTTTTTCTTTTGGTGTTACGCCATTCAAATCTTTGCCTTTTGTGAGAAAACGACAGCGTTCTGATTTGTGGACTCAAACTTCCTACCCCTAACAACCACATTCCACCATAGGGGGGGGGGGTCGTAGGGTGGGTCTATGGAAAAACAAAATCCAATGAAATAATATTTATGGAGGTTCAAAATATTTTTCGAGAAAACACAATACTATATTATAATTTCCGTTTACATTTTTATGCCAAAATATACACACCCCGTTAAGGAACTTGTTTTGTGATTAGATATGAGAGTTTCGTTTCAGATAAACTTATGACGTTGTAATAAAGACACGAAAGTTTCATTGCTTTTTTTTTTAATAGAAATGAGACGAGACTCATTTTCGGTGAGTCTATATGTCGTGATCGGGCACCAGAGTTTTGTTTCAATTAACTTATTCCATAATTATTCATGAGACCTATTTAATGAACTTATTTTGTGATTAGACACGACACGAGAGATCATTTTCAGTATACCTAGTATGTCATGATTAGACACAAGAGTTTTCTTTTCAAAGAACCTATCTTGTGATTAGGCACTAGAGTTTTATTTTTAATTGTACCTATAATGTCGTGCTTAGACATGAGAGTTACAATTCAACGATCCTATTACGTTGCGATTTGCTACGAGTATTTCATTTTAAAAGTACATGTGAGTTTTATTACCTATGAACTTATTTTTATTAAGATCAAAAACTTTATTTTCAATGGACTTATTTCCGAATTAGACACGAGAATTTTCTTTTCAGTAAACTAGCTTTGTAATCAGACACGAGAATCTGGTTGCTAACCAACCTTATTCCACAAACCAAACATGCCCACATTGGAAACCAGATGACTGATTATTATAAGGGAACTTTAACGTCTCTATCTACTATTATTTTACCAAATGGTGGATTTTCTCAACGAGTATGGATAAGAGCATCACAATCCTCGAATATCATATCATAACGTGCGGAGAAGGATAGCCACTCGTTTCCTCCAAATCAAGTGGCATGGAGAGCTCGGTGTACAAGGCGGTATTCCTGACGTTTGAATTTCCTCTTAAGATAATAACAAAATGCATAATTTTCATGGCAAAGAAGATCCATTTATGTTTGTGTTTGTTTATTTTTAAATAAAAAAGATTTAAAATGATTTCTGACCGTACGATATATGATAAACAGACACGACTCATGAATCCATGGGATCCTCACAAAGAAGATCAGAATCTAGACTCTTCTTTTTGTACATTTGTCAAAAAGAAAAAAGTCTTTGTACATAAAGGCAATTATAATCTAGTCAGTTGCAAAGATATGTGGCGTTTTCTTGAATAAATTATGTCTTGTAACTAAAATATAATTTTGATAAGGACGTTCGACCAATAAATATTTATCATGTGACGTTGCATTTCAATGACGTAATATCACATGTTGATATAATTTTACATGATTTTGTGTTATTAATTTGGACACCAACATGACACGATAATGTATCTAATTCATTTAATGTTTTCAAAAATTAAGTTAGTCTGTTACTGTTCACTAGAGTGGATAAATAGGCTGGATGCTGACACAAAATCCTTAGGGTGGACTTGCTGGAAATTTAACGTCTCTATCCATTATAATCTTACTAAATGGTGGATTTTCTCAACGAGTATGGATAAGAGCATCAAAATCCTCAAATATCATATCACAACGTGCGGAGAAGGAGAGCCACTTGTTTCTTCCAAATCAAGTGCACAAGGTCGTGTTTCTGACGTACTAAATTCTTTTTAAGATAATAACAAAATGCATAATTTTCAAGATTCACAAGACTCGTGAGGAATTCAAGGGCCGTCAAATAAAAATAAACAAATGTTCTACTTAGAAGAAAGCAAACAAATGAAAGGGAATCAAGCAAGATTAATTGGCTAAAACAGGGTATTTAAATTTTCTTTTTGTACATTTGTTAAAAAAAGAAAGAAAAGTGTTTTGGTACATAAAGGCAATTATAATCTAGTCAGTTGTAAAGATACGTGTCGTTTTCTTGAATAAATTATGTCTTGTAACTAAGATATAATTCTCAGAGGACATCCGACCAATAATTATTTATCATGTGACCTTACATTTCAATGACGTAATATCACATATTTATATAATTTTTTATGACATTGTGTTATTAATTTGAACACCAGCATGGCACGATAATGTATCTAATTCATTTAACGTCTTAGTTCAATAAATACTTATCACATAATAAATAAGTGAAAAATAAAATCTCTCCCGACTATCAACCTATGTGCAATTGTACTTGATTTCGAGTTTGTGTTTCTAATCTCGCAAATTAGAGTAGTTTAAAGTATCGCCTCGTCAAATAGATATAATCGAATAGCTGTAAAGTCCGCCCCCAAAAGCCCCCGGCCAACAGATTCCAAGTTTCCAACGGCAAAAGAAGATCACCTCCCTCTCTCTCTCTTTCTCGCCATTCCTTTTAACCAGACACTCACACTCTCCCCAAATCAGTTCACCAGAAACAAACGGAAAATCAAATTCGAACCAATCAAACAGAAATTCCGTTAACCCAGCTCTCAAAATCCCCGAAAATACCCAAATCCAACGTCAAGTTCCGACCTTTTTGTCCCCTCATTTCTCAGACAAATTCGAAATCCGATGGCCGGAACCCTGTTCTCGAAGCTCTCCGACGACGTCGTTCTGAACATCCTCTTCAAGCTCGAGGAGGACCCGCGGAACTGGGCTCGGCTCGCCTGCTCCTGCACCAAGTTCTCCTCCATGATCCGCAACGTCTGCTGGAAGACCAAGTGCTACAAGGTCATCCCCTCCGTCGTCTCCGCTCTCCTTACCGGCTCCACCGAGCCTGCTGGCGGCTGGGCCGCCCTTCACAAGCTCGCTGTCTGCTGCCCTGGCCTCCTCCACTCCGGCGTCCTCTTCGAGAACTCCGACTTTGGGCTCGAGCGCGAGCTCGGTCCCGACGAGAATTACCGGAGATTGGACTCCAATCCGGTCGGCGCATCTCCGGCGCCGAATCCTCCGACCGAGGCTTCCTCGAGCCAAATTGGCGCGAATCAGGAGGTGGGATCTTCTGGAAATGATTGTTCTTGGTCTCTGTTCGATGATCTTTATTTCGATACAGTCTATAACGATTCTGAAGCCCATCAAGAGCAAGATAATCCCCAATTAGAATCAGCAGCGGCGGAGGCGGATCAAGTCGCCGTGGAGAATGGCGCCGTTCGAGTGGGCGGCGAATTTTCGATTTGCAAGAAAAGGAAGGTCTGCAGACCGATGAGGTCGCATTTGGCTTCTGGGGTCTGGAATCTGAGCCGTGAGCAGGGCAACAAGCTTCTCCACAGCCGGTTCCGCGGCGATCGCTTGTACATTTGTGATTGGCCCGGCTGCGTGCACATCGAAGAGAAGCGAAATTACATGCTTTTCAGAGGGATTTTCAAGGATTTCAAGGGGTCCCAAGTGTGGAGGACGATCAAGGATGGGAACCGCAGCAAGATTGATCTGAACTGCGCGTTTTGCGCCTGCAAAGACACTTGGGATTTGCATTCTGCCTTCTGCTTGAGGCGGGTTTTCGGGTACCATGACGATGGCGAGCCGGTTGTTCGAGCTTATGTCTGTGAAAATGGGCACGTCTCTGGGGCTTGGACCGACCTGCCATTGTACTCTTGACACCTAACGGTTAAAAATCTCAGAGTATAAGATACTCCGAAGCACCATGGAGTTTTCGCTCTCGAGAATCCGAGGAAGAAGGATTGTGTTTTTATTTCAATGTACGTCAGTTTTTTCAAGAGTTGCTTCTGTAATCTTTGTGTTTTCAAAGCCTTATTCGTTGTATTGTTGTATTGCTGTTTGCGTTTCAACAAAGATGTATAATTTCAATGTCATGTTGTAAGATTTTGATAAGATTCTAAATTTAAATTGAGATTTCGAATGCGTCGTGTGTATGTCGTCGGATAAATGCACAACTTCTAGGGGGGTGTATTCAATTGGGATTTTAATAGGGGGTGTATTCAATTGGGATTTTAAAGGATTTTAATTCTTTTAATGAATCTAGGGGTATTCAATCAGGATTTTAAGTGATTCTCTGAAATTCTAGGTGTATTCAATTAGAATTTTAAAATAGTTTATTAAAATCCTTAGAAATCCAGGTGTATTCAATTAAGATTTTAAAGAAGTTTATAACATTTCAGGTGTATTCAATTAGAAATTGATTTTAAAGATTTTGATAAAGTTAAGGAATTAGAGGGAATTGGAGAGATTTCGTAGTGTATTTTAAGTATCCACAAATCTCACCTCTTCCCATGAGATTTCGAGGGAATTAAATCAAAATTTTATATGGAATCTCTACAAATCAATTAAACTCCATAAAAATCCATGGATTTATAAATCCATTAAAATCTCTTACATTCTCAATTGAATACACCCCCCTAAATGTAGATGCTCAGGATCCACGGGCCGGAACATTTTCCGATCGAGTAACAATTCTTTACGAGGATAAAAACGGCAACCATGCCTAAAACTATTTGCCGGTGGACTGCTGGACACGGCAGCTACCGTTCTCTGGTAGAGATGTGTTCACTTGTTTGAAGCAGCTAAGGTAGCACCATAGCCAGCCATGGCTTCCAGAAACCAAGAGGGATGCCTTGTGTTTTTCTACAGCCTCACACAGTACGTTTCGAGGATCCCCTGCCACCATCTCCGCCACCATCTCCACCACCATATCATTCACCTACAACGTCAAATTAAACAAAAACGTTAGCCTCAAAGAGTACGTTACGAGCATCCCCTGCAAAATTCGACTTTTGCAAAAACATGTACTTATGCGTGCGTGTGTAGATAAAAACTTATCAGCCCTTGAGTTCTGTGAAGCATTTTGCTTTCTTACTTGAGTCTGTCAGGAAGGGAGTTAGTCATTTCTAATCGCTTTGAACGGGAGAGAAGTATTCTAGTTCGGTAGTTGATGACTAAATCTCGGAATCTTGATTTTCTCTATATGTATTGCACAAATAAGAGAGTTGACTGCTGTGTTTGTAGTCCAAAGACCAAACTTTACGTGCAGTCTGACTCGCCTAATCTTTTAATTTCCAACTGATGGCTATTGCCTCCATTTTTCTCAATTGTTGTGTTGCCATGAGTTCTTCCAATAACCATAATTTTGCCAATCAAACTTTTGATACACGGATCAACTTGTCATACAGAAGTTTGAAAGCTTCAACTTTCAACCAAAATACATGCCACACTCTGAATTTTGAACGATCAAACCATAAGTACAAAGTATATATACATATAACCTTTCAAGATTCAACTCTCAAGGGGACAAAATTATTATCTATACATCGTAATTTTTCAAACACGAGTATGTGTTCGTTGCGCTTAACTGAACCCCAGAGGTCACTCAGTGCTTGGTTTTAGGCTTCTTCACAATCATCACGGTGCAGTGAGCTTGATGAGCGCAGTAGTCGCTTACGCTTCCCAGAAACGCCCTGCACCAGAACCAAGCAAAGCATTAAAATTTCCACAGAAAACAAGTATCCTCAAGCTTGGCTCAAACTTAATCACGCAAATTAGCGATGGTTGTTCCACTAGATCGAAAAGGGTGGCACAAGTTTGAGGGAAAACCTTTTGATGGCTCCATAGCCATGGCTTCCCACAACCAAGATGGATGCGTGGTGTCTTTCAGCAGCCTCACACAGAACGTTCCTAGCATCTCCTTCCATAACCTCCACGACCACATCGGTCACCTGCAACCATTAGAACATGTAATGCTCAGAAAGGCTCATATAAAAAGACGTTACAAATGTGAGTTAGGTTAGTTGTTCATATCATTGCGTTCGCCCTGCTCATGCTCAAGTTCGATATCCTTTATAAATTATATAAATTGACATCCGTTTTCAGAGATTATATTGATCGAATTTCAATTTTAAGGACCATCTTGATAGTTGGGGTCAATTACGGTGTGCGATAAAAAACCAAATAAATAAAATTTGACAAATACCGATTTAGAAGCGCAAAATTCCTTGGCCTTCTCAGTTACACGGGCAGCCATCTTCTTCAAATCAGCGTCCACGATCGGCAGAATCTCCGCCCCTGCTGCAATTCGGCACAACACGCAAATTAGCTAATCATAATTAACTAAACAAACAATTGATTAATTTGCAGGTAAGACATAAAGGTTTTCAGAGATCACTTCCCGTTGCAGTTAAGATTCTTACCGGCGCCGACGAAGCCAACGACGGAGGAAACCGATGGCTTGGCGTGGACGATGATGAGCTTGAACGGAGCTGTGTCGCCGCCGAAAGGCTTGAAGAAATGATCCAAAGTCCATTCCAGAGCGTAGTGGCTCTCCTCGCTGTCGTCTGCCCCGATCACCATCACTTGCTTCTCTGCCGCCATTAATGCTCACCTCTCTCTCTCTCTCTCTCTCTCGTTCTTCACCTTCTTTCTTGTGTTCTCGTTTCTCTCTCCAGTTCTTATTTCTGGCCGGCTATTATTTAAAAGAAAAGATTTTTCAATGTGATTGATTACTATATTTTATATTATATATTTAATCCTATATTTAGTATATTTTAATTAATATTTTGAAAATTTTTTGATACTTTGAATTATATTTTTAATATAGGACTTTCAACTTTCTCTAGAACAAAACACGGTCAAATAAATGAATTTTGGAGTAATTCCAGTTGGAGGACGTTCGTGAGCCACTTGGCTTGATTGTGTCAAAATTTGGAATTTTCTACCTAGCGGTGACTTTCTGGCAATAAAATAAAGGAAAACTAATATAAAAGGCTTGAAAACTTTGAATTTTAACGATAATGACAAAATAAAGGGTAAAGTGAATAGTAACAGGTTTGACTTTTTAGTGTTAAAATGTGGTTTTTCGTTAAAGTGAACAGTACTATGGGCTTTTCGTTAAAACTCCCATAAAATAAAGGAGCGATGCGCAGTGCTGGAATAATGACATTTTGGGTTTGAATTACGTTTTTGGAGCTCAAGATAACATCGGATGGGTTCGTGGCCTTTTAGAGATGTGTTCAAAACGTCCTGATCTTCAAAACAAGCTATCATGGGCCAGATTTGGGGGATATTTGAGGCTAAAACGTGGCTGGACAAGTACTTGGCAGATTCTCCTAGTTCAATTAGGATTTTATTTTCTAAGTTATTTTATTATTATTTAGTTTCCTAGTTGGAGTAAAAGACCTGAGTTTTAGGGATTGTGCGATGGCATAGCAGGATATATTACTTTGCCGTTCTCAGTTTTAGGGTACGCTTGCTTTTATGAAACTTTGGAGATAGAGAGAATTGCAAGGGTTCTTGAAGATTTTCTACTTTTAAGGTGTTTTCAATCCTTTTCTTTATAATAATATTTTCTATGATTTTAATTATGAATATGGGTAACTAATTCATTTTCTTAAGGTAAAACCTTGAGCCTTATCATGAATATGTAATTTTTATTTAATCACTTATGATTGATTGCATGCTTACTTTGAATTATTAATCACCATGATTAAAACGATCTAATTGTCTTAATGCCTGGTCACCATTAGGATCTTTAGAAAAGTAATTTGATGCAATTTTAGTCGGAAAGTTCCCTGAAATTGACGCTGGCTTCTTGTGGTTAATAATTGTAATTTCATTTAAGATGAACACCACGTCTTAAGGGTTGCATAGTTTTTCAAAAGGGTTTTCATAAAGCATAATGAGTCTCTCATGTTCAGAGTTTATCCGAATGTCCAGATGGATTGCATGTTAGATATACGTTCTATGTTGGAGGTTCCAAGTAGAATATAAATTAGGAAAACTTAACATTCAAAGTGGCATGTGTAGATATACGTTTTATCTTGCAAGAGGCGCTAAACCCTTTAATGAAACTTTCAAACACCCAAAATGACCTTAAACAATTAAATAATTACACATAATACCAACTAAAAAACGTCGCCGACTTCAATTGGAAGGTCGTCCTCGTCGATCACGCCACAACGCCGTTCACTCCTAGTTTCAACAATCACCGTTATTGACCTTGGATTCCATACCCTAGGACGTTGTTTCTGCCTTTGTCCTTCCTCCCATCTCTTGTCCGTCATCTCTCACTCCTATGCTGACAAAATCGAGCTAAGAAATACCACTATCTTTTCCGGCGAGGACTAGATTCGGTTTAGGCATTGCAGATTTGCCCAGATTTCCCAGATTACATCGCTTACAGGCTACTGATCTTTGTATTTCTGCAAATTAAGAGAGCCCAGATTGCCCAGACAGACATCAAAACTCAATTATTCCAAATACCCAAAATTAAATACAGGAAACTACTTCGTATGATCAAATTCACACTATATAGTTTCAAAAAGAAAAAATAATTAGTCCTGGAAGAAGAAAAAAACCAGCATCGTGGAGCGTTGGCCCTACTTGATGTATATAATGAACTCCTCAAGCAGCTAGACCATGTATGTATTGCAAATCAGATGACAGGTGAGAAAGATTGAGGAACGGAGTAGAAAATAAAAAAGAAGAAGACGGAGCCACAAAAAAAAAAAAAAAACTGAGAGAATTGGGGTTGTGAGGGAGACTTCTTGAGAGACGTTTTTGGTTTTTGGAAAGTCTGTTTCAGTAGTGGGGTAGTTGGAGAGACTTCTCGATGCAAATGGAGAAAATAAAGGGGTAAGACTTAAGAAAATTAAATTAATGGCACATCTAGTATTATACATTTTTTGGTTATTTCATATAATCATATCTGTTTTACATAAAAGTTTACCAAACACTATAATATTGTTTTTTTTTTCCAAAAGCACTTTTACAAAAAAGTTTACTAAACACTCTGCTACTTTATTTCACAACTGCTTATTCCCACATCTCAGCAGAAGCAGTTTTTTTTTTTAAAGCACTGCAATACCAAACCAGCTCTTAGTCATTTGTAATCGCTGTGAGCAGGAAAGAAGTATTCTAATTCGGTAGTTGATGACTAAGTCTCGGAATCTTGATTCTTTCTATATGTTTTGCACTAATAAGAGAGTTGACTGCTGCGTTTGTAGTCCGAAGACCAAACTTTACTTGTAGTCTGACTTGCATAATCTTTTAATTTCCAACCGATGGCTATTGGCTCCATTTTTCTCAATTGTTGTGTTGCCATGAAAGCTTCATCTTGTCAAGATTCAACTCGTCATACAGAAGTTTGAAAGCTTCATCCTTCAACCTATAAAATACATGCCATACGCTGAATTTTGTACGATCGAACCATAAGTACAAAGTATATATACATATAACCTTTCCAGATTCAACTCTCGAGGGGACAAATTTATTATCTAAATATCGTAATTTTTCAAACACGAATATGCGTTTGTTGTGCTTAACTGAACCCAGAGGCTACTCAGTGCTTGGTTTTTGGCTTCTTCACAATCATCACGGTGCAGTGAACGTGATGAGCGCAGTAGTCGCTTACGCTTCCCAGAACCGCCCTGCACCAGAACCAAACAAAGCATTAAGATTTCCACAGAAAACAAGTAACCCCAAGCTCGGCTCAAACTTAATCGCACAAATTAGCGATGATTGTTCCACTTGATCGAAAAGGTTGTAACAAGTTTGAGGGAAAACCTTTTGATGGCTCCATAGCCATGACTTCCCACAACCAAGATGGATGCGTGGTGTCTTTCAACAGCCTCACACAGAACGTTCCTAGCATCTCCTTCCATAACCTCCACGACCACATCGGTCACCTGCAACCATTAGAACATGTAATGCTCAGAAAAGCTGCCAGCGAAAGCGCAACTTCTTCGTATCACATCGGTGTGAGATCATTAGGTTCCGTTCTGACATATGATAGCGTAAGAATTTCAAATCTCTTTTTGAATATATGCCGGAAACGCTCATATGGAAAGACGTTACAAATGTGAGTTGTTCATATCATTGCGTTCACCCTGCTCATGCTCAAGTTCGATATCCTTTATAAATTATATAAATTGACATCCGTTTTCAGAGATTATATTAATCGAATTTCAATTTTAGGGACCATTTGGGTCATTTTCAAGGACGGTGTGTGATAAAAGTCCAATAAATAAAATTTGACAAATACCGATTTAGAAGCGCAAAATTCCTTGGCCCTCTCAGTTACACGGGCAGCCATCTTCTTCAAATCAGCGTCCACGATCGGCAGAACCTCCGCCCCTGCTGCAATTCGGCACAACACGCAAATTAGCTAATCATAATTAACTAAACAATTAATTGATTAATTAGCAGGTAAGACATAAAGGTTTTCAGAGATCACTTCCCGTTGCAGTTAGGACTCTTACCGGGGCCGACGAAGCCAACGACGGAGGAAACCGATGGCTTGGCGTGGACGATGATGAGCTTGAACGGAGCTGTGTCGCCGCCCAAAGGCTTGAAGAGGTGATCCAAAGTCCATTCCAGAGCGTAGTGGCTCTCCTCGCTGTCGTCCGCTCCGATCACCATCACTTGCTTCCCTGCCGCCATTAATGCTCACCTTTCTCTCTCTCTCTAGTTCTTCACCTTCTTTGTTGTGTTCTCGTTTCTAGTTCCTTCTTCTTTCTGGCCGGCTATTATTTAAATGGAAAGATTTTTCAAATCGGGATACGGATGGTGCATTTATTATACTGTTTGGACTCAATTTTACATCATCGATCCAAGCGTTCGAGACCGTTAAGTGAGCATAGTTCCCGACCGTTGGATGGAGAAGTGAGGATAATTTTGTTATTAAAGGATAATGTTATGGTTTTTTTTTTATCATAATATTTATTTTTTAATAATGATTTATCTTGATATTTTCTTATGAAAATAATTATCTCCAAACAAGCAGTATAGTTCGAATAGACTTGGAATTCTTGTTATCAGATTGGAGTAGCGTGATGGGTGTGACTAGAATTGTCGAGGTGCATGATCTTCTTCTATGTACGGGATAATACCAAGATGAAATCCCTGATAACCACAAAAAATAATGGAGCAACACATATCCTAGATTGAGATAATTGTTGGCATAATAATTATATGCTAATAATTAGCATAGTCTTCAGGGGATAAACACGCATGCATTGATGGTTTGATTCCATCAAATCCTACGGCCAAGATGATGTGGAGATTTTGATGCAAATTGATGGTTTGATTCCATCAAATCCTACGGCCAAGGATGTGGAGATTTTGAATAAAGCATGGTTTGATTCGGTTGGATAACCGCGTACAATTATGATGGTTCTGATCCCATCAAATTGGTATTGACCTAATTTAAGATAAAGACTAGTGGGAGATTAATCTACACAAGTCATGCCAAAGGTCAAATACAATTCTGTGGAGATTAAGCCACGTCAAGCATGCATGTCTCTATAAATAGGAGTGATTGTGCAACGTTCAAGGGGACCTCCAATTCAACACACAAAACTGCCTTGCGCAAACTCTCTCAATAACTTTGAGATTTTTTATTTTCTCTTTTCGCTGACACATCTTCCGTTGGCATCAACAGCACTGTGAAAGCAACCGGTGATATCTTAAGTCGGCATAGATAGCTCTGTCACCGTAGAATCAGCCGATCTCGCAGCATCTTCCGTTGGCATCAACAGCACTGCGGCGAGGACGGTTGATTACCTATCCAAGTCTCGGTCGAGAAGGATTTTTGAATCCTTATTGGTCGAGGTCATCTCATCAGCCTTCTCGGCGAAGTGAGGTGTTAAAAGTTATTGCATTCGGCACATTGAAAGTCGAATTTGATATTGAACTTCGTAAGAATAGTAACCTTGTCTTCAGGTTCGAGAGCCCAAGAGGTCGAGACGTGTTCCTTTCTCGGCCGCAATCGCAAGACGCAGAAGTCAGCCGCGCACCCAACATCAACAAATTTACTCCTCAGCCGAGCTCAGCCGACGAGTTGGCACGCCCCGCACACAACCGAAGGACGTAGTTAGCTTATTAATTACTCGGCCTGCGCGCCATGCAGGCTTGGTAGTTTTTAGGGTCAACATTTTGGCACGCCCAGTGGGACCCAGTGCTAAAACTATGAAGTTCACATGATCTATCTCGATCAAGCTTCAAGGGATGAGTGTCATCGCCTATTAAAGAAGCAAAAGCAACTTCTCGAGAGATTGGGAAGAATTTCTGAAAGGCAAGAAGCCGGGGGGAAAATTTCCACTCCGGCCACAACCAATATTTGGCCTAAGAAAATTGTTAATTTGGCCGAAGAACAAAGGCCACCTATTTTTTCGGTCGAGACTGAAAGTGTGGTAAGCCTAGAAGAAAAAGTTCAAGTTTCTGAGCCAAAAGTCGACTCAGAAAATGATTCGTCAGAGGAGTGCTCCAATGACGAACAAGGCCGAGACATAGACCTAGCCAGAAAAACCACGCCAGTCGATATGATTATTGGCGATAAAGCCGATATAGAGAAATCCCATTCGGCTAAGTTATTCGAGTTAAAAGCCAAAATCGGCGAAATTATTATGCCCCGGGGGCATAATAATTGTTCAACACATTCGGCGGCCGAAAATGAAAAATATTTCTCCAAGTCAAATATATATGGAGATCATTTTTTATTCGGCACAGTGCAAAGTTTGATTGGCTATGATGGTCTTAAAAGATCTCGGCTTGGAACCAAGCATCGCTGGCCTCCCCCTGATTATGTTTCGGCAGTTTTCATTTTCTTTTGTTAAAAAATAAAATATTGAATAAATTATTTTCTTAACCATTCGGCTTTTTAGGCCGATGCATAAGAAAATAAGGGGGCAACACATATATAATCGGCGGTTTAAATTTTTTTAATCTCGCCGAGGATGAGCATATATAAAGAGGCTGCTTCGTGAAATTTGATACTCGGTGCAGAAGAGAGAAAAAGTAGGAATGATTTTTTATGCACTAACTGAAAAAAAAAAAAAAAAAAAAAAAAAGCATTTCGGCTGTCTAGGCCGAGGCCGAATAAGAAAAGGGTTGATGACAATTCGAAAGGTTGGCGGCAAAGCAAAAAAAAAAAAAAAAAAAAAAAAAAAAAAAAAAAAAAGGTCGAAAAGGAGTAGAGTTTTTGGCCGAATATAATATATATATGAGAATCAGCCAAAATGCCCAAATGAAAGAAGTGTGGCAGTCGGCTTAGATGTTTCTTGGTTTCGGTCTCGGCCTCGACCATTCTACAAAGGTCTCGGCCTCGACCAAACAAAGACCTCGGCCATAGTTGCATATGTATGCCCCGGCCAATATATATATATATATATCTATATATATATATACACACACATAAAAGAGGCCACTGAGGGTGGGCCCTGAAGACAATCTGCTCCTTGAGGGATTTGCTTTAAATTGTCTACCTTGCCAAAAACATTCTATGTGGCAAGCATTTTCTAACAATTTAATCCCTCATCCCAGTTTAGTGATGAAATTAACAAGCAGTGTCCTATAAAACTGCACGCCCACAGTTTCAAAGTCAGCATCCAACAGTTTGTCGAGGTATTTGGGGTATTTTTCTCACCGGACTCGGCAGGTCAGTCAAATTTTTGCCGAGTCATGTATTAAAAAGGTTTGCTTGTCCGACGCATTGTCCCTTTGTGGTAAATGAGTTGGTTTCAATGTCTCGGTTTTATGAATGCTCGGGTGCAGTGGATCTGTGGAATGTTCAAAAATTATAATTTCCTTCACCATTCGACTTACGAGCCGAAGCTCAAGAAAACTGGGGGGCAATGTTTGGACCCAATTTTACACCATCGACCCAAGCGATCGAGGCCGTTAAGTGAGCATGGTTCCCGACCGTTGGATGGAGAAGTGAGGATAATTTTGTTATTAAAGGATAATGTTATGGTTTTTTTTAATCATAATATTTATATTTTAATAATGGTTTATCTCGACATTTTCTTATGAAAATAATTATCTCCAAACAAGCAGTATAGTTCGAATAGACTTGGAATTCTTGTTATCAGATTGGAGTAGCGTGATGGGTGTGACTAGAATTGTCGAGGTGCATGATCTTCTTCTATGCGTGGGATAATACCAAGATGAAATCCCTAATAACCACAAAAAATAATGGAGCCACACGTATCCTAGATTGAGATAATTGTTGGCATAAGAATTATATGCTAATAATTAGCATAGTCTTCAGGGCATAAACACACATGCATTGATGGTTTGATTCCATCAAATCCTACGGCCAAGGATGTGGAGATTTTGAATAAAGCATGGTTTGATTCGGTTGGATAACCGCGTACAATTATGATGGTTCTGATCCTATCAAATTGGTATTGACCTAATTTAAGATAAAGACTAGTGGGAGATTAATCGGCACAAGTCATGCCAAAGGTCAAATACAATTCTTTGGAGATTAAGCCACGTCAAGCATGCATGTCTCTATAAATAGGAGTGATTGTGCAACGTTCAAGGGGACCTCCAATTCAACACACAAAACTGCCCTGCGCAAACTCTCTCAATAACTTTGAGATTTTTTATTTTCTCTTTTCGCTGACACATCTTCCGTTGGCATCAACAGCACTGTGAAAGCAACCGGTGATATCTTAAGTCGGCATAGATAGCTCTGTCACCGTAGAATCAACCGATCTCGCAGCATCTTCCGTTGGCATCAACAGCACTGCGGCGAGGACGGTTGATTACCTATCCAAGTCTCGGTCGAGAAGGATTTCTGAATCCTTATTGGTCGAGGTCATCTCATCAGCCTTCTCGGCGAAGTGAGGTGTTAAAAGTTATTGCATTCGGCACATTGAAAGCCGAATTTGATATTGAACTTCGTAAGAATAGTAACCTTGTCTTCAGGTTCAAGAGCCCAAGAGGCCGAGACGTGTTCCTTTCTCAACCGCAATCGCAAGACGCAGAAGTCAGCCGCGCACCCAACATCAACAAATTTACTCATCGGCCGAGCTCGGCTGACGAGTGGCACGCCCCGCACACAACCAAAGGACGTAGTTAACTTATTAATTACTTGACCTGCGCGCCACGTAGGCTTGGTAGTTTTTAGGGTCAACATATACAAATCATGAAATATGTATGTCAAAAAGTTAATAACTTAAGAAATAAAATTTCTCTAAAATGGTGCTGAGATTATCCACCATCCATTATTTTGGTCTCTAAGATTAAAAATCAATAGAAATGGTGCATGAGATTATCCACCATCCATTATTTTGGTCATTCCGTTAAAAACTCCAGAAGTTTAGACAATTTTCAAAGCTTTGTAACTCAATCGTTTCTTAACCATGCTTCCCTGCCGCCATTAATGCTCACCTTTCTCTCTCTCTCTCGTTCTTCACCTTCTTTGTTGTGTTCTCGTTTCTAGTTCCTTCTTCTTTCTGGCCGGCTATTATTTAAATGGAAAGATTTTTCAATGATATGGATGGTACATTTATTATACAAATCATCAAATATGTATATCAAAAAGTTAATAACTTAAGAAATAAAATTTCTCTGAAATGATGTCTGAGATTATCCACCATCTATTATTTTAGCCTTTGAGATTGAAAATCAATAGGAATGGTGTGTGAAATTATCCACCATCCATTATTTTGGTCATTTCGTTAAAAACTCCGTTAAGTATGCCGAAGCTCTTGGCCAGAAGTTTGGACAATTTTCAAAGCTTTGTAACTCAATCGTTTCTTAACCAAATTCGACACATAATATATCAAAATGAAGATGAGAAAGTGTAGAACAAGATTATACTTATTTGGAAGACCAATGGTTGCTGGAGATGGTCGAAAAATAGCCTGAAAGATGACTGATCAGCGGAAAAACTGGAAAACTCGTAAAAAACTGGATAAATTTTAAATGTTCATAACTTCTTTAATAGTCTACAAAATCGAATAATTCAAAAACGAAAATCATACTTCTCAATGAGATGAAGAGAATGGTACTTTTCTCGACAGCTAATTCGAACTTTTGATACATGACGATGAGAATAGTACTTTTCTCGATTGACAAAATCATAATTACATTCAAAAGCATCTCATGCCCTTAACCGAATCTAACAGCAACAAACTACACCATAAGTGAAAACGGGTAAAGAAGTTCACTTGATGTACAATAATTATTGATGAGGTAAGTTCTCCCGCACCAAGTTTTATTTCTTAAGTTCTCCTGCACCGAGTTCTCCGCCTTGATCCGCAACGTCTGCTGGAAGACCGAGTGCTACAAGGTCATCCCCTCCGTCATCTCTGATCTCCTTACCGGCTCCTCCGAGCCTCCGGCGGCTGGGCCTCCCTTCACAAGGTCGCTGTCTGCTGCCCTGGCCTCCACCACTCTGGCGTCCTCTTCGAGAACTCCGACTTTGGGCTCGAGCGCAAGCTTGGTCCCAACGAGAATTACCGGAGATTGGACTCTAATCCGGTCGGTGCATCTCCGACTTTTCTACATGTACGTATGCGTGTATGGATATATATATAGAAATAAAAACTTTTTAGCCTTTGAGTTCTGTGAAGCATTTTGCTTTCATATTTGAGTCTATCAGGAAGGGAGTTAGTCATTTCTAATCACTTTGAGCGGGAAATAAGTATTCTAATTCGGTAGTTGATTATTAAATCTCAGAATCTTGTTTCAACCTATAAAATACATGCCATACTCTGAATTTTGAACGATCAAACCATAAGTACAAAGTATATAAACATATAACCTTTCAAGATTCAACTCTCAAGGGGACAAATTTATTATCTATATATCAGCAATTTTTCAAACACGAATCTGAGTTCGTCGTGCTTAACTGAACCCCAGAGGCCACTCAGTGCTTGATTTTAGGCTTCTTCACAATCATCACGGTGCAGTGAGCGTGATGAGTGCAGTAGTCGCTTACGCTTCCCAGAACCGCCCTGCACCAGAACCAAACAAAGCATTAAATTTTCCACAGAAAACAAGTATCCTCAAGCTCGGCTCAAACTTAATCACACAAATCAGCGATGGTTGTTCCACTCGATCGAAATGGTTGGAACAAGTTTGAGGGAATACCTTTTGATGGCACCATAGCCATGACTTCCCACAACCAAGATGGATGCGTGGTGTCTTTCAACAGCCTCACACAGTACGTTCCTAGCATCTCCTTCCACAACCTCCGCGACCACATCGGTCACCTGCAACCATTAGAACATGTAATGCTCAGAAAAGCCGCCAGCGAAACGCAACTTGTTCGTATCACATCGGTGTGCGATCATTAGGTTCCGTTTTAATCTATGATAGCGTAAGAATTTCAAATCTCTTTTTTGAGTATATGCCGGAAACGCTCGTATAGAAAAACGTTACAGATGTGAGTTAGGTTAGTTGTCGCCTGCTTATGCTCAAGTTCGATATCCTTTATAAATTATATAAATTGACCTTCGTTTAATTTCAATTTTAGCGACTATCTTGGTAGTTTGGTAGTTTGAGTCAATTTCAGAGACGGTTTGTGATAAAAATCCAAAATAAATAAATAAAATTTGACAAATACCGATTTAGAAGCGCAAAATTCCTTGGCCTTCTCAGTTACACGGGCAGCCATCTTCTTCAAATCAGAGTCCACGATCGGCAGAACCTCCGCCGCTCCTGCAATTCGGCACAACAAGCAAATTAGCTAATCATAATTAGCTAAACAAACAATTGATTAATCAGCATGTAAGACACAAAGGTTTTCACAGATCACTTCCCGTTGCAGTTGTGATTCTTACCGGGGCCGGCGAAGCCAACGACGGCGGAAACCGATGGCTTGGCGTAGACGATGATGAGCTTGAACGGAGCTGTGTCGCCGCCTAAAGGCTTGAAGAAGTGATCCAAAGTCCATTCCAGAGCGTAATGGCTCTCCTCGCTGTCGTCCGCCCCGATCACCATCACTTGCTTCTCTGCCGCCATTAATGCTCACCTTTCTCTCTCTTTCTCTCTCTATTTCTTCACCTTCTTTCTGGCCGGCTATTATTTGAAGGACTTGTGCTTTCAACGGAATCGATTCGAACGAGCGAGCTTCCGTGTTTCGTCGTATTCGATACAGACGGCGTCGTTTGATTTGGTGGTCGTGGATATAGCTTGATTCCTAACCATTCGGGATACATCTAGAAACGACGGGAGATTAAGGCTAAACAATCACCGATTGGCAAGTCGATAAAATATTGTGGCAAAAACATAAGCTATCTGAGAGTTTAGCTTAATTCCCAAGTTAATTAAGGCAACTTCGAAATTTTATTCCTCAAAAATGAGGCTATCCGCCATTTATGTTTTCTTTCACAATATTCATGCCAACGTGATAAAATATTGTGCCAAAAACAGAAACTGTTTGAGAGTTTACGTAGAGTCCAACTTTTGAGAGAGCTTCCTTAACATTTATCTAACATTTTTTATTGACATTACGCTTATAATTATTTTTCTTTGCTATTAAAGACTCGTCTGGAAATGCTTTTAAAATAGCTGAAAGAAGTTTGGGTGAAAATGACATATGACTAATTGTTAATTAAATCTACTAATACTGTTTGGCTTTTGTTTGATTAGGATTAGGAATGATTAAAAGTTGAAAACCATCCACATTTCAATGGGCGTTACGTTATGTAGTAGTAGTGGGAAAGTGGTAATTGGTAATTGGTAATTGCTACTGACCACTGATTTGGTTTCTTCCTTTTTTTGGTTGGGGACCACCGTTGAATCATTGATTGGGTTTCGTTCACATGTTCAATGACTTGTAAACGTCATTTTCATATTGTAACCGATAAAAGAATTAGATGTCATTTTGATTGTAACTGATAAAACAATCAGGCAATGATGAAAATTAATAATGTTTATGCACTCGGGGTGAAATCACAAGTTTATTCAACATAACACACTAAACTATCATGACACATGATTAATCGTGAACTGATATCCACTTGAAAGAAGAATGTCTTAGGTTTAGGTCACATGAATGTGAGAATGATATACTTTTAGTGAGCTCTATATCTAGTTGAGATCCATTGTGACTTCTTGTTTGTAGGTTACAGTATGTTGAAGAACTGAATATCCTATCATTTTTAATAGAAAATACGAATCTTCCTACAATAGTCAATATAAGGATGATTTTTTATTGAATACTCAATTTTTAGCATGAATAATGGTATTTTCATCACGGTTGTTTCTAAAATTGAACCTTTCAATTAAAATGGTAACTTATATAGAAAATTCATCAATTTGATACCTAAATGTTCTTGGTAGTTGGCGACCGTTCAAGGCATCGTTTTCGTGACGGCCAGAACTTTCTTCGCCTTGGATTTGGCGAAACGAAGCGAAAGATAGAGAGTGACGAGCAAAAGGCCCTCACATTAAACTAGCTCGCTCCAACTCTGGTGGGAACATGATTAAAGACGATGATGTTTAGTTCCCCTTTCTGTTTTCATTAATTTTTAATTTTTTAATTTTTGTAAATAAAAGTTTAGTTGTATGATTAATTCACGTGACATGATAGAATGATAGAATGATAGAATTGAATACTTAAAACTCGATCATGTTCCACATCACCGCACTAACAGAAAATTAAATGAGAAAGCAACCCAAATAACCTCATGGAGTTAGTCACAGGAATCACCCTTATCATGTGCATCCTTTCTTATTTTCTTTTACACGAAATCTGGCCCAAAACAAAAAGGCCTAATAAGACATGAGTGTCATCTAACATTCGAGCCTGTGATGGCCCAAAAATATAATGGTCGGTGAAATCCCAAACCTATCTATCGTATTGAGAGAGACATTTGCGTGTCACGAGTTCATATACCTTCTATTTCTTTATCTATCTTCTTACAAAAACAGATTGTGAGAGCCCGAGAGAGGATGAAGTTGGTATAGTTAAAATTTTCTCCATATCACGTTGAACCAAGCAAGAGATCATGTAAATCACATGAAAATAAAACAAAATGGCACTAAAAACAGAAGAAGAAAATGAAAAATTCACTGAAATATGATGAAATGCAAATTCCAATTGTTGTAATAATCACTTTTAATACTTGATCCGCATGTTGTCGTTATTTGATATTAATCAGCTCAAGAATTGGAATTTTTAAATTCATTATTTCTGTCAATTTCACAAAAGCTAACGATTCACAATTTAAAACATAACACTTGCACAAATCACAAATACATGCCTCATAACATTTATTTTCTTCCTTATAGGTGTTGTGTCACGAGCTCCATAAGTGGAGAGATTTTTCAGTGTGACTAGTGCACGGGGTGGTACACCACGTGTCACTATACAAATTACGGGATATATGTGTTAAAAAGTTAATAACTTAAAAAATAAAATTTCTCACCACTCCTATTAAAACATGTGGTGCATCACTTGTGTTCTCGTCACACCTAAAAATTTCTCTCATAAGTGTCCACTACTAAGGCTATATGCACTGGTATTGTCCCACTTAACCACCTAGGGCCAACTCCTAGGTGGAGTCAAGTCCAGTGGACTTCAACTGTGAGATTCTATCTCAAAAAGCCTCGGTGTAAGTAAAAATGGAACACCTATATTTAAATCTTAAATTATTGTCGTACTTATCCGATGTGAGATTCTCTTCACATTCATCTCAGCTTGTATCGAGCCAACCTTTTACACGAACAATAGGTAAGAGAGAACAAGAGGGATCACCAAATTGGTTTGGGTGATAATTATGAGATCGTGAGATAATCACTATCGTCATTCAGCATATGGCATCATAGGTCAAAATTTGCATGCATTAGGTTAACTTTGTTGGTTTGCCATCCACCAGTGGAAAGTGCAGTGTTGTACTAATCTGAATAGCATAAGGCGTGTTTAATACGACCTCACACCCTGTGAACGATGGATTTGGTTAACCTTCACTACTCCATTTGGTTAACTTTCACTAAACCTTCCCTGCTGACTAAATAAATCAACAAAGTATTCAAACAGAAGAATATATGTCTCCTTTTTGCATTGTGCTTTGGACTGACTGGATGGGGGAGCTTGAGCAATTGAGTGCTCTCGATCGACCACTAATGGTGCTTCTTCCACTCACAAACCCTTTTTCCCCTTATAGGCCTTAAATTTTATGTTTTCCAAAGTGATAAGAAAATAAATCTTTGATTCTTTCATTTTTGACGTGAGACTTTACATCCTTCAACAGAAACTCACCACCACTCGTTAATCGATCGTGGAAAAGCAACCATACAATTTGCATATGAGCATCATGGTACTAGAGGAATAGGAAACAACTTGGTGGCAACTTGATAACAACTTGTAGTGTTATCTCAGGTGGTTTTATAGGGTTGGACTAAAATTAGATTCGGTTAAGAAGGTAAGGAAAACAACGCATGTGTCATGAGCTTCACTTTGAATTAAGCTTCATACGCCTTCACACGTTTATTTTACAAATATCTTTATAAAAAAAAAAAACGAAGTTTAAATGTCAAAATGGCTCATGTGTTATAGTCATATGGCCAATTTAGTCCCGTGTTTTCGATTTGGCTAATTTTTTCCTCGTGTTTGTCTCTGTTAGCCAATTAAAGATATTTCATTCAATCTCTTTTAAAAAATTCATAAAAAAAATTATATGAGATATAATTACATTTTCTCTTTACGGAAAAATGAAAATCAATGAGAAAAACACATATAAGAGGTGAAACTTTCAATCTGGAAAATGATTAAGGTTGTGACATAGAAAAGAGAGGGGTAATGTTAGGGACGAGATCGGGGAGTTGGGAGGAGAATAATTTATCTTTTAATTTTTAATTTTATTTCATTTTTAAATATTTTAAATCAAATAAATAATTTTATAAATAAGTTTATGATAATTTATAATTTTTTTTTACAGAAGTTAGATGGAAATGTTCTTGATTGGCTAACGGAGATAAATACAAAGACCAAATTGGCCAAATTGAAAATACAGAGACTAAATTGACCCAATGACTAAGACACCGGGACCATTTTAACATTTAATCCAAAAAAAATATTTATTCATGATATTCTCGACAAAAGATATTTTCCTAAATCTAATCTAATGTGTTATGGATGGTAGATAGGATTATAAAATTTTTTTATTTCACTAATTTATTAAGGAAATTGTTATTGCCGCTCCAAAAATTTCATTTTACACTCCAAATTTTTCTATAATTAAAATGAAAAATACACTAGTAAAAAGTGCAGAATGAAAAATTTTGAAGTGCTAATAACAGTTTACTTTATTAAAAAGTATATTAAAATACTAAATTAGGAAGAACGCATTTGCTTTTTTGTTTTTGTCGTAAGGCTGCATTAATCAATGTTTTAATTGGTGGATGAATACATTAGGCCCCATGGGATAAGATTAATTTGACTTGATGATAGTAGTGAAGATGATAAGCATGTGCTATATAACTATTACTGTTTGTTTCTTTTTTCCTTTATGCGTTGAAATATTAATTAAGAAGTGAGCATGATATATAACAAATGTCAGGAAACAACGAAATAAATGTGATTAATAATCATAACAATATGTAAGAGATTTTTCATTCTGCTGAGAACACTTTGTAACATTAAGTATCATAACACAAATGGTTCGGTACTTGAAAAATAAAATTTATCACTTGTATTATGATAGTTGATACCGAACCATGTTTTTGGTAACTAATTTCTCATAATATGGATAGAACTAATTTCTCAGAATATGGATAGATTTAGAAAACTTTGAGATAAAGAAATGGAGTGGGAGGGCTCAACTTTCGTAGACGACAAGCAAAACAAATTGAGCAACGGTGTGACAACTGAAACGCATTCTTCTTCTACAGACCGGCGGGGGCCACCTCAGATTTTGGTGTCCACCAGCTTGCTTTACACGTAACAAACAATCGGTTCTTGGTGGTTGCTGTCGACATACTTAAAGATATTCCAGCTTCTTGTCGACATACTTAAAGTGCAACAATCACATCGTCACGTACGTGTTGTAATGTGTATCGCTTACAATTTAAACAATTTTTTACGCTTTAAGGTTTTTCACAATCGTTTAAGTGATTTTTGATTATTGTGTATAAAAATCACACACTTTGAGTTTAATTTATATAATATAACTATTAAAATTATAATCAAACTTAATTTTCCAACCCACTATGAAAGATTTAAGACTTTTAGGGAGCGTTTGTTGCGCCGGTGTTGACCCTAGAAACTACAAAGCCTACGTGGCGCGCAGGCCGAGTATATTCTAAGCTAACTACGTCCTTCGGTGATTGCGGGGCGTGCCAACTCGTCGGCCGAGGCTCGGCCGAGGAGTAAATTTGATGATGCTGCGTTGGGTCGCGCTACTGACTTCTGCGTCTTGCGATTGCGGCCGAGAAAGGAACACTTCTCGGCCTCTTGGGTTCTCGAGCCTGAAGACAAGGCTGCTATTTCTTACAAAGTTCACGAACCGAATTCGGCTTGCAATGTGCCGAATGTAATAACTGTGACACCTCACCTCGCCGAGAAGGCTAATGAGATGACCTCGACCAACAAGGATTCGAAAACCCTTCTCGACCGAGACTTGGATAGGTAATCGACCGTTCTCGCCGCAGTGCTGTTGATGCCAACGGAAGATACTGCGAGACCGACCGACTCTACGGTGACAGAGCTATCTATGCCGACTTAAGATATCACCGGTTGCTTCCACAGTGCTGTTGATGCCAACGGAAGATGTGTCAGCGAAAAAAGAAAAGAAAAAGATCTCAAGTTGTGAGAGTTTGCGCAGGGCAATTTTGTGTTGATTTTGTGGGGGCCCTCAAATGTTGCTCAGCATCTTGTATTTATAGGGACGAGTTAGCTTGCCACGGCCTGAATGATAAGCAGAGGATTTCAATTGCACCTAAAGACTTGTAATGGAATATTCTGAGAAATAAAACGATCACCACATAAGGACTCTGCATGCTAATCCTGTTTTATTCCCACTTTGACTTTAACTTTATCCCATCACTGAATTTGTTGGATAATCACACACGGCTCTTTTCACATCCAAAACAATCACCTTGTTTTTCTCAATGCCTATACGCCCCACACGTTGCAGACACCTATCCAACTAACTACTGGAACTTATCCCACTTGCAAGTCACCTATGCATGCATAAAGACCATGCATCTAACAACTCTAATCAAACCCCATGCTGATATATCCAGCCGCAACCATGCATGAAGGCTATATGACAAGATGGAATCCACCTACAATTTTGTTGGATAAAAATCTATTTGTTGATGTATTTAAATTCCAAGATAACTATTCTGATTGATAATATCTAGATATCGTTAATCAGAATAATTATCGTAAAAAAAACATCTTTATCCTAGGAACGATCCACATATTTCGTCCATCTAACGCCGAACTGATTTTGTAAAATTGGGTCCAAACAGCCGGACTATCTCGGACTGGACTAGTTTCAAAGACTAAGCTGGACTGGCTTAGACTAGACTAAGCTAGACTAACTTAGTGAAGCGTTTGGTGCAGTGTTAGACTAAGAAGCTGGATAATAACAAATTCTAATATTATATTATTTAATATATAAATTATTAATATTTTATTATAATCTAGGTGACCGGAGATGACGAGGAGTCTATCGGGAGTGGTTGTTGAGCATGACGAGGACGAGAGAGGATAGTCTTAGCTAGTCCCATGGTTATTGGGGGGTCTCGCTAAGACCTCTTAGTGAAGGGTTTTGTCTATGCTAGTCCCCTTTAGTCTCATTAATGTTAGTCCCAGCATGGAACAAACACGGTATTGGACTAACAGCTAGTCCAGTCCAGTCCTGTTCCACTTAATGAGGGCAAACAAACGCCCCCTTAATGTCGTTGTTAGATAATGAATGCTCATGCGTACATGGACATGGAGGTGGAGACTCCACCATCAAATTTAATGGGTTGAAAATCGAGGATTTTCACATTGGAATTATGCATGATATTAGTTTGCATGCCAACGAAATTTTTTAAAGAGATGGTTGGATATCACGACATTATATTTCCTTTCCATTTATTTTCTTTGGTAGCTAGCAAGGTCACATGATACTTGGTTTTTCAAAGACATGACATGATCCTATGTAAACATCATGTGATGATTATCTTCCTTTTTTCCTTTTAATATTTTTTTACAAGAAAAGAAAAAAAAAATTAGGCTATTTCAATCCATATTTTACATGGCACAACCTTAATAGGTTATGAACATCTAAAATACAAGTTGAGATAAGGATGGAGCCCTAACCGACTCCTATTCCAATTGATATTATTACCTGACACAACTTTAATAATAAGTTATCAACGGTTAAAATATGAGTTGAGATAAAGATAAAACCCTAATTGATGAGTATTTCAATTAATCTATTACAAGATTGTCAGCATCTAAATAAGTTATCATGCACTTACATAATAATTTTACTATTTTTTTACTATGAATAAGTGAATAATATCCTTTTCCAACGAACTTACATATACTATTATTAGCTATATAATTTTTTTTGTTCAAGGAAAAATAGAGTCCAGACAACTTCTTTTGGATATCTCACCTAATTTTAGAGTCACTTTCTCAGCCAGTAATCAACCAAGAAAACAAAGAAGAAAAATGGGAAGTGTCACATCGGTGACAAGTGGAACATAAATAATTTTGCAGTAAGTCGATTTGGAAATGTTTTCCAACCTGGATTTACCCAAAAGAAAATGTTTCAAATCCGTTTTAAAAGTTTCCGAGAAATCCTTTCACCAAATCAGAAACTTTCCGAGAAAAATCCTTGACCTTTTCTCGGGAAAATCAGGACCTCAGTATTTCTCCGATTTGTCGTCAGTTCTCCCTTTTTATACGTCTTCTTGTTCAAGTGGAGAGAGAGAGAGAGAAACCGTTACACAGCCCTAGACGCAAACATCACCAGATAAAACTTTCAGAAGAAAAGTTTGGTTTTTTCGGCCTTTCAGTCGCAGCCCATCTCTGATTATCCAGTAAATTTCATTAAGGTCGAAGGATTTGGGTTAAATATTGATGAAAAATGAAGTTCTGCAAGACATACCAGGAGTACATGCAAGGCCAGAAGAAGAAGCTGCCCGGAGTCGGATTCAAGAAGCTTAAGAAGATCTTGAAGAAATGCCGCCGAAAAGATTTCCATGACGTCCGTACCTGCCCTGATCACTGCCCAGGTATTTTTTGTTTTTAAATCTGGTTCTGATGATTTTAATGATTAAAGTTTTAACTTTTCGAATCCCATATATATTATGTATGTATGTATGTTTTCTTGTCAATTTAATCGGAAATCATTGAGATGAAAGCAAACATCTTGCATGCTTTCATGCAATTGTTTGAAAGCCAAAAGTTGAAGGTGGAGTACAAGCCAAGTCCTCTATTAGGCCAGCTGGTGCAGCGTTCCCGTCCCTTGAGTTATCATTATGTTTAGAGTAGTTTAGAATATCGTCTTAAAAAAAAATGCCGGATTTTAATGATGTTCAAGCCTGAAGGCATATGGAATCTGTTTTCACTTGCAAATTTGAGGGTCATTGAATCCAGAATGATATTTGATTTTTTGTTTGTCAATTGTTTTATGCTAATTAGTTGAATTTTTGCAGTGTGTGACGGGAGCTTTTTCCCGGCCCTTCTCAATGAGATGTCTGCAGTGGTGGGTTTCTTCAATAAGCGTGCACAGAAATTGCTTGAACTCCATCTGGCTTCCGGCTTTCGTAAGTACGTGTTTTGGTTCAAAGGCAAAGGTCGAGGGGGCCATGTTGCCTTGATCGAAGAAGGCAAGGACCTCGTGACTTATGCTCTGATCAACGCTGTTGCCATTCGGAAAATACTCAAGAAATATGATAAGGTATGTGAATCCAACCGCTCAGACTTGATAGTTCGTTTATCCAAGTTTCGGTAATCCAGTTAAATATGTATTTATAATTTTCGTTTGTGTTATGGGAACAGATTCATTACTCGACGCAAGGACAGGCCTTCAAGTCGCAAGCTCAAAGCATGCACATTGGACTCCTTCAGAGCCCGTGGCTTTTTGAGCTCATGGCTTTTCACATCAATTTAAGGGAAACCAAGACTAAGTCGAGTAAGACACCGGCTTTGTTTGAGGGATGCTCCCTCAAGATTAATGATGGGAAACCATCTCTCGCCTGTGAGCTCTTTGATTCCGTTAAGCTTGACATCGATTTGACTTGTTCTATATGCTTGGTAAGTATCAAGGTTTTCATATATTGGATTATTGACTGCGTATTTGTGTTGATATATTGGTTTTCTTATCCTGCATGTTGCTGTTGTTGTGTTTCATTTAAGGTTGTGTGACATATTTTTGTCTTCAATGTTACAGGACACGGTGTTTGATCCAGTTGCTCTCGCATGTGGTCACATATTCTGCTACATGTGTGCTTGCTCGGCCGCATCAGTGACTATTGTCGATGGATTGAAGTCCGCAGAGCCTAAAGAAAAATGCCCTCTATGCCGAGAGGTGAGTAAACATCTTCTTTCCAATTGGAGTTGTAAAATTGAAACCTTTTAGGACCTGCATGGCTACAATTCAAATTAAAATCGCTTACCGTTGTGTGATTGTTCATATGTTGATTTCAGGCAAGAGTTTTCCAAGGCGCTGTGCATTTAGAAGAGCTCAACATGTTACTTAGCAGAAAGTACGTTTTTGTCCAGCATATACCGCTCACTTAGAATCCGTATGCGAGTGGATGATCATCCTATATATGCAAAATTTCTCACTGTTATCTGTTCATGTTTTGACAGCTGCCGTGAATACTGGGAGCAGAGACTCCAGACCGAGAGGGTAGAGAGGGTTCGGCAAGCAAAGCAGCACTGGGAATTCCAGTGCCGGGCATTCGTTGGCGTTTAGTCGCTGCCCCGCTGTTGGGGCTCTGTAAACCGCCAACGATTTTGTAGTTTGGAAAGCCATTAACTTCTTGTTTCTGGATGTTTAGTTTCTTGTATGTAACTTTTGAATAACTCTGTACATATGGTCATGTATAAGGGAGGATTCACAGTTTTCTTTTTCACCAAATTGGTTCAAGTACATTTGCATTCTAAAATTTAGGAATCTGAACGAATCGCAATAAGTTCGGAACACTTGGAAGAATTTGGATTGGAAATTTGAAATTCTCAGAATCTCTAACTGCATTTCAATTTCCAATCCAATTTTTGGAAAATATTCTGATTCCAAACATTTTAGGTTCGAATTCAGAAACATTAAAGTCGGAATTGGAAACTTCGTTCCAATTTGCATAATTAAATTAATCATTCATCAGCCAAGGTTTCTATTATAAGTCATGAATAACATACAACATATTGAAAAAGGAAAAGAGATGACATGAGTGCTGGAAGGATGAGGCAAGCAAGAGTTTATTTCCAAAAGGCGTTTGATGAGGTACTTTCACTGAAAAATGTCAAAGAAATGGTATTGTTTTTCATCTTTCGATGTGTAATAAGTAGTATATGTTCTTTTTGCATAATCTGTTTGGGTTTAGTGACTTGTAAAACTGCAATTTCAAAGATTTGAACTACTTTTTAGGTTGGAACGAGTTTCTAAGGGGGTGTATTCAATTGAGATTTTGAGAGATTTTAATTCTTTTAATGAATCTAGGGGAATTCAATTAGAATTTTAAGTGATTCTTTGAAATTCAAGGTGTATTCAATTAGAATTTTAAGATAGTTTATTAAAATCCTTAGAAATCCAGGTGTATTCAATTAGGATTTTAAAGAAATTTATAACATTCTAGGTGTATTCAATTAGAAATTGATTTTAAAGAATTTGAGAAAATTGAGAAATTAGAGGGAATTGGAGATATTTTGTAATGTATTTTAAGCATCCACAAATCTCACCTCTCCCCATGAGATTTTGAGGGAATTGAGTCAAAATTTTATATGAAATCTATACAAATAAATTAAACTCCATAAAAATGTATGGATTTATAAATCCATTCAAATTTCTCAAAGTCTCAATTGAATACACCCCCTAAATTACTTGCAGATTACCATATTTTAAATTAACTAAAAATTTGTTAAGAAACTCTGCATACAATCCAATTTAAAACTACGTTACTCTTCAAATATACCATTATATTCAGAATCACATTGATTGATGTTGTTGCAGGAACGACTCTTGAACTGAAAACAAGAGAATTGAAGTCCTTCAGCAGCGAACTTCCGACGCTTGCATGACTTTTCGAACACAAAATGAGAAGGTTTACTCTGTTAGTTTCTATGTATGCATTTGTTTGGTAGATGTTGATTGAATTTTATTAGTGTTCACCAAAAAAACTAGGGTCAGCAACTTGCTTCCATTCTGCTTGCTTTGGCGTTTGTAATTCTTAGTTCTTGAATCAAATATTGCTTATGAAAAAAATGAAATTGCATAATCTTTCATACAATTTTCAATCTTGCAGCACTGCAGGCTCAAATTTCTAGTCTAATCTAATGTGTGATGGACGGTAGACATGATTATAAAATTTTCTTATTTCACTAATTTATTAAGGAAATTGTAATTGCCGTTCTATATACTCCAAATTTTTCTATAATTAAAATGAAAAATACACCAGTAAGGAATGCAGAATGAGATTTTTGAAATGATAATAACAATTTACTTTATTAAAAAGTTGTTGACCCTAGAAATTACAAAGCCTACGTGGCGCGCAGGCCGAATATATTCTAAGCTAACTACGTCCTTCGGTGATTGCGGGGCGTGCCAACTCGTCGGCCGAGGCTCGGCCGAGGAGTAAATTTGATGATGCTGCGTTGGGTCGCGCTACTGACTTCTGCGTCTTGCGATTGCGGCCGAGAAAGGAACGCGTCTCGGCCTCTTGGGTTCTCGAGCCTGAAGACAAGGCTGCTATTTCTTACAAAGTTCACGAACCGAATTCGGCTTACAATGTGCCGAATGTAATAACTGTAACACCTCACCTCGCCGAGAAGGCTAATGAGATGACCTCGACCAACAAGGATTCGAAAACCCTTCTCGACCGAGACTTGGATAGGCAATCGACCGTTCTCGCCGCAGTGCTGTTGATGCCAACGGAAGATACTGCGAGACCGACCGACTCTACGGTGACAGAGCTATCTATGCCGACTTAAGATATCACCGGTTGCTTCCACAGTGCTGTTGATGCCAACGGAAGATGTGTCAGCGAAAAAGGAAAAGAAAAAGATCTCAAGTTGTGAGAGTTTGCGCAGGGCAATTTTGTATTGATTTTTGTGGGGTTTTTCCATTGCTGAATGTCTTGTATTTATAGTAGCAGAACACCGAGCCCGAGTTCTAATCCTATTCGAACTAGGTTTCCCTCTCCGGATTAACGTTACCTCAATCAGTCCTATCTCTGCTAGGACTACGAATCTAGTCCTTAACTGAGCCGGATTCGCCTTCTAGTTTTACTGATCTCGTCGAGGGTCCCTATTGTATTAGGACTCGACTTGCACTCTGATTTAACCGATCTAGGCCTAGAAGCCCATGAGCTGAACGCCCCCATGACTCTCTCGCCGTACGTCTTCCCGGGCCGAAAGTGATACCTCCCTCGGCCCAAACTGTTATTTTGGGCCCAAACATTGCCCCCTCGCTTTTGAGGTCCTCGGCCTGAAACCTTCGGCCGAGTTTCGGCCTTGAAGAAGCGAATCTACCACTCAGGATCCCAATACCCGAGTTCCAAGGCGCATTTATTGAACATGATCGCACGATCTTGATCCTGCTAAACCACTCGCCACGTGGCATCCCCTAACATGGCCAATCCCCGATAATGACGTCTGAAGCGTGCGCCTGCCCGAACCGTCTCGCCATTATGACCACTATCTCAATTCGTGAGCCATTTCATCAGTCCGTGAGCCCTCCTGTCATCGTGCAGGCGTCGAACCGTCTTTCGTCATTAACTTCGCCGTCACACGCGATCGTGCGCCCCCAAAACCTAAAACCGTCGGTCTTCTCAACCGCATTCCCCAAATGCTCATCATGATCAACGATTCCTCCGGTCGACTTTGCCCTTTGTTTTGAATTTCGAACGATTGCTCTTCCTCCCATTACTCTATAAATACCGAAATTTCCTCATTTGTACTTTACGTTCTCAAACTTCCTGAAATCCCCTACCCTTGCTCTCAAGTGCATTCCTCCATTCCAAGTTTTCGTCCTCAAATCCCCAACCCAGAAAACCTCCTTACGCTGTGCTTTTACAATGGCCTCCTTCATCTCCAAGCTTTCCCGGGAATGCGACCAGCATCAAAAGATCCTTGATCGGAGCTCGATCAAGAATATACGGTTCGAGAACGACATGAGCACCGTCCACCAAATCCTGGGTCCTCTCTTCAAGGCAACAATCCCGCCGACCATCACTGGTCTTCTCCAGGAACACTGCCTTACACCCTTGCTCCAAGGGTTTGAATGGTCGAGATGGGAGGCGGCAAAACCCCAAGGCTCCTGGCCCTCGACGACCACCACCTGGGCGACCTGGGTTGTCCGAATGGAACGGCTCTTCGGCGAAAAATGGAAAATCCTGGGTATCTACGACGCCATCCTCCTTTCGTCGATGGACATTGTCCCTGACAAGGAGCTGCTCCTAGCCGCTCTATGCTTCTGGTGCTCAGCCACCAACACAATGGTCCTTCCCCTTGGTCCCATTGGTCCCACCATCCTGGACATCACCGCCATTTTGGGGACCTCGGCCACCGGGATCCCTATCGACGCGACCCTCTCCGGGCACCCGTCGAATATCGATCTGAAGACGCTCTTCGACCGTCGAGCCTTCGAGACCCTGAACAGTGACGGTCACATCCCGTCGAGGGATGAAATACAGAAGCTCCACAAGAACTTTCTCAACTACAACACCCTCTACCTTCACTTCGCCGGTCGAGGGGAAGAGGACCTGCGAGAGGGAGAGCATGAAGCCTTTCTCTTCTACTGGTACAACAAATACATTTGTTGTACCAAATCAAACAAATGTTTGGTCGAGAATATGCCAGTGGCCGAAGCCCTGGCCAGTGGTCACGTCCTGGCGCTGAGTTCTAATATTCTTGCCCACCTCTTCCGTTGCCTGGCCGAGGCGACTCTCCACACGGTGGACCCCCACCAGAATGGCCCTCTCTGGGTCTTCCAGCTCTGGTTGCAGGTGTACTTCGCCTCCCTTCGGCCGGCTATAGCTGATTTCTCAGCAACGGAGGCTCTTGGTCCTCAGCTAGCCTCCCGACCAACGCCTCCTCATCAGGCCGAAGAGGTATTTAGGTACCTCTTTGCCCTTGACGATCTCTCAAGCGACGAATTCCTGATTTGTCGTCGTCGCGATTACCCCCCCTCCATCAGTCTGCCTACCTCTACGTGGGCCGCAGAGGAGGATGCCGCTCTTCGCCAAACCTGGGGGTCGTTCGTGCTTGCTCGCGACCTTCCTCTCGGCTGCGACGGGAAACGATCGGGGTGGGAAGTGTACCATCCGAACTTCCTTGCCCGTCAGCTCGGCTATCTTCAGGGCTGTCCCGTCCCCCTTCTCTCTTCCCGCACAGTATTGAGCCGCGGACGCGAGCCTCGCTCTTCAGAGAACGAGTGCAGGACTGCCGCGAAGGAGTTTCAAGAGTACTGCCAAAGATTTCGCCTACGACCGGCCACCCCAGAAACCCATTGCACTGACACCTTCGGTGAGTGGTGGGAAAATTACACTCAGGAGTTCTTCGGTGCGCCGGTCGAAGATGTACTAAACAGGCTCTTCGGTAACCGACCTAAGAAAGCCCCGGCCCCCCACTCTCAAGGTAGTTGTTCAATTCCCCCTTTTTCTTCAACCTTGCATATTGTACGCCCTACTGAATTGTCTTTATCCTTTTAGGTAGTCGGCCTTTGAGAAAGACAGAGGCAGTTGCCGCTGCTATGGCCGGGAAAAAATCGGTCGTGGCCAAAAAGGACAAACCTGCTGGTAGGGCCGGGCTGATCAAACGGCCTCGCCAAGAGGCCGGGCCGGCTATCGAGCCTTCCCCGCCTGCCAAGCGGGTCAAACAACTGGCGAAGAAAGGTGCACGGGAGATCCACGTTATTTCCAGCCACACGACGACTCCCAGTGCTTCCCCTTCTCCCGCCGCCGGCCATTCTGGGGTCAAGAAACAGCCGGCTTCGGCCATAGAGACGGTCCCAGCGCGGCCTGCTTCTGTGGCCGGCGAATCAGTCGTACCTCCCTCTGTCGAGAAGGCACCTGTCTCACACCAGGCGGTTCCTACGACCGAGGAAACCTCTCCCAAGAATCCAAAGCCCACGGTCTTCGTGCTGGAAGAGAGTGAGGGGAGCGACGAGGTCCCGCTGGCGCGTCGTCCTCTTACTCGTCAACAAACTCCTCCAGTATCCGAGATGGCGGTTCAACCCGGCCCCTCCTCGGCTAATCGTGGCAAGCGCACGGTCGAGGAACCGACCCCGGCGGCCGAACCTCTCGTTCCTTCTCAAGACCAGGACGTCCCTGCCTCCACTGAAGCAGCTGCGCCAGTCGGCCCATCGGCAGCCGACCGTGGCAAACGCCTGCTCGAGGAACCCGAGGCCACGGCGGAATCGCCGATCCATCCTCAAGACCAAGGCTTCCACATCCCTCCACAAGAGGTTACCTCGGCTTTTGTAAGTACCTTCAATTTTCCTCCTGATTGCTTTTCTGCTTTAGAATTCTAAACAAGGAAAAACTAAATGTCAGGTGCCTGTACATTCTTTTCACCGTCAATTCTATGCGCCGAAGGGCGTTATCTATATTTCCTGGCCGCCTCAGTGGCCATCAAACGTAGATAACCTCCATCGGCCTCGTGAAGTGAGAAGCAATCTGAGACACTGGGCTCGGCCATTGAGTTCTTTAGGTTTGAGCAACGACCCTGGGGACATGGCCGAGGTCTCCTCTCGGCAGGTTAAAAAACGACACCTTCTTGCTATTCTTGTCATGACTTCCTTTAAGCTTAACCTTGTTTATTCGTGCAGGCTTCATGGGAGGTTGAATTCAAAGCTCTCCTCTCCAGCACGACTGCAGAGTCCGGCCCTTCGGCCGCTCCAACTGAGGCTGCCGATCCAAGCGCCCTAACCCAGTTGCGAGAAGTCCTGTCGCTCTCTTCATCGCAAGTACTTGAGCGCAACGGTCTTGATTTGCTCGGCGTGTGTCTGAACGACCTTGGGGCCGACGGTCGCCTAAGCGGAGATGCCATTGTTCGGGCATCGTCTGCTTTGGAGCGCGTTCGGGAGACATTTGGCATCTTCCAGACTGCTCTGAAGGCCGAACAGGACCTGCAAGCCGCCACGGCCGTTCAAGACACCCTCCGTCCGAAGATTGACGATCTACGGGCAAAAGGAGAAGCGTTAGGCGAGCTCGACCGTCAGATGGCCGAACTAGCAAAACGCCGGTCGGTCATTGCTTCTGAACTTGCGAGGGACTTCGAGTCAGGTGGGAATGATCGCCTAACTGAGTATGCGGCGGCCAAAAAACGGGTCGAGCGCCTGAGGCTAGACAAAAAGAATCGGCAAGCCGAAGTCATCATGGCCGACGTGCGGTGGTTGGAATTGAAAGCTCTGCTCAGCACTCTTCTTCCCTCGTCTCCTTGAATGTATTAGACCTACTCATTTTTGTAATACCTGTCAATTTTAATGGAATGACTTTTCCTACAACAAACTTTTTATTCACGCATTTCCCATGTGACCGGATAGTATTTCTTCAAGAACTTCCCATTAATTGGTAATTTGTGAACTACTCCAGTCCGGTCTTTAAGATGATACGCCCCTTTACCGTATACCTTATGCACAATGAACGGCCCTTCCCAATTCGGCGACCACTTGCTGAACCTAGGATCTTTTATTCCTACGGGCAACACCGTTTGCCACACCAATTCACCCTCGCCGAACGTTTTCTGTCGTACCTTTTGGTTATAGGCTCGCTCGGCAATCTGTTTCTGTGCCACCAGTAAGTTATAAGCGTCAAGTCGCGCCTCTTCCAAATCTTCTAGTTCCTGTCTCATGGACTGATTATATTCGGCGCTAAACAAACTACTTTGTTCAATTAATCGCAACGAATTTATGCTCAACTCGACTGGTAGCACCGCATCGTGTCCGTAAGTCAATGCGTACGGGGTTGTTGCAGTCGCCGATCGGGACGACGTTCGGTATGCCCATAATGCCTCGTTCAACTTCAAATGCCACATGCCAGGCCTCTCTTTTATTATTTTTTCGAGGATGCCAATCAACACTTTATTACTTGCCTCGGCCTGCCCATTCGCCTGTGGATAATACGGTGTGGACTGTTCCAGCCGAATTTTCAAATTGGCCGTGTATTCCTTAAACCTTTCGGCTGTGAAGATTGTTCCATTGTCGGTTATGATCGTTTCTGGCACACCGAACCGGGTCACAATGTGTTCCTCCACGAAATCGCAAACTTCTTTAGACGTTAATTCGGCATATGATTTTGCTTCGACCCACTTAGTAAAGTAATCAGTTGCGACTATTATCCATGCATGCTTAGCAGCTTCAGAAGTCGGCGTGATTTTGCCGATTACATCCATGGCCCATCCTCTAAACGGCCACGGCTTAATGACCGAATGTAGCGATTCGGCCGGGACCCTTTGTATAGGCCCATGGATTTGGCACTGCACGCATCCTCGTGCAAACTCGATACAATCTTTCAGTATTCTCGGCCAAAAATAACCGTGTCGTCGGAGTAGCCATCGCATTTTTCGTCCAGACTGGTGAGCTCCGCATACCCCTTCATGAACCTCTGCGATCGCTCGAGCACTCTCTTGAGGGCCGAGGCATAGCAATAACAAACCATCTTCGCCCTTTCGGTACAACTCGCTCTGGTACGTGACATAGTTCGTGGCGTGAGCCCGTGTCCTGCGACTGTGTTTTCCGTTAGGATTATCAAGGTACTGCATAATGGGCTTTCTCCAATCATCTGGTACTGCCTCGGCCGCGCAAATTTCTATAGAGTCCTGGTCCTGCCGATCCAACAACGAAGGCAAGGACATGACCCTGGTACGTATCACATTGTCTCGACGGAGGATTTGCTGATCAACCAAGGCCGGGTATAATTGTTGTAATATTGGTATCTCCCGGCCTAGCTTGCCCCCCAGGAGTTGTGCACCGGAGGCGATTTGAGCCAACTCGTCTGCGTCGGTATTATGAACCCGAGAAATATGCTCGAATGTAATACCGTCAAAGGACTCGGCCAAATAGCTGGCGATCATGTGGTAAGGCGCCAGAGTACAACTCATGCAGCGAAAAGACCCATTAATTTGGTTAATCACTAGTTCAGAATCCCCGAGGACGAGGACACGAGTGGCATGTAGGTCAAGAAGGAGGCCCAGACCAATGACCAGAGCCTCGTACTCGGCCTGATTATTGGTACAGTCGAAATCCAATTTGAGCGAAAAATACCAACGATCGTTGTGAGGAGACTGAATGACGATGCCTGCACCGGCCGAGGACGAAGTACTGGAACCATCGAAATACATCGTCCAATAGTTGTCGCGGGTCACCACCATGCCAATCTCGACATCAGCACCCCCGAAATCGTAAGGCGAAGGGTGCTGGGCAAGGAAATCGGCCAACGCCTGTCCTTTCACAGCTTTTTGTGGCACGTATTGCAAACTAAACTCGGACAACGCCATCGTCCATTTCCCAATTCGGCCCTTCACAATTGGCCGGGTAAGCATGTACCGGATAACGTCGGTCTGGGCAATGACTTGGGTGACCGACGGGAGCATGTAATGCCGAAGCTTGGATGCAGCGAAGAACACGGTGAGACAGAGCTTCTCAACGGCGGAATAATTGATCTCCGGAGGATTCAGATTACGGCTGAGGTAGAAGATAGCCTGTTCCCGGCCGGCATCATTGTCTTGCGCGAGGAGGCAACCGATGGACTCGTCGGCCGCCGAAATGTACAGCTTGAGAGGCTTACCGCGCTGAGGAGGGACCAGGACAGGTGGGTTTGTAAGGGAAACCTTGATCTGTGTGAACGCCGCCTGGTGCTCCTCATTCCACATGAACTTATCGGAGTCCTTGAGTTTCAAAAGTGTGGAAAAGGCTTTCAGTTTACCTGCCGAATTAGCAATAAATCGGCGTAAAAAATTGATCTGGCCGAGTAAGGACTGTAATTGTTTCTTCGTTGTTGGGGGTGGGGCGGTGATGATTGCGCGTGCCTTGTTCTCATCGACTTCAATCCCACGATGATGTACGAGGAAACCAAGAAAATTCCCGGCCGATACACCGAAGGCACACTTGGCAGGATTCATCTTGAGGTTGTGCTGACGCATACGGAGGAAAGCCTGTCGGAGATCGTCCAGATGTGTCTGTCGGCGTTTAGATTTGACGACAACATCGTCGATATAAACTTCGACGATGGTGCCAATTAAATCATGGAAGATGGTGTTCATCGCCCGTTGGTACGTAGCGCCGGCATTCTTGAGGCCGAATGGCATGACAACCCATTCGTAAGTGCCGAGTGCCCCCGGGCACCGGAAAGCAGTTTTGTGCACATCGGCTTTGGCAATAAATATTTGGTTGTATCCGGCATGTCCATCCAGAAAAGATAAGATCGCATGATTCGCCACGGCATCGATTAACAGATCTGAAATCGGCATTGTATACTCATCTTTGGGCGTTGCCATATTCAGATTGCGAAAATCGGTGCAGATGCGCAGTGCACCACTTTTCTTTAATACAGGAACAATATTCGCCAACCATTCGACATATCGAGCTGTCCGAATGAACCCGGCTTTCAAAAGCCGAACTAATTCGTCCTTAACACTGAGTTGTACTTCGGTCGAGAATCGACGAGGTGGCTGACGGAAAGGCTTGAATCCGGGCTTAATACGTAATTCATGCTCGACCAAAGCACGATCTAAGCCGGGCATTTCATGATAACTCCAAGCAAAACAATCTTTGAATTCCGTAAGCAAGGCCCGCAACTCGTCCTTCATTTGTTGAGGAAGTAACGCACTAATAAACAAAAGTCGTGGGTCATCGGCCGTCCCAACATTAATCTCTTCCAAAGGGTCCTTAACAAGGGGCCGATGATCTTCGAGCTCGGCCGGGGCGGCTCGAATTTTATCAAAAGATAATACAGGCCCATTATCTCCCTCAGCAAGGAACTCGACGAGGTTGACGACCGAATTTGGTTGTTTAGATATCGTATACCAATGGGCCAGCAGTCGTTCCATAATAGATGAAACCGCGGCCCTACGTGCTTCCCGATCGGCGTCAAACATCGGTTTCGGGGAGAAAGTTAGCTAATCCGAGTCTCGCCGAATCCTGCTGGACAGTCTCGGCGCCAACCTCGATAGCTTTCTGAACGGAAATCCGAGTCGGCCGTCCCTCTTCATTGAAGCCTTGCAACGTAATATAGCCGACGTGATCGTCATAATACCGTGCTTGAATCATGTTGGCTTCGAAGGGCTGGCTATCGGCCGGATGAACAGTGACCGATTTGCCGTCCCAAAAGACAAGCACTTGGTACAATGAGGAAGGAATACAGCTGGTTTGATGAATCCAATCTCGGCCGAGCAGTGCATTATACTCGGTTTTGGAATCAACCACAAAAAAGGCGGTCATATGGGTGCGACCGGCAATATTCACAGTTAACGGAAGCACACCTTTGGTGTGGGACTTGTCGCCGACAAAACTGCTCATTGTGATCCCTGACGGAATAAGTTCGTCATTTGAACGGCGTAAGGCCTTCATGATGTTCAGGGGCATGATATTGACAGTAGCTCCACAATCGACAAAAACTTTAGAAACCGGATATCCCTCGATGTGTGCCGTTACATACAATGGCTTTAAATGGTGAAGCTTGGCTGATGATAAACGAGGGAACAATTCGGCCAAAGCGGCCTTTAGGCTATCATCTCTTGCTGTTGACTCGCCTTCAGCAATCGATATAAAATCAATATGGCCAGGTTCCTCGACAACCACATCTCCATCGAGGAAATTTGGTTGAGCCGTGCTTGATTGAAAATCGGCAGGTAATACATGAACCATACTAATTTCCATATTATCCAGGACGGACGGGCCCATCTGGTCGAGATCCTCCTCGTTCGGTTGGTTAGCGACTACGGACTCAGTTGTCGTCAGAGTCGGACAACGAGATTCTTCCGTCCCTTCAATAATGTCACTCGGCGGAGCTGCTTCGGCCACTTGTTGGCTCTGCGTGACCGCCTCAGGTAAGGTCGAGATTGACAATGAGCTTGGGGTCAAGTCCTGAACCTGCTCCTGGTAGTGTAGCCGAGCATCCCTAGTGTCGAGATAAGCATCCAGACGGGCAATACGGGCGATTTCATCGGTCGTAAGGCCGAAGAGAGAAACCGCCGAAAATACTTCAAAGTGATACCGTAAATACTGAAGGTCCTCTAGCGAGAAAGGAAGGTCAGCGACATCGATATCGGTATACGGGTCAACTTCAAATCCAAAGACACGAGCTTCTCGTATGTGCTGGAACCTTGCTTTCAATCCTGGATCTGAGGTCTTCTGGATGATCCGCTCAGCATCCGGACAAGTCAAGACAAGATCAATGGTGTCCTGACATGCCTTCGGCAAACCATACAAATCGTTGGCCGAATGTTCCTTATGAAATTCTCGCATATATTCCAAAGACTCCCCAAGGAACGGGGGGTGCAAATTCCGTCGAATTTTGACCAAAGGCTCTTGTATAGCTAGCGGGGATAATTTGCTTTCGGCCTTTTGCCTGAAATGTTCAACACGTGCCTTCATTTCCCCTGGTCGAATGAGAAGTTTGATCCGCTTATCAGCTTCTTCAAACATGGTCTCGACGTCTTGATCGACCAGCCGTTTCCCCTGAGCCAACTCTGTCATAATTGGTGGAGGTGGTCGCTTTTCATTAGTGGCAACTGTATCCTTCGGTCGCCACTTAGGGGCCGAAGTTTGTTGGGCTGCTTGTCGGCGAGCCATGCAATCTATCCGTTGATGCCGGCGTTTCTGAGATTTGGACAACGCGGTATAGACGCCCTTCGAAGAATGGTATGTGTACCAACGTTGATCTCTAGGCTCAGGAGGCTTGAAGGTCTTTTGACTCCGTGATGATCCTGAACTGCTAGAATTACGCTTATAGTAATCATCGTCATAAAATGAAGCATCAAAATCAAGGCGCCGCCTGACCGGGGGTGTCTCTTCCATCCGTACTTTAGGACCGAGCCTCCCAAAAACCCCATGATGTTGGTCTTCATTGGCTATCTTTTGCCGAGTTGCGGCCACGGGTTGCGAAGAAGGTTTCTCTTCTGGTTCACTGTCGACCTTCGCTTTACATTTCCTGCACAGAACCGCTGTCCCACTATCTTCATTGGCGCTACACTCCGTCAAAGATTTGACAATAGCGGGCCCCGTTAAGGCCGCAGATGGTTTATTTGAACGCGAATCGGCCATGAACCGTGGCTGAACATTCTGGTTCCGCGGGCGTTGTGTCTTAACCACTTCAGCCTTGCCTTTCCCTTTGTCCTTGGGTAGGTACGCGTCGACCATATTGACTGTTGCCGTGGGGAACAGATCAGTATCAACACTCATCCTCTTCTCGGGGAACTTCAGTTTGCCATTATCAATCCAGCTTTGGACGTTATCACGAAATACGACGCAATTGTTTGTCGTGTGTTTGCTCGAATTGTGGTATTTGCAATACACCTTTCCTTTAAGCTCCTCGGCCTTAGGAATGTTATGACCAGGCCGAAGCTTAATGATTCTTGCTGATAACAGTTGGTCAAAAATTGCGTCAGCCTTGGTAATATCAAAAGTATAAACCTTTGACGGTTTCGATGTTCCTTCAGTGGCCGAGCGACTTTTGGCTTCTCTAGAATCAACCTGAGTCAATGCCTTGCAAATGTATGGTTTATCTATTACTATCTCAGCCGCATCCACACTAACACATTCATCATCGGTTGATGCATAATTGACAGTAGGGTTCTTGTAAATCGTTCCCCGAGTTGGAGTCTTCGAAGTCTTTTCCTCGCGGAGCAAATAATCGTACTGCTCGACATGCTGGGCCAATTCGTACATATCCCGAAAATTTGCCCCCAAGAATTTCTTTTTGTATTCGACGTCAAGACCATTCAAAGCAAGCCTGACAAATTCGACTTCGGGTAAGGGCACTCGGCACCAATTCCTAGCCGATTTAAACCTAGTAAGATAATCCATTGGTGACTCATCAGATGCTTGAGCCATCCGTGCTAATGAAGAAACTGACATCTCCATCCCCGGTCGATAAAATTGCTCGTGGAACTTCTCGACCAACTCCTCCCAGTTTTGGACGGAATTAGGCGGGAGATTGATGTACCAGGCAAATGCCGAGCCGGTCAATGAAAAATTGAACAGCCGTAACTTGTGGAAATCATTATTCACATCTCCACATTGCGCGGTGAAACGAGCCACATGCTCCAACGAAGACAGGGACGATTCACCAGCAAAAAGACTAAAATCTGGGATCTTGAAGCCCTTCGGGTATCCAAACGTCTCCACGTAAGCTGGGTACGGATGAATAAACTTGGGAAACTTCGGCCCTTTCTTCATAGCCGAGTCGATCATCCGCTGAACTTCGGTCATATCAACAGATGCTGCTTCGACCCTTTGGTCGGTCCCGTCTGACCTACTGTTCGACCCTCCTCCCTTCTCCAAGTTAATTGTTTTGAGCGGGGCAGGAATAGGTTCGGCCGGTACAATCGGTACCGTGTTGTTTTCTGGTAAACAAGGTTGGCGAAGATCGAAAGGCCTGCTGCCACCAACTTGGCTAACCAGCATTTCGAGCAGTTTGGTTTGCCGATCATTGGCACTGAGTATCGCGTTCTGCAGCTTGTCAATGCCTCGACTGAACGTCTGCTCGACTGACCGAGACTGCTCGTCCAGTCGCTTTCGGAGAAACGACCTCGTTGGTGGGTCTGATCCTTCACCACCATCCTCGTCACATTCCTCTATTATCCCTTCATTGAGAACGCATGTGTTTCTGTTGGGGATTTCTAAACCACGGAGTTGACCGCCGAGATTAAGTTCTCTCTCTCGGCGAGTCGCGCTCGTGGACTCAGGTGTACCAACGCTAAGGGGATTCTGCGCCTGTGGCACACTCTGTCCTATGCTCTGACTCGGTAAATCGGCTGTCGACTTTCCCATAGCTGTTTTCTTTTTTACCGATCGTGTTTCAATTGGCATGAACTTCGTAGTTTAGCACTAGGTCCCACTGGGCGTGCCAAAATGTTGACCCTAGAAATTACAAAGCCTACGTGGCGCGCAGGCCGAATATATTCTAAGCTAACTACGTCCTTCGGTGATTGCGGGGCGTGCCAACTCGTCGGCCGAGGCTCGGCCGAGGAGTAAATTTGATGATGCTGCGTTGGGTCGCGCTACTGACTTCTGCGTCTTGCGATTGCGGCCGAGAAAGGAACGCGTCTCGGCCTCTTGGGTTCTCGAGCCTGAAGACAAGGCTGCTATTTCTTACAAAGTTCACGAACCGAATTCGGCTTACAATGTGCCGAATGTAATAACTGTAACACCTCACCTCGCCGAGAAGGCTAATGAGATGACCTCGACCAACAAGGATTCGAAAACCCTTCTCGACCGAGACTTGGATAGGCAATCGACCGTTCTCGCCGCAGTGCTGTTGATGCCAACGGAAGATACTGCGAGACCGACCGACTCTACGGTGACAGAGCTATCTATGCCGACTTAAGATATCACCGGTTGCTTCCACAGTGCTGTTGATGCCAACGGAAGATGTGTCAGCGAAAAAGGAAAAGAAAAAGATCTCAAGTTGTGAGAGTTTGCGCAGGGCAATTTTGTATTGATTTTTGTGGGGTTTTTCCATTGCTGAATGTCTTGTATTTATAGTAGCAGAACACCGAGCCCGAGTTCTAATCCTATTCGAACTAGGTTTCCCTCTCCGGATTAACGTTACCTCAATCAGTCCTATCTCTGCTAGGACTACGAATCTAGTCCTTAACTGAGCCGGATTCGCCTTCTAGTTTTACTGATCTCGTCGAGGGTCCCTATTGTATTAGGACTCGACTTGCACTCTGATTTAACCGATCTAGGCCTAGAAGCCCATGAGCTGAACGCCCCCATGACTCTCTCGCCGTACGTCTTCCCGGGCCGAAAGTGATACCTCCCTCGGCCCAAACTGTTATTTTGGGCCCAAACAAAAGTATATTAAAATACTAAATTATGAAGAACGCATTTGCTTTTTATGTTTTTGTCTTAAGGCTGCATTAATCAATGTTTTAAAGGAAAACTAATGAAAATTGCTTGAAAACTTTAAGTTTTAACGATAAAGATAAAATAAAGGGTAAAATGAATAGTATCATGATTGACTTTTTAGTGTAAAAATATGGTTTTTCGTAAAATCAAACAATATCATGAGCTTTTCGTTAAAGTTCACATGTTTTAATTGGTGGATGAATACATTAGGCCCCAGGGGATAAGATGAACTTGATGACAGTAGTGAAGATGATAAGCATGCTATATAACTATTTGGTTGTGTAATTATTGTTTGTTTATTTTTTTCCTTTATGCGTTGAAATATTAATTAAGAAGTGAGCATGATATAATTACAAAATGCGAGGAAACAATGAAATAAATGTGATTAATAATTATAGCAATATGCGAGAGATTTTCCAGTCTCCTGAAAACACTTTGCAATACTAAGTGTCATAATACAAGTGGTTTGATACTTGAAAAAAAATCTTACCACTTGTATTATAATACTTGATACCGGACCATGTTCGCAACATATTAATTTTTCATAATATTGGATAAACGTAGAAACCTTTGAGAGAAAGAAATGGAGTTGGAGGGCTCAACTTTCGTAGACGACAACAAGCAAAACAAATTGAGCAACGGTGTGAAAACTGAAACGCATTCTTCTTCTACAGGCCGGCGGGGGCTATTTCAGATTTTTGTGTCCACCAGCTTGCTTTACACGTAACAAAACAGTCGGTTCTTGGAGAAATTTTTCGGAGTTCCCGGAACTCCAACTCATTAATACTAGCTGGTGTTCCCCACCAATGCGAATTAGACATCTGGATATGCTTTTTGTTTTTTTAATTTTTAAAGTGAGATGCTGAATCGTCCCATGGAAAATCAAAAACAATTTAACGGTGTTATGCTGGAGCATTCTATTTTTCCAGACTTTGCTGGCAGAGTCGTGGGAGAAGAGGGTTCAACCCCAGAGAGTGGACACCCCACGATGCGGGTGCGGAGATTATTTTCATTTCGACCATTGCGAGGGCTAAGCTGGTGGTCGAAAGAGGTGAGACGCAGGCGTTGGAGAGAATGCCCGGCCACACTGTTTACCCCACTTGTTGTCCACTATCATTAGTCGTTATTCATCCTGCAAGCTTTGCTTGCTTGGGTTGGTTCCCATGGAGGGAGAGAGAGAGGATCGTGATCACCGTTCACATCATCTACGTTGGCTCAATCCTATCTTCTCTTTTTAGATGGTAGGTTGAAAGCTATTTGCAGAAGCCCTTGAGAACAATGTTGCCGACGGCGCCATTGGGGCTTCGAAGTAAACCTTCGTTAGTTTATGTTTGAAGGTTGCACTTCAGCTTTTAAAAATTAATTTTAATTAAAAAATAAAGAAAATAATATCCAGGTGTCTAATTCACATTGGTGGGGAACACCAACTGGTATAAGTGAGTTGGAGTTCCGAGATCACCGAAAAATTTCTCCTATTCTTGGTGGTTGCTGCTATTCTAGCTTCTTTCCGAGACCACCGAAAAATTTCTCCTGTTCTTGGTGGTTGCTGCTATTCTAGCTTCTTGTCAACAGACTTTTAGTGCAACGATCACATCATCACATACGTAATTAACGTGTATCGCTTACAGTTTGTACAATTTTTTATGTTTTGAGGCAACGATCACATCGTCATATACGTAATTAACGTGTATCGCTTACAGTTTATACAATTTTTTATGTTTTGAGGTTTTTGTATGGTTCAAGTGATTTTGATTCTTGTGTATAAAAATCACACACGTTTGACTTTAATTTATATAATATAACTATTAAAATTATAATCAAACTTAATTTTCCGACCTACTGTGAAAGACATTATGTTTGGATGAAAAAATTTAATATTACTAAGGAACTTTAAAATGACAGAAATTGAAATGATGAGATTTTATTTTCTAGAATTTTTTAATTTTCTTGTTTGGTTAACCTAAAAAAACAATGGAATTGAATACAAAATTTGTTATTTTTAAACTTTTAATCATAGAAATTGAAATGACACATATTTTCATAGAATTTAAACTTAGGAATTGGAGATCTCAAATTTCAAGTTCTTTTTTCCAAGCGGAAGTTCTAAATTTCTATGTTTATGAATCTAAATAAAGGAATTTGTGCATGTTAATTTATAAATTCTAACTTTTACCTGAATTCTCAGTTTATAGTTTATGAATCCAAACAAGGAATCCATGGATATTGGAAAAAGTTAAGGATATCTGACCTTTTAGAGTCACTTACACAGCCGGTAATCAACCTAGAAAACAAAGAAGAAAAATGGAAGTGTCAGCCAGTAATCACCAGAAAACCTTCAGAAGAAAGGTCTGACTTTTTTCGGCCTTTCAGTCGCAGCCCATCTCTGATTATCCAGTAATTTAATCAGGGCCTTACTCAGCCAGTAATCAACCAAGAAAACAAAGAAGAAAAATGGGAAGGGTCACATCGGTGACGTGCAACATAAACAATTTTGCTGTCATGTCCATTTGTAAATGTTTTCCAACCTGGATTTACCCAAAAGAAAATGTTTTCAAGTCCGTTTTAAAAGTTTCCGAGAAATCCTTCCACCAAATCAAAAACTTTCCGAGAAAAATCCTGACCTTTTTTCTCGGAAAAATCAGGCCTCAGTATTTCTCCGATTTGTCGTCAGTTCTCCCTTTATATACGTCTTCTTGTTCAAGTGGAGAGAGAGAGAGAGAGAGAAACCGTTACACAGCCCTACACACAAACATCACCGGATAAAACTTTCAGAAGAAAAGTTTGACTTTTTTTCGGCCTTTCAGTCGCAGCCTTCTCCAGTAAATTTAATTAAGGTCGAAGGATTTGGGTTAAATGTTGATGGAAAATGAAGTTCGGCAAGACATACCAGGAGTACGTGCAAGGCCAGAAGACGAAGCTGCCCGGAGTCGAATTCAAGAAGCTTAAGAAGACCTTGAAGAAATGTCGCAGAGAAGATTTCCATGACGTCCGTACCTCCCCTGATCACTACCCAGGTATTTTTTTTTTTTTTAAAATCTGGTTCTGATGATTTTTATGATTAAAGCTTTAACTTTGGTTAATTTTCTGGCTGTTTGAGTCCCATATGTATGTATGTATGTGTGTATGTATATGTGTATGTATGTATGTATGTATGTATATGTGTCTGTGTATGTGTGTGTGTATGTATGTATGTATGTGTGTGTGTGTATGTGTGTGTGCGCGTGTGTAGGAATGGGCAACGGTTATGTGTGTGTATGTGTGTGCGTGTGTAGTGACGGGCAACGGTTATGACGGACGAGTAACTGCTGTTATTTATCCACAACCGTTTACTCGCATAACCGTTTACCCGTTGGGTAATTGTCTAAACGGTTATACTCATACCCATAACCGTTTATAAACGGTTAACCATACTCATAACCGTGTACTTATTTAACCGTAACTGTTTAGTGCCGTTTACCCATTTATCATTTTTAAACCCGTTTATCTTTTCTTTTTTACCATTTACTTATTTTTCACACGTTTTTTTTAACAATTTGAAAATTAAAAAAGAAGAATTTGTCATAATTTTTTTTCTAACAATTAAATACCGTTATAGGTATATTCATCATACATTTCCGCATTTTAATTTTTTAAATCCTTATACCATTCCAATAATTGAAATAATAGTTTACATATGATATTTTTAACTATTAGCAATGAAGGTAATATAAAATTTGGTAAGTATTATTGGGTTACGAAAACTGTTAAAAAACGGTATTCTTAGGTTATTTAACTCGGAATGTAAAATATTAACATAAAATATATAATGGACCATGAAATTTAAAGTGGTTAAGGAAAACTATATTATATTAGCTATAGAAATCATGCAATATAGTCAATAACATTGATCTAAGTTTTGTCCGATAGGGAACATGGTTTGTGTTAATTTTACATATATAAAATAAATAGGTAAATGATTACCCGTTTATAACCACGGTTAATACCCATAACTGTAACCGTGAAATTTAAATGGGCAGGTAACCGCGGTTACCCATAACCGATAAGTATTTGCCCATCCCTATGTTTGTGTGTATGTATGTCTGTGTATATGTGTGTATGTGTGTGTGTATGTATGTGTGTGTATGTATGTATGTATGTATGTATGTCTATATATATGTGTGTATGTGTCTGTATGTGTTTGTATGTCTGTATGTATATATGTATGTATGTCTGTATGTATGTGTGTATGTGTGTCTAATACCCTGAAAATTTAAAATATATGATTATGTCCAAAGTTGAGTCACAGGGCTGCCAGACAGCAGCAGAAAACTGGATTTCCAGTTTCAAGACTCCATTTTCTTTTTGGCATAAGTTCCAATTTAGAGCTCTGTTTTCTACAAACTTTAAATGCCTTTAATGTACAGAACACAAGCTTCAAAACCCATATAATATTACACGATTTGGCTAAGGGGAGCCTAAACTAGGTCCAATAAGGTTGTTTTTTTGCAAATTTTGTGGAGAGATGTTGTTCTATAAGCATAATGTGAACTACGAATGGTTTGATCCCATCGTAGGGTAAGTAGGTAGTCTAATGAGGTTAGATGCAGCCATAATAAAATAACTGAGATTAACCTTTTCTTGAAATTTGGCTAAGAAAAGGAATTTGGGCCTATCTTAGTAATTGGCTTCCGAAGTAAAATTTTCAGGACGTTACAGTCTCTGTGTGTGTATGTTTGTATGTAGGTGTGTCTGTGTGTATGTATGTGTTTGTATGTATGAATGTATGTATGTATGTGTGTATGTATGTTATGTATGTCTGTATGTATGTATGTGTGTCTGTGTCCGTGTGTGTGTATGCATGCATGCTTTTATGCTTGTCAATTTAATCGGAAATCATTGAGATGAAAAGCAAACAAAGCCAAAAGTTGAAGGTGGAATACAAGCCAAGTCCTCTAGTAGGCCAGTTGGTAGCTAGAGCAACGTTCCCATCCCAATCGTCAAACCTCGAGTTATCATTATGTTTAGAGTAGTTTAGAACATCGTCTTTACAACAAAAAACTACCGGATTTTAATGATGTTCAAGCCTGAAGGCATATGGAATCTGTTTTAACTTGCAAATTTGAGGGTCAATGAATCCAGAATGATATTTGAATTTTTGTTTGTCAATTGTTTTATGCTAATTAGTTGAATTTTTGCAGTGTGTGACGGGAGCTTTTTCCGGGCACTTCTCAATGAGATGTCTGCAGTGGTGGATTTCTTCAATAAGCGTGCACAGAAATTGCTTGAACTCCATCTGGCTTCCGGCTTTCGTAAGTACATGTTTTGGTTCAACGGCAAACATCGAGGGGGCCATGATGCCTTGATCGAAGAAGGCAAGGACCTGGTGACTTATGCTCTGATCAACGCTGTTGCCATTCTGAAAATACTAAAGAAATATGATAAGGTATGTGAATCCAACTGCTCAGACTTGATAGTTCGTTTATCCAAGTTTCGGTAATCCAGTTAAATATGTATATAATTTTCGTTTGTGTTATGGGAACAGAGTCATTGCTCAACGCAAGGACAGGCCTTCAAGTCGCAAGCTCAAAGCATGCGCATTGGACTCCTCCAGAGCCCGTGGCTTTTTGAGCTCATGGCTTTTCACATCAATTTAAGGGAAACCAAGACTAAGTCGAGGGAGACACCGGCTTTGTTTGAGGGATGCTCCCTCTGTTGTGCTAGGACAGCACCAAACCCTTTAGAACCAACTCTTTGATAACCCACAGAAAATATATCAAATGAAATGCAAGAACAAAATATTAAAGAACACCAAGATTTTAACGAGGTTCCTCAACAGTCAGTGTAACTGGAGTACGTCCTCGGAGCAGTAGGAGCTCACCCAATAATCCACTATTATCCGATCTCAAAATCTTAATCTTTCTCCCAGTCTGGTTCTCAACCATTTTCTTCCAACTCAAGAAAATACTCAATACCTCACTCTTGTGCTTCATAGTGTAAACCCAAGACCTTCTTGAATAATCATCAACAAAGGTCACGAACCAATGTCTACCACTCAAAGAGGGAGTCTTTGTAGGACCCCAAACATCCGAATGCACATAATCAAGAATGCCCTTCGTCTGATGTACAGCAGTACCAAACTTCACTCTAGTTTGCTTCCCCAAGACACAATGCTCGCAGAAATCAAGTTTACAAGTCGTGGCACCTTTTAAAAGACCTTGTTTCACAAGCCCTTGTAGAGCTTTCACACCGGCATGGCCTAATCTCATATGCCACAATCTAGTAGTATCTGAATCAGATGTGCCCATATTTTCAGAGACTACAGATGCTTCACCTGTCACAGTGCTTCCCTGCAATAAATACAAATGGCCACATCTAGGAGCTTTCATCACAACAAGTGCACCATAAGTAACTTTCAATGTATGTCCATCTGAATGAAACCTGAAGCCCTTGGATTCCAAAGTACCCAAAGAAATAAGATTTTTCTTCAAATTCGGTACATACCGAACACCTGTCAACTCTTTAACCATGCCATCATGCAACTTCAAACGAACTGTACCAATCCCTTTTGTTGTGCAAGGATTGTCATCTCCCATGAACACAACGCCACCATCAAACTCTTTCAAGCTTGAAAACCAATCTTTGTGAGGAGTCATATGATGAGTACAACCCGTATCCAACACCCACTTAGTAGCACAATCAAATGATGAGGAAGTGGTTAAAGCAAAATCAGAAAAATCTGTTTCAACCTCTGCAACATTAGCTTCAGAACTTTCTTTTCCTTTGGTCTTCAACTTAGGACAATCTTTCTTCCAATGGCCCTTATTACGACAAAATGCACATTCATCCCTTTCCAAAGGTTTTCTACCTTTAGAGTTTCCTCTAGGTCGAGACTGTGATTTTTTCCTGCTAGAAGATGACCTCCTCTCCGATGATCTACCTCTAACAAATAAAGCTTCAGAGGTACTATCATGATTTTTATCTCTATGCCTCATTTCATAATTCATCAAGGCATTTGACACATCTTCAAATTTCACAGTTTCTTTACCATGCATAATAGTGGTAACAAAATGCTCATAAGAGTCCGGCAAGGAATTCAACAATATTAAGGCCTTATCTTCATCCTTAATATCCTCATCTAAATTTAACAAGTCGGCAATCAACTTATTAAAAGCATCAAGGTGTCTAATCATTTTTGTACCTTCTTTGTATTGGAAGCGGTAGAGTTTTTTCTTCAAGTGTAGTCGGTTATCTGCACTCTTCGTCATATACTTGTCTTCCAATTTTTGCCACAACACACTTGCCAATGTCTCCCGCATCACAAAATACTTCTGAGTTTTTGCAAGGCACAACCTAATTGAAGAGCAAGCCCACAAATTTAATTTTTCCCATTCCGGCTTCGACATAGTTTCCGGCTTCTCTCCCAACGCGGCAAGTAGATCTTGTTGAGCCAACACATCTTTGACCTCACATTGCCACATCCCGAAGTTGTTTGTGCCATCAAACTTTTCCACTTCGAACTTTGCATTTTGCACCGTCGTTCTTGCAAACCCGGAGCTGCTTCCAAAAGGATTTTCATCTTGCCCGTCTGACATCTTTGGCAACTAGACAGTACCCAAGAGCAACCAGTGCTCTGATACCAATTGTTGTGCTAAGATAGCACCAAACCCGTTGGAACCAACTCAAGCTAACCCACAGGAAATTTATCAAATGAAATGCAAGAACAAAATATTAAAGACACCAAGATTTTAACGAGGTTCCTCAACAGTCAGTGTAAATGGAGTATGTCCTCGGAGCAGTAGGAGCTCACCCAATAATCCACTATCAACCAAATGGGAGTTTACAAAGTGTTGACAATCTCACAACCCAAATAACCCAATACACCCAATAGCTCTCACACACCACAGAAACAAATAGAGAAAGAAATATAATGTATAATTTCTTCTCTATACATATAGCTCAAAGCTATTACAACAACAATTATGATGGATGATTGCTAACAAAAAGAAGAGCACTTTCTTCTTCTCTTCAAAATGAATAGAATCTTCAAGTTCAACTTCTTCAACATCCTCATGGTCTCCAACTTCTTCACTTGTAGTGACTTCAAAATCAGCGGAAATAGGATTTGAAGTACCAGAGGCAACTTTCTCAAGCTCCACCTGTTGGACATCTTTCACATTCTTCTCAGAGACTTTGTACATACTTTCTTCATCAAATGTCACATCTCTGCTAATTACCAGTTTTTTCATTTGCAGCTTCTCTTTATCATTTTTAGGACATTGTAGAGAACTCAATTTAAAATGAGAAGCCAAAGGGGTACTAACCGGTTTGGTTGAATCATGAACTCCACCCTCAAGATTAATGATGGGAAACCATCTCTCACCTCTGAGCTCTTTGATTCCGCTAAGCTTGATATCGATTTGACTTGTTCTATATGCTTGGTAAGTATCAAGGCTTTCATATATTGGATTATTGACTGCGTATTTGTGTTGCTGATATATTGGTTTTCTTATCCTGCCTGTGAATTCAAGTCTTTCGAAAATTGATATGAAATATCGCTCTCGCTCCTCAATAGTTCAGTTGTCTATTTTAAGCCTCATAGTTATGATATAGGAGTACATATGACTAGTTCGTAAAGCTTTGACATTCCTTCCCGCAAACTGCAAACACTGATATGAGTTTGATTTGCTCAACACTGAAACATAAACCTTCAGTATCTGTAGCGTAGGAATACCAAGACATCAGTAGGAGTTGTAGGAAGAAAGCATGTTGCTGCTGTTGTGCTTCATTTAAGGTTGGTGACATATTTTTGTCTTCAACATTACAGGACACGGTTTTTGATCCAGTTGCTCTCAAATGTGGTCACATATTCTGCTACATGTGTGCTTGCTCGGCCGCATCAGTGACTATTGTCGATGGATTGAAGTCCGCAGAGCCTAAAGAAAAATGCCCTCTATGCCGAGAGGTGAGTAAACATCTTCTTTCCAATTGGAGTTGTAAAATTGAAACCTTTTAGGACCTGCATCGCTACAATTCAAATTAAAATCGCTTACCGTTTTGTGATTGTTCATGTTGATTTCAGGCAAGAGTTTTCCAAGGCGCTGTGCATTTAGAAGAGCTCAACATGTTACTTAGCAGAAAGTACGTTTTTGTCCAGCATATACCGCTCACTTAGAATCCGTATACGAGTGGATGATCATCCTATATATGCAAAATTTCTCATTGTTATCTGTTCATGTTTTGACAGCTGCCGTGAATACTGGGAGCAGAGACTCCAGACCGAGAGGGTAGAGAGGGTTCGGCAAGCAAAGCAGCACTGGGAATTCCAGTGCCGGGCATTCGTTGGCATTTAGTCGCTGCCCCACGGTTGGGGCTCTGTAAACCGCCAACGATTTTGTAGTTTGGAAAGCCATTAACTTCTTGTTTCTGGATGTTTAGTTTCTTGTATGTAACTTTTGATTAACTCTGTACATATGGTCATGAATAAGGGAGGATTCACAGTTTTTTTTCTTTCACCAAATTGGTTCAAGTTTGGGAGCAGCCTCTCCATAAATGGTAAATGGGGGTAAGGCTAGCCGACATTCACCTCTCCCAGACCCTGCGTAAAGCGGGAGCCTTATGCATTGGGTACGACCAAATTGGTTCAAGTACATTTGCATTTTGGATTATGGTCAAATGCATCCTGGCTCCTTGAACCTTACTACAAAGTATCCGATGGTGCAATTATATTTTGTAACGCTATTTGTACCATATTTATTGACTACTAAGATTGAAGGCGGAGGAGGAGGGTTGGTTTGGGTTGCTGTTCTAGTTGTCGTTATCGCTGTCGTCGCCAGCGCGGCCTTGGAAGTTTCTGGCTTTGCTCATAGTTGCCGATTGGTGGTTGAAGTTTGGTTCAACTCTTGGTAGATAGCGTGGGTATTGGGGGTGGTATTCTGATATTTCCACTATAGGCTCCAATGTATTAAAAGGCTGAGGCCTTCCATGGATATTCTTGCTTAGGCGTGAGGCGTGAGGCGAAGTCTTACGGGACCTTAAATAATAGGGGATTGTTGAGAAAAACAGAAGAAACATGAACTCTTGGGGTTTTAAAAATAAAAGAAAAACAAACTTGGCCAACACGACGTCGTTTTGGGCAAAGTCATTTAAAAAAAAAATTAAAGACTTGGCTAAAACGACGTCGTTTTGGACCAAGTCTTGAAAAGAAAAAAAAAAGTCCCTCCTCTTCTTCTTTAGGGTCGTCTTCCTCGTGAAGACACCGCACGCCCTGCAACCCTAAACCCAGATGACAGAGCCTGACAACAGAGTATTTGACTTCAATTTTGGGTCGCAGATGGATTTGGGAATGCCCGCCAACTGCCTTTAGGCAAGCCTCGAACACGCCTCGACGAGTTTTCGCCCACTCCCATTGGACAGAGGCATTATCACTCCCGTCCCGCCTCCAAAGCCGCCTAGGCGCACCTCGGGGAACGTCTTTTAAAACACTGGCTCACATAGGGGTGATTTTCGAATGGTGATGTCGGAAACAAAATTTCCAATTTCCATTGTAAAATTTAGGAATCTGATCGGATCGCAATAAGTTCGGAACACTTAAAAAGAATTTGGATCGGAAACTTGAAATTCTCAAAATCTCTAACTGCATTTCAGTTTCCAATCCAATTTTTCGAAAATATTCGGATTCCAACATTTTAGGTTCGAATTCAGAAATATTAATGTCGGAATTGGAAACTTCGTTCCATTTTGCATAATTAATCATTCATCAGCCAAGGTTTCTACAACATATTGAAAAGGAAAAGAGATGACATGAGTGCTGGAAGGATGAGGTCGCCCGCCGTGTAAGATCGAGCATATTCCTCAACGGGTCAATATCAAGGGATTTCGATCTTTATGCACATGATATCGTTTGCATAATTTCTCCAAAGTTGCAACGGAATGCTGCATTGCATTTAGTTTTGTGTCCATGAACATTCTCTGCAGAACGCAACAAGAACCCACGTTTAGGAGAAGAAAGCAACATTACAAACTTCTATTTCTAACATATGACAAGAACCTGTAGCCCACCTGATGGTCATCGCCATACTTCTCAATGAGCCGACCAATATGAAGACGCTGCATGGCTGTTAATGGTTGTAGTGGTGCAGATTTTCCATCTCTCCGTTTCTTCCCTAGACTAGTTTTCAAATCTGTATAGCCAAGGAACGTCTCGTGATTAAAAAGGAAAAAAACAGAAATGAACACCAGAAATGATCAACTACATCTCAATTTCCCAACTTGAAGAGAGAAAAAAACGAAAGAACCAAGAAACTCCGCAACAAATGCTATATGCAATCCAAAAGACCAGTAGGTCTACAAGTACTTATTTCTTAGAGCGACAGAAAGATTCCGTCTTCACTATCCACTTAAGCCTATACATCATTGCATTCTAAAGGTCTTTATATGCCACTCAAAGAAAGAAACTGAAGTACGTAAACGATGAAAATAACTCCATATGGTGATTTCCATCCCATCAAATATAACCATCTGATTTAAGTAACAAGATTTTCAAGATTCAGCTTACTCAAATACTGATAGCAAGATTTTTCAGAAAACACAGCATAAATGGAATCTAACAGAAGATTCTAGCTTGAGTATGCAAAGTCCAAACACGAACGTAGACAATAGGCATGAGATTACAGGTTCCATTCTGAATCTTTTACCTTTGTTGTTAGGTGTAATTCTAAAGTTCATTACAACCCCTTTTCTGGAATTTTTGGATTCTAATAACCCACCAGTAGTAAGTGGTTTGGATTATTTCCCAATTCCAAATTCGGAAGCTCAAAACTTTACCCTAAAAAACTAAACTTTCCAGTAAACCCAATTTGTACTTCAATTTCAATCATTAATCCATCCAATGAGAAGAACCCTAATCCTCAAATTACTCATTTCAGCAAAAATTTAAAAATTACCAATTCCTAGTACGAAAATAGGCATGAGATTACAAGTTCCATGTGAATCTTTTACCTCTGTTGTGAGCCTGCAATTCTAAAGTTTATTACAACCATTTTTCTAGGAACTTTTGGATTCTAATAGCCGAGTAAAAGGTTTGGGTAATTTCTCAATTTCTAATTCGGAAACTTGAATACTCCTCAAGCTCAAGTAGAAATCTTTACTCTTTAAAAAAAAAAAACATCTGGAATCCAATTTCAATCAGTTATTCAACCACAATTGGAAGAACCCTAAACTTCAAATTCCCCATGTCAGCGAAAAATCATAAATTCCCAATTTCTAATTCAGAAAAACAGAGAGAGAGAGAGAGAGAGAGAGAGAGAGAGAGAGCTGACCGTCCTCTTCGAGGTCGCTACCGTCGCCAAAATCGAGCTCGGCGGCGGCGTCGGGGTCATCGGAGGGAGGTGGGGGGACCTGGAGAGAATCGCTCTCGACCACGTGACAGTTGCGAGCTCGGAGGCTGACCAAGTTAGGGTTGGAGACGAAGCCGAAGGACTTGTAGTTTTGGATGACGGAGCCCTCGGCGTCCCACTTGGGGGCGGAGGCCGGGCCTTGTTGTTCCAGCAAGGCGCGCAGCTTCGGAGGGAGGCAGAAGGCGGGCTTGAAGACGTTGGGCTTCTTCTTTGGCAGCCCCACGCGCACCTTCGTCCGCGACTGCTTGTACTTTCTTCGTGACCTTCCCATCTCTCTCTCTTTCTCTCCGCCGCTCTGCGAATCTTTGTTTTACGGCGGAATGAAGGGTTTATGTTTCCCGGGGTTTTAGAGCTTGCAAAGCTTACTCTGACCTAAAGCATATAACAACCCCTTAAACGCTGCGTTTTGTATTGACCTTTTGCCTAAAATTTTAAAGTGAGTTTTAACAAAAAGCCTGCGGTACTGTTCACTTTAACGAAAAACCATATTTTTACACTAAAAATTCAAATATGGTACTATTTATTTTACCATTTATTTTGTCCTTATCATTAAAACTCAAAGTTTTCAAGCATTTTTCATTAGTTTTCATAATTTTCAATTTGGTTAAATTGTAGCAAAAGTCCTTCAACTTACCAAAAGTTTAGTTTTGGTCGGTAAACTCTAGTAATAGTTACTCTCGTTCTCGAATTATGCCCCATGCTGTTCCTTTGGTCTAGATAAGATATTTTTGTTACACATTAGCCTTTTATTTTTATAAAGAGTTAATTAATTAATTTCAAAACTGTATTTTGTGAGTGAAAAGTTCGCACTCAAATTACTTGTGACGTTTTTCCTAACGCTCACATGAAAGAGTTTGCAAAAACTCAACGGTTGTGTTTTTTTATAAAAGTTACAAGTTACCACTCACGATAGCGTTAGTAAGTTAGATGTTAGATTAGCTAATGATGGGATTTGAACTCACACCGTTATGCAAGGGTACACATTTTCATAATTGTGATAAAATGCCACTTACAGCACTCACGATTTTTAGTTGGTTTAAAAAGTTTCTCCAAGGCCCATCATCAAACCTAGTTTCATATCATTCTTTGACCAAACCAAAAAAAAAAGAATACTCTTCAGCTCTCGAAAGGCACTTCCAAAGTTCTGATAGATGTGAGTATTTTCTCTCTTGATTTTGTTTTTTGAAGTTTCAACGAAACACTCCCGGTATTATTCAATTTTAACGAAAAATCACATTTTTACATTTTCTTGATACTTTTCACTATACCTTAATTTGTCTTTTTTCATTAAAACTAAAGTTTTTTTTTTTACTTTTCGCTAGTTTTTTTTTTTTTTTTTCAACTTTAAAAATCTTTAATAATACTTATAAGATTAAACATTTTCCTTCATTCGCGTGGTATGCAATAAATTATCAGCTATACTTATCGCAAAACCCTGAACTTATGTTAACTCACGATTCTTAATCAAATTTTGCAAATTTTTGAGTTTCTGAAATTGGAAACTGATGAGATTGCATCCATAAATTTTGAGTTTCTGAAATTTCCAGGAATAATATAACTGAATGCTTCAAGAAGCATCTTCATATTTCTTGTGCAGCAAGAAAGCTTAAATATGAGTTTTCTAATCTAAATACATTATACATTAGCTACTTCCTGCAGTGGCAGGCAAGACTTGTTCTCGGAAAATTGATTGGAGCCGGCCCCTTTTACTCCGGCTTCGAGGACGGGTGCCAGTGATTCTTGGAAAATTCGCAAGCGTAAATGGAAACGCCACTCGAAGCAACGATGAGGAAGCGAGAGATGCAGAATGCCGTCGTTGGTTATAGTCCTGATGATCGGTTGGCGTACTCCTGAACCAAGGCACCAAACAGTGACGGTCTTTCAAGCAAGCGGGATGGTGCATCAAATTCCCTAGCTAGTCCTGTTAAAGACAGAAACGGAGGAGTGTCAGCTACAAATTTTCAGGTGGTGAACGAATGCCGATTGTGACAAGATATTAAGTTAGAGGGAGCACTCACCTGCATCTACTACTAAAACTCGGTTGCAGTCCATCACCGTTGGTATTCTGTGCGCAATGCTGATAATTGTACAGGCAGCGAAATCCTCTCGGATGATCCTTTGTATTACCGCATCGGTCTGTGAATCCACTGATGCAGTGGCCTCGTCCATGAACAAGAGTCGGCTGTGCTTTAACATAACTCGTCCCAAACAGAGGAGCTGTCTTTGTCCCACGCTCCAATTGTCTCCGTTATCAGCCACTGTCGAGTTAAAATTTCATGAGAAAAGTTCAGTACATAATCCTAGCGCTAAAATGTCGGTCTCAAGATGCAGAGAGTAAACAATGGGGAGATCCACATACCTAAAGAGTTAAGTTTTTCGGGTTTTGCAGCAACCACGTCTTTAAGTTGGCAGCGTTCGAGGCTCTACAAGAAAATTAAGATCATTGCAAATAAGCAAACAGCATTGTTTCAACTAAGCAAAAGATGACATACAGACATTATGTGTAATTCAATCTTATTACTTTCGACGTAGCTTTGTGTTTACCTTCCAAATCTCTTCATCTGAATACATTCCAACTGGATCAATGTTGCTTCTCACAGTTCCTTCAAAAAGGACAGGTTCTTGAGGAATGATCCCAAAGCGAGACCTGAGATCGTGAAGCCCTATTGTGGTTATATCGATCCCATCGATGATAATTCTGCCTCCTGAAGGTTCTACCAGCCTAAAGAACACTTGGATTATAGTGGATTTCCCACTTCCTGTTCGACCAACAATGCCAATCTTCTCACCCCCGAAAATGTTTAGACTAATGCCTTTCAGAACCAAAGGGGTATTTGGGCGATATCTGACCTGCTCACCACAAAGTTTAAAATATCAACAAAAGGAACCGAGGCCTTATAGCTTGAGACAATGTAATGGTGATGGCAAACTAATGAAAACGTGCATTCAAACCATGGAAGTTACAAATAGAATTGAAGACAAACTGACCTGCAAGTCTTTGAGCTCAACGTTGCCACGAGAAGGCCAATTTGGAGGAGGAACACGGTCTACAATCTTCCATGCTGCTTCTGATGGAATGTTTGTGAACTGTTTTACCCTCTCAACCGACACCATCCTATTTTCAACGAAGCAGCTCAAATATATGGCCCAGAACAGCACACCATTAAGGGACAATCCGTAGGAGAGAGTTAAACCAACATTCTCTGCACCATAAAAGAAAAACCGGTTTAGTCAAATCCCTGCAACACACTCGTCTACTGTCGCTCTCACACATCAAATCTTGCTCATAACCGAGAATCAATCAGACATTGTAATTATTATGAACTAAAACAAGAAGGATCGGGAGTGTTTAAATACCGGGCTTTATAATGCTGCTCGGCAACAAGATCATGAATATAGCGGATACACAGAGAAGTAAACTCCCAAGCATCTCCAATCGGAAACCCAACCACTCATTGGACCCATTGTTGTGGAAATCCATACGTAAGTTGGCATTAACTCGTTTAATGTTTTCCTTGGAGAACAAGCTTTGCATTCTGAAAGAGCGGATCGTCATCACCCCAGATATGCTTTCTGAGAAATGATGGATTACAGGAGCTTTTGTGATTGAATCAAGTCGAGTTAACTCTCGAGATGATGCAAGATAGTAACCCTAAAAATTTAAAAACAATCTTCAGTATATAATTAAGGTGGCGCCATTGCTGACAGTCGTAAAATGTTGGTTAAAATTAACACTGTAATAAAACGAACAAACATACCCGGTACCAGACATTAAGCCAAACAAGCGGAATCAGCAAGAATACAGTGGGCCACGAGTATTGGCATATGATGATGAAGATGCCAAGCACAGTAAAGTACATGGCAATGGTGACACCCATTATGAAGGGAAGAAATAGATCGATATTCGTCTGATCAGTTGATGCCTGGTGAACAGAAAAACTCTCATCAGTTAACAAATCGGGCGATACATACATGAAGTTAGAGTAAACAGATTATAGATATGTCATCATGTATGACCAAAACGTACCCTACTCAGAATTCTTCCAGAAGGTGTAGTATCGAAAAACGACATGGGGGCATGAAGGATGCTATGAAGAATTTGCTTGAAAAATGTCTGAGCTGTTTTAAGCCCCACAAACATCACGACAAGTGCTCTTATCAATACCACAACGAATGAGACACAAGCAATAATTGCATAGACGATTATAAACTCCGATGGTTTGAATGACGCTGCACGCTTTGCTGCAGTTTCATACGACAGCCAGTAATCACCCGACATTTGAGATGCTTGCCACATCAGAGACAATGACAACACTACCACCACACCACCCCATCCGTAAGCCTCCGTGCAGTAAACTTTGTAAATGTGCAAGCTTACTTTGCCGGTTTCTTTCTCCTCTTCTTTGATGAGCTTAGAACTCGCTTTATCAGACTTTGGCTGGTCCAAAGAGCTGTTTTCACCATTTGCTTCCCCACGTTTTGAAGAGAGTTGCTGAGATATTTGAGGTCCGTGGGAACTTTTGCTGGGATCAGCAGTACTCATTTCTACAAGTTCCATGGAGGTTTCGTGGGCAGCAACAAGCTCTTTGAAATCCAGGCCGGAATTTAGCAAATCGTTATACTTTCCTGCTTGTACTATCATCCCGTCTCTCATGACCTGATATTTATAAACAGAAGGGATACATAAGCGCATTGCATTTTTAAATTCTTCGAGAATCAACAAACAATTCTTAAATACTTACCAAAATAAGATCAACATTATGCAAGAAGTCCACTTGATGAGTTACAAGTAAAACCGTCTTGTTTTTAAGCGCTCCCCTCACACATTCCTGCAGAAAGCCAGACATTACAATCATAAGCGCCATTTTAGATTACAAAGATCTAAATAAGACCGTTGTTTTTCCGTTTTTCTTTCAAAACCTTTAGATTACGAAGATCAAATACATCATCTAAGCACCAGTGAAGTATGAGCTAGACTATTCAATCACTGTGAAATCGAATGTAGAAGAAAATCTAAAGTTTTGTCACCTTAAATATTTCGGACCCTGTATGAGCATCAACAGCACTGAAGACGTCATCGAGAAGATATATGTCACAGTTTTGATACACAGCACGAGCAAGTTGTATCCTCTGTTTCTGGCCACCACTTAGGTTGATGCCACGCTCTCCTATCTCAGTTTGATCTCCAAACTCCATCAGTTCCATGTCCTTTTCCAAGCAACAAACCCTGACAACTTCCCGGTATCTCTCTCTGTCCATTGGAAAACCAAATAGGATGTTTTCTTCAATGGTTCCGTTTTGAATCCATGATGTTTGAGCCACGTAGGCAGTTTTCCCGCAAACTCGTACCTGTTTTCAAAGATTTTGTTAATTTAACAAGTGATTGAGTTGAAGCTTCAGTGAAAGGATTTAACATCGTAAGAGACATCTGGAAAATGATCTAATGGTATCAAATCATACCGTTCCCGATAACTTGTGCATCTCACCGAGAATTGAGGCGAGAAGGGAAGACTTTCCGGATCCCACTGTCCCTACAATCGCGGTTAGCTCACCTTTGTTAACATTTATATTTATGTTTTTCAAAGCCTCTTCATTGCTTTCATCGTCCCAGCTAAACGCGGCATCTTTAACTTCAACAGCAATCCTACTATCGCAGTCTTCTACCCTCTCCACCGAATCCTCCACCAATTCCCTACTCATCATATATCGATCCAACCTCCCAAGCGATATAATAGCTTGAGAAATAGATATCATAGATTGCGGGAATGCCCTGATTGGCTCCTGAAGAATTTTGAAGATGGTTGTGGTTGTGAACACTGTCCCAGCATCGAGTTGTACACCCAACAAAAGTGCAGTCCCGAATGTGAGAGTTGATATAAGTACTGGGGTGCACCACATAACCACGACATTGGCATTGATTGAGTAAAAGAACTTGGTCAGCCAGCTAAACTCTGAGTCGCGGAAAGCTTGGATTCTTTTGTTAAAGTAATCCTCCCAAGCTTGGAACTTGATCACGCGCATATAATTAAGCATCTCGTTTGTTGCCTTCATCCTTGAATCCCGATTCTTCATCACATTAAAATTGAACCTGTTGTTCCGCCTCGCTCCCAGCACAACAAACACAAGAATACACATGACTCCGATTACAGCTGTGATCGCTGCTGCACCAAGGGTGTTATATAGAAGGGCCAATGCGATGGTAAGTTGCACCGGCATCATCCATATAGAGTGCAGCTGCAGCATCATGTCTGAGAGCTGTTGGGCATCAACCGCCATGTAATTCACAATCTGTCCAACTCCATGAGCCTGCCGAGCTGAGCATGACAACCTCAACCCCTTCTTGTACAAAGAAGTAATAAGCGTGGAACGAATGAGCATTCCAAGCTTCTGGGAGTTGAAGTTAAATTGGTGAGTGGTTAAAACTTCGACAAATTTCGCGCATAGAAGGATCAATACGAGGTAGTATCCTTCAAATGGCGAGGTTCTTATTCCCGCGGTGTAATCTACAAAACTTTGGATAAGCACAGGCCCAACATACAGGACACAAAGCCTGATCACAGCAAGGGAAGCTGTGAAAGCAATTTCTTTCCAGAAGCACCGGAGTAATGTTGTTCGAACTGGATGGTCTGATTTTTCTTGCGGTTTTGGCCACTTCGATTCAAAGAGAACTGACATTACTTCAGCTCTATGTTCCGGGGAAAGGGATGGGATTTCGTCAACCTTCAGCGGACTTTTGTACCCTTTACTTAGCAGAGGATTCATCCAAATCCAAAAGGTTTTAGAAATTATAGAAGCCGAAGCAAAGCCAGTCACATTGGATTTGTTCGAAAGGGGTTCGTATAATACTGCGTCTCCGTTTGTAACTCCCTCAAATTCTCTGTTCACAGAAATCCCAGTTGATCCTCTAATGGCGATAACAAGAAGAACAATCGCCAAAGGGAAAGAAGCCATTGAAACTATATCATCCAATCTCAAACTAGGCTCCTGAATTCCTTGAGCATAAACCAAACGAAGTATCCCCGATGCTGTGAACAAGGAAATAACCACAAAGTTTGCAACCCAATAAATCCGAAGAGAAAGCGGGTGCTTAACCGCTTCAAATCTCTTCCCGTGCGCCACCAGAATTGTGATCACTGCATGAGTTATGGACTGAACCAACCAGAAAACCCCGTCTACGAGCTTCCATGGCAACTCGGTGCTTCTAGTGAAAGCAAGAATGCAAACAACTGCATAACATATTGTCAACAGACTGCTCACCATCAGAGAAGCCTTAAAGAGGAGAGTAGTTCTGAGATGAGCTCTGTTGTTCCTAATGAGGGGCTTGTTGAGGTCGGAGTTGCGGCCGCCATCCGCGGAGATGAAGCGGGAATAAAGCTTGTGTATCGAAAATGCCAAGAGCGAGAGCAAGAAGAGGAGGTCGACAGTGGACAGCAGAGCTCTCTGAGGACAGGGAGAGAGGAAAATGAATCTCAGCCATTGAAAGATTGGTGTCACGGCGGTGTCCTCCGAGGACTGAACCACGGATGGCGAACACGAAAATGATGTGATCCAAGTCCCGGAAGACATGGTTACAAAAAACTTCGTAGCAGCAGCTAAAGTTGCAGACTTTTATGCTGAAATCAAATCAGCAACCTTCTTCCTTTTCCCTGAAATAATTAATAGAAAATTATAGCACGCGTAAACGTAACCAAATTGTCTAGAACAAAAGCGTCATTTGTATAAATTAATTTAAAATAAAATATCGTTAATGTGGAGCAAAAAATAATCAAAATGCGACATGTAGATTTTTAGGTGAAGAGGACAAAATTGCCCTCGAGACACACCAGGTTTCCTACATGCGAGCAGTGAAGAATCATCCATCAACCGAGTCAAGAGTGCCCAAAATAGGTAATAAGTTCAAATGTATCTCATCCATCTTTACTCCATATCCTCTACCAGGAAATCATTACATAACCTCTCAAAACCTCCCAAAACATTTCTTTTATTATGATAATTAGCCAATTAATATATTTATACCTAATTAATATATTAATTGCTAATTGAATCACCAAATAACATCTCAAAACACACTTAAAGGCCGGCCACATCCCATTCCCTATATATATGACCCTATTTCTTCTAAAAAGCTAATTCCAACACATTTGCAAAATTCCAAAAACTCTCTAAACATTTTTTCTCTCTAAATTCTAACTTTGGCATCGGAGATTCTTCGACCAAAGCCCCCATTCATCATGAACGCGTGAGGTTCTTGGCCTTGACCAAATATGTTGATTGTTTTTTAGGTAAAATTTTGTCAAAGAAGAAAAATGCGAAAATTTGCATTCACGGCTAAATTATTGTAATAAAAACAAAGAAAGGAAAAAAAACACATGTTTTGGAACCACCTCTTTGTAGAAGTCACACAAACCTTAAAAAAAATGGAAAATTGATTCTATCAATGTAGAAATAATTTAATGATAACCAACATCAAATATCATCAGCTAAACAACATAATTATTCATAATTTTCATATGATTTAGTGTAGAGTTCCAAAAAAAAAGGTATAAAATATTTGAAATCCTTAAGGAAGTATGAGGAAAATCATGAGGCCAAGACTTGTGCCGTTTTTGACTGAATCATTGTTTTGACTACTTGGCAGTTTCCTTAGTATTTTCTCGGAGAATGCTCAGAAGACTCTGCGTAGACTTTTCGCCACGTCATGTATGCACATAGATTAGCATCAAATTATAAAGTGGCAGAGGGTTTATAAAGAGTCATACTTTAAAGGTGTCTTTCTAACATTTTTCCTTTCACAGATAGAGCACATGAACACAACCAACGTAGATTGCGCTTTACAACAATCGCACAAAACAATAATGCTCATGCATTATGATGCGGTTTTGATCCTCACCAATTCCCTAGTTACTTAACATTTAAAGATTTAGCACACTAAAGCTCTCATTTAATAACATAAATTTAAATTTAAATTAATTAAACTAAATAAACCATTCTTGTCAAAGACGAAACCAATAGAAAACAAATGAACACAATTACAAGAACGTCTGAATTAAATAACCAGTAAAGTTGAAGAGGACAAGTCAGATGGAGATCAATTGGTAGCAAATATTACGGGAATAATTAAGCTAGAGATAAACAGAATTATATTATAATAATCACAGTGTTACAGTAGTTGGAGAATAATTAGAGCTATTCAATCAATTAAACCAAAATTTTAACATTAACCTCAGAAACAATATCACAATTCAAAATTAATAAATTTTAAGGCAAAAAAGAAAAAGTTAAGAACAGTTAAAAAAATTGTTAGCTTCACCTATATGCAGCAAGAAAAGGAAGAAGGTGAGAAAATTCTAACTCATTTCTTCCCCATTTTCTCCCTTCCGTACATTTCTGGCCTTTCTCGAAATGCATTTTAAGCCTTTAATTGAGTAAATTAAATAAAAACCAATTGGTAGCAAATGAGAAGTAAGATGAATGTGATGAATGAGAAAATGAGAAAATTCTTGCACAAAAATATTTTGAACAAAATGTAAAAATGAAGGCTAAAGCTCGAAAAAATACTTTCATAGAACAGGTTGAGTGGTAGACATCCTTGGGAATTAATGCAAAGTGTATGTGTAGAGATTCTTACACATGACCTTAAATTAGTCCTTAGAAATGTCACGGTGACTATGAACCTGTTTTATGTAAATCTTTTCTCTTATAGCTGATGCATGTAAAAGCCAAACACCCCAATTGACAAAGCAAGAGAGAGAGAGAGAGAGAGAGGGAGAGAGAGAGACATGCATGCTTACCTGGGTTTGTTGGAAGCTATTTGAACGTTGAGTTTGAAGAGGAAAAAGAGCAAGGGATCTTGGGAGAGAGAGAGGGAGAGAGAGAGAGAGAGAGACTCAGACAATTGAATCACACTCGGAAGAACTGAAAGCTGCTGGACAATCCCAAGGCATAAAACACCGTTCCTAGAAACGTGTCCCTTATCAGCTCTCGACCTCTCAGACCTTCATACCCAATATATTGGCGTTGCATATATAACTAACGCACACAGAAAGGAAGACGCTTAGAGAGAGAGACAGAGAGAGAGAGTTGCTTTTCTGTGACTAAAGGGTCTGCCTGTGTCCGTCTATGTATGATTAGCTTCACGGTCCACAGAGCAGGAAATGGACAAGAAAATTATTTATGGCTTCAGAGACGTGGAGGAGTGGGGTTCTGCAGGCTTCACTCCGTCGAGAGAGATATACATTTTTTTTTTTTTTTTTTCTATTGGGGCTAGAGGCTAGGGATGGGACAGAAAACATACAGACACAGTTTGTTTCTAACCTCTTAACCCAATTAATTCTTATTTGTTTTCTCATTTACGTACTTGCCACTTTCATCGCGGCTTCCAAACCAGGAGAAAATCTCCATGCACGCGCCGTGTAAGAGCGTGGGATACAACTTCAATTACAAACAAACGGTGATATTACACGTAGGATATATATCGTACCAATAATTTGGTACTTTATTATTACATTATGTAATCTAAATTTATGTACAAATTAGTATTTTCATACTTTATGTAATTTTTTAGATGCGCATCAGCGACTAGTAGGTTATATTATCATAATTTTAGTAGGTAACAAGTTAATGGAATTATTGAAATAATGACTCATATTTATTTAGTTCACGTTTCTGGAAAATTCGAAATCTTAGTGAGAAAACAATTTCCATTGAATTGGGGTCCTCTATATCTCAAGTTTTAGTAATAATAAAACTCTTATGTTCTTTAACATTTATATAAAGCATTGATTTGGAAATTAAGAAAATAAAATGGATAAAAGTAAAGCAGTTAATCAAAACTTAGAGCGCTTTAATAAAAACTAAAAACCAACTAATATGCGCTTCAATAAAAATTACAAACCAACTAATGTAAAGTACCTATTAACATAACTCTTTTGTTAGTCAAATTTCCATGATTACACACTCTCACCAAAACTGAACAACAATAAAAAAATTATACACAACTTGTAATTACATGACAACATGAATTTTGTTGTTTTCATCAACCTCACAGCCATCTAAATATAGCATTGCACAATTTAAAAATTAAATAAAAATTTGAGAAGGTTTTTTTAACCCCACGTCTCCCTCTTCAACCCCCTTCCCTTCTGCCACGCCCAATTTTTTTTTAAGTTTTCTTTTTTATTTTTAATAAAAATGAATATATATAATAAAAATAAACAATTTAATTACATATGCATAGGATGTAAGCATATGACTAATCTCTACTAATTAATAAAACACTCATTGTCAACCAAAAATTTATGAAATTATCAGTTTAACTCTCTAATTAAAACAGAAAATGAATAAGAAATATGGGTTAGAAATGTAATTTCACACAACCAAATTTTGCTGTTTTTTTTTTTCAAAGTCTCACCTACATATAATTCTAACATATCTTTAATTTAAAAAAAAAAAATTCAAAGTCTCTTCCTCTTTCCTTCTATTTCAAAAACAAAAATAAAAAAATTTCTCACACACTTTGTGTGTGCCCATATGCTAGTGTTTAATTAATAAAATGTGAAGTTTGAGCGGTTTAATGTCATTATTGTTTTACAATTTCATGTTTGTTTCTTATACAATCACAAGTACAAATCCTCTCCTTTATTAACTTATATGCGATTCTTCAACCTTTCTATTTAATACCTCTCCAAAGTAGGTAAAATCATATCATGGGCATTGAAAACAAATAAATACATGATTCTTTGTAGCAGTGACATCGACACGACTACTTTTACTTTTCACACTTTTTTCACTTTTTGATCATCGAATTAACTAAATTGAAATAAACTAATGACATAAATTTTTTTTTTAAATACGTAAAAGATAAAATGAATGTGTAAATCCAAGATAGCACTATCTTTGTGCATACGAGGATTTTTCTTTTTGGATGGCTGGGGCATTAGGTCATAACTAACACTTTTCTCCACTAATGCACACGTAAGACACTAAACACGATGTCAGGGTGAAACTCATTGGTCCGCTTCACTTAACACCCATAGAAAAGTCGACACGTCTTGTGGATGCAAATTTCTTCCTCCTCGATCTTGGACGATTTTGCACCTACAAAACAATTAACACCTTAGGTTAAGGCCAAGAGCCTCACGCGCCCACAATGAATGGGGGGGCTTTGGCCGAAGAACCTCCGATGCCAAAGTTAGAATTTAGAGAGAAAGAGTGTTTAGAGAATTTTGGGATTTTTGCCAAAGTGTTGGAATTGATTTTTTGATGAGAATAGGTGTCTATTTATAGAGTTAGGAGGTGGCTAGGGTTTTTAGGTTTAATTTAGGTTTAATTAGCCAATTTATTTGGCTATTTAAACATAAAATGAATGTTTTGGTGGTTTTTGGAATTAATTGGCTAGTTAATTAGGGTAATTAAAAAGGGAAAATGGTGGAAAAGGTAGAGAATATGATAGGCTCTTTTTGGATGGGAATGGCCGGACCTTGGTGTGATTTTGGGGTGATTTGGTGATGTAAATAGCCTTTAATATATTGATTATATTAATTGGTTGATGATGTTATGGAATGTTTGAAATAAATGGCTAATTGAATAAGGAAAAAATGAGGTAAAAACATATATGAAATAGGTTTTGAATTGTTACCCATTTTGGGTACTTCTGACTTGGTTGATGGATGATTCTCCACTGCTCGCGTGTAGGAGACCCGGTATGCCTCGAGGGTATTTTTGTCTTTTTTGTCCAAAAAACCCACGTGTCGCCTTGTGAATATTTTTGGCTCCACAAATGCCCCCACACCTGTTGGGCTGCTCGCAGAAAAAGGCGGCAGGTGTAGAGATTTTCTTGCTTTAGGAAACTTAGGATTGCTTCCTATTTTGATGTAGATTCTCTCTTTAATAGGAAATTAGATCCTTCTAGGAAAGGGAAATAAATTTCTCTCAAAGCCTATTTAAGTCCACCTTAAGTGGGTTATTAAATCAACTTTGGAGAGCGATTTATTCTACCCTACAAGAGAGAGATAGCTTAGAGGATATTTGTTCCCCCTCCTCTAGCAATCTTATACATCTTGCCCGTGCAAAGGACCGTCTTTCGTTGCTTTCTTCGTCTTCTTCGTGCCGCACCAATGTAAGAAAAATTTAATTTTTCTTGCCTTATTCTTGGATAGTGCTATTGCGGGGTAGCCGTCGGGGTGGTGCGGCACGTCGGCTGGCAGGGGCCAGGAGCTGGCTCGGCATGAACTGAGGAGATGTCGTGGCAGGGACCACTGCTTGGGCAGCTTGGCTTGAGCCAAGGGCAGCTTGTGCAGCTGGGGTCGAGGATTGTGGCGCTAGGGCACAGTGTTAGGCGAGCCGCATGGCTCATGTCCTTTGGGCTCTTGGACCTGACTCGGGCCAGGCTGGCGATTAAGAGAAATAAGGAGATTGCGGGTCTCATGGGCTGCTGGAATGTTGGGCATGCATGCCTTCTGCCTGATGGAATGCTGGGTTGAGCTCCCATGCTGAGTACCATGAATGTCGTTGGCTGCTTAGTCTTCTTTGCTGAAAGAAAGGTGGGCTGCTCCAGAAAGATGAGGTAAAGAGGATCAAGGCGGATGCATTGGCTCGTCTGATCGCTATCGTGGAGCTTACTATGAATGAAGATGGAAAGAAGAGATCTTCCCCGCCTGCTCATGAGATGCCTAGTTAAGAAAAAACTGAAGACTTCTTCTGCTGCTCATGAGGGTCCGCTTGCTACCGAGAGGTATGTGATTGACATGACTTCTTCTAATGGGAAGACAAATAAGGCTGCTAGATCTGAGCATGTGGCGTCTTCCATGTTGAGAATGGCTAGTACAATTGTGGATAAGATTGCTCAGCGTAAAGGTTTTATCATGCCCCCAGTGCCGAAGTCTGTACCAGGACGTTCTTTGGGAGCCAAGTCCGGTTCACCTTTGTAGAGACTTGCTATTATGAAGAGTGGTAAGGTGGACTCTGCTGCTAAAGTGGCGCCAAAGCCTGCTCCCTTTGCTGTTGAGATTGATTCGCCTCAGATTCAAGATCTTAAGCTTGCAATTTCTGAGCTTCGTTTCGCTGCTTATGCTAAGAAGGGAGTGGATGAGCTGCAGCGCGTCTGCGTTAGTCTGCTTAAGAAGAATGAGCAGCTGAAGGGTGAGAATGATGGGCTTGAGGTTTTAAGACCTTCTCTATTTCTCCGAAAGACTTGCTTGCTTTTACTTTTAAGGCTTCCATTGGTGAAGTAGTTGGAGAAGTTAGTGCCCAGACTGGGGCAGCCGGGGGTGAAGCGCCGGATGATGCCGTTGCTAAGAGTGTTACGGCTGTTGAAGGTGTGGCGACCGAGTAGTCGTGGGATGTCCAAGCTGCTGTAGTGTAGTATTTTAGGTAGCCTTTAGGATTTTCTTTGTTTTTCCTTGTAGCTCTTGTTTTGCTTGAACTCCTTCGGCCTTTGCTAGTTGTTTATAAACATGTTTTCCTCCCTTTTTCTTCATCTTCACTTCTTTTGTTCATGCCCTAACCTTTAGACTTGATAGACCAGTGGCAGGCATGCTACTTTTTTATAAGCAGACAAGCTCGCGTAGCCTATGCAGCTGTAGGTGTTGGTGTAGAACTTTGCAAAGTTGTTAGCCATAAGGTTGGCAGCCGGATGCCTTACTTACAGAAGAAGACAAGTCCGCGTAACCACTAGGCTGTTAACCTTGACTTTCTTCAATTCCGTAGGTTGCGTAGCAAGTATCACAACACTTTAGGACTTGGTGTAGGTTGTTCCGCGCTTGGCAGAGGTGAAGCTTATCGACTACATAGCATGTCGGCAGTGGATAAAACTTCGTATATGCGCGCTAGCTTGTTTAACCTTTCACAAGAATGTGCGGTTGTGTAAGTCTAGCGCGGCTTTACTGCTCGAAGGGCAAGCCGTAGGCAGTCTTCCGAAATTCGTAGGCTACCTTAGTGCACTCGGTAACAGCTTTAGGATTCCAGGGCAGCCGTCCATCGGATGTACTGCGTAATGTGCCCTCTCCGTCTCTAGGGCCCGGTTCCCCACGGATTAGGCCAAGAGACCCAAAATCCTTCAGTTAGCTAAGCCTTGAAAAAGACCATTGCGGCTACTTCTAGGAATCCCGGCGCAAGCCATCGTGCATCTAGTTATACTAGGGCAGCCAGGCTCATCCACGTCTGGATATTCGGAGTGTAAAGTTTATCCTCCCGTCTTGGAGAGCTGACCCATATGGGTGTCGGGGAATTGGTTTACCCTCTCGCACTGGAGAGCAATTAGTTTACCCTCTCGCACTGGATAGCATGGTTGGTCCATCGGGGGGCGCAATTCCTGCGATGGGTCCCTAAGAAGGGCACAGTCTTCTTTTGAAGTGCTGGAGTGATCACTTGTTGTAAGCATGCAGCCGAGCCAAGTTGTGATTACTTCTGAATTCCTCATTGAAAAACGAGTGAAACGAACGAGAACTTAGCTGTAAGGTAGGAACTGCATAACAACTAGATAATCCTCGACTTGTGAGGTGGTGCCCGTCGAGCTTCTTAAGTCTTCGGGCTTTGATGTAGTCGGAGGTCACACATGGTACTTCTTCAGATTGTAGGCGCTCCACTACTTTTCGATCTTTTTATCGTTTCATGGTAGCGGGGGTATAATTACTTTTACCGCCTATTCTGCTGAGCTTGTACGGACCTTCCCAGATGAGATCCATCTTTTTGGATGTCTCGGCCTGTCTATTGCCTTGAGGATTTCTCGGCATGGACATATGCTGCTTGATGCCATATTTTTTGAAGAACTTCGCCAAATCTTTGCCCACGAATTGCAGGCCGTTGTTGGTGACGATGGATTAAGGGATGCCAAATCGGTACATGATGTTCCTCCATATGAAGCGCTATATGTCCGTCTGAATCGTGGTCGTCATGGGCTCTGCTTCCACCTATTTGGTGAAGTAGTCGGTTGCCACGAACCACGGCTGCTCGCGAGCCTTTGTAGTTGGATGCGTCGTTGACATGCGAATGCCAGAAATCTTCATTGAGGGAATATGTGCGGCTAAAGTGTGATCGACTGCCTTCGGGGCATCGTTGGGCCGAGTTGTTACGTTCGTCAGAAAACTTTGCATCTGCCAGGGTCTACGCCTTTATCGTCGCCGGTTTGGATTCGGCGGAATAGTGCGTCATGATGATGACTGTAGGTAACTGTAGAATACAGGTAGTCGGGCCCCCAACTCTTCTCGCATGATGGTAGAGCTTATTGCTACTTTAGATACCGTGAAACATGCGAATAAGTCCTCCGCTGCTTCTAGGGAGGTGATGTCGGGTACTTCTTCAAGTCCTTGAATGTGCATTGGCGAGCCTCATCCCAAAGTGCATGCTTCTCTGCTAAAGCAAAAGAGTCTGCCAGAGTTAGATCTTCTTTCATGATCAATTTTCCGAATAGCGGGTGGTCTGCTGGAAGTCCTTTTTGGAAGGCTGCTTTAGCTATCGAGTCGTTGCATCTGACTATTTTTGCCTTCTCTACTTTGAACCTCCTCACATAGTCGCGAAGCGACTCCTTTGGGTTCTTCTTGACGTCGAACAAATGGTCAGACTTCTTTTTGATCGAGCGATAGGATGAATATTCTTTGGTGAAAACCAAAGAAAGTTCGTAGAAATTCCGGATGGATTGTGGCGGCAGGGTGTAGAACCAATCTTGTGCCTCGCCTTGTAGAGTGGTGGCGAATATCTTGCACATGAGATCATCGTTGTTTCGATAAAGGATCATTGCACTTTGGTAACGTTTTAAGTGTCTCTCCGGGTCTTCATCCCCTTTGAAAGATGTGAAATGTGGCATGCTGAACTCGCGTGGAGGCTCTGCCTGCTCAATCTCCTCCGTGAAGGGTGACCTGCTTATTTTGGTTATGTTCCGTCGTAGTGCCTCGTCGGTGACCTCGTTGCGTTGGAAATCATGCAATCGTTTGGTCAAGAGTCTCTCTACTTCTTCCTGAATTTGCCTTTGTTGGGGTAGCGGAGCTCTCGGCTGCCCCCAGTCATGACTTGCTGGTCTAGGCTGCTTTTCCATGTGTTTGGCTTGTCTATGCCGCGGATGCAGTGCATGTGATGCGTTCCTAGTAGGCGAGCGAGTTCTTCGCATGCTGCTGGTTGAACTTGAGCTGGATTGAGTGACTGCTTCTCTCCGTCCGTCGTGCTGCCTACTCTGATGTGAGGTGGAGGACGCTCCTTGTGGGCTTAGCTGCGAATAGACACTTTGCCCGGAAGGTTGTTCATGTTGACTATCGGAGTATAACCCCAACCGTGAATGTATGCTCCTCCGTGGGCCTAGTCGAGAGTGCATGCTCCTTCGCGCTCTAAGAAGGGAATGTACACTGCCCAAACGTTCGGCTCGTGGCTGCTTGCCGGGACGCTGCTGGAAATGTCCGTCTGCCCTTGTCCTACTTCGGGATACCTCGTCCGGGGCACGTTGGATCCCAATGTGTTGCAAAAGTTGATTCACCAAGGTTGTCTGTTGTGCAAGGGCGCTCGTCAACTCTATGACTTGTCGAGACAAGTGTTATTCGCCATTTGGATTGGAAGAGCTTGGAAGGAATGCGCCTCCTTGGGCAGTGAAAGGGTGGTAGACTTCGGGCGCGAGATTTGAGTTGGGAAATGTCAAACCCGCGAAAAAATGTGGTGAGAATGCCCCCGGTTCGATGGTAGGTCCGGATGGTTGAGATAGTCTTGGGCCGACTTGGGCTGCTTGGAAAGCCACTGGAGCAGGATAGGCAGTGAGAGTGGGCTGCTCATCGGGAGCAGGCTGGGTCATGAAAGCAGGCTGCTTGGCAGGAGCAGGCTGGGCCACGGGAATGGGCTGCTCGACGGAAGCAGGTTGGGCCATAGGAGTCAGCTGCTTGACGGAAGCAAGCTGGACCACGAGAGTGGGCTGCTCGTCGGGAGCAGGTTGGGTCACGAGAACAGGCTACTTGGCAGGAGCAGGCTGGGCCACGGGAGTGGGCTGCTTGATGGAAACAGGCTGGACCACGGGAGTGGGCTGCTCGTCGGGAGCAGGCTGGGTCACGAGAGCAAGCTGCTTGGCAGGAGCAGGCTGGGCCACGGGAGTGGGCTGCTTGATGGAAACAGGCTGGACCACGGGAGTGGGCTGCTCGTCGGGAGCAGGCTGGGTCACGAGAGCAAGCTGCTTGGCAGGAGCACGCTGGGCTGCGAGAACAAGTTGCTTGGCGGGAGCAGGCTGGGCCGCGAGAGCAAGTTGCTTGGCGGGAGCAGGCTGGGCCACGTGATTGGGCTGCTCGACGGAAGCAGGCTGGACCACGAGAGTGGGCTGTTCGTCGAGAGCAGGCTGGACCACGGGAGTGGGCTGTTCGTCGGGAGCAGGCTGGACCACGGGAGTGGGCTGCTCGTCGGGAGCAGGCTGGGTCACGAGAGCAGGCTGGGCCACGGGAGTGGGCTGCTCAATGAAAGCAGGCTGCTCAATGCGCGGTGCATGTGAATGCGAGGCTTGGGCTTGGGTCCACGTAAACTTGGATGGCACGGCTTGGATTGTGGTCTTGGTACCGTGAGCCTTGGATGGCACGGCTCGGGTCGTGGTGAAGGCTCCATGGACCTCGCCACGAGTGGCTACCGAAGTAGCCACCGCGGTGGTTCCCATGGTGGAAACTCGTGGTGGTGATGCCGCTCCCCTTATTGTCGCATTTTGCCTCACGGATCTCCGGGCCGTGGTGAAGGCTCCATGGACCTCGCCACGAGTGGCTACCGAAGTAGCCACCGCGGTGGTTCCCATGGTGGCCGTGGTGAAGGCACCATGGACCTCGCCGCGGGTGGCTACCGAGGTAGCCACCACGGTGGTTCCCATGGTGGAAGCTCGTGATGATGATGCCGCTCCCCTTATTGTCGCATTTAGCCTCACGGATCTCCGCAATCCCATTTCTTGAACATTAGAATTTTCACTTGTGGAATTTTCTAAATTTCTAGCCATTATATTTTGCTTATACGTTTTATCAAAGAACCTTTGCAAGTAAAAAATTCTAATAATAAGAACGTATGAAAAATATTCAAATGGACTAGAAAATAAAGAAAAAACCTTTTTGTGCGAGAGTCTTCTACGAGTATGGATTTCAGCTCTCAATGAAAGCACCAATTTGTGGATGCAAATTTCTTCCTCCTCGATCTTGGACGATTTTGCACCTACAAAACAATTAACACCTTAGGTTAAGGCCAAGAGCCTCACGCGCCCACAATGAATGGGGGGGGCTTTGGCCGAAGAACCTCCGATGCCAAAGTTAGAATTTAGAGAGAAAGAGTGTTTAGAGAATTTTGGGATTTTTGCCAAAGTGTTGGAATTGATTTTTTGATGAGAATAGGTGTCTATTTATAGAGTTAGGAGGTGGCTAGGGTTTTTAGGTTTAATTTAGGTTTAATTAGCCAATTTATTTGGCTATTTAAACATAAAATGAATGTTTTGGTGGTTTTTGGAATTAATTGGCTAGTTAATTAGGGTAATTAAAAAGGGAAAATGGTGGAAAAGGTAGAGAATATGATAGGCTCTTTTTGGATGGGAATGGCCGGACCTTGGTGTGATTTTGGGGTGATTTGGTGATGTAAATAGCCTTTAATATATTGATTATATTAATTGGTTGATGATGTTATGGAATGTTTGAAATAAATGGCTAATTGAATAAGGAAAAAATGAGGTAAAAACATATATGAAATAGGTTTTGAATTGTTACCCATTTTGGGTACTTCTGACTTGGTTGATGGATGATTCTCCACTGCTCGCGTGTAGGAGACCCGGTATGCCTCGAGGGTATTTTTGTCTTTTTTGTCCAAAAAACCCACGTGTCGCCTTGTGAATATTTTTGGCTCCACACGTCTCATTACTTGCGATGGAAATAGAACTTGTTTGATAAGTATTTTTAAATGACTAAAAGTACTAAAAAATATATTTTTGGATTTCAAAAGTTTGAAGTGTTTTATGCAAGAAGCGTTAGTTATGTGTTTATTACACGAAACACTTCAAATGTTTTTCCATAATTAGCTTACATTTTTACTAGAAATTGATTTTAAAAATAATTTTTTTTCTAAAAATGGTTTCAGTTGTTTAAAAATATTTGCTAAATGAGCTCATATACTTGATGAGCAAGTGTGAGTCTAGACGCGTTAGAAATTGCGTGGACCTAAACCCAAACTTTTCATTTTTCTCTTGTTTTTTCGATTTCAGATTTGTTTTGTTGTACATGATATATTGACTCACCGCAATGCATAAAGGCGTTGATCCAAAAAAAAAAAAATGTATACGGAAAGATTTGAGCAGCCAAACTAATTCCAAATCTAAACGACAATGAGTTCCTTTGTCTATTAGTTTTGGCTTATTTTTCCACTCGAGACGTTTTTGTTTGCGACTTTGCAACTTGCAACGATGCCAATCTATATGTTTTGATTTGGAAATTAATTTAATTTTCCCAAATTAATTAAAAAGTTGGAAATTAGTAATTATTAAAGAGCCCTTCCTAAATTACATGTCGGGTCGTTATCGGATAACCCGTTAAAAATTCGTTAACGTGTCGGGTTGGTATCAGGTCACTCGTTAAGAACCCGATATGACATCGTTCGCCAGATATAGATATGACAATTACTTGCATGATTCGTTAACTCGACACGAAACGATACGACTCATTAACGAATCAAGTCGTTATTGGATCACCTGTTAAGAGCTCGTTATTTCAACATGTTTGATATGACATGACTCATTATAATAACTGGTATAACACAAAAATGACACAAACACGACATGTTTGACAAGCTTGCTATACACCATGATAGAGTTAGACTCTCACTAATCTTTTCTCCTTTTAACTAACAATTTAGTCTACCAACGCCTTTCTTTGTCAAAAGAAAAACTTCCAAATTAGAGCATATTTAGCACAGCTCAGTACATATAAAAAAATATCAACAAAAGCAGAAATACCCACCTAACAGTCAACAATTCATCCATTTTGGTTGGTGAGTAAGACCTAATTATATTTGACAATTAGGTTTGAAATAGTTCATTATATTATAGCCTCCATCGACCTTGTGACAACACGTGATACCTACCCTCATATGCTTAATCATAGCAATACTCCTAGTCAATTCAAAATAATGATATATTTGTTAATTTATTTATTTTTACTTAATTTCTTGACTTATTTATTTGTTTATTTACCCGATAAGGACCGAGGGCCTTCATCGTGGTGGAGGATTCTTTACCCTTTTATGTCTTTCTATTTGAACGGTCACGGTTAAATCACGTCAACATCTTATATTGATTTTTTTGTAGAGATAATAAGACAAAAAAACAATGTTTGAGAAGAGAGGATGGAAGATGATGAGAATACGAGGGTAGAGAATCCTCATTCCTTGATTGTAGCTTGCAGATAAGTTGTTGGTATGTATACAATACATGTACTTGTACCTTGTTGTAGGGAATATATATATATATGTGTGTGTGTGTGCGTGCGTGTGTGTGTGTGTTTGTTTTGAGAAATATTAAAGAGACCCTCTTATAAGTAAGACTATACATGTACTTGTACCTTGTTGTAGGGAATATATATATATATATATATGTGTGTGTGTTGAGAAATATTAAAGAGACTCTCTTATAAGTAAGACTCTTCATAGATTATCTACCATTTCATGTTTTGACATAATATTTTATAATATTAGCATAAGAATTAACATTAAAATGTGAGGTGACATAAAGTTTATGAAGAGTCTAACTTTTAAATAATCTCCTTAGTATTTCTCACGTTATATACGGGGACGTATAAACGAAAGAGTAGTGCAATTCTTATCACGTTTTTCATTAGATATTTATATTACTTCTTTAATAAAGATAAAACTCACCAACATATATGAATTTCATATTTATTAAAAATATGGTACAAATATGATAGGAAAAATATGAAGGTATCATTTTTGTTGTCGTTTTATGCCGTTCTGTGATTGGACATTTTGCTTGGGTTTAGCAAGAAAAAAACAGCTCGATCATCATTATCAATAATTCGCCACCTTTCATTTGCTTTCCACTGTCATTGCATGCAAAATTGGCAAATAGTACATGTTGATTTTCGCAACAAGATCCTTAATTTTCTTAAAAAAGATTTCTTGCCGATTTTTTTTTCTAAGGATTTTATGATCGTGATCGTTCAACGTATATTATGTGATCAGTTTTCGTTAGGTACTATTTATATTTAATTTTAAATTTTAATTTCAAATGATTTTTTATTGTACAATGTACAATGAACAATCACGATCATAAAATTCATGGGATCCCCAGAAAATGAATCCGGCAAGGATCCTTTTCGAAAAGGACAAGAATTGTCTGCTCTTATGTGCCCTCTTATTTGGGTGGTCACAGTTAAGCCACGTCAACATTTTATATTGTTTTTTTATAGAGATAATAAGACAGAATGAATAGTAATATAAAATGTTGATGTGGCTTAACTGTGACCACACAAACAGGAGGGCACGGGAGGGCACCGGAAGTGGGAGGGCAGACAATCCTTGTCCAATTTTCTTTTATATAGATGTCATAGGTGCATTTACCATATAATATAAAATATATATGTGCCGCAAAAAGTAAAGCTGCAAGGGACATGAATTATGAATATCCATATAAAATAGGAAAGAGATCCGAATCTCTTTCACTAAGGCCATTGGATCAAGTGATTCAGGTCTTTAAAATTTGATCAAACATGTAAAAACAGGAGTCCCTTTAAAAGTTATAATAACTTTAGTTGTTTGATCAAATTTCAAGGGTTCAATTCATTTGATTCGACGACCTTGGTGGAAGAGATCCGGAGAGGATTTCTTTCCCATATAAAATATAGGGTAAATCTCACTTTAATACCCTTAATTTTTGTGGTTTTCAACATTTAGTACATGAAGTTTTTTTCGTCCCAGAGTCATACCTAAAGTTTTAATTTTAGAACAGTCTCATACATCCATTAGTCTGACTGCTAAGTCTCTCATTAACTGATGACGTGGCACCCATGTGGACAATAACTAGGCACAACGTGTCATTAAGGGGTCCACGTGGAAATTATTTAAAAAAAAAAAAAAAAACCCTTCGTCTTCCCCACCCTTCCATCCCCTCCACCCCCTCCATCCCATCCCTCCCTCCGTCACCCCTTCCTTCATCCTTCAGTCGTAGCTCCCTATAGTCTAACCCCCATTGCAAGGCCACAACATCGACACTCCTTCAATTCTTTCCATAACCCGACCCCCAATTTTCAAAAAAAGGTTGCCCCCTTAGCCTAAAACACCACAAGGGACACAACTTGGCACCCTCAAATTCTTTTTCTCAAATTCTCAAAAGAGTTTTGAAAATTTCTCTCAAAATTTGGAATTTGGAATTTTCTGCAAAATTTGGGATAGTTTAGTACCAATAGGTAGGAAATTAGGGATTAGAAATGGTGCTCTAAATTTGGAAGTGTAGAAAGGGGTGCCCTGCGATGCAGCGACCAGCCAGCTATTTTTGCAGTAACTCAATATGGTGAAATTGAGGCAGATTTCTGCATAAATAAATACGGTGAAATCGAGGCAAATTCGAGCCTCCTATGCTTAAATCCTAACCCCAGGACGAAAGGGAAGTGATTCATGGTCCTTTCTCCCATTTATCTTTCTCCTTCATTCCGTCAGAAGCTGCAAAAACACTTGGACCTTGAAGTCTACAGGCAACCCCGGAATAAAGCAGTTAAGAATTGGTGGTCTTTCTGGTATAACAGACAATAACAGTTCGAAGAGTTGAAATTCTTGCTTGCCACATATAACCATATCCAGCCTAGAGCCCCGAAACCTTGATTTTTTAATGGTGGGTGGTCGATGGCTCTTGTGATGATGATTGTCCCATCGACATCGAAGCATGCCCTAGGTGCCAGAGAGAGGGAGAAGGTGAGTCGGGGAGGTGAAAAAGGAGGAATGGATCGGAGAAATGGTGGCTCGGGTGGGCAAGGGGTGGGTGATGGGGGATGGGAGAAGGGGTGCTCGAGTGGAGAAGACGAAGGGGGTGGAGGGGTGCTCGGGTGGAGGGGATGAAGGGATGGAGAAGTGGAGGGGTGGAGTTGTGGAGGGGGTGGATGGGATGAAGGGGTGTCAGGTGGGGAAGACAACGGGAGTTCTGGATTTTTTTTTTTATTTATATTTATTAATTTTTTTTTTAAATACTTTTCACGTGGACCCTTAATGACACGTGGAGCTTAGTCATTGTCCATATAAGCGCCACGTCATCAGTTAACGGGAGATTTAACAACCAAACTAACGGATGTATAAGACTATCCCAAAATTAACATTTTAGGTATGACTCTGGGATAAAAAAAAATTCATATACTAAATGTTGAAAACCAAAAAACTTGAAGGTAATAAACTGAGATTTACCCTAAAATATACATGTGCCACTAAAAGTAAAGCTGTACGGGGCATGAATAATGAATATGAGAAATGTTAAGGATGCTTTCTTAAAGTGAATCTATGAATTCTCTATTATTTTACAGTTTATCATTAATTTTTGTATCAATATTACAAATATTGTACTAAAAACATAAGTAGTAGAGAGTCTATAAACTCTCACTTTTGACAGAGCCTCCTTAGCATTTCTCATATTCATAAGAAAAATGCTAAGAAGGCTCTTTTAAAGTAAGATTCCTTATGAACTCTCTATCACTTCACAATTTAATATTAATTTCCTTACCAGCATTATAAAAAGAGTGTTATTTCCCACCGTCCGATTTTTCTACCCACATCATAATTTCACCCACTATAAAAACTTAAAGAATGTAAAATCTTATTTCCCAACCACTATTATTCCTAAAATAACCTTTAAATCACAACACCATACCTCCATTGTCCTGTTTCAACCACTAGTCCCTCCTGATCTTCCCTTAGCTGCAAAATGTGTTAATTGGTATGTTTCCGTTTTAATTCTCCCTCGCTTTCGCATCAACCAAACACAACTTAGATTGAACTTTTCTATTCAGTAGATGTTATTCACTGTAAAGATTGTGTCTAAGCAAAAGTGTTAAATTGTTTTCTCCAAACTCCAACAGTAAAGTGCTAAAATGGTTCAGTGTGGTTGAATTGAGTTTGTGGTTTTATGCAGAAACAATAACTTTTTTGGTTGTGATAGTCGGTGGAGAAGCCGAGAAGAGAGATGAAATAGGAGAGAGAGAAGCACAGGGGAGGGGAAGAGAGAATGGGGGACAAAGAGAGAAGGTGGGGAGAGAAACATGATAGGGTTTAAAAGTCTTTTTCAAAAATAATAAATATGTCACTAATATTTTTATTAAAACGTGAGTGGGAAAATAAGACAACGAAATGAGTTTAACAATACTTTATAAAATTATGCTAAAAACAAGTTCCTTTAAAATTTTGGAATATTATTTACCAACTATGCAGGAGGAGCATATTTTTAGTTTTTACAATCTGAATTTTGGAATGTGAAATTATTAGTTTTACTCTTTTGACAAACAAAAAAAAAATATTAGTTTTACCGACATTATTTACCAACAATATGTTGTTAAAGAAATTATTAGTTTTACTGACAATCTTGAAAAACCGAGCCTTTTAGGGTTTTAGGATAGCTAAGAAGAGAATTTGGCGTTTTTTTTTTTAAGTTTTCGAAAACGCAGCCTCTCATGCAGCATCCCTAAAGGAAAAATTCTAGATCTGCAACCCACCTCAGTCGTTGGCTCCTTGCTCCGGCTTAGAGCCGGTGACAGCTTCTCCTCACTCCTTCCATCCTCTCCACCCTTTCTCCTAGCCCCTCCACTTCCTCGACTGCTCCCTTTCGCTTTACCCTTTTCGCGTTCTCTCCCTCACAAGTGTTATTCAACGCCACTTCTTCCCCTTGTGGGGTGTCGGTGTATTTCATTAATATATATATATATATATATATATATATAGACACTTTAGATGTGATCCCTAACTATCAATATTATTTGATTGAAACCTTGTTAGTTTTTAGTTTTTTATTGAGGTCCCTGGCATTTATATAATAATGTAAGTTACTATATTTTTTAATTAAAAATTAAAAATTGAAATTTGTAATTGTTTATATTAATGAGATTTTAAATAAAACCCATAATTTATGGGATTAAAAATAATAAAATATAAATTATACTCTCTATTATATTGTGTGTGTGTGTATATACATATATGTATGGATACATTAACCAAAATTAACAAAAAAAGTTATTGTACCAAAACATGGATACATTCTCAAATCAACGAAAACATGGATTAAAAAATTTGAATGGATTTTATATTAAAAAATGGTACATTTTACGTACAACAAATTGATATATTTGAGAATGGGTACATTTAAGATTAAAAAATTTGAAAAATTATATGAATGGGTACATTTAAGATTAAAAAATTGAGCATCTTTTTATATATATATATAAAAACTAATAGGTACAAACTTAATTTAATTTAATTTTTTATTATTTTGGAAATGTTTGAATTATAAATTAATTAGAAGTTTAATAGAGGTGTGAGTATTAAACCCTAAATTAATTACTAAGTTTTATATTAAAAAAATTATATAATAAACATGTAAATTCATTATCACATTAGTGCTAGGGACTTGAATCAAAATTTGAGAACTAATAAGGTCTTAGTCAATGAACAGTGAAAACTAGAGACCGGATACTAATTTTTCCATATATATATATATATATATATATATATGTAGGAGTATGATTATATTCCCTCTTTTTTCCCCTCTCATTCTCTCCCCTCCTGTTTGAACAGTCACGGTTAAGCCACGTCAACATCTTATATTAATTTTTTTATAGAAAGAGAAAGACAAAATAAAGAATGTGAGAGGATGAGATGAAAGGGAATGGAATGAAGAGGGGAGAAAATCCTAGTCCATATACACACACACATGAAATATGGTGTTGCATGCATGATGAGAGAAAGACTGGAGTGCCTTGTGCGAAGAAGCACAACTAAAGGCTGCAGTGCCTTGTCTTTTGGTAAAAGGCACATGTATGAAATGACTTCATACTTTCATCCATTCGGTGCAAATGAAAGAATGCTGGAAATATGAATTTGATCTTTACACACTTTCAGTCGAAGGATGTGACTTTTCTATGCACATTTTGAAATAAGTTCAACGGGTACCATATAATCTATAAATAGTCCAAGTTGGTTGCATATTCAGATATACAATTCTTCAAACAATAATTTCTTATCCTCTTTCTCTTCATCAAAATCATACAGTTTCCTTTTAGAAGATTTTAAGGGAATTTCAGTTCTTGCTAAACTAAAATTTCAAACTTTGTTGTATCATGGAAGTGATTTGCTTTAGACCCGTTAGCAAACTCATATTAGAGTGGTGGCAAATATCACTTTTAAAAAAACGTATTAACGTGCCTTAAAGTGATTTTTCTGTCTAATTCTAAACCTTATTCTTACAGTGGGCAACCTATTTTCAGATGTCCGAAAAAAGGAGACCAAATAATCCTGTTACATCAGTGAAACTAATACCTCATTTAATTAGTTGAAATGGAAGAAATTGGAACACAAAAGATAAGTACAGTAAAATATGTGAGACTGATTAAAATATAAAAAGTGGAATTTAAATAATAACAAAAATTAAACCTTTATCTGACATTTCTACCTTTTAACACAAGTAAAAATTTCTTCGTATTAGTTATATATAGCATGTAATTTTGTCTATATAAATTTATCTTACGATGCTAATCTTTAGTTCAAAAAAAAAAATGTGTCAAATAGATAGCCGACACTTTGTTCTTCACATTGAATTGCCAATAATTAGTTGGATAGCATGTTCTTCACCCAACAGATGCATTCGGTGCAATAATTCAACACGACACATTCATTGTAATTGTATAGCAACTTCGCATGCGAACATTTCTTTCCTCATATTTGAAATATTTTATCTTGTGACCATATGCATGAATATTTATATATAAATTATATGATCTTATATATTTCGGTGGTGTTATCCATGCATTCTTTTTTACCTTTCAAATACCTTATGTAAATTATTGACCTTTGATCTTCTTATTTTTATTCGATCCAATAATCACAAATTAAGAAAGGTGTGTAAAAGATAAAAAATGATATACGGATAGCACACCATATAATTTACTCAAACAACATTTTTTATCTAGGAATATGGTCCAGATTTCAGGTTCGCAAGTATCCTCCTTTCATTACAAATATTAATTACGTCACAGCTGACATTATATGATGGAGAGAGTTGAGGAAACCCTAATCTGGACGTATAGATAGACGCCCAAGTTGAAAAGATGAACACTATTTTTATTTGTTAACATTTGATTGAAGCATCCAGGAAACCAAACAAGCAAAACAACGTAGACGTAAATTTCTGTTGTGTCTTCTCTCAAGGACTGATCGAAGGGTGGACTAATCTAGTCCCCATCAGGGCCTCACTCTATATTGTCCCTGCCTTTGATAGTCCTGCGTATGGTTGGAGTTGAATGGATGATTGCACAAACACAGTTCAGACGAATTTTCAAGCTAAACATGTAAATTACAAACACATAATAATGAAAGTGGTACCGTAGTCAAAGCCCCACATGTCGTATTATTGTCTTAAAGTGTCTTTACATTGGATTCACACACTGAGCTTTCCTTTCCTTTCAATTATCTCACACTGTTCTGATGCTAGTATGTAAACAAGATTCGATGGGATTGAGACTTAGTCAAGTAGGTATCCTTTGGTTTCGAATGAATTGGTTAGGTCCTTTGATTCAATGTATCTTGAATGAGCAGATGTTAACCTCAAGTTTGTGTCCTTGTTAAAAACATAAGATGGATTAGGCATGACGAACACTTCTCCATTCTAGATGATCATCCCCCTCAAAATGGCAGTTTCGGAAAGGATAAATTTTCTTCATGGTTAATCCATTTTTAATTTACTTAACTAGGATATAAAATCGAAATTGAAGTCCACTTCTCATTCAAGATATACGTCAGATCTAGGAAGTCATTTAATTGTTCTAATCGTAGACACCAAATAAGACCACAGAGTCTTAATTCTCTAGATAGAAATTTGTAAGCTTTAGTAGGTGGACGATTGTCCAATTTCACTCGAGTCTCGCATTTATAAGTTCATCAAAATTAAATGAAACACCGTCGTAATAGTTGGACCAATTTATCGATCATGTTGGATCAGAATTAAATGCATTGTTGGACCAAATTAAATGGCTTTGGCGAAAGCTACGTTTTAAGTACAAACAATCAAAAGAGGTAGAAGAGAAAACGGTACGATGATCTGCGTTCTGAACTGCTTGTTGCAACCACTGTGTATTTTTCTTCATAAATACTTGCATTTTAGCAGATTCTTTCTTTTCCAAATAAGGATTAGAAACCCTAATATCCTATGTCCACGCGCTTTATCTGAGCATGGACCTTGGCCGAAGTTAAGCCGTCCAGTTTACCAAACACCTAATGGAGCTGACATATCAACCGTACCTGGATTCTCCCTGATATTATTCCATGCTGCCTTCAAAAGGATCCGGATTCTCTTTATCTGATATGATGCTATCAGGATTCTTTTTTTTTTGAGGATTTCGAGAATCATATGTCCGATCATCGATTATTCTGCAATTAGAAATTATGTTGAATATTTATATTTAAAATTGAACACAAATGATACCTAATAAAAACTGCATGCACGTACAATGAACAGACGTAATAAGGTGATTTTTCGAAATCCTTACAAAAAGGATCCGGGAGAATATCATCCTGAACAATGTGTGTATTTGCGGTTGTTTGTGCCAATTTTGTCTATTAGTATTTTGTTAATCTGAGCTCGTTTTTCTCTCTATTGACGTTAGTGCTTTTGTTGTCTTATGCATGTTTTTGCTATGTTGTTGAAATTAATCTAATAAATTTGTTATTTTGAGAAAATTTATCTTAAGAGTTCAGATCTCTCCAGATCTCGCAGTCCTAAACTAATTGATTGAGATATCTAAACCGTCCAAAAGAGAGGTAGAGAGAGATCTGGTTTCCTAGTTTGTGTAAGATGGGCTAGTGAAATAAACTAATGAGAGTCATATGAAAATAAGTGATCCAGATTTCTCGATCTGTTCGCACCAGACTGCAAGATCCAGAAAGATTCTCGATTCCTAAAAGTGTTCGTGAATACCATTTCGTCATTCAAAAGTCATTTTGACTCTCATCAGCCATGCCTACAAAATTTTCCGTTCAAAATGCTATGCGAAGGTGATATTTCTTTTCTTATGTCGATGTCATGCAGGCGTTACGTGCGCAAAGAAAACTTAGCCCATGCATATACCCTCGTGTTATATACATATACATATACTGTAGACATCGAAATTTCGGTAAATAAATGTTGACCGATAAATCAAAGTGTCAACGCTCATGTATTACATAAATTTTACACGTAGCGTGTGACTCAACGAAAATTGAAATGAGTTGGAAAAGTCATCAAATAGGACACGTGTCAACACCTGGCAGAAACGACTTATTTCATCTGGAATATTATATTCAAAATTAGGCCTTGGAAATTTCTATAAATACAAGCCCATTTCATTCATTTGGGGGGACCAATTCATATTACACCTTGAAGCTCTGAAGCTCTGAAACTCCGAAGCTCTCAAGCATCCAGGTGCCCGAAGAATCAAGAAAGCTCTCTTCGTTCTTCGTTCATCGTTCATCCAAGATCAAGCCCCAACGGCCCTTTGGATCAACAATCATCCACCAATTCAAGATCAAGCCCCGACGGCCCTTGAAGAAAGCACCATCGTTCATCATCCGTTCATCCAAGATCAAGCCCCAACGGCCCTTTGGATCAACAACGTCGACAAATCCACACACATCCAACCGTTCTTCAAGATTAAGCCCAAAAGCCCTTGAAGATCTGTTCATCACTGTTTCTTCAAGATCAAGCCCAAAAGCCCTTGAAGATCCGCTCATCACCGTTATTCAAGATCAAGCCTCAAACGGCCCTTGAAGAAACATTCATCCTCAAGATCAAGCCCCAACGGCTCCTTGAAGATCCGCTCAAATCCACCTTCAAAGATCAAGCCCACGGCCCTTTGAAGAAACTTCCAAACAGTTCATCCAAGATCAAGCCCCGACGGCCCTTGGATCAACGAAACACCCACCAATCAACACCTTACGGAGATCGAATCAGAGGATCAAAATAGAGAGAGATTGTAACCCAAAATCATCAAACACTTAATATTTGTTTGTGCGCGTTGTTCTTGTCTCTTTCGTTTCAGGAATTTTCCGCGTTCACAAATTGGCACGCCCAGTGGGACAATCTCTACCTCTCATCTCTTTCTCCGTTCAAGGAATCCAAGCACACCTCAAAGTCAATGGCATCAAGCAAGGGACAAGCCGTTCTTGCAACCACTGATGGAAGGATCCTAAGCACTTCTGCCGCAAACGGACAATCCATTGGCGCCACAACCGCTCCTCAACATGCCACTTCAAAATTGGTGCTGCTAAAAGAGCAAGGGGAGCATCCAAGGTGTGAGTATGTCATCAACCTGACCTCATTGGGGGCACCGAAGCACGATGTTGGGGCGCACAAGATGACATCCCAAAGCAGCCAACGACGTTCTTCATCAGCATCCTGGATGTCTAAAGGAAAGTCACGTCTATTGGTCGCACAAGTCATGACTATCGGCGTTACCTCCGTTGAAGAACAACTGGCTCAAATGAATGAAGCAATCGCAAGGCTAACCCGAACTGTGGAAGAAAAAGACTTGCAAATTGCAGCACTCGTCAATCGACTAGAGGCGCAGGACAGCGATAAACCCGACCCAGAGAATGATCCACTAAAGAGAAGAGAGGATGAAGAAGAGGAGCCTCAGGTGGAGAAAAACGACGCGAAGCCGGAGCCAGACCAAGCAGCGGCACTCATGGGATCTCTTTCTATCCAGCAGCTGCAGGAGATGATCACCAACACCATCAAGGCACAGTACGAAGGGAGCTCAAATACCTCCGGGTTGTACTCAAAGCCGTATTCAAAGAATATCGACGCCTTAAGGATGCCGAGGGGTTATCAACCACTAAAGTTCATGCAATTTGATGGAAAGGGAAACCCAAAACAGCACGTTGCCCACTTCGTTGAAACTTGCAACAACGCAGGAACCGAAGGGGATTACCTCGCCAAGCAGTTTGTGCGCTCGCTGAAAGGAAACGCCTTTGAGTGGTACACAGACCTAGAGCCTGAGTCCATCAACAGCTGGGAACAATTAGAGCGGGAATTCCTCAACCGCTTCTATAGCACCCGCCGCACTGTGAGCATGCTAGAGCTAACGAGCACAAAGCAGTGGAAGGACGAGCCAGTCATTGACTACATCAACAGATGGCGCACTCTAAGCCTCGACTGTAAAGACAGGCTCTCGGAAACCTCTTCAATCGAGATGTGCATCCAAGGCATGCAATGGGGTTTGCAATACATCCTTCAAGGCATTAAACCACGGACCTTCGAGGAATTGGCCACTCGCGCCCATGACATGGAGTTGAGCATCGCCCATCATGGGAAGAAAGAACCGATCGCCGACTACAAGAACGACAAAGTTCTTGGGACAAAGGTGGAAAAGGCTGCATGGAAACCCACCAAGGAAGCGATGACGGTCAACACAGCTCCCGTCAAAATCTCCACACGAGGCAAGGCGATTCAAACCGAAGCTTTTCGTGATCAAGAGATGCGTAGACGCACTTTGAAGGAGCTTGAGGAGAAGATTTATCCATTCCCCGACTCTGATGTAGTTGCCATGCTGGATGACCTGTTGAACAAGAAGGTGATCAGTTTGCCTGAGTGCAGATGGCCGGAAGAGATGAATCGTACCGACAACCCAAGATACTGTAAATTCCACCGCTTCATCAGTCATCCAACGGAAAAGTGCTTCGTACTAAAAGATCTCATCATGAAGCTGGCTCAGAAAGGAATCATCGAGCTAGATCTTGACGATGTGGTGAAGTCAAACTATACCACCTTCACTTCTGGCTCTTCCGACTCAAAGTTTTCACCTCAACCGCTGGGGGCATACTCCAAGACAAGCAAAGTTGAAGGATGGACTCAAGTCACTCCTAAGAAATTGCACAAGAAGCATACGTCTCCTCCAAAAGTCCGCCAATCGAAAAGGGGGCAAAACAGCTCTTGTCAACCTTCAAAGCAACGTGAACGTGTTGAAGATGATGAAATTTCGACACGTAGATCGTCCGTCCCCATCACGATGCGCGATTTCTTGCCCGAAGACTTCTTCAATCACTCGGTCAAGGCTCCTTGCTATGAAGATTGTGAGGAACGCCTCTCCAAAATTGCTTGACAAATTCACCAATGCTCCTTGTTCGCACGAGCCTAAAACTGCACGAACCAAAGCTCCTTGTCTGCAAGAGCCTAAACTGCAAGACACAAGGCTCCTCGCCTGCACAAGCCTAAACTGCACGACACCAACACTCCTTGCCTGCATGAGCTGAAACTGCAAACGGCACAACAAAAAAAAAGAAAATAAAAAAAAAATATGTATTTGAACTACGACTTGATCTCTTCTTTGGAGGGGTACGTAGGCAGCTCGAATATTCAAAATTTGAGTTCAATCACACCGAAATAAGGAATAAAGATTTAATTAAAAGTTTTGATGCTATTACAATTTCTTTGTACGGTTTCTTCGAAAAAAAATCATGAAAAAGAAAAAAAAAATATACAATTTCTTCAAAAGAAAAAAAAAAGGGAAATAAGGAAAAGGAAACATATATATATATGTATGTCTCGGTCCAGCACCAACAATGGTCCCATCCTCATTCAGCTCCTAAACCCAAGACATATGGGCCCATCAATCCCTCTCCCACCAGGCCTTAATCCCCGGACGACAAGTCGTCTTCTCTCAGCGCGCTCACCATCTCCGTCTCTCTCCGTCGTCTCCTCGATCCAGCCTGCAAGTACCGACCTCTGGTTCCCACGCAATCGATTCGACTGGCCATTTTTTTTCTTTCTGTAAGAAATGTTTGAGAGAGAGAGATTCAATTTCTATCCACCGTGTATCTATATGTATATGTGTGATATACATCCTGTATGATTTGATTTGGGAATTAGGGCTTTGAAAATCGATTGCGTGGAGGAAAGAGTGGTAGTCGGAAATGGAAGAAGGCAGCAGGTTCCGTCGTCATCATCGACATCAAGCACGAGCTTTCGATTTGAAGAAGAGGAAAACATGTCGCCACCGTTTTGGCTCCAAGCCTCTAATTCTTTCCGGCAGTCCAACCATCGCAGCAGCCGCCTCGGCCGCTCTGCCTCCTCCGTTTTCTTCAGCTCCGGTGCCTTCGTTTTCGCCTTGATCGTCATAGCTCTGCAGAAATTTGAGAAGTCAAACCCATCAACCCCACGTCAGTGGTACAATCAGTATCCAGATCGGAGTCGGACGGTCGATAATCAGAGCAGTGGTGCTACTAGCACGATGGACAGAGGAGTGAGGACCAGCAGCTTGTACCCGGATCTGCGTCAACAGGAACCTTCATGGAATGTGGTTGGGGACGAACGGTGGCGATCCCACGACGATACCCATGTGGCCGGTTATCGGATTCCGGGTTCGGATCCGCAGCATCAGCTCCACCGCCGTCACCAGTCGTGGAATGAAGAACCGGCAGAGGTTGTAGCACGAGTAGGATGTGTACTACGGACCAAGAATATACCAGTAAACACTTTTGTGATCCCTGCGGAGCAAGTTAGTTCTTCACACGCACAGATTCAGGTTATTCAATCCTATTCTCCGCCACCATCGCCGCCGAGGACAAAATCTCCGTCGTCTCCCCCGACGAGGAAGCACCGGCCATGGGCTCAACTCAAAGACCAAGAAAAGTGGCGGGTATGGTTCTCTACACTTTTCCGGTGGAGGGATTACTACAGTCGGTCACTTCACTTGCTGCTTCAGAAATCGGTCTTTTCCCAGGATTCAAAAAAGAGCTTCGTCAATCGTCACTTGAGATTTAACAGTACTTAGGCGATGTTGCCCACCAACCACGGGATCGGAGCATGGCAGTCAGAATCTGGGTCAAGAATCTGAAAGACGTAGCTCATGATGCCGATGACGTCTTGGAGGACATCAACTACGAAGTTCTCCGGCGTACAGTAGAAATTCAAAACCACATGAAGAAGAAGGAGGAGATGCTGGTGAAGAGCAGGAACAGAGTGATTTTAGCTTGGACTTTAGTGGCATTATGCTGCGGATCGCCTGCTTCTCACATTTTGCATTCTCTAGGAATTCATGCTGCTCATGGATCGTTTTGGGAGTTGCTGCATAATTCGTATGTGAAGGCGGGTTTAGCTACCGGAGCTTTGTTGGGACCTGGCCGTGACTTGCTTTTTGATGGTCTGAGAGCCTTCAAGAAAGGACCACCAAACGTGAATTCTCTTGTGGGATTTGGATCCCTCGCAGCTTTTACAATTAGTGCGGTCTCGCTTCTCAACCCTGGGCTTCAATGGGATGCAGCGTTCTTCGATGAGCCGGTCATGCTTCTTGGTTTTGTGCTCCTAGGACGTTCTCTCGAGGAAAGGGCAAGGATCAAGGCATCTAGTGATATGAATGAACTCTTGTCACTGATAAACACACAAGCAATACTTGTAATTGGTTCCCCGGAAAATGATTCCTCCAGCAACAGTGTACTTTTCTCTGATGCAATATGCGTTGAAGTCCCAACTGACGAGGTTCGGGTTGGAGACTCTGTGTTGGTTTTGCCAGGAGAAACCATACCTGTGGATGGAAGAGTTGTGGCTAGAAGAAGTGTTGTCGACGAATCCATGCTCACAGGAGAATCACTTCCTGTATTCAAGGAAAAAGACCTTACTGTCTCAGCTGGAACAATAAACTGGGATGGTCCTCTGCGGGTTGAAGCATCTTCAACTGGCTCCAATTCAATGATATTCAAGATCGTTCGCATGGTTGAGGATGCTCAAGGACATGAAGCACCCATACAAAGGCTTGCTGATTCAATAGCTGGACCTTTTGTATACAGTATAATGACTCTATCAGATCTCTCTCTCCTCTGACCCCAGGCTCCTCTTCAGCTACACCACCAACTCCTCCAGTGTTGACCACTTCACCAACCTCGCACTCATCACCTTCGGCCTCGGCGCCGACGCCAACTTCAATTGATCCTCCTCAGATCCGAGAGCCGTGAGCACACCACTATCGACACCCAACCATGGTTGTACCTCCATTTCCACCAGCCCCGTGGTCCCTACTTCCACTCCATCTACTGACTCCGCCAACTCTTCCTCTCCCCCAATCTGCGAGCGGACCAAGCAGGTTTTGGCTGATGATGTCGTGACAGATCCCGAAAAGATGGCAGATTGGTGTTTTGGCATGGATGGATCTTGGTTTTTCTTCTGTTTTGTGATAAACCGAGATGGAATGTTTAACAATTCTGGACGGTTAATTGTGTGAAGCACGTCGGCATAGCATGGCAAATAGGGCAGCATCTCCGCCGTTAAACATAAATCCTTTGCAGCGATTGGCAGTGCAACGGATGCGCAGTGGCGGTGCTCGGTGGCAGTACAACGAGTGTGCAGCAGCTGTGCTCAGTGGTTGGGCTCAGTGGCTGTGCTCTGGGTTCTAGCTGGACCCGACATCAAGGTCACCTCCACCTCCTCCGTCTCTTGCCTCGCAGCTGCCAACAACTTCAAAGACCGCTGTCAAACGACTAGCCGGCCGAGAAGCTCTTCCTCAAGCTCTAGCTCTGAGTTCGCCTTCATCCTTCCCTGCAAATTCCCCAGCCCATCATCGAAATTTATAAAAAAAAAAATAATAATAGAAAATGGGATGGTGGATCAAAGATGGGGAACAGCCCCATGCCCATGGCAATCAAAAGTTTCTGGTGGTGCATGGGCACCATGTGCAGAAAGAAGAAAAAAAAAAAAAAAAAAAAAAAAATGATGATGGAACTTGGTGCATCCAGCACCAAAAGAAAAAGGAAAAAGAAAAAAAAAACAAATGCATAGAGAGAAATAGAAGGTCCATTTTATTTATTTTTTAGGAAATTTTTACATAAATTTGCATTATACATACCTTAAAAAAATAAATAAAAAAATAAAAATAAAAATCAAAAAATCAAAAATAAAAAAATCAAATCAAATCAAATCAAATTTACAAGAGGGTATCTTCAAGGACGATTAGATGCCGCATCACCACTTGGTAGAGCTCCAGAAATGAGAGGCGCCGGAGGTTGACTGTTTGAAGCCACATCACTCGGCGGAACTCCAGGAAGAGGAGGCACCAAAGGTTGATCATTTGGAGCTTCATTACGCGGAACAGCCCCAGAAGACGAAGGCAAATGTTGTTGGAACAAACCCACAAACCTCCGATGATCAAGTAAAATCTGACCATCAGATTCCTGCATCTGGTCAATTTTCCTCTTCATATTTGTGGCATAGTTGTGTGCAAGCTTGTGCAACTGTTTATTCTCATGCTTGAGCCCTTTGATATCCTGTTTGAGACTCATCACTTCAGCCGCCAACGATTCAACTTGACGGGTTCGAGCAAATAGGCGTTGGGCCATGTTGGACACAGAACCCGCACACTGCACACTAAGAGCCAGGGACTCCTTAACAGCCAACTCATCAGACCGCCTGGAAAGTAGTCTGTTATCTTTGGGAGTGACAAGGTTCCGGGCCACCACCGCAGCGGTCATATCATTCTTCATCACCGAATCCCCAACAATAAGAGGACCAGTAGGGGATATGAAGGATGGGCGCCATATGTTATCTGGAGAAGACGGGACTACCTCTTCACCAAGGTTCAAATCAAAACGACGGTCGGAGGGTCCAGACATTTTCAAAGTGTTGAAGGAAGAAGAGATCGGACAAATCAAGATCTTAGAAGTACAAGAGGGGAGTTTTCACAAGCGAAAATTCAAGTGTGCTTTGAAACGAACTGCATGCCTCTATAAAAATCAGCACTCGACGGGATTTCAGAGATCGAAGAGGCGAGCTCAGAATTCGAAGAGGCCATTCAAAAATCGAAGAGGCAAGCTCAGAAATCGGAGAAGCATCTTGCTTTTCCAGACGTGTCGGCACCCGTCACACGCAAACTCAGCTTTAATCACGGGTAATTTGTCGAAGCGCCAATCCCAGATATCGAAGAGGCGCCAGTCTTTTTCAGCCGCGTCATCACCTGTCATATGCACACTCAACTTTGCGCAAATCATGGGCAATTTGTCGAAGATTTTCGGTGAAGGAGAAAGCACGTTAAGTTTACTGTTCAATCACGCGTTAGTTGCCGACACGAGTGAAAGAATAGTACCTCTACAGGTATTAAGGGACCTCCTATAACTGTCCACCTTCACCTTCCATAGCAAGGCAGACACACAGAGTTTTTTTTTCATCTCCAAAGATGTTTTCCCAACGAAGCCTCTCGAGTCATTCAGTGTTCCTTATTCCTTGGGGTACCTCTGCAAGCCAATGACTCCAAAGCAAAAGTATCTCATATCACCAGGGTAGAAAGCAAGAGTATCTCATATCATGTGTTCTCCCTGTCCTTTCCTTTGTCCTTGTTCTTACCTACAAAGACAAGGATAAAGAAAACAATATGCCGGAACTTCCACTCAAACTCGGGTAAGGAACCGACTGCTTGGAATCCTTCCCTGATTGCCTACCTAGCACTGCTCTCGAGTACTCACCTTCCACTGCTGCTGTACTTTTAAAGAAGCTGCCACATCTGCCTGGAGGACAGATAAGGCAAGTGAAAATGATACCTTGCAGCATGTGGAGACAAGGTGCAGAAGGAACAAGCAGAGAAGAATGCGGTCTGCACGGTTAACTCAGCAGAAGGAGTCCGAACTGAGGAACTCGAGAAGCTGCCACATCTGCCTGAAGAAACAAGTAGAGAAGAATGCAGCATGCACAGTCAACTTAGCAGAAAGAGTCTGAGATGAAGAACTCAAGAAGATGCCGCATCTGCCTGAGGACGGTGAACTCGTTTTGACCCTCAAATTCTTGGGTCGACTTACTAGGCGTTGTGGGCTGTACGTGCCGATTCACCACCCTTGAATCAAATCCTTAAAGATCAAGTCACCAACTGGAAGAAGAGCCCATCAATCTTGAAGATCATACCGTTGACCAAACTGCTCAGGTGTGAATTAGAAAGATTGAACAAAGCAACAAGTCGTCACCTTCACCTCGTGCCTGCTTGCCATGTGTTCGAGTCAGCCTTCGAGAATCAAGCCTCAACGGCCCTTGAAGAAGCTTCCAGCCAAATTCAAAATCAAGCCTCGACGGCCCTGGAAGAAATCACAAGTCCGATTCAAGATTAAGTGTCTACCACCCTTGAATCAAAACCTAGTTCAAGAATAAGCTGTGGAAAATCAACAATTGGAGGAATCCAGAAAATCCTTCAACCCAGTTCAAGATCAAAGCTGTGGAAAGTCAACAAGCGCAACAAAATACGTGTCGATTCACTCACTACCAAAGCCAAAGATCATCTGCCACATGAAGCTCCTTGTGGTCCAATTTCAACCTTCAAGATCAAGCCTCGACGGCCCTTGAAGAAATTTCAAACAAAAGTTCAAGAACAAGCCTCAACGGCCCTTGAAGAAATCTCAAGCCCAATTCAAGATCAAGCCTCAACGGCCCTTGAAGAAATCTCCAGCCCAATTCAAGATCAAGCCTCGACGGCCCTTGGATCGACATCTACAGTAAGGGACTTCAAAACGCATCTCATACACGCGACAAGCACATGTACACGACGCGACTTGAAGTGGGGGCATTTGTAGACATCGAAATTTCGGTAAATAAATGTTGACCGATAAATCAAAGTGTCAACGCTCATGTATTACATAAATTTTACACGTAGCGTGTGACTCAACGAAAATTGAAATGAGTTGGAAAAGTCATCAAATAGGACACGTGTCAACACCTGGCAGAAACGACTTATTTCATCTGGAATATTATATTCAAAATTAGGCCTTGGAAATTTCTATAAATACAAGCCCATTTCATTCATTTGGGGGGACCAATTCATATTACACCTTGAAGCTCTGAAGCTCTGAAACTCCGAAGCTCTCAAGCATCCAGGTGCCCGAAGAATCAAGAAAGCTCTCTTCGTTCTTCGTTCATCGTTCATCCAAGATCAAGCCCCAACGGCCCTTTGGATCAACAATCATCCACCAATTCAAGATCAAGCCCCGACGGCCCTTGAAGAAAGCACCATCGTTCATCATCCGTTCATCCAAGATCAAGCCCCAACGGCCCTTTGGATCAACAACGTCGACAAATCCACACACATCCAACCGTTCTTCAAGATTAAGCCCAAAAGCCCTTGAAGATCTGTTCATCACTGTTTCTTCAAGATCAAGCCCAAAAGCCCTTGAAGATCCGCTCATCACCGTTATTCAAGATCAAGCCTCAAACGGCCCTTGAAGAAACATTCATCCTCAAGATCAAGCCCCAACGGCTCCTTGAAGATCCGCTCAAATCCACCTTCAAAGATCAAGCCCACGGCCCTTTGAAGAAACTTCCAAACAGTTCATCCAAGATCAAGCCCCGACGGCCCTTGGATCAACGAAACACCCACCAATCAACACCTTACGGAGATCGAATCAGAGGATCAAAATAGAGAGAGATTGTAACCCAAAATCATCAAACACTTAATATTTGTTTGTGCGCGTTGTTCTTGTCTCTTTCGTTTCAGGAATTTTCCGCGTTCACATATACATATACATATACATACATACATACATATATATATATATATATATATTATGCATGTTTTGACAAATTTTGGGAGGGAGAGTTGCTTTGAATTCCTTCGTGTCGATGCCACGTAGGCATCACGTGTGCATAAAAATTTCATAACTTAGTATATATAGTACTGGTTTGGTATTGATGTGCTTTTATAAAAAGTGGGTACAAAAAAAAACTGAGCTAAAAAAGGTGTTTGGTAAATACTTAAAAACAGCTTATTTTCACAATTTTGGATGAAAAAAAGCTGAAACGTGAAGCGGCAAAAATAAACTTATTCTCACAGCACAACAGAAGCAGTTTTTTATTTCAAAACACAACAACACCAAACTACCCTCATGTTATGATCCATGTAAATTTTGGGAGGCATCAGATGTGCAAAAAAATGTCGTTACTTGAGCTATAAGCCCCTCCCAACATGAGGGTATATGTGCAAAGCAAAAATTAAAGTGATGCCTGCAAAAAAATGTCGTTACTTGAGCTATAAGCCCCTCCCAACATGAGGGTATATGTGCAAAGCAAAAATTAAAGTGATGCCTACGTGCCCGTTCGGCTGGGGGTTATTAAAACATACATAATAACATGAAAGATTTATTTACTCATGCACTCGAGATCCTGTGCTCAACTCACTCATTTCTCTAAACATCGTTTTGTATATTAAAAAAAATAAAAATTAACACATAATGGGCCTAGGAAAATGAGTTAATGGGCCACTTCATTTTACTGTGACTGATTTCACAGAGTTTGGGCCTTGTACGAAAGCCCAGAAAGCCTACAAGTCTAGAAGCATCGCGTAATCTCTCTTACTCTCCTTTCTTTATTGCTATTGCGTAGGCTTCCCGCAAGGCCGTAAAACTCAAGCTCTGCTCTCTCTGCTTTCTTTCCAGCTTCTAGGGTTTTACATACACTCTCTCTCTCTCTCTCTCTCCTTACCTGCAAAAACATGAGGTAAAAATCTCATCTTTCTCTCTTCAATTTTATTCAATTCTTCTGCTTTCGCCCTCTGATTTCTTCGTCTTTACATTCCTGCCATTGTTTTCTTTGGTATGCAATTTTTGTATGTTTTTTCTGATACCGATTGCTCTCTGTAGACTTGTAAACTCTGTAATTTATGGTTAAATTCAATTTTATTCGTGTTTCTATGTTTAATATTGTTCGAGAAATTGAATTAATATATGGGAATCTTTTTGCTTTATTGGGTATTTTTTATCTGTTGGATTGAACAATTGTTATAGTGATTTAAGTATACTTATTTGTCCCTAATTCTCTGTTGATATTTGGGTTCGAAATTTATAGAAAACAGAAAGAAATCACGGAGAGAATTTGATTTTAGTTTTTGTATGGGTGATATTCACTTGATTTTGATGCATGTTTGGGGCTTGTTTTTGGCTAAACGTGCTGCGAATTTCGCAGTCGTCATCCGGAGGTGAAGTGGGCTCAAAGGGTGGATAAGGTTTTCATTACTGTGCTTTTGCCTGATGCGAAGGACGCCAAGGTTAAGCTTGAACCCGAGGGAGTGTTCAGCTTCTCGGCTAGTGCTGGTGCGGAGAATCACCAGTATGAACTCAAACTGGATCTTTTTGATAAGGTTAATGTGGAGGTGAGGATTTGTATATGCAATCACAAATGCTCTTACGTTATTACGAGATGTTGTTGTTTATGCTGGTTCTTATTTTGTTGTATGACATGTATGTTGCGTTGTGTTGTAGGAAAGCAAAATTAATGTTGGCGTGAGGAGTATCTTTTGTATTGTGGAGAAGGCGGAGCCAGCATGGTGGAATAAGCTATTGAGTGGAGATGGAAAGACGCCGCATTATGTCAAAGTAGATTGGGACAAATGGGTAGATGAGGATGATGACACTGCCGGTATGCAGCTCGCATATTCTGTTGCATTTCCTCAGAATGTTTAATTTGACGAAAACAGCATGTTTGTTGTACTTTGTGATTAAACTGCCACTTCTTGTTTTCAGCAGGATCAGGTCTTGGTGACATGGATTTGGGAGGAATGGATTTCTCGGTTAGTAAATATTAAGTTATGGTGTTTTCCCTTGCCTGGATTGTTTTGATGTTTCTATATTTTGTTCTGACTCTAATTATACTATGCAGAAATTCGGTGGCATGGGAGGTGATGATATGGGAGGAATGGGTGACTTCGATGATAGTGACGAAGGTAAGAAGACTATTCGCTTAATCTTTAGTGGCATGCCGAGTATGGATAAACATCTCACTAGGAAGTGTAGGTCTAGAATTCAAAACACCAAGATATAGGATTAAACATTCCACGATATTAAAAGTTATTTCCACATTTTTAAATGTACGAATGGTGCTGGGACATAACTCTACCTAGACAGTCTCAGTCCTGAGGTTTCGGGTGCCTAGGAGGAGTTTACGTTGTGGTTTTGATGCAGACCATTGCATTGGGGTAATGCTCCTGCTCTCTAATCTTAGGGTCAAATTCTCTGTCTTAAATATTTCTACCTCGAATAAGCTCTTGCTTTGGATTTTTTGCCTGCTTATCGTTGCATGTAAAATTACTTTAATCTGTTCATTTGTTGGATGATAAGTAATATAAAGATTGCTAAAGCAATCGTCGCATGTTCTGTCTTGGTTACCAATAATGTTTGCTTTTTAATGTAGACCTAGAACTGTCAAAGCCAGAAGATGAGGCCACCGACAAGGAAGCCGAAGAGCAGGATGCTGGTAAGGACGGAGCTGGTACTTCAGAAGAGAAAAAGGAAGCTACCACGAACGCATAATTTTGTGTTACTGACCCTTGCCGATAGGGTCAGCCAAGCTCTTGCATGGCTATGGAGTGTTTTCTTCTCTTTTTTTCACCTCAGTTACTAAAGGTGTGTTTTTATCTAACCGTGCGAATCAATCCTCGCCCGTCATTCGTGTTAGCTAAATGATGAGTTCTTCTGGGTTTAGAGAAGTTGCGGTACGCAGCGTGTTGTACTTTTAGTTATTTGTTTCTCGGATCTGGATTTTAAGGATTTTAATCCTCCTACTAGTGTCCTTTTTAAGGCACCCAGGCCCTCTGAGTGATGGATATTTGATTTGTTTGCCTGCTTATGGGTTAACCCTTTTACACTATGAGTTACATTGTGTCCTCTTACCCTCTGAGTTATGTTGTGTTTGTTATAGACGTATCTTTAAATTGGAAAATTAAAAATTAATAAAAATAAAAATCGTGGGTTCAAAGCTTGGACTGAACGTTGTTTTTGATAAATTTTTAGTTATGTAAGTTGTTTATTCAGTATTTAAGCCAAAAAGAGGAAAATTCAATAGTATTACTACGGATGCTCAAGTTCTAAAAGGCGCTAGTCGGACGGGCTGTTGGAGTCTAGTGGAGTCTAGTGCATGGCGTCCGGGCTAGGCGGGATCAAGGTGACTTTTTAATTGAATGAAATTTATTTATATTTTATAATTACAGAAATATTTTGAGATATATAAATTTCATTATAGGATTATAAACTATGAAATACTAGAACATATTGAAAACGTAGGGGAACTAGCATATAATGAATGTTCCTCTAAGTATTTAACAAGTTTCTTAAAACTTTTTGAAAAAATAAAATATATGATAAAAGTTACTAATTTTTTGTCTAAGTCATGAAGCAAGTCATTTTCTTAAATAAAAACAAATAAAGCAAAAAGTCACTAAACCACCCAGCTCGCCTAAACTGTGTAGGTGGGTTGGGTGGGAGGTTAGGTAGGTATAAGTTTCTTTCTTTATGTACGCTTATAGATTAATCAGGACGGTGATTTGCTTTCAGCGTTTACACATGATCTTTTAGAATACTGCTTATGCCTAAAACGTTGCATACGAAGTTTTGTGTGTTGGTACATTTTTCGAACACACTGCATGAATTTTAAGGTTACAATGTGGCGAAAATGACACATAAGTTTATGATAGATTGGTTGCATATGACGCTTTATTGTAGTTGAGTGCTTATGTACATTAGTGCGGGTTCGACTCTATCCGATTTTCTTCTCTCTTAACAATTAAGTATCATACAATCTAATGTCATCGCTCTTCAAACAAACTAAAAATTAGAAGAGGTTTTTTTATTTTATGTATTTTTTAACAAACAATAGTATATGCACTAAGGTGTCATGGAGTGGGCTAAGCTTCACAATGAATTAGCCATAATAATGTGGTTCAAATTTCCCATAAACGAGAATCAAACCTAAGACCTCTCACTTATAAGTGAATAAGAATATTGTAGTAGTACCAAGTGGCTAAAAACTAAGAGAGTTAGGCCATTTTCAACCGAAGGATGACTAAAGGGCTCCCTTTAGCCTTATAGCCCTGCAAGAAATTATATTTTAATGAACATTGCTATGTCATATTTTATATCATCTCCAACCGATGTGGCCAAAGGGCGATAAGTCATACATAGCTCTTTGACAAAAAACCATCTCCAACCGAATGGGCCAAAGAGTTATAGGCCAAATATAATATAAATAAATGTTTATTTTGAGATATATAAATTTTATTATAGAATTATAAATTATGAAATACTAGAACATATTGAAAATGTAGGGGAATTAGGATATAATGGATGTTCTTCTAAGTATCTAACAAGTCTCTTAAAACTTCTTGAAAAATAAAATGTGAAACGGAAGTTACTAATTTTTTGTCTAAGCGAGAGTCGCAAAGTAAGTTATTTTCTTAAATAAAAGCAAAAAAAGCAACAAGTCACTAAACCGCCCAACTAGCCTAAACTGTCTAGGCGGTTGCCTAGGCAGGTCTAGGTGGGTTGGGTGGGAAGTTAGGCGGGTATAGGTTTCTTTTTTTATTTTTTTAACGTTTCGAGATTAATCGGGGCAATGACTCACTTCCAGTGTTTACGCAGGATCTTTTAGAATACTGCTTATGCCTAAAACGTTGCACACGAAGTTTTGTGTGTTGGTACATTTTTCGAACACACTGCATGAATTTTAAGGTTACAATGTGGCGAAAATGACACATTAAGTTTATGATAGATTGGTTGCATATGACGTTTTATTGTAGTTGAATGCTTATGCATATTAGTACAGGTTCAATTTTATCCGATTTTCTTCTCTCTTAACAATTAAATATCTAACAATCTAATGTTATTAGCTCTTCAAACCAACTAAAAATTAGAAGTGTTTTTTTTTTAATGTATTTTTTAACCAACAATAGTATCTACACTAAAGTTTTGCAAAGTAGACTAAATCTCACAATGAACTAGTCATAATAATATGATTTAAATTTCTCATAAACAAGAATCAAACTTTAAAACCTCGCACTTGTAACTATTCATGTCGTAGTGCTACCAAGTGGCTAAAATCTTCGAGAGTTAGCTGACCTCTACCGTAGCGGAACTAAAACCCTAAACCCCAAATTACGTTCATTTGTCCAGCCGGACTGCCGGAAAGGGAGAGACAGAGACAGAGACAGACAGAGATGGAAGCCACGGACATGGAGGTGGAGGAACGACCACCGTCCAATCCTGATCCTTTCAAGCGTATCTCCCTCAAAAACTCCATCCAAACAAACTTCGGCGACGACTATGTCTTCCAAATCGTCCCCAAGTATGTCCCTTTTCGAACTTTTACTCTGTTTGTTTCCCAGGAAAATTCTGAGATTTGAACAACTCCACCTTTGGGTTGCGTTCGTCAGCTCGCACTTTACCTCAATCTCTTCGTTTTTGTAAATTTGTTCTGAAACCAGAAGGATTGTGCTTATTTGGGTTTTATGATTATTCATTGGGTGTTGAATTTTTGTGGGGTTTTGGTGGAAGGGATGATTGGACGGCAATGGCAGTTTCGCTTTCGACCAACGCCGTGAAGGTGTACTCGCCCGTGACGGGCCAGTACTACGGAGAATGCAAGGGCCACTCTGCAACTATCAACCAAATTGCATTCTCTGGTCCATCAACTCCACATATCCTGCACTCTTGCTCATCTGATGGAACTATTCGAGCTTGGGACACGCGCACATTCCAACAGGTTCGCTTCTCGAGTTGCAGTTGCAGACATAAACAAACAATGTTTTGCATACATAAACATATGTTTCTTAACTTGTTTTTGTTTGATTGTTAATGCTGCAGGTTTCATCTTTCCATTCCGGCTCTTCTCAAGAGATTTTCAGCTTTTCGTTCGGAGGATCAGGGAACAATCTTCTAGCCGCAGGGTGTGATACTCAGGTGCTGCATTTATTGTAACAGCTTTAATTGTGTTTTGCGGCTCTGGTCATTAGTTAGTCAAGATTGTCATGTAGCTCGTTATTTTTCTAGTTTTATGTTTGTGTTATCAATAACTCGATGTTCCACATTAGTGAAGATCGTGTCAGTTATAGGCTAAAATTTCAGAGGATAGCGCGCTCAACATTCCACATTTACTCTTTAGTCTGCTAGACCTCATTGGATGCAAAACTATTTTAAGTTTTTATGCTTATGATTCTTCACTTATTTCGACAGATAATATCTCATTTGTTTTCCCCATTCTTGCTATTTGACTTGTTATACTCAGATACTATTCTGGGATTGGAGGAACGATAAACAAGTAGCATGTCTCGAGGACTCTCATGTAGAAGATGTTACCCAGGTTCGTTCTAATCCATCTTCTTCTTGTTTAACATATGGATTTGACAGTTTAGGTTAGCTATGTGAAAAATTTTCTTCCGCCAAATTGCATTATGAAGGTTGTGCAACTTGATAAAACTAGGCGGCATATATAACTTCATGTTTTCAATAGGTTCACTTCATCCCTGATCATCAAAACAAGCTTCTTTCTGCTTCCATTGATGGATTGATGTGTATATTTGATACCGAAGGAGATATCAATGAAGACAATCATCTAGATTCAGTAAGTTCAAGTTGAAGAGGTTTAAAGTTTATAGTGTTGCATAGTCATGACATTTTACCTTCTAAAATATGTAGGTACTAAATGTTGGCACTTCGATTGGGAAGGTTGGGTTTTTTGGAGAGACATATCAAAAGCTTTGGTGTTTAACCCATATTGAGACCTTAAGGTATCTCTTTCTATCAATTGATCATGAATTTACACCCGTCATACTATGCACCACTTTTATTCTATAGTCTCATAAACATGTATTGGGTTGGTTAGTGATTTGCATCTTTTACCCCAAGTGGAGTAACTCGCGAAACAGGATCGAAGTTAAGACAGATGGCTTGGCTTTTGAGTACAAACATGTACTTGTGCTTCTTATATTTCCCCTGACTTATAACCTGATAACCGCTCATGTAGTATCTGGGACTGGAAAGATGCAAGCGAAACGAGCTTCCAGGATGCTCGTTCTCTGGCTTCTAAAGGCTGGACACTCGACGATGTAAGTCATTCTTTAACAGATTCTGCTCTTTTAGTCTACTAGTTATTGATTAGCCTTAATTGAAAATTTCATATTATTCGTTTGATATGCATCTTGTATGCTGTTACATTGGAGGATATCGATAAACTTCGTATGCATGCCATCATTTTAGCGTAGGAAAGTGCTTTTCTTTTTAGCCAAGCCAAGTAAAAACTCCGTTTGGCAGGTCGATTATTTTGTTGATTGCCACTACTCAAGAGAAGCAGAAAAGTTATGGGTAATTGGTGGCACTGATACTGGCACTTTAGGTTACTTCCCTGTAAGTTATGAAGGAAACAAAGCTATAGGGTCCGCTGAAGCAGTTCTTGGAGGTGGGCATACAGGTGTTGTTCGAAGCGTGTTGCCAATGTCGAGCACGCCCAGCGGATCCAGCCAAGGTCACGGCATTTTTGGATGGACTGGCGGTGAAGATGGCCGGTTATGTTGCTGGTTATCAGATAATGCACCCGAGATAAACCGATCATGGATTTCAAGCGCGCTGGTTTCAAGATCACCTAGGACCCGAAACACAACACGGCACCAACCCTACTAGAAAAAAAGGATGTTTTGAACTCTTGAATTTCTGTTTCGGTAAGGATAGTGGTCGCCTGTACCATATTTGTATGATTTATTCACCATTTACAATGTTCTAAAGTTTCAATGGAAACAGATGAGAGATTGATCCAAAGAAAATTGAATTCATGTCACTTGTTTAATTTTCCAACTATGTACCACCCTGACCGATCGAGAGGTGGAGTTGTAAACCTCCTCGTACTGCTAATTAAAGTTTACCATCTCACACTGGAGATACTACCACCAAGACAGATTGTAATAAGAGTGAAAAGATGAATATATATCGTCAACGTCAAATTTTCAAACATTTCTTACAGAACAGAAACACATCGGCTACGTTTTTACTGAAAGAACCATTCCATATAAATTGCATTACCATGATAAGAAGCCTTCCTTACAACGACAAAAACCCAGCAGTTGACACAAGCGTTGGGCTAAATAAATGCCTTTAAAAGTAGCAAATTGCCCATCTAAGCTGAATCAAGCTCGGCCTCGACCCCCACCTGACAGAAAAACAAAGAATAAACCTTGAGTCCAGTATATGGATTCATAATGATATGACTTATAAGCTATGAACTTATCAGGGTGTCTGTTGAAAGGGGCGGATGAGAAACAAGTGTTTACCTCTGCTTCCTCCGGCCTTCCCACCAGGTCCACCTCTGCCTCGGCCTCCACCAGCACCTTTAGCACCATCATCCAAGCCACGTCCAATGCCTTTAGCCTGTCGTCCACCAGGACCATCCTCCCTACCTCTTCCTCTTCCACGACCTACTCCAGGTGGTTTCCTATCTGGGGAAGTTTATCAAAGTACACAACGTTAGAGACCAATTTCTCAATGGATAAAGCTATATCATGCAGATAATATAGATAGTTGTCTAATGTCGAAGGCATTCGTATAAAGAATGGTCCAAGAAGTCTCCTTTACCCATTTTGGATGCAGGGAGAGAAAATAAAAAGATCTACACTACCAAATGAGATAACAATATCATACCTGAACGATTCTTGGTTTCTTCCTGGACTTTGTCAATCACCTGAAATACAAAAGGCAACAGAACTAGATCAATTCAATAAGCTTCTAAAGTATTCGAACAAAATCAGAGCAAATAAAGCAGGATGAAATCAAAACTCCTATTGCATGTGTTATCCTTGTACACTATACAGAAGTAATTGATCAAAACGTAACAAGGTTGTGTCAGTGTATTTTTATAACGTTACACATGGCTCCCCTTAAACCATAATCAAACTTTTGTTCGGACTTTTTGTCCTTAACCAGCACGAACCATACTCCAGGTCTGATGACAGAAAACGAATGCTGGGAATAGTAAAGACAAAAAGTTTATAGCAAGCACAAAGCATACCTCATCGGGAACCCTAAGATACTTAATAGTATTCCCACGGATGTAGCATTCAGGCATTCTCCAAAACCTATCTCCATCCTACACAGTATTCGAACAAAAATTTAATGAAATTCTTCGTAACATCATAATATAACAATTCAAGTCCACCAAAACTTAACAATATGAGTGAAACGACCCTTACTTTGGAGGTACAAATAACTTCTCGAAGATGGATGTTCATCCAAGTATCACAGTTGACCAAATGCCCATTGTAAGTCTCCCCATTTTTTAGTTCTACCAACTGGAACAGCACACGAAAACCCACAAATTACAATTCTCAGTAGACAACAAATTGAAAAAATGGGGTTATGTCAAATTGTGATATTAACTCCAGAATCATCACAAACAACAAAGGCACAATACAAGATCTTACCATAGGGTGCCCTTGGGCAGTCTTGAGCAAAGAAAGAGGAAGCTGCAATAGTAAAAATTAACAAAGTGAAGCAAAAATATCCAAAATTTCAAGCTCAAAAGGGGAAAAAGCCCTAAGATTTGTGTGGTTTCATATAATTTCAGCTCAATTCCCTCCGTTTTCCGAGAAACCAAACAAAAATCACAAAACAAGAAATCAGGGAGAGTAAGGTACCATTTTTTAGGGCTCAGAAATCGAACCTAGAGAAAATCAAGAGGCCTGGAAACAAATTAGGGAGAGAAATTAAGCAAAAAAGCAATAAAATAAAACCCTAAAAAAATTGAAAATTATGAAAAGGTCAGAGTTCTTAGGTAGAAGACGATGATGCGGTACAAAACCCTAGCTGAAGAATGTAGAAGATTACCAGTACACAGGCTTGGATCGCGAAGAAGGACCGAGCTTTTCGCGGCTGGCTTCTGCTTCCACTTGCCCTCTCTCTCTGAGCTGAGCGGTTATCGAGCGGGTTTTTACAAGTCAAAACAAAAAGAGTCGGCCCCTTTCACCAAACTCAACTCTTCAAATACAAATACAAATTTGTTAACTTAAGTAACAATTTGAAGACCAAATTTTGCCACTTTACAATCACGCTCCAACCGACTCCACAATATTTTTAGTATTTTATTAATTTTCATCATTTAATAATAAGAATCGAGTTGAGAAAAATAGGGTTGGGCACGGTTTGAGTGAAACCGAAATCAAAACTGAAACTTTTTACGGTTTGGTTCGATGAGGTTTTGAAACCAAAACCGAAATGAAACCAAATCGTTTGGTCCAGTTCGGTGCTGTTTCAGTTCGGTTTTTAAGAAAGAAATGTACATTTTAAAATACACACCTATCTACCCATAAGACGGTATCATTTTCTACACAATACATTAATTAATGAACGCATGTGTGAGGATGTTTTGATAATCTATTTCTGTTTGAAATTAGGACAATATATGCACAAACAAACCTCCAGCAACTATATATGCAGCAAGCAAACATGCAGTAAATGATGAATGATGATATTCTAATGTTGTTGAGTAGACACTAAGGGGGGTGTATTCAATTGAAAATGTGAGAGATTTTAATGGATTTATAAATCCATGGATTTTTATAGAGTTTAATTGATTTGTAGAGATTCCATATAAAATTTTGATTCAATTCCCTTGAAATCTCATGGGAAGAGGTGAGATTTGTAGATGCTTAAAATACACTACGAAATCTCTCTAATTCTCTCTAATTCCTCAACTTTCTCAAATTCTTTAAAATCAATTTCTAATTGAATACACCTGGAATGTTATAAACTTCTTTAAAATTCTAATTGAATACACCCAGATTTCTAAGGATTTTAATAAACTATCTTAAAATTCTAATTGAATACACCTAAAATTTCAGAGAATCACTTGAAATCCTGATTGAATACCCCTAGATTCATTAAAAGAATTAAAATCCCTTAAAATCCCAATTGAATACACCCCCCTAAATGTTGAAACTCTAACAAAAAACCAATTAAAACATGACATCTCATATGGACATCTAATTAAATGTTTTTTAGTATTTGCGGTGCGGTTCGATTTTGATGTTGTTTTCAAAAGCCAAAATTGAAACCCAACCGATCCCTACAATGCGGTTTGGTTTCAAAACCGCAACCAAACTGTTTGGTGCAATTCGATTTGGTTCGTATTTCGGTTCCAAGTGACAATCTCTAGACAAAAATTATTTTGTGTAGGAACAAGTTGACATGGCATCTTTTAATAACTGAAAAAAAATTCTTCGTCAGATAGTGAGTCTCTAAATTTAGAGAGTGGGCAAAAACTTTAAACTTCTAGAGTGAGTTTCTCAATTCTATTAGAGCAGGAAAAATCTTACGTGGCACTTCAGATCTAACAAACAGTTACATTTGTAGTGATTAGAATAGAGAAAATTGTAGCAATGGTCTCTCAACTTTAACTCAATTAATGTAATGATCCATCAACTAAAAATCATTAACCATTGATCTCTTAACTCATCAAAACATACAGCTATGAACTTTTTCGTCAACTCCCTAAGAAATTCCGTCAAAACCTTGCCCCCGGTGCCTACACACTATTTTAGGCTCTTGGTCAATGTTGATGCCACTGGGGGCAAGAAGAAAAGGAAATGTGACAACAAAATTTAAGCCGAAATTGAGAAAAGAACACAAATTTGCAAAAGATTGTGTGCAGAAGGACTCCAACATCTTCTTCTACATAGTAAATATGACTTTTATTTAGAATAGTTACAAAAATACAATATGATATGGATGGAGTTTAAACAACGTTACAGAATTCAAAAGAGGGGAGCGAAAACATGATGCAACGTTCTTCGTATAAGGATCGCCAAAAACCAATGAAAATTGAACCCGAAAACAAACTTACACAGCTAAGTGAAAGGAACCTTGGAAACGGAAGGAATAGATTGTGGGATCTGCAGCTTTGCCCACCTCATCTCCAAATGCACTACATCTTTTTAATGCTTATAGTCCAAAGAAGATCTGAATCTGACTGCACTGTTATTTTCTCTCCATTGACGATATTTGATGTACTTATCAGACCACCAAACCTCATCTCCGTTTCAGCTGGAAAAGAAAAGTAAAGCGCGAGTTAGGCTCCGGTAATAAATTGCACAGCTACGAACAGATCAAATGTTTTCACCATGTCATCCCAATGATACCACACTGTAAAAGAAAGCCCTCAACCCAAGTCTCAATGCAGTTCCCACCAACAAACCATATGTGACTTGCACATACGTTTCCCACTCAAATTAGATAGAATATGTGACCAGTGTCTTGCCGTACACGGGCTGTTAGATAACTCGAAACATGAACAATGAAATCAATATTAGACACACCTTTACCCTTTTTGGTCACATTTAAGCAGGTCAGAACTGGAAGAGGTGACCAGAAAAGTATATGCTAAGTGAACCCCTAATACAATAAAAGTAAGCATTAACTAGCCTTACGCTCTTAAGAGATACTCACCGAGATCCCATTGAAGTCCAGTGGTTGTAGTACTTCCAGATGGCATCCCAATGGGTATGAGTCCACAATGAGGGCCTTCAACAGAAGACTGAATATGGATCTCATGGCGGTGTGTTCTTGGAAGAAGATGGATGAGGCAATCATCAGATATGAGAATTATTCGAATGTTTGAGAATCGACATAACACGTTGATGTTTCCAATCTCGTGGTCAAACCGTCCACCAAGTGCCCCAGCAACCAGAATGCATAGCTGGCAATACATCGGGAAGAAACTCAGTTCATGTATAGAGGTGAAAAACAAACTAGCAGTCTATTTAGCAAAGTGTCAAAATCTGTAATCAACAAATTTGACTACCCAACTCACAATAAGTTGCAAGGAGTAAGGACACAGTTTTAGTTACCGAAAGTTATACGAAAGCACCTACAAAATCAGACTAAATTCCAGTAGAAAAACAAAACGAATGTTGGAAAGATAATAATACACAACATACATTAGACTTATCTAGGTTTGGTGCCGAGTCACATATGTATGTTATACACTTATGCAAATCGGTTGTGTCCTGATCCTCAGATTCATTAATAATTTGAGTTCCCTGCATTCAAATAGCAAAAGAGACATCCTGAGAAAACTCCAGAGCACCGCATGTATGCAAATCAATTAGCAATTTAGCAACAGTACCACCGCGACATCAAATGCAACATAACTCCAAGGATGACAACATTAACAAACAATTCCACAAGTTTGGTAGATATGACAAGGAATGACAGCTAAACATACTAAGAATTACACAGAAGATCCGTGTTCAAACAAGCTCACTTACCATACTAGCATAAAATTCCAAGACATCCTTTCGGATTGAATCCATGTCGCCTTTAATAACATCGGGCTTGTACCTGGCACAAACATCAGCACTTAGTATCAAAAAGCGGAAATTCGTCATCATAAACACAAGGGAAAATTACACTCCACCATATGCCTTCCAAACAGCACCCCACTTAAGTTTCAAAACTTCAACAGATAGCTAAAGAAACATAAAATTTCGAGAAAAATCGAGCAAGTAGAAATTGCTTCAAACAACAAAAAGCGGTCTGGAAAAAGCAACGGATTTGAACAGCTTCAAAAAGCAATCAACTTCAAAAAAAATTCGAGAAAAATCGAGCAAGTAAGCAGAAATTGCTTCAAACAACAAAAAGCGGTCTGGAAAAAGCAACGGATTTAAACAGCTTAAAAAAGCAATCAACTTTTACAATTAAGCTAACACAGTTAAAGAATCGAATCAATCAAAAGCCATACTTTACAATTTACTTACAGTAAAAATCCCCCAAAAAAATAATTTAAAAAATCAAGGAAAACAATAAAAAAAAAAACCTTTTCCGAACATCTACGGCGTTTTCGTGCGGCAGCAGAAGGGGCATGTCGTCGTAAACGCGATTGGCACCGCCATCGGCACACATACGTAGTTGTGCTGCTCTACACAAACACGCACCACAAAAAAGCTCAGAGAAACAAAATCGAAAGCTGAAAATTTGAAAAACGAAGAGGAAAATGGAGAGGTGGAGGATAAGTACCGTGGTTCCAGAGCAAAGGAGCGAATCTCGGGAGGCTCTGGTTGAGCAAGACGAGCGCGTAGGTGGGAGACGGCGTTTGGTTGGGCGGGATCGTAGGGAGGAGGAAGGTGGAGGAATGAGACATGAGGTCCATGGATTCGGAGGTCCTTGGGCGGCGACGTCGCGCTTTGGTTGCGTGATTTGTTTTTCTGGTAGTTTGGATTTGCGCGGTGGACGAAATGCAAATGCGAATCGTCACGTTACGCAGTCTGAGTCAGCTATCTGCACAACCGCACACCCTTTGTCTATTTATTAGTGCTACGTGCTGACGTGGATTTTTAAAATATTTTTTTTGGTTTTATTCACATATAAGTGAAATATCTTATATGAGTATAAAAGTTCGATACTAACTTATACTTCTGAGGGGTGGAGACCGACACACTGCTCGTGTCAACTTGACCCACGGCATGAATAATCATGTTGATGTTAGAACTTATTTTTGTTCGTTTGGATTCTATTGATTGAACACAAATTTGAAATTTGAATCCTCTTTGAACTTTAATGTCCGGAGCCTAAAAACAAAAAATCCGAGCCCTTGACCCCGTGTAAATGAGAAATCGGTCGAAACCCTTAGTTTGTGTAAAGTTGGAACCCAACTAAAGCTTCCATGCAAATTGTAGAGAGCAAAGTTGTGGCTACTATGGCAAACCTGTTCCGAAGGAGATCTGCCCCATCTCCGTTGTGCCCTATTTGTCTAAAACAGGATGAAACAATTGTGCATCTATTTTTGCAATGCCCGTGGGTGGAGGCTGTTTGGTTCAGGGGAAGCTTGGGTATGAGGATTAACCAGACGGATACTTCGTCTTGGGCGGGCTGGCTGCTCCAGAGGTTTGATTCAGCGAGGGGGGCGAGTGAGGTGAGGAAAAATATGCTATCGTATATTGCATTCACTTGTTGGAATATTTGGAAAGCCCGATGTAATTTGCTTTTCAACCAGCAACCAATTCATCCTAGGCAGGTTATTTTGGTCATTTCCTTATCGGTCACCTCATTTAAAAATGCCAGGGATGGTCCTAGGATTACGCCTCATCCTCGGGGACAAGTGCAGTTGGTTGAAGCTTGTTGGTCTCCTCCGTGTCAGGGCTTCGTTAAGATAAATGTGGATGCTAGTTGGGGTTCATGTGATGGAAGGGGATTCACGGGAATTGTTGCACGGGATGAGGCAGGGAGGTTTCTTGCTGCCAGTAGATCAGGTGTATTGGCTACTAGTGTGGCTATGGGTGAGGCCTTGGCAATCTTGCACGGGTGTATGCTTGGCAAGAGGATGGGTTGGAGGAGGATTAGTATTGAGTCCGACTCGTTGGAATCGATTTCTTGCCTGAGGGACATGGCTAAGAAAGGCAGTTGGGATGTCTTCCCTGTTCTTCTGAAGTGTGTTAGATTGGGGAAGGAATTTCTTGATTGCCGCTGGTCTTGGGTTCCAAGACTAGCCAACTCGGCGGCGGACCTAATGGCGTCGCGAAGTAGTAGGGAAGTATGTGATCATGTGTGGGTAGATAGACCCCCATCTTCCTTGATTCATGTATTATGTAATGATGGTTTACCTTGTCCACCTTAATGGTTTTTGGTTTTGCGTGGAGGGGACGCTCTAGCATTGGTTGCGGCGTCGTGTTTTCTCTGTAACCTCTGCGCTCTACCCTTTCCTAGTAGTTGGTGGCTGTTTGCCTCGGTGTAGGCTCTCTTTGTTCTGTTTGGCATCTTTGCCCGGTTATTGTTGATTCTGATTTCCTAAAAAAAAAAAGAGCAAGCGAAGGCCATTCACCCACCCGACTTGCCGGCTTCTTCCGCCGCCGATTCAAGCGTTCAGATTGTTCATAATTTTCGCTACATTTGGTTAACAAAAGCAGGACCTATTCAAGCACTCTAAACATCACCGTTCCGTACACCGATCGACAAAAATACAGATATTAGAACATTGCAAAATGTTTTCCACTTATCAGTTAGTATGTACAGGCAAAAGGAGGACCCATAACAAATAAAAAAGGCATTCGGAACGACATTCCTAACTGATAAGTTAAAATTTATATCGAAACGGGCGAAAATGAAGAAGAGAAAACCTATATATATCGTACAAATGGGGGCGTGACCTTCGCCGGGAATTTCCATGGATATCTCTTGCTACGCCTTATAAGCTCGATAAGGAAGAATAAACCGAACAAAGAACTATACGCCGAAAAAAATACCTACTCTACATAAAATAACTGAGAGACGTCTTCTTTCTTGATCCGCCTTCGCCATATAGGTCATTCCATTGGAGGAGCTCGTTCATATTTGTCGACTCTGATGACACACTTGCACATACCTGCATTGAGTTCGATATTAGACCGGCAGAGCCCCGAAACACAACTGAACGCTTCCGACCAACACAGAATACTACAAGAAGTAGTAATATTAGATCGCAAAGTACCTGCTCATGCGCATGTTTAAAGTCCTCCATCTTCAAAGGACGAATGTCGGTACTACAGTACAACTCGGGTACAGGTCTGTTCTCCGCCAAAGCTAAACTTCTCTCCTGCGATGTGCGGAGAAAGAACTACTTAGTTGTAACACAACACTTCGAATTCAAAAACCAAAAGTACAGTGCAAACCAACCTTTTTCTCTTTCTCTAAAATTTCCCTGATGGGGAGGTGAGCTGCAGCAACACACAGATTCTGCAAGCACAACAAAATGGGGACACAACCGATTACACAAATATTCAAAACTACATAGAATATAACCATTAAAATAAAACTACGTTCGTAAGCAGCATGGATAGGTTTCAGAAAAATTAGTAGGCAACCTTTAAGTCACTTCCTGAATACCCATCCGTAAGATTTGCAACTGCTTCCAAATCAACGTCAGCTTCCAAATCTTCCTTGGCTAATATAACTCTCAGTATTTTCTCTCTGTTCTGGGCATCTGGCAAGTTCACCATCAATCTGCACATAAGATTAATTTTGTACACAGGAAGTCAATGATACTTGCACTGACATATAACAGACGCGGTAGCTGCAGAACAATCAAACAAGCGATTTTACCTCCTTGGAAGCCGCCTAATAACGGCCTCATCAAGGTCAAAAGGCCTATTAGTAGCAGCAAGTACCAATACACGTTCTTTATCCTTTGTACGCAAACCATCCCAGTTCACCATGAACTCATTTTTCATTTTACGCATAGCTTCATGCTCCCCAGGATTTTCACGTCTTCCTAACATGCTGTCAACCTACAATGGTAACCATAAAAAATTAATTTGCACGGGAATAAAATTGAGTGAAACCACATGAACAAAGGATTCTATAAAAAACTCTCATAAACTGACATGGTCTCTTGCATAGCCCATCATGTCAGCTTGTAAAACAGTTCCAGAAAACTCTTTGTATAAATATTGTTTTCCGATTTGAGAAAACTCAAAGGGAAGAGAAGAAATAAGAAGTTCCCTGAACATAGCACAAATATATGGATGTATTGAACCAACCTCATCAACAAAAATGACGCTAGGGGCAATTTTACTAGCTAAGGAGAACACAGCTTTAACGTACTTCTCTCCTTCCCCAAACCACTGCAACAAAAAGTTAAAAGGTGTCAATATGGATTCAAGAGATGTCACAAAATAAACATCCAACCACCACGATAATATGCAAAAATACCTTTGAAGTAATACTTGACATTGAAATGTTAATAAAGTTTGCACCAGCTTCAGTTGCAACAGCCTTTGCAAGCATAGTTTTTCCAGTACCCGGAGGACCAAATAGCAAGATTCCTTTGCAAGGCTGTAGAAGAAGTAACGGTAATCAGAAGGGAAACATGAAAGAGAAGCACCAACATAGTACTGTTTCACTTTCCACAGGGGAGAATGAAAGACAGAGAAGCGAAAAGTATGTCATGTTTCTACCTTAGTCAATTGTCCTTTGCTAAACAATTCAGGCCTCTGAAGAGGAAGCATCACCAACTCCTTTAGGGTGTCCTTCACATTTTCCAAGGCCCCGATGTCATCAAAACTAACCCCAATATCGCTTGGTGGAATAACATCAACAAGAAGTTTTTTCTCAAATTCGTTTCCGGTAACCACATCCTGAAAAATCATGTTGTTAAATCCAATACAATATACACTTAAGTTCTTGATCATAGAAAAACTAGTTTACGTTTCATCTTCAGAAAGTCGGAAGCAAGGCATTTATGGTATGCCCCCAGAATAATCAACATACCTTAAGTGATTTCTTCATGCTCTTGTTTTCATTTTGAATGCCGTGTAGAATGTTTAGTCCATCCTTAAGGCTGTAAGCATAGAATCATAAAATATGATTAGAAAACATAATAGACGGTATGTTTAAACTACTGTCCTAAGAAATAGTACAACCTTTCAGTAGAAATAACAAGTTTGTCATCTTTAACTAAAGCGTCCGAACAATGCATAAGATGGTGACTAATAGCCCAGCCTGCTACTTTCTCAACACCTGTTAAAGAAAAGATTATACAATGAACCGCATAAGTGAATATTTAAGTCAACATTCCCTGCAAATTTGAGTTCAAGAAAACACACTTTCAGTTGTAAGCGCTAGATCATTAATGCAGAGACTTTCAAGGTCAGGGCAATCCACAGCAACTCGGTTAAAAACCTGAAAGCATCAGCCTTATGTAAATATACAGCAATAGCATCGAAAGCAGTAAACACTACATTAGCCACTAAGATGCAGATGTGATCACGCTGCATATGCTGTTAGCAAGCACATGTGCATCAATCTTCAATTCCTTGTAATTTAATAAGTTCACAAGAGGGTGTAAGAACAGTATACATGAGAAACATATTTAAGAGAAAGAACAATAGGAACAAATAGCAGATGTGATCAGATGTACTTACTGAGCGAATGGTAACGATATTTGACTGGGCTTTCAAAGTTTCACCATCACGCTCCAACTGCTGCTTCCAGTCCGATAGTAAAGCTTCATCCTGCCAAAATAGCCGACAAATATTAACGCTTTCAATCAATAACAAGTAGCACAATGACCATACAAGAAAAAAAGGCTGATTACCTGGGGCAGCTGTATGGTCACTTTGTTGGGGAAAATCCGAGAGAGTTGCTTCATAGTTTTAGGAGTTTCCTTGCTCCTATCATGCAGCCTACCACCAAGGTTATCCTGAACACAACCAATAAATGTGTCATTTTAAGAAGGAAAGTACCATCTATGAACAAGAGGGTAACAACTAGTGATAAACATTGACGACAAATTCCAGACTCCCTGCTGGAAAAATATTTGCACCGATACAGATGTGATCCTAATTGATGAGAAAATATGGTTGAATTTATATTTCAATGTGAACAAAGCCCCCTCATCACCGTTTCAATTGACCTTGGGGAATTTGTGTACAGTTGCAAGAGAAAGAGAAAGGACGAGACAGAATTCAATATAAATCAAACAAGAAACAGATTTTAAGAATTAAATTAATCAGATAAGAATATAGTTACAGAATCAGCATGATTATAGATGCAGATATGAGTGGTTAAAACTTGCATTAGCATTACATGCCACCAAGAAAAACAAAATGGAAAATATAATGGCAACTTACATACCGGAAAAGCAAGATCAAGCAAAGCCGTTTGGTTGAAGCCAAATTTTGTGAACAGAAGGCTACCAGGATGGGACTGCAAACATAAAATAATGCTTTAATGTCAAACTACAATAGTGAGTTCAAAATCAGCTAACTGATAAAATCCTCAGCCTTTTACCTTCTCCTTGCGAGTGTCCAACTGGGTATGAGAGCCGATCACAACAACATTCTCTGGCAAGTTTTCAAGCTTACTCTTCAAGACACTATATGCATCTGGGTTACCTGCCATAACCTTTTCTATATCTTTCAAAAACACTATCAAAGGAAGACTTTTACTCTCATGGGATGCAACCTGCACAAGTTTGGTGCAGATATTAATACCAGATTAACTGCAACTATATTGGTATAGTAAAGGGCAATCTTGCTATAGTACAGGCGATTGTACCTCAAGAAGTTCACCAATAGCGAGCTTGTCAATATCATCACCTCCAGAAACATCCAAGGGAAGTAAATGACTAGCTGCATAGTAAATATTAATTATTAACAGAAAAATACAGAAAGTAAAATAAAGCAAAATCATGCACTAACAGGAAGAACTCATGACATCAGAAATCACCAGAGCAAAAAAAGCCATGATCTTCTTCACATAGCCCACCAAGATCATTGCCATCTGGTATTGATTTATCAAATCTAACCCCAATTTTTGCAGCCTCATTTTCTTCAAAAGCAAGAACAACTTTGCCTCGACAACCATATGATGGTCCCCTGCAAAATTTAGAACCAAAATCACTTTCCAATCAATGATCCATGAAATTCATACAGCATGCTTACTGTTGTTTTTCCCATGCACTATTTTTCCTCTTCCGTTTCAAACTCATTAGAAAGTTTATATAGTGGCAATTATATTAAAGAAATTTGTAAAAATTTCCAAATAAAAGAAAGAAACCCTTCATCCAACAAATTCAAAATTCTGAAGTGCAAGGAGTTTTGTGGAAGACATACTTTTATAAATCCAAGTAAAACAACTGTTAAAGGACTATTTGAACAAGGACTGCTACGAAAACTTGCCACAAACTGGCACGGGAGCTGAGAATCAATTTCATATGTACCAACTTATCACATATCAAGTGCCTTTGGCAGCTCGTAATTACTTGCCAAGGCATTGCCATGGAAGAATATTTTTAACTGGTGTTCCACCAGCATCATTTCTCTCAACTTAGGTGCCACAATGAACTAGTAATAAATTCTGCAGTTACACAATTAAGTAAAGATGAAATAAAAGGAAGAGAAAAGATGGAAGTTACAAAGAGATGCCACATCAAACATTGAGGCACCAAACCCTCTTCTTAATTCAGAAAATGATATATACAAATGCCACTTACGAATATCAAATTACTCAGAAATGTAACATTTTATACCATCATGCAAATCGAGTACCTTAGAAGAGGACAACTCTGCAACTGCAGAGGACCAGAAGATATGGCACCCACAAATTTGACCTTGTCACCTGGATAGATCGATAAGGGTCAGCACATCAAAGACAGATAGTGTTAAGTTATAATTCTGGATCAATAAACTAATAAGAAATCCACTGAACATTCGACACTCTAAGAACAAATATCATGCCTTGTTTAAATGTAATGCCTCTGGATGATGCAGTAGAAGTCTCCTGCTTTGGCAGTGCCTGAGAACTCACAGTGGATCCACCAGTAATTTCAGCCTCAACACTAGAGGTTGGTTTCTTGTGCTTGAACCCAGCAGCATGAGCTGCTCGTTTCGCAAAAATGGAAACTCTTTCAGGCCTTGGTACTTCTTTAACAGAATCAGAATCCTTGGGCGGTGGTGCCTGAACCTATTAAGAAGTATATTTCAAGAAATATTTAAAAGAAAAATCCACAATTCTAAACTTGAATTCCTAAAATGACAAAGAAAATCAGCTAGAAAAATGAAGACCAGAAACAACAAATATATGCTTGTAAGCAAAGAAGATTAAAGTTAAAAAAGGGATCAAATGGGGAAATTAAGGAACATACACCAGGCAGGAGAAGAGAATCTACAATTAGTAATCTAGCACCAAAATGTTTCGTAAGTGCCTTTGCCAAGGTCTCCTGATATATCTCAGAACCTACAAAAGAATAATTAAAATAAAAACATAATGAATTAATAAGGAAAGGAAAAGCAAATATAAAATTTCAGAATTTACAAGCATCATCAACCACAGAATTATAAGCATCACCAACCATAAAATGGTAGAAATACCTGCTGGACCAGATAATAATATGCGCGGGCTCCCAGTAGGTAGTGATGAAAAGTACTTTCCAAACTTACTACATTTCAAATTTGGGTGGGTGGATGCAATCAAAACCTTCTTTGTTGTTTCACTGTAAAAATGCAAAATGAGTAAAGGTCTGAGTGCAGAATTTACCAATAAGAGTCCAACTAAATATGGACAAATCACAATTAGGGAAGTTAATTCAGTATTATATGATGATCTAATCGACATAAAAGGCAAATGCTGCACCTTAGGTAATATGGGAAACTTTCAAAGGAGACATCAATATCATCAGGACTTAGAATTCCTTGTTGTAGTTTTTCTTTAAATGCTTGTCGCCTAGTTGATATCAACATTGGAGGGTCAAGATTGTGGAGAAGCTCTCTGATTTCCCTTTGCTCGTCAAACATTTTAGAAATGCTGCCAGTTAAGTCAAAATTGGTACTAGAAGAACCGCCAAACATACGGAGGAGTGGCCTTAGTTGATGAGTTGCCCCAGAGACCTTCCTGGTTTCAGTATCCATATCCAATGCAACGCTATCAAGATTGGGGTTTTCTTTCGCAATGTCAGGGTACTGAACAATATCTTTATCACCTGAAACCTGATCATTAATGTTAGTACTCTCCTTCATCACAATGTCTAGAGTATGGTCATCTGAACCTCGACATGCAGAAGGAAGAGAAGTCATCTCTGCATCTTGTTGCAGCTCGTCACCAGCTTTAGCAGGTTCTGGAAGTAGTGACAAGTCATTTGGCACATTTGACATTGACGCTAATATTGATGCCCCATCAACAGCAGAGGGGTCCCCTGATCTTGCCTCCATATGCATCCCATTAACTGGAGCATTCCGGGTTTCTATAATGCTAATTGAAGGAATGCCCTGAGCAGCTATATTATTGTCATTTGTCAGCTGCTGGAAAATCTGATTCAAGGTTAAGGAATCAATTGAACAATACAAGACATAGCATTAGGTTAAGGGAAGGGCTGAAGTCCAACAGAGAACATTATATGTCATAATTACTATACTCTAGATGGTACTACAGCGAAAAGGATACATATGCATGTCTTCCAGATGAGCTGAATACAACCTCATCGCCTCCATTAAGAATTACCTTCGTATCCTTTTGATAAGTCTTCTCATTCACCTGAACATCACCGTTACCGCCTATAATTTCTAGTTCTGCAGTGGACAAACCTTCACGCTATTCAAAAACAAATTGTTTGAAAGGAAAATAATATCAGTCAAGAGCAGCTTTTCACAAACCCCAGTTCAACAAATATAACCAGTCAAGATTTATGTAGAAGCTATATGAAAGAAATACCTTAACATGTTTCAGTTTACACAAAGTAGTACTAATGGATGGGTCTTTAATACATAAATGGCACTCACGACTTTGACCAACAGTGAAAACAGTATCACAAATGAACAGGTGCGGGTTCTGGAAAGGCATTAGAAACAAACATATAATTAGATTAAAATAACAAGAGGACACCTTGACCAAGTAAGAATCATTCCTCAATAAAAATATATAAAAAAAATCAGTAACTTGCTACTTGATAACATTCAAAGCACACAATGAGCCACAGAAAATGCAAAAGAAACACTTCTTTGGCACCTAGCTATTTTATACGATGTCTTTCTATAAATAAAAAGGCATAGAGATGAAAGATATGGGAGAAATGAGGGATGACAAAGGGTGGTAGAAAAGAGATGGAAGAAATGAATGTATATTGAATGGTACATTCTCTTTCATATTTCCTCCTCCCTCACACCATCCACATTCACCCTTCTCCCTCCTTTCTCCCACACATTGTTCCTCTACCGGTAACAAAGTAAAAAGGTGCTGAAAAACCAAAAACATAAAGATCACCAGACATGCCCTAAATAATCCAATATAATCATCAACTATTTTTACTGAATGCACTCCAACAACAATGTTAATGAGATCCTCACAACTATAAAGTTACCTTTAAGGAACCACTGAAGAGTACTATGGTCCACGTTGAAGGCATGCAAAAGCAATGTATGACATCGTCATATTGACAAATGGAGACTGGTACTTCATATTCTTTCCTACAATCCTACTTCATATTGAACTTAGGTATGCTAAACTGCCTTCGTTCACAAAAGTATAAAAGAGAGATATCTAAGCTCAAATATGAAGTCGGGAAGAATAAGAGAGATATCTTGAACCATCAATATCTACCCTAACAGTGAATATAACAACCGGATTTCTATTGTGAGGACTGATGGACACAATATGACTGCTTGTAGGTGTTGACGGAGGCATAGTACTCAATCAATTACACATTCTTGGTTGTCATACCCTAAACACTGTTTTGGCCCTCTCCTAAGACAATTTAATCCATCATTCCATCACTCTTGAGGAAAACTTGCCCACTCACCCAGCTACTCTATGTCATGTTGTACTGCATTTAACAAAACCTAACACTAGCTAAGATATCTGTCCAACTGATTGAAAGGATATACCCGAAATAAGATCTTTATTGAGTGCTATCATTACCTCAATATAAGAATTTGATAAAGTCATCTCTTTTAGCAAAACAAAGAGTATCAAGCATAACATAATCAAGTTTTATATCTTCTACAGGCTTTATATTTAAAATAACCAACAAATTCTGTTTTGTGGATCAAAGAAATCAACAACAACAACAACAAAGCCTTTTCCCACTAAGTGGGGTAGTACTCAATCAATTACACATTCTTGGTTGTCATACCCTAAACACTGTTTTGGCCCTCTCCTAAGACAATTTAATCCATCATTCCATCACTCTTGAGGAAAACTTGCCCACTCACCCAGCTACTCTGTGTCATGTTGTACTGCATTTAACAAAACCTAACACTAGCTAAGATATCTGTCCAACTGATTGAAAGGATATACCGGAAATAAGATCTTTATTGAGTGCTATCATTACCTCGATATAAGAATTCGATAAAGTCATCTCTTTTAGCAAAACAAAGAGTATCAAGCATAACATAATCAAGTTTTATATCTTCTACAGGCTTTATATTTAAAATAACCAACAAATTCTGTTTTGTGGATCAAAGAAACCAATGATAACAAATGACATGGAGAAAATAAGCAACAAAACACACCTTTGAGCACTGCGAAATAAGCATTCCCCAAGCAGATTTCGAATTCAACTTTGCAGTCTTCTTTGGAAGCTTCTTAGCCCGCTTCAAACCCGCACGGACTGCAGTTTCCCCTGAGAACCCCCAACAACCGAAATTCGAAATCAAACCCAAAACCCCAAAACAAACCAAAATTCAAACCCTAAACCCAACGTATCCATGCAATTAAAACCCACATACAAATACAAAAAAAAAAAAAGACATGCAAGGAGATAGAGAGCAAAGATTGGTACCCAAAGGCTGCGGCGAAACCAAGGCCTCGCCTTCCGGTATGGCATCGGGGGATCTCTCCAGCGCGGTGGCATCAGAGCCGTTACTTGCCTTCAACGAATCAGTGGTCGGCGGATCAGAGGGTCGGAGCTCAAGTTCCGGAGATTGGGACCCAGATTCCTTAATCGGACCCAAAGGCTCCGCCGGCGGCCCACTCCTAACTCCGTTGTTCGACGACGAAGCATCAGACGCCTAGGATTTCAATATTAACCGATCAATCAAGCAATTGGGAATCCCCAAATGAACAAAAAGATCAAATCTTTCACCCCGAAATCCCACATGCAACGCAAAATTCAAATACCCAGAAAACCCATTTCTGCAAAAAGGAATTGAATTGAATTGAAATGGAAAAGAACGAACCTTTGAGCGTTTGGGGTTGGGAGGAGGGGAGGCCGATAGGGCGCGTTTGGAAGAGGAGCTGCGCCTGGTTTCTACCATGGTGAAGTTGGCGCTTTTCGTTCGAGTTGGAGCTGGGTCTTCGTCTCTGATCCAAACAAGGTAGAGAGATGAAGTAGAAAGAATGAATGATTGAAGGGATTATTATTATTAGTTATCAGAAAAGAAATTTGAGCTTTTTAATTTGTTTATTTTTCAATTCTCTCTCCCTGGTTTTATAAGGTTTCTAGAGAGAGAGTAGAGAGAGAGAGAGGAGGACAAATGGGGGAAAGTAATGAAAGCGGTGGTGGAAGCGATGAGCCTTTTGTGTTTTGGTTCCGGTTTGAAAAATGTTTGTAATTTTATTTGTATTTAGAAAGCTTAACTAGCTAGATACAGAGAGAGAGAGAGAGAGAGAGAGCTGCTAACACAAGTTTCTGACTCTCGATTCCGAAACGTTTCATAATTATTCAAGATATCGGCTTTTGGAGTTGGAGAGATTCGCATTTCGGATTATGTATTAACTAGCCTTCGTACTCACGTTCGTGCCGTAGATATTTTTTAAATTACGATGTATTATGCACGATTTATATGTTTTAAATGTATTTATACGTGTGAATTGACAAAATCAAATCAAATATTTGAAGTAAATAATAATCTTAGATCATGCTAGAAAAAACTCCTCACAAACCAATCAAATCAGCTGAATTTAAATAATAAAATCGGTTTTTCAATTTTCTATTTACATTTTATTGAATTTACATTAAGAATAGATAAAATAATATTTAATAACCTGATTGAATCACATTATTGCTAGTCTATTATAAGGCTAAGCCCACCCTCCTACCCTTAGTGTAGATAATATCGTTTGTTAAAACAAAAATCATTTGACAACTAATTTAATCACATTATTATGCACATGTGAAAGATCTTTTTTATAACCGGCATTACACACTTCTAAAAATGTTTTGAACGTGTTTAAAAATAGAGAAAATAGTATTTAATGAACAACTAATTGAATCACATTATTAGCCTATTGTGAGATATTAATTAAAAAAATTGTACAAAAAGAATTTATTATTAAAAAAATACTATTAAAATAACGAAAATACCCCCTACATTATTTGGTGCATTATTTTGGGTTGCTTTTGAAATTTTTTGCTTTGAGAGCATTTTTGTTCAAAAAAATTTAGTGAAGCTTGTGACCCCAAAAGAGGTTGCTGGCTTTATATATATAAATGAAAATTCCAATTACCAAAAAAAAAAGATGAAAATTCCATAACAAAGCATGGGATTTTCAAGTGAAAGTAAAAATATCATTTTCCATTTATCGGTAAGATGCATTACTATTTACTATTTCGAATTGGAAGCCTAATTATTCACAATTCAACACCATAGATTGTCCAGTGATTATGGACAAATTTCTAACTCATACTTTACAAGTTACATCATGTGTTCGATTTCTGGCACTTATAAATCATACAATGAATTTATAGATGACCTTTTACTGTTGTTTTGTTGATGCAGAATTGGCGTAATTTTGTACTTGCCAAATTGCAGTTTATGTCGACAAGATCACATGCAGAATGCCAAATACTCATAGTGTTTTAACTATTAAATTTTTATTTACAAATTCAAAATCTAAATTTAACAATTAAAATACCGAAAATACTGAATACTCCAAAGCATCCAAATATTTTCATCATTAAAAAACTCCAAGTGATAAGTTATGTGCATGCAACTAGCTCCAACCATGTACAATCCAACATCCCACACCAAACACCAACTGATTAAATTGATCAACCAAACTGCATGAATTTTGCACAGATCAACAGTGTTTTGTACATGATTCGGATAGCCTTCCATTTAATTTCTCACCTTCTTTTTGTACATGATTCGGAGAACCTTCCCATTTAATTTCTCCCCTTTTTTATTTTGTTTTATTTGGTTTGGCTAGTGGGTTTTAGGGGGACGAGGGGCGTTTCATGTGGAAATTTTGGGGCATGTAAGGAATATGAATTGAAATAATTTGGTTCTTGAGTTTCTTGCGTTTACTAAAATATAAGTATGAGAATCATTTCAATTCTTAATTTTTCCATGTGTTTACTTACAAGTAAGAAATCGAAAAAGTGTAAGTTTCTCTCATTTTTAGTTTTCCGATTCCTTCATTTTTTTTAAGTAAACATGCTTCGGTTCCTTCCAACTGCTATGAGTGGAAGGAAGGGAGACTTCACTGCTAAAACCCGCATGTATAGTCTTGCTCGCCTAATTCTTGATTGCCTTGGCGTGAAACACAAGGAACCCAACTCTCTTTAGTTTTAGGAATCCTTTCATAGTTGTATTTCTTGTGTATTAAGTTATTGTCTCTTGTACGTCAAGTATACACGTGTATATAATCGCACCTTGTGCTATCAATAATATTATTCATTCAGTTTTACAAATCTTCATGAATAAAATTGAAGTTCAACCATAAAATCAATTGGCAATATAAGAAATAGCTCAATTACTTATAAGTTCATGCAAGGTCTCTTATTTTCCCAATGTGGGATCAATACTCTCAATACACCATCTCACGTGTCGCAAATTGTCAAGCCTACCACATAGATAATACAAATCGGGCAACATGAAGTACGATGGTCGTTGGGCTTCACACATAAACAACTTGCTCTAATACCATGAAGAAAAAAAATTGAGGAAGTTCCACAATATGAAAATATGCAGGCAACTTGGTTTCTTGTCATACCAAGTTACCAACTAGTGCAAGGCTGTAAATACTAAATAGAAGAAGAATATGCGCACTCGCCCGCAAGATTTTAAGGTCATATGGCCACGATTCTATGTCTTGTCTCCTTGTATGTTAGGCTAGTTCATGATTTTCGAACGAAATTTTTTCTTTATGTGCTTTTAATTCATCGACTCCATGTACATATAGGTTATTTAATTATAAGGAGTCGAGCAGTGTTCCATATGCATTCATGGTGTTGATGGAAATGTGGAAGTGCGTCGTAGTTACTCAAACTTTGGTCATTCCCGTTTCCATATTGTTGTGCATTTTAAATAGCAATTCCAAGGTTGATCTAGTTATTATGATATGCGAATTACATATTCATGTGTTGAGTTTATACTCATGTACTCATGTGTTTTGAGTTCAAAACTTTTTTTATCTTAAATTATTGTAATAATTTAGAATTCTCCCACCCCTAATAGTAATAATTAACATAGAATACATGGACCTTAGAAAGTGGATAAGGATCACGCAGATTTGATCATGAATTTAGGGTTTTGTTTTTGATGATTAGCTTTAATCATTTGCACATGTGCCTCACCAAATATCTAATTGTTAATTGTCTCCACACTAGTTGAATCTTACCCTCCATTTTCAAGCTTTTTCGGACATAATCGAACTACATCGTGAAATGTAAGACTCGTTTCATAATTATTTTTATCAAAAAAAAAAGTATACAGCGAAAAAGGTTAATGAAAGAGTAAATGATAACAAAATATTGAATGAAGTGATATTAAATTGGATCCTACTATTTATATTCTATATCCCTCGTTTCTCACATGTACATCCCCTCCATTTCTAACACAAGAACAAAATCCAAAAATTATAAACGATATATTTATCAAAAGAAATTTAATGAGTTAGTTGGTATTACGATGTGCAATTGGAACAAGCATAGCCAATTAACATATAAGTCATAATTGTATTTTATATAACAATGTTCTATTTCATGGTGTCTATGGTTGACATACAATTGACCAACAATAATAGATTGCATATCAAACTCGTTATCCATATGATTCGGACTCAAAACTTTTCAACTTATAAGTGTAGAGAAATATACTAGACTGTAGTTAGTTACTAGTGGCAATAAATTAGGTGAACTTTTGAGTCGAACTAATAGTATATACCATAGGCGAATAGATGATACACATATACACATACTTTTAGTATGTTCGTTACATTGTCACTTAGTGTTACTAGCGTGTTTAGGTTATAACATGCATATTTATTTATTGATAATGTATCTTAAATTTATAACATATCCATGCATATTGTTAGACATTCGGCAAACTTTGGGTTCGTTTGGACGTACTTTTAATACAACTGAAAGCGCTTTTAGTGAAAGTGTTTTTGGATTCCAAAAGAACTTTAAGTATTTTTCCAAGATTTACTTTTATTTTTACTAAGGACTGATTCTAAAAGCAATATCATAAAAAACGTTTGCAGTCATTTTAAAAACACTTTTAAACGAACCTTTTGTCGTTTGCATGCATGCATGCATGAATGATGAACCTACTCTTAAGATGGGACATGAGATTGGGTCTGAACTCAAGCTTAGTTGTTCTTGTCCGTCCACACTCAACCAATGTCGGCCACCAACTTTGTACCCTAACCCAATCAACTCATGGACTCACATGCCCCGTACCTATAACTGAAAATGAAATGGTTCTCTAGCTAATACATTGAATTCAATTTGATATAACAAGTAATTTTTCGATATGAATATCACTATAATATCATTTTGTTACATATGTGCATTGATTGTTAATGTTTGGGCATCAGTCATTCGTTAATACCGTCACATCATGTTACATACGGTATTGACTTGACCTTTGGTAGTATATAAACTAAGCATTGGATCAATGTAGAAGGTGGAATAGACCTTTGGTGGATATATCAAAACCCTAACCCTAACCCTAAACCTAGAAGGAACTGAGTCATGGCCATCCATTTGCAGATGAGGAATAAGAGGGAGCAAATGATAACACGTAGAGACCAAGAAACAACAAAACTCTGCTCTCTGCCAACAACCCAATCTTATTCTTTCACTCCCAAACGTTATCTTTCAAATGCAAACAAACAAGGGGCAGTCCAACTGCTACCGACAGAAACAAGAAAGAAACAAAAAAACCCTAATCCTGACAATTACTTGTTACCTTTCGATCGAGTTATCTTTCAATCCTTTGGGGAGGGGATGGAAATGTTGAGGGTTTTCTAATCTTTGAGGATTTTGATTGCTCTTGGATGAATCAACTGTATGTCGAGTGAGCGACTGATTGTACCAATTATTACTAATCAAATGGTTGTGGCAAATCATTTGCTCAATCTCAAACCTAGGTAGGTCGGGTGTTCCTTGTAGGTTTAAAACAACACTCAACCGTTTTATACAATCAATCACGTTCATGTTATGTTTAGTTTAATTACAAGCTCTCGCTATTGGGCTTGGCAAGCATTTGGTTAATCATATTTTTTGTAATTACATAAACCTAATACCTATGTGAACTAAAATTCTTAAGGAAAATATTTCACATGGGAACCAAATATCTTTTGTGCATAGTGCTTAGCAAGCACTCATGTACTAAGATGAAATACATATAATTATACCTGGCATTTAAAAACAAATTACTATTATTCAAGAAGAGGGAAGATTCGAAATTTTACAATAATTTAGGAGGGAGGAGAATTTCGGAGCCCACCATTTTTACTTCCCACACACCTCCTCAATTTTCGACGGTCTAATTACATGAACTGAACAAGATTAAAAGACATAAATTAACAATGAGTGTGTGAGTAACACAATCATCACTTAACGTGTATGAATTTTTATTTTATTTTATGGAAAAATAAATTTATCCAAAGAGAGAAACTTCAAGTACAACTACTTCAAGTACAATCAAAGAGAAACATTTATAGGATAAGGATCTATCTTATATATAAGTATCATGAAAGGAGTGCCCAACTCTATTAATAACATCAACTAGAATATTCGTCCATCCAGAAAAACCTGGGCCCAAGTTATAAATGAAAAAGATAATGCAAGTAATTTGATGTCCTCAATCACCAAGGCGGTCAGCACTTGTTAAAACGTATGAATCGACTTATAATATCAAATCAATTAGGGCAATGTTAGGCAGATCAAATTTTAAAATAATTGTAGATTGAATGATGTATTACTAATAAGAAATAAATTCGTTAACCAACACTTAAGTAATAATCCAATAATCAACAACAATATTATTTAATTTATTAGATTTAGTTTAAAAATTTAGTTTCCGTAACATCACTTCATCAATTAATTTTCTCATAAAATTAAGGGTTGTTTCATCAATTTCAAGGACGAAAATAACAAAATTTGATAAAATTTGACTGTTAAAGTCAAATAATAAAAAAGAAAACTAATGAAAAGGGCTTGAAAACTTTGAGTTTTAATGATAAGGACAAAATAAAGGGTAAAGTGAATAGTATTAGGATTGACTTTTTAGTGTAAAAATGTGGTTTTTCGTTAAAGTGAACAGTACCGGGTGCTTTTCGTTAAAGTTCCCATAATAAAAATGCAGCAAATGAAGATAAAAAAAAAGAAAAGAAAAAGAAAAAAAGAGTAAAGGCAACAAATAAAATAAAAAACCTTTGGAGAAAGGGCAATCCAGTAAATTCACGAATGGTGCGAACATCGGATGGAACTCCCACGCCCAGTCCTCTCTCTACAAACAAGAAACTTGGAGGAGAACCCGTGACGCCGTCTCCTCCCATCTCTCCTAAAACCTTATCTCTCCCACTCGACGCAGTCCCACAGTCCCTTCCACAAAACCCAAATCCCGAAAACCACTCTCTCTCTCTCTCTCTCTCTCTCTCCAGAGGGTGCAGCAAAACCCTTCAATTTTCACCTCACAGCCAGCAGCCTCCGATGGAGTCCAAGCTTTTTGCTTCAGAGGAGGAGGCGCAGCACCTCTCAAACGCACCAGGTTCTTCATTTCTTTCTTCTCAGTACTCTGTTATCGATGATTCATCGAAAACCCATGTTTCCAAAATTGATAATGACGAGAAATTTAGCGGGGTTGGTGGCGGTAGTGACGGTGGTGGGTCCGAGACGGAGGAGGGGTTTGTAAGCGGGGAGGAGGAGGATTTTGATTCCGAGAGGGCGTTTGTGAGAGGCGGAGATACCGTGGTGGTTGGAGGGGTGCAGGAGGATTCCGGTGTGAAGTTTGTTAACCCGTCGGAATTCTTCTATCCGACGAGTACGAGTGGTCTGCGGCCGATTGCCAAGGTATCGGTGGATGATGACGACGGCGAGGAGGATGCTGGGGAGGAAGTGTTTATGGATTCGAAGAGTTTAGAGGGTGGGAGTCCTAAAGGTGTTGTTTTGGGGGATAGTGGGTTGGGGAAGAGTGAAAATTTGGGTGAAGTGGTCAAGGAAAATGGTGTTAGTGGTGAAGAAGAAGATAAGGTAGTTGAGAATTCGAAATTGGTAGAGGGTTTGGGCTCGGTGGTGGAGAAGCCGGTGGAGGTGGCTGAAGTAGATGATAAGAAGGCTGTAGAGCAGCCGAAGGAGGAGCATGCTTTCAATGGCGAAACGGAAGTTGTGACAGAGAGTAAAGAAAATTGTGTGGTGGTGGATGGGCCAGCTGATGAGAAGTTGGTTGAGGTTGAAGAGAACGGAGTGGAAATTACAAGTGGAGGTGACTCAGTTGTGCGGGATATACATGCCAATTTGTCTCAGACAGGAGCAGCTGTTGTCGTTGGTGATGTAGAGACGATTGAGGAATCTGAAATAAAAGGCTTGGAGGTTGATGAAGGTGTGAGTTTGGATAATGGTTTTGATCAAATTAGCCCTGAGACTGAAGAACCAAATGACTTGGAATCTGTGGCTGTGGATTCTGAGGGTTTAGGGTTTAGGGAAGTTGTGAGAGAGAGTAAAGAAAATGTTGTGGCGGTGGATGCGCCAGCTGATGATAAGTTGGTTGAGGTTGAAGAGAATGGTGTGGAAATTACTAGTGGAGGTGACTCAGTTGTGCAGGATATACATGCCAATTTGTCACAGACAGGAGCAGCTGTTGTGGTTGGCGATGTAGAGACGATCGAGGAATCTGAAATAAAAGGCTTGGAGGTTGATGAAGGTGTGAGTTTGGATAATGGTTTTGATCAAATTAGCTCTGAGACAGAAGAACCAAATGACTCGGAGTCCGTGGCTGTGGATTCTGAGCGTGACAGAGCGGTTGTTCCCAAGTCTGGGAATGTAGAACTTGATGGAGAGAAAGCTGCTATTGTTGCTGGTGCTGATGAAGTTGATCTTGAGAAGAGGCCAGAAAGGAAGGATGAACTGAAATCTAATTCCGAAACCAGAGAGAAAGGGCTGGCAACGGAATCAGGTGCTGATGTGATGTCAGATGACAAACCATCGGTAGGGGATGGAGCTGAAACAGAAACTGTAAACTTATCAGAACATGAACCGCAGATAGAGGCAAAACCGGAGAACGGTGACTTGAATGCACATGATGAAGTGCATGAATTGGAAGCGGCTGTCTGCGGAAAATATGTGGCACCTGAATTTCTGGATTCAAGTTCTGATAGCCACAAAGTAAAGCTAGTTGAGGAAGTTGAGGAGAAGCATATCCCAGATGAAATTGGCATTGGATCTGTGGATGCAAATTCCATTTCAAACAGAGAGATAAGAGTTGAAACTGACGATGACGGTGATAATGATCTTCAATATGATGATAAGGATCTTCAAGACGATGAAGGTGAGAATGAAGGTTCAGTTACAGATGCGAACAATGAAGGTATGATTTTTGGAAGCTCTGAGGCTGCTAAACAGTTTTTGGAACAGTTGGAGCGAGGATCCCGTGCTGGTTCTTACTCAGGTGCTGACAGTTATCATGATCATTCACAGAGAATTGATGGCCAGGTTGCCACGGATTCAGATGAAGAAGTGGACACTGATGAGGAAGGGGGCGGAAAAGAGTTATTTGATTCTGATGCACTGGCAGCGCTTCTGAAAGCAGCAACAGGTGCTTCCTCAGATGGTGGCAATGTTACATTCACCACCCCAGATGGATCCAGGCTTTTCTCTGTTGAGCGTCCTGCTGGGTTGGGATCATCAGTCCGGTCGTTGAAACCTGCTTCCCGACCAAACAACTCGAACCTTTTTTCATCTTCCAATGTCACAGTTGGGGGCAGTTCTGAGAACTTGAGTGAAGAAGAGAAAGCGAAGCTCGAAAAGTTTCAGCAAATAAGGGTTAAGTTCTTGAGGCTCGTGCAGAGATTAGGTGTTTCTACAGAAGAGTCAGTACCAAGGCAGGTTCTATACCGCCTAGCTCTTGTGTCAGGGAGGCAAAACAGTCAAGAATTTAGCCTTGAAGCTGCAAAGATGACCGCTCTTCAGCTTGAAGCAGAGGAGAAGGATGATTTGGACTTCTCCTTGAACATACTGGTTCTTGGGAAGACAGGTGTTGGGAAAAGTGCCACTATAAATTCGATTTTCGGTGCAGAAGTGACCCCAATTAATGCTTTTGGACCTGGAACAACTGCTGTGAAAGAAATTGTTGGAGTGGTGGATGGAGTCAAGATTAAGGTTTTTGATACACCGGGTCTGAAATCTGCTGCAATGGAACAGGGCATCAATCGCAAAATCTTATCTTCTGTGCAGAGGCGCATGAAAAAATCCCCCCCAGATATTGTCCTCTATGTGGATCGGATGGACTCCCGAAGTAGGGATCTAAGTGATGTGCCATTGTTAAGATCAATCACTAATGCCTTTGGTCCTTCAATTTGGCGAAGCACCATAGTTACTCTGACTCACAGCTCTTCTGCTCCTCCTGATGGACCATCAGGTTCCCCTCTGAATTATGAGATGTTTCGTAATCAGCGGGAACAAATAATGCAGCAGACCATTGGACAAGCTGTTGGCGATCTAAGGTTCATGAATCCGAGTATGATGAGTCCAATATCTCTTGTAGAGAACCACCCATCTTGTCGGAAGAGAGATAATCAGAAAGTTCTCCCTAATGGTGTAGCTTGGAGATCCCATCTATTGCTCTTATGCTACTCTATGAAGATCTTGTCTGATGCGTCTAATCTCTCCAAACCTCCGGAATCATTTGATCACCGTAAGCTCTTTGGTTTGCGTTCCCGTTCGGCTCCTCTTCCATACTTATTGTCTTGGCTGTTGCAATCTCGTCCGCACCCAAAACTTGCTACCGATCAAGGTGGTGAGAATGCTGATTCAGACATTGACTTGGCTGACTTGTCTGATTCTGATCAAGAGGAAGAGGAGGATGAGTATGATCAGCTTCCGTCATTTAAGCCTCTCAAGAAGGCTCAGATTGCTAAGCTTAGCAGAGAGCAGAGGAAGGCGTACGCTGAGGAGTACGATTATAGGTTTAAGCTCCTCCAGAAGAAGATGTGGAAAGAGGAGTTGAGAAGGATGAAAGAAATGAAGAAGAAGGGCAAGGTCAGTGAAGAGGAGTACGGTTATTTGGGTGAAGAAGATCCAGAAAATGGTGCTCCAGCAGCTGTGCCGGTGGCATTACCTGATATGGTTTTGCCGCCTTCTTTTGATGGTGAAAATCCAGCTTACAGGTACCGGTTCTTGGAGCCGACTTCTCAGTTCACGGCAAGGCCAGTGTTGGACGCGCAAGGCTGGGACCATGACTGTGGGTATGACGGTGTCAACCTTGAACATACTCTGGCCATTGCTAATTCTTTTCCCGCAGCTGTTGCTGTTCAGCTTACAAAGGATAAGAAAGAGTTCAATATTCATTTAGATTCCTCGGTTGGTGCTAAGCACGGGGAGAAGTGGTCGAGTATGCTAGGGTTTGACATTCAGAACATCGGAAAGCAACTTGCATACATTGTCCGAGGAGACACCAAAGTCAAAACTTCCAAGAGGTTCAAGAATGCTGCCGGAGTATCTGTGACATTCTTGGGTGAAAATGTGTCCACTGGATTCAAACTCGAACAGGAGTATGCGGTTGGCAAGCGCCTGGTATTGGTGGGTACTACTGGTACTGTCCGATCTCAGGGCGACTCAGCATATGGAGCAAATTTGGAGGTGCGGCTGAGGGAGGCAGATTTTCCGATTGGCCAGGATCAATCCTCATTGGGTCTGTCTCTCGTGCGGTGGAGGGGTGACTTGGCCCTGGGGGCAAATCTCCAGTCCCAGTTTTCCCTCGGCCGCAACTACAAGATGGCTGTTCGTGCAGGGTTGAACAACAAGCGCAGCGGACAGATCTCGATCAGAACAAGCAGCTCCGAACAACTCCAACTTGCGCTCATTGCCGTGATTCCGGTTGTCAAGGCTATCTACAACAGCATCTGGCCCAGAGCCAGCGAGAACTACTCCATCTACTAAGATACGTTCTATTCATTTTGTCATCTGTTTCCGTTCTGTTATGTTTACGACGTCGATGTTTTGATATTTTGTCAAATAAAGCTGAGATTGCGCGATTAGTTGTATCGAAAACGAGATGGAACCTAGAGAGCGAGTTTATTCAACGAGATGGTGCTGTAATAATCTCGGATTATGTATTAATCATTCCTAGTTAATGACAAGTTTTGAGTTTATTCAGTTAATACTTTTTCTCTCCCATTGATGCCCTAAATCTTTGTGATATCTTTCCACTTATATTTGCTTCCCTGACTGCTGGTAATGGAGTAATTGTAAGAGCCAAAATTTTCTGTGCAAGATATCCGTTCTTTAGGTACCGTTTGGTATGGGACGGAATAGAGTGGGACGAAGCGTTCCGTCCCACATTTTGTGCGCCTAAAATGGGAGGAACGAGCTGTTCCACGAAACGAATTTTGGATGAATTTTCGTTCCGCCTCACCTCCTGCAACGACTCGTTCCACATCCGTGGAACATAAAATTATAACCTGACCGTCTCTTTCTTCTTCCTCCTTGTTTCCATCCGAGGGCATATTTGCTCCCTCTCCGTCTCATTCCGTTTCGTACCGTATGCATACCAAACGATACCTTAAGATGCTTCGAGAATATGACATTTCTAGTTTATGCGGCTTTGGTACGATGAGGTTGATTGATCCCATTTAGGGTTCAAAGATCGCAATTTAGAGCTTAAATTTTAGAAATTATACTCTCATATTCGTTAATCCCTTAGAAGCTCTAAAGAGCAATTCTACATTAATAAATCGATTCTATTGTTAAAAGATTAGTGCTATTCACACATTTTTGTTAGTTTCTATTATTTTGATCTTCTTTAATTTGTTCGATTCTTTAATTTGTTCGATTTAATAGTTAAAAATTAAAAACGATGTAAAAATAAATAAGTATGTGAATAGCACCGCCCTCTCTGAAATCGATAAAAACGCAATAGAGGCACCACTTCAACTCTTTCTTTCAAAACGAGCCCAAAATAAACTTCACATTCGGAAAATAAAGAAAAAGCTAAAAGACAATAAAGCCCCCAGCCAGGATCAACGGTAATCACTGCTCCACTGCAACAGAGCCACCGTTCGTCGGAACGGCAACCACGTTCTCCGCTTCAAACACCTTGGCAATCCTCTCCGTCGGAATCAACGGCAGATACGCCGCCACGGAGTAGCCTCTGTTGGCAGTGTACCCGACGGCCCGATTGTACTTGCCGGACCAGTACGACACGGTTGGGACTATTATCTGAGCCACCAATGGAAACAGCGGTAGCCGGTTTAGCGCTCGCCAAGCCGACACGGCGTACTGCTCCGCCACCGGCTCGTACTTGTAGTACACGCTCACAGTAATATTCTTAGCCGTGCTCACCAAGCCGCCTTGCTCCACCTCTCTCGCCACCGATAGCGCCTGGCTCGACGCCTGCTTCACCAGAACTGGCACGTGACGGTCCACCTCGCTCAATGACTCATCCACCTGCAAATCACGTGACCGTGATCGAGAAACTATCAACTGTTTACAGTGTAAAATCAAGGGGCGGCGGAACGTAGGGTTTTAGACTGACCTTGCGATCGACGAATTTGAGGAATTGGAAGGGAAGGCCGTGTAACTTCTCGTAGACCGGTCCGATTACGGTTCGGACGGTGCCTTCCACCGTCTGAACCCCTGGTTTAAGCGGACCGGAGTTCTCCTTTGCGTACTCGTACAGGCTCGAGAAGCACACCACCACGTAAATCGCCGCCACCTGAACGAATTCCAAATACTTGAGCTTCTTCGCGTCCACTCGCACCTACAAATCAAGATCCGAAAGGAAAAAAATTAGAAACTTTCCGTCACTTTCTCGGCAACCAAACAGAAAGTTTCCAAATCAAAATCAACAGAGCATAAATTCAAAAAAAGAAAAAGAAAAAAGGCTTTTCTGTCACTTTCTCGGCAACCAAACATAACAGTATCAAAACCAACAGTTTCATAATTCCGAAAAGAAAAATAATCGAACTTTTCTATCACTTTCTCGGGAACCAAACAGAACGAAGAGAGAGTTTACCGTTTCTGTAGACTGCGATGCTTCAGAATCTGCCATTTTTGCTCTGCTTTCAAAACCTTCGATGCCTTTCGACTCTTTCGAAATAAAACGGACTCCTTCAAATTTATAGGGATTCCAAAGTGGGCGACAGTCTCCAAAAATCAACAGCTGGAATCAGATGTTCCGCACCACGTGGCGCTTCGGAAACGGTGGATGTGGTCAAATGCGTCAACGGGAGGCTTTCCAGGCTTGGTTTGTAATTTGTAGTGGTGGTAGGAATAATTCGACGGGTGCGACGAAGTGCGGGGGAAGCATGGGGACGTCTTACGCGATGACGACACGTGGACCTCTAAGGATGACACTGCGACGTTACGTGTCGGCTTTCGGCGAGAGGAAGAGGATATATTCTCTGCATGGGCTCGAAAGGCCAAGCGAATGCCCATCCCTTGGCGCGGCACGGCGGCCGAGGCGTCTATTTGGTTGCACTCAATCATAATCGTCTACGACGACGCTGCTCATACGGCGGTGCACTGCGCTGACCAATGGGAATTTTTTTAGAAAAATTTATGAAAATGATTTGAAAATTTTGAATTTTAACGAAAAAGCAAAAGGGTTGCAAGTGAATAGTATAAGAATTGATTTTTTAAAGTAAAAATGTGATTTTTCGTTAAAATGAATAGTACCGATAACTTTTCGTTAAAGCTCCCGAATATTTTTTTGGATAATGTTTTTGTTGGAAAATAAAGTACCCATTTTACAGCTGTCAAAAAAGTGATTAAAAGAAAAAGAGAGTATATTTGCGCACCATCATCTAGTGTGATGTATGCTCATCACTTTATTTATCATCGTTAGATAAGTTTGAATTTTCAGATTCATGTAATAAATAAGAACAAATCTCAAAATTTAAACTTATCTAACAGTAATAAATAAAGTGGTAAACATAGATCATACTAAATGGTGGTGAGCAAAAATGTACTCAAAAAGAAAATTTGACATTTTCATCCAATTAACGCAAAGTAAAAAGATCGGAGCTTATAACAATGGATGCTGATAACCAAAGAAATTCTCCGGCCGGCAAGTGTTCGGCGATTCGTCGGACAGCAAGGACTTGGAACGGGGCGATGGATCCGATTCCGAACCCACCCATTCAGCTCCTTCTCTCCTTATTGCCAGGTGATCTTTCTGTACCTCAACGTATCTTCAACTCTACTCCTATCCTCCTTATCAGATGATCTTTCTGTAGGTTGAGGACTGCAAGATGAGAAAATTCAACAACTATTTTCTATAATTCAATCAATATATCATAAGAAGAAGAAAAATAAAAGTAAAAATCACGTTCACAAATTCACAAAAGCACGTAAAATGTGAAGAAAGTTGAGATTACTTCTACCATAAAACTAACTGATAATATAAGAGTAGCCTTACTTAATTACCTATGGGCTTATGCAAGGTCCTTGCTTCTATTAATGTAAGATTCATTCTCAACACGCTTCCTCACGTGTGATCAATTTTCAAGTCAAACACGAGGATAACACAAACAGAGTGACGTAGAACACATGTGGCCCTTGGACTTTACATGTAGGATAATCTACTCGGATATTATGAAGAAAGTTAAGGTTCTAACATAAAATTAATTTACAATATGAGGAATAGCCCTACTTATAAATCATGCAAAGTTCAATTTTGTGATATTCATTCGCAACAAATATAAGATAATCTAAAAAATACTTACACGTAGAGTTTCACAAGAGTCTTTTTCAAGGAGATCTCGTAAGCTTCGCTCTCCCAGCTTTTACGGGTTATCTCAGCAACCTTTTTCCCATTTTGATAGAAATGAAACGTTGGCTACAAAAGGTATATGAATTGTATATTAAAAACAAATTAAGGATAAAGGATAAAGATATGAGCAACTAAATCGTGGAGCTAAATTAAGAACATTCTTAGCCCCTCAAATAATTTACCGTACGGGGAATATTAAGATTTTCCAGTATGCTTTTGTAGTTGTCTTCCTACATATAGAGACTAAACAATGTTAGATTAATTAACTAAATGATCAGGCATAATAAGATATCATATTTGTTCTTTAAGCAGGCTCACATATGCAGATGGCAATTACAGCATGGTACATGACCTAGCTAACAAACACATTTTAACTTATACAACCGATCGGCAATATGAGGAATGTTTCAATTACTTATAAGCTTATGCAAGGTCCATCTTTACATCAGTGTGAGTTTCATTCTCAACCGTTGCTACTGGGAACATTCAAAAATCAATCAGATACAACACTAATATTAGCCTTATATAGTTCCAGGAATCAAATTCTAATTTGAGGGGTCTGGAGCAGATTTATCAAAGGGTGGTGGTATCCGCACATTATTTTTTACCTCTTACATATCCTCTTAATTTTCAGCCGTTAGATTGAATGAATTAAAGAAAATCAAATGACAAAAATTAACAAGATATGGTAAAAATGGGGGTATATATGGATAACACCACCCTTATCAAACATGTGGTAAACTATTTTTTCCATTCTCAGACCTATATGAAACAAACAAGAGCCTCTTTAAATTGTTACATTCGTCATTTTAAACTGTAAATTACTTTCAGTTTAAATACTAAACAACCCCCTATGTTGTTTTGACCTTATTATTAATTCTTTAGTTTGGATTAAAAAACTTAGCAGAAACTCAATAGCTTCCCGAAGGTAAAAAAAATGGGATAATAGAAAACTGGATTACAGTGGCACACCTCAGGATCAAGGAGGAACTCATATGCTATTACATGTGGGAAAGGCTCACACATTTCCATAAACATATCAGAAGTGACATGAGACACTGCACAAGAAGAGTACATCAAACACTGAGTTGGAAAAGGAGCGCAGTTTAGTTTAGGGCAACGATAATCACACACATTAGTTTTCTTCCCACACTTCTCTTTATTTACATGCGTCAGATTGAACAAATCAAATCGAAGCAACACAAATGATTAAGAGGGTTGTGTAGGGGAAGAAACAAGGTGTGTGATTATCGTCTCCCGATTATATCACAAAGAGAAGCAGCTAGCTTGATTAAACAAAGTAAATTCATTTGAACTTACTGGCCTCGTAATAGGTCGTGAATAATATAATTGCCGGCAAAGATTGGTCTGTTCCAATGAATTAAAAAAACTAATAAAACAAACTGCATGAAACTTATATTTTCTTATATTAAACGTACACAGTTTCATCTAAAAAAATCTTCAAGCAAACATTTAATTCAAAAATAAAATAAAAAACTATAAAACACTACCTTGAATTGTTTTAACTGCGCTGACATACTGATCGTAATGATTGTGGAGCAAAATGAGAGGAATGTCTGAGTAACCTGAAAATAAGAAAATTGTGAAAAGAGTTAAGTCAGCGGCGGCAAGGCAACAACAAAGGCAGAAGATTTGGGGAAAGAGTTTTGAAGAGAGTCAAGTCACCGACCCTTGTAGTTGATAGACCAGCGGCTATAGGACCCAATAATAATTTCCTTTTTTGAGCTGGAATCAAGGGTACAGAAGGGTTTTGAAGAGGAAGGAATTGCCGGTGGGGGTGGTCGTGGTGGCAAAGATGGTGTGATTGAAACTGAAACTGGTAGGGTTTTGATGAAACTAAGAGGATGCTTATGGTTATGGTGATGAAGAAGAGCTGCGCAGGAGTTTAGGGGATTGCCAAGTAACTGTCGTACTAAAACCCTAGAATTCCTAGCCATTCTCTTCTCTCTAGCAATTCGCTTCCAAATCCCTTGAATTCCTCGCTTTATTCACCAAAATTCGGGTTTTATAGGGAAATATAGGTATAGTTTACGCTTTATTGACCAAAATACCAAAAATAAAAATATCTAAAATTCGGCTTTACTGACCAAAATACCCAAATTCTAAACCCTAGCTAAACACTAGATAAACCAATAACGAAACCTATATATGTGTGTGTGCCTTCGCACTAAACTTGTCAAAATTAACGTACTCGATCTCATAAAATCATTGTAGAAGAAATCCCGAGGAGGATCCTCGTCACCCAAGAATGAGGAATTCAAGGGTTTTGGGGCGACAATTGCTTCGAATGGGCAATTGTAAATCTACCCAAACCCTAAGTCTAACTTCAATAGCAGCTGAACTGTCTTCACCACCACCAAACCTTGATTTTCTGCAACACAGAAGTCGCATCAAGGGCTTTTCCTCCTCCGCTTCAGGCACGTAACCCGGCCTCTTTCTCTTCAAGGGCTTTTCTTCTTGCCTTGCCAACGCCTTAGAATTTTTTATCAAATTTTTGTTTTCAAGCCCCTCAATCTCAGACGTTGAATGTATTGTAGAATATCCTGACTGGAAGTGGAACAAATTTTGGTCCATGCACGTTCCATGGGAAGACCGGCGCCTCTTCGTAGGTACTCCCTCTCTCCTTTACTTTCTGTTTCCGATGTTCCTACTAACTTTGATGTAACTACAAAGATTCAATATTTCAGTTCCGCCAGAAATTTACTTGTATAAAAAGGATGAGTATGATTTGGAGCTTAAAAGAGTTCAAGGTAATATCTCTTACTTCTTCGGGATTATACACACACACGGGGTAAAGTATTGTGCCCTGGCCGGCATTCTATCAGTGTACCTGATGTGGCATGGTCTGCGTATTGTCTATTTTGATATGTATTTATGGTGAAACTTACTTTAACCCTAAATTCATTTGAAATTTGTTTGAATTCATTTGTATTGTTTTGAGAAAAAATTGAGTATAATGCAGTTTTACTTATGTGTTTCTTTAATTCATTGGTATATAGATAAATCTTTATCAGCAATCTTCTGCTTCTATGAATATGACGCTCAGACACATGGTAAGTTCTTATGAATTTACTCTTAACTGACTTGGCTACCAAGTTTTCTTTTTCAACTCATGCTTGATTTACACTTCTCCTGCAGACTACTTTTTCACACATTCAGTCATCAGTAGGTTGGCTAAGGAATTCCCACATGTAGCATTGTATCAAATTATCATTGATCATAGGGTATGGCTTTAGAAGATGATCTTTGGTTCACTTTAATCAAATTATTTGTCAATCATTTTAATTCTTAATAATTATGATATGATTTCTTATTTTGCCTCAAGATAAGTTGACTTAAGGTTTGTTTATTCTCTCTGCAGTACGTAGAAGACCTTAATAATGTAATGCAAGAGTATAATATCAACTGTACGGTAAATGATCCATTCTTACTTCGTGTAATTTGTACCATGTGTTTAACCTTTGTTTTGAAAATAAAATTCACTAATTAGGTTTGTAATTTGTTCAATATCCTAATTAACAATCGTGTAAAGATGATCATGTTATACATTACATAGTTTGGGAATTGGACTAAGCAATTTGGTCCCTTCATATATTATGGCTTTCTTTTGTCTTAAGTAGAAAGTAAAGTTAATGGGTCATTTAAATAAAACCTCACAAATATAAAGTCGATTTTAAATTGGCATATGATGTTTGAAGATCCTACAAACTCATACTCAAAACTCACTGAAATTTTATCCTTATATATTTGATTGCATCCTTTAATCATACCGTTTATAAATTTTTAGGGTCTTCAAAGATCTGCTCCCAACTTAAAATCAACCATATAGTTGGGAGATTTTATGCAGCAGACACAAAATAATTTACTTTGTTAATGTGTGTGCATTTCTTTTCCAGCCAACGTTTCGTTTCTTTCAAAATGGGAAAAAGGTACATGATGTAGCAGGTGGATCTACCGTACTCCTGGAAAAGACTCTTGAAAAAATCTATGGGTAATCATTTTCTTGGTTTACTTAATTTACATTTGTGTGCTTTGACGTAGTTCTGGCCAAGTTTACACAACTCATTTATATAACAAAAACACAACGTAAATTCTTGATTTTTTTTCGTACCGTGCTGGTATTGTGTGGACATGATAAGGATTAAGTACCCATTATGTTAATTGGTGTTTATGTGTCTGTGCTCTAACTTGTTAGTCACCCGTTCATACCCGTTAAGAAAAATAATAGTCACTGAGGGTTAAATTACAGGTTGTTTAACCTTTCGTAACTTGTAGTTTAACCTTTAGTAACTATTTTCTATCTTCATTAGAGGTTAAATTACATAAAATAGTTACTAAAGGCTATTGTTAAATCTTTCATCTAGGGGGGAGGAAAAGAGTAGAACTCAAGGGTTTGACACACAAGTAAAGAAAGATAAGAATGGGGAAGAAGTTTATTCAGTATTTGAAGTGGAAGCAGCGGCAGGTGACAAATCTGATACAAGTTACGAATTGAAATACTATTCCAAATGCCCTTGCGATTTGTGCCATGGTATGAGGCGCCTGCGACAATGGTTGTCACAACAGAGTGAAACTCAGATTGCAAAGGATGAGAAATAAAGTGTGGATGGTCATTTTCGTTCATTTCTACACTTTCATTCATTTTGGATGTGGAAAGCATTTGAGCACATGATTGTTAAATTGCACAAGATATTGCTGCAAACGGTAAATTAAGCCACTCCACATATATAATTAGAAGAGAGAACGAGGCCGGTTTGGCTTGAGGTGCAGGCCAGTTGATCCACTCCTCGACTCGAATAATATTTTGAAGGCTTATAGTTGATGCATGCTTCTGAAAATCTTGATCAGTCGTCCTCTAAATGGTTTTATCATCAAAGGATGCTATTATTTATGGAACAATTTCATTATTATTTTAGTTGGTATTTTTTGTATTTGGTCTCAGCTGTTAAAACAGGGCAAATGCAACATTGCACAAATAAAAAAGGAAAAAAAACTGCACTGTGAATACAGATCTTCAGACCGCAAGGCTTGAAGATACCAAAGCAACACTTAAATCTAACTGAATTTTTATTTAATACATATAGAAAATTTGACAACACAGATGAAAAATAAAACATATTCGAAATCACAGAGAGAAATAGAAAAATAATGAGCTAGAAGATCAATAAGGTGACACAGCTTTTATCCCTTCCCTGAAGTACGTAGAAAGCTTTCCACCCGCTTCCACAGCTTCCAGAAACCCCCCATGCTTCTAAGTGTAGTTTTGTCCCAAAATCTCGTCTTCCCATCCAAGCATACCTACAAAATCTTGTAGTAAGGATATATTTAATAAAAAATGTAACTCTAAATTTTTTTGTTTTGTTTTCAGCAATAACTTCACTGCAGGCACAAGATTGCTCGAAAAATGAGGACGAAGCTAGGAAATCAAGTAAAAATAGCGTTCACAAGATACACAAAAGCATGCAAATGTAAAGTAATATAGAAAAGTACTTACCCGTAGAGTTTTCTATTTGACCAATAATATGTTCGAAAGGCACCCAAGGGATTTCCTTCGGATACCAACTTGGAGGTGTGCCCTTCTGAGCTGAAACAATCAATAATTCAAACATCTTGTCTAAAAACTCAGGCCAAATCGTAGTGAGCATGACATCAATCTCAATGGCTAATATTTGTTCAGACATTGTCATTTTCTTTGGGTTGATTGCCGATTGATATTGCACCTAGATCGAAAGAAGAAAGACATAAATTAGAATTCAATTTATACATGGGAAAATATGGTAATAACACATGAATATTAAATTTCACATTACCTGATGAAGTGTATGTTTTATGATGTTGGCCGAGCATCCGAGGAAATCCATTGGAACATTATCGTAATCACTCATATTCTTTGGGTAAAACCGCACGTCAATTTTTGACATCCATTTTTGTTGAGGATAACCAGGATAGCAAAAGCCTTTATTGTAAAAATACGTATCCAATTCCCTTGTATACATTTTGTTCGATTTGTCGTTTGAGTCTTTGGCTTCACCTAACTTGGAATAAAGCCACATACGTACTATGTTCCTAAGCACTGATGGCAAAGTCGCATGATGCAATAGTGCAACACCTATGTCTTTGGTTCGAACCAACACATATGTCACACTTTCCAGCTCCTTAGGGACACCACTAGTGAATATTTGACTGTTAAAGAGGTACATTTGTGTGAAGTCGAACATTTTGCCGCAATGCACCTTCCCCTTCTTCAGTTCTATGTCGAATGTTCCGTTGTGGCAAATAATGTCAAAGGAATCAATGTCTAGGTCAAAACTGAATCCACGTGATTCAGCATCCTTCATTTTCTCAAAAAGTTTCCTATAAAATAGTTTATAGGCAGGTGGAAGTATGTCCATAAGGTTATGAAGTGGAGGGTTTTGGTGAGTTTCACTTAAAAATATTTTATAGACGTGCGGAAATATGTCCTTCAGGTGCCGATCTGGAGTATTTTGGTTTACAAATTCACGAAGAGAAATTTTCGTTGGACCTGCATTGTATTGATATGTAAATTTATATTGATATATGAAATATGGAAAAATAAAACAGTAAAAATATGCTAGGACATACAAAGACAAAACATAAATATTATGGAAGAGAGGTAGAGAGATCTACTTGAAAAAGATGAGGGCAACCACTTGTGTATTTGGCCGATGATGTGTTCAAAAGGTACCCAAGTGACTTCCTTTGGGAACCAAGTTGGAGGTGTACCCTTCTGAGCCGATAGGATCAATTCAAACAGCTCGTCTAAAAACTCTGGCCAAATTGTAGTGAGCATGACATCAATTTCAATGGCTAATTTTTGTTCAGATGTGGTCCTTTGTTTTGGGTCAATCACTGACTTATATTGTGCCTAAATCAATATGAGAAAAACACAAATTAGATTTCAACGTATACATGACCAAAATATAAATAACAACACATGTATATTTAATTTTGCATTACCTGATGAAGCGCATGTTTTATGATGTTGGCCGAGCATCGGAGGAATTCCATTGGAATATTAAGATATTTACTCATATTCTCTGGGTAAAACCGCATATCAATTTTTGACATCCAATTATCTTGAGGATAATAGTAAAAGCCTTTATTTCTGAAGTAATCATCCAACCCCATTGTGTACATCCTGTCCCATTGGTCGTTTGAGTCTTTGGCTTCACCTACCTTGGAATAAACCCACATGCGTACTTGGTTCCTAAGCACTGATGGCAAGGTGGCATGATGCAATAGTGCAACACCTATGTCTTTTGTCTGAATCAACGCTTTTGTCATACTTTCCAACTCCTTAGGGACACCATTAGTGAATATTTGACTGTTTAAGGCGTGCATTTGATTGAATTCAAACTTTTTGTCATAGTGCTCCTTCCCTGTTTTCAGTTCTATGTACATTGTTCCGTTTAGCAAGATAATGTCAAAAGAATCAATGTCAAGGTCGAAACTGAATCCATGTGATTCAGCATCCTCCATTTTCTCCAAAAACTTCCTATAAAATATTTTATAGACATGTGGAAGTATGTCCATAAGGTTCCGAACTGGAGGGTTTTGGTGAGTTTTACTACAAAATATTTCATGGAGATGTGGAAGTAAGTTTATATAGTACTGATCTGGAGGGTTTTGCTTTACAAACTCACGAAGGGAAATTTTCGTTGGACCTCCTGAAGACGACGAAGACAGCCACCTCTCTTGTAATTGCAGAAAATTCAGATTAGAAGAGTGAGAGAAGGGTTTGAAAGAGAAGGGATTGGAAGAAGAGGGCCTGGGAGCAGAAGAAGTAATAGTCGGTGAAGGGGGTGATAGTGGTGATGGTGGTGAAGGGGATGAACATTGCTCATGAAGATGATAAAGAAAACCATAACGCCGCATCGCGAGAAACAAGAATCCTTCACACGAATTTTGTCCCAAAAGCTCCAAGAAGATTAGCAGAATGTTCTTCGTATGTTCAAGGGATGGTTTGCTACATCCTTTATATAAAGATCATTCCATCAAAATCCTTTTGAACTAGGGAAAATAAAAGAGAAAGTTAGTTTCCGTTCACCCAAAAGAGGAAGGAAGGGAAAAAAAAGGATAGCTCTTTCGTTCACTCAAAGAAAAAAAAAAAGGAAAGCTCATTCCGGCGCTGCTATAGTGCTTTGGCTTCTGAAATCAGGTAAATTTTCTCCTTTCCTGCTTCTGAATTCGCATGTTCAGTTTTACGGTAAAAGTGTAATCTACATACAACTTATGGAGAGAACGCCTTTTGTCAACAAAAAATTATGGAAATACTGTCATGTCGTTCTATGTATAATTGAAAAAACAAAATTATCAAGAAAAAAAATGAGCATGAAAGTAATTTTGTACAAAAAAAATGTTTGCTGTTTTTTTCTTTTTTTCCAAAACCCACATGTCATCTATCGAGGAAATGAAAAGACTTTTTCATTCCACTCTCACGTTCACCTCCCTCTGGTACAAGAAAAAAAAAAACAAATATAAAATTATTCCACTCTCACGTTCACCTCCCTCTGGTACAAGAAAAATGGGCTAAGAACACAATTGATTTGTGCCCTTTTCATTGTCATTCAGCACAAATATGTGTTTGTGCTTTTTAAATTGCATTGAACACATAACTATCTCAAACGTGCCCTTTGAACAAAAGAGTGCATTAGTTTGTGTTCAAAAAGAAAAACAGAAAAGTGTATTTGTGCCTACTAGAATTTGAGCACAAATGCCACTTGGTACTATGGTGTAGTACTATTCCTCTTCAATTGTAAGTGAGAGGTCTTAGGTTCGATTCTTGGCAAAGGCAAATTGTGAGGCTTAGCCACTCCATCACCCCTTTAGTGTAGATACTATCGTTTGTTAAAAATAAAAATAAAAATTGAACACAAATATTGGTGTCACTAGTTATAGATATCATTAATTATAATTTTTTATTAATTTACAAACACATACAAAACATTTTCGTGGGACTTGGATCCTCTCCGGACTTTTCAGTACGGATCCAACGACCAATAGCTTATTATGGCTGTTAGATTCAAGGGAACTTTAACGAAAAGCTCCCGGTACTGTCCACTTTAACGAAAAACCACATTTTTTACATTAAAAAGTCAATCATGGTACTATTCACTTTACCATTTATTTTGTAGTTAATTAGAATTAGATGCCTCATTTTAGATTTTTCTAAATTAAACATCTGTTACTTTTCAACTTTTGATTAAAGTGCTTTTACTTTTAATTAAACTTTACATTTCAGGTATATTCTTAATTTAAGTATTTTATAAATTCTTTTAAATCCATTTCTATGTAAAAAAAAATGCACTCAATAATATTCATTAATTTATTGCTATTTTTATGGAATCTCATCCCTTCCTCAATTTAAGGATTCAATTATATCTACTGGGTTCAAGATTAATTGGATGAAATATAGTTTTTCCAATTTCCAACTCAACATTTTATATAGATTATAAAAAAAAAAGAGTTCGTTTATAATTAAAATTGAGATGTAGATTAGACTGCCTAATTTCATGCAACTGAAAATAAATGTGAATTTTTAACAACTACTTATAGTAGAAACGTGAACTAAGAGTTTTCACATTTTTATTTTTATTTAAAATGAGTCCTTATTCCAATAATTAATTATTAAGAGTTGACAAAATATTTGTTAGTGCAATGTTTTAATGTGAAAAGTTATCCCTTTTTTGGGTTACACAACTTACACATAACGTACCATAAGTTTTGTACGTATCAAAATAAGGATAATACAACGTACTAATAACTTGGTAGGTACTAAATAAAGAATTGCATAACGTACCCAAAGCAATATTTTATAAGTACCAAAATACTAATACGTACCCAGATTAAATTTATATAACATACCAATAACGTACCAAATGATTGGTACGTTATATTTAATATATATGTTTGGTATGTTATATTTAATATAAGTGCATGTTATATTTCATAATTGTATGTTAATAGGATGTTTATGTGTTTTTAGAATTTAAAACAACAAATTATTTGAATAAGAAAAATTCATTTTGAATGAATTATGATAAGATAAGATAGGAAGTTGGTGGTGATTTTAAAATATTTGTGATATTATTTTCTGAACTAGTTGGTTAATTAAATACAATAAAAATCATAATTTTTAATTAAAAATTAGTAGTGTTTGATCAAAAGTTTAAAAGTTATAGATGTTTGATTAAAAAAATTCAAATTTGAGGCATCTATATCAAAATGCCTCTTTATTTTGTCCTTATCGTTAAAACTCAAAGTTTTCAAGTCATTTTCATTAGTTTTCCTTAGATTCAATCCTACGGTTAATAATTAAAATGGGAAAAAAGGTAGATTACGTAGCAGGTGGATGTGGATCTACCGTTCCCTTTGAAAAAACTCTTAACAAAATATACGGATAATAATTTTCTTGGTTTGCTTTAGATTTGTGTGCTTTGATGTAGTTTTGGCGAAGTTTACATAACTCATTTACATAACATAAACACAACGTAAATTCTTGGTTTTCTTATCGTGTTAGTATTGTGTGATCACAAGGGCGTGTTTATACTATAACTTGATAGTCATCCGTTCATACTCGTTACGAAAAATAATAGTTACTAAAGGCTAAATTACAAGTTGGTTAACCTTTAGTAACTATTTTCTATCTTCTTTTAAAGGTTATATTACATAAATAGTTGCTAAAGGCTGTTGTTGAATCTTTATCTAGGAGGGAGGAAAAGAGTAGAGCTCAAGGGTTTGACACACAAGCAAAGAAAGATAGGAAGGGTGAACAAGTTTATTCATTATTTGAAGTGGAAGCAGCGGCAGGTAACAATTCGGAGGGAGATCAAGAATCCTCTCCGGATCTTCTTCTTTCTTTTCTGCAGTTTTGCTTCTTTTTCTTCTTCTTCATCAATTCTTCTTCTTCAACAATCAACCTTCTTCAATTCTGCATCTTCTTCTTCACTTTTTTTTGTCTGTTTATAGAGAAACTTCTACATGCTCAGTTTTATAGAACCACGATCGTCGACAACTATTACATCGACGTTGCCGGTAACCAGCGCCGGGGAGGCACAATGCCAACTCTGGGGAAGCATGACGCCGACATCCAGAGGATCCGCAGAGTTTGAGTTCGGAGAGGATCGTCTCCCACCTGCGACAATGGTTGTTACAACAGAGTGAAACTCAGATTGAAAATGATTAGAAATAAAGTTAGATATGCATTATACTATGAAAACTAGCGAAGTCTTTAAGGGAAAAAAATGGGGATTCGATATGGATCCACACTACATCGAACTTCAACGATCTGAATCGTTTATTTTTCAAGTTGTTCCTCATTGCAAAATATTAGTCAAATCAGAAATATTTGAAGCATCTAATTGAGTTTAAAGAAATTGACGAACACTGTATTCTAAGAAACATTAAAATTTTATAGTGACAATTAAACAGGCAAATGGTTTCGAATTGAATTGAATTTTTGCATACATGATCCATTAATCGAGACTTTCATTTGTGCATACCTTTGTTTGAACATACGTTCCCGATTCATCTCTGGAGTTTGGTTATTGCTCCCATATATATATATATATATATATATATATATATATATATATATATATATATATATCAAATTGTGATTAACATTTCACGAGAAATAATTCATTACATATAAAGAATCAAGCAATATTTTTTAAGGAAAACTAATGAAAATAGCTTCAAAACTTTGAATTTTAACAAAAAAATCATCTATAAACTTTATTTAATGGTAAGGACAACAAAAAGAAAAAAGGGAAGAAAAAAAAACCACTAAAGGAAGCGTGTGCATATATGTGAATTTGATCAATTCCTAACCAAATCCTCCTATGATTTTAATCACTCACTCACTCCCTAAGTATTAATATAATCTTATTGATTTGTGTAAATATATTATTGACTACATTCATTTTAAATTTCAATTGCCTACAGAATTGCTTCATGCATGTGAAAAGGATGAGGGTCGAGTTGTAATGGAGTATTTTTTTATTAAAAAAACCCGAAAAATGCTTAAAATTTTCGTGCTCTTTGTACTCAAGACAAGGGGATTGGATTATCAGGGAAGCCGATGCACTTTAAGGGTTCCACATTTCATCGCATTATTCCTATCTAATTTCATGTATCAGGGTGAAGATTTCTCAAGAGGCAATGGGACTAGAGGAGAGTCGATTTATGGGGCGAAATTCGCAGATGAGAGCTTCAACTTGGAAGCATATCGGCCCTGGAATATTGTCCATGGCAAATTCTAGACCTAATACTAATGGTTCACAGTTCTTCATGGGGTGTGATATCCACACACCCTATTTTACTTCTCACACACCTTTTTAAATTTCGGCTGTCAGATCGGATGAATTGAAGAAGATCAACAGACAGAAATTAGCAAAAGGTGTGTGTGAGAAGTAAAATAGGGTGTGTGGATAGCACACCCCTTCTTCATTTGCACTGCAATGACCCCGTGGCTTGAAGGAAAGCATGTTGTGTTTCGAAACAGTTGTTGATGGATACAATGTTGTTGAGCAAATGAAGGTGGGTTCGAAAAGTGGGACTAAGTTTTCATAAACAATGTACTGTGAGTCCACGCGTCAGATTTTTTGTTATTTTTATTAAAATTATGTATTTTTCATTAAAATTTAAGTTCTTTTGTCATTTTTATTAAAATTTGAGAGTTTTTCATTAAAATTTAAGTATTTTTAATTAAATAAAATTATAGCATGATTTTTTATTAAAATAAATTTAACCCAAACTCTTTTTATGAAAGATCCATATTTTTTAATCACTCAATTATACGAAAAAAGAGAAGAAACTTTGAGTGTAAAGTAGGCCTCTATTCTTCCTCTCAAGTGGGTCCAAATTCCAAAGGCCCAAACCAAAAAACATTCTTTTGTTGTTTTTTGTTTGGTCTTTTTCTTTCAACTTCCGTACTGTTTTATAAAAAGAAACGCTTATTAAGTTTTTTTTTTTTTTTTTGAAAGGAAGAAACGCTTATTAAGTTAAAAAACATTTCTAACATCGACCAAACCTCCGACATTGGCTTACAAAATCTTTGTCCCAAATCCATTTCTGTCAAAATTGTGGGTTCTAGGGTTTCCACTCCCCACCCACCAAAATTTGCCAAATTCCCCAATTTATTTATGTTCAATTGAGGTTCAAATTTCAGCTATGATATTAGAGAAATGCTTGGGAGCTCAACGATCGCGACGGATCCAGCGAGCTCTCCGGCACAGCAAGGTCACGATCCTCTGCCTCGTCCTCACGGTGGTCGTCCTCCGCGGCACGATCGGAGCCGGCAAGTTCGGAACCCCTGAGCAGGACTTCCTCGAGATTCGGGACCACTTCTACTCCCGCAAGCGGGCGGAGCCCCACCGCGTCCTGGAGGAGGTCCACTCGACGCCGTCCGACCCCAACAACTACAACGCCTTCGATTTTAACAAGATCGTGGTCGACGAAGGGGAGGACCGGCCCGACCCGAATAAACCCTACACTCTTGGACCCAAGATTTCGAATTGGGACGAGCAGAGGTCGAAATGGCTCCGGGAAAATCCTAATTTCCCAAATTTCGTCGGGCCTGGTAAGCCCCGGGTGCTTCTGGTGACTGGGTCGTCGCCAAAACCCTGCGAAAACCCGGTAGGTGATCATTACTTGTTGAAGTCGATTAAGAACAAAATTGATTATTGTAGATTACATGGGATTGAGGTGTTTTACAATATGGCCCTGTTGGATGCCGAAATGGCGGGTTTTTGGGCCAAGCTTCCGTTGATTCGGAAGCTCCTGTTGTCTCACCCGGAGGTTGAGTTTCTATGGTGGATGGATAGTGATGCAATGTTTACAGATATGGCTTTTGAATTGCCGTGGGAGAGGTACAAAGATTCCAACTTTGTGATGCACGGGTGGAACGAGATGGTGTATGATGAGAAAAGTTGGATTGGGTTGAATACCGGGAGCTTTTTGTTGAGGAATACGCAGTGGTCGTTGGATATGCTCGATGCTTGGGCTCCGATGGGACCGAAAGGGAAGATTAGGGAGGAGGCAGGGAAGGTGCTCACTAGGGAATTGAAAGGTAGGCCGGTTTTCGAAGCTGATGATCAGTCAGCCATGGTTTATATATTGGCCACTCAAAGAGAGAAGTGGGGTGATAAGGTTTATCTTGAGAGTGGATATTATTTGCATGGATATTGGGGTATTTTGGTTGATAAATACGAGGAAATGATTGAGAATTATCGACCTGGTTTGGGCGACCACCGGTGGCCGCTGGTGACGCATTTTGTGGGTTGCAAGCCGTGTGGGAAGTTCGGAGATTACTCGGTTAAGAGATGCTTCGAGCAGATGGATAGAGCTTTTAACTTTGGAGACAATCAGATTCTTCAAATCTACGGATTCACGCACCGGTCACTGGGTAGTCGAAGAGTTAAGAGAGTTAGGAACGAAACAAACAATCCGCTCGAGGTTAAAGATGAACTTGGATTGCTTCATCCTGCGTTCAAGGCCGCCAAGGTATCGTCTTCTTAGTTCACTCGTGTTACTTGATGTAGGATTTGTTAGAATCCGTATGCTATTTATTTGTCTCGTGCTAGATTTGGAGATAGTATTCTTTTGTACATTATAAATCTGTGTGCCACTTCCCGAACGAAAATCAGAGAGATTATTTATTGTTTCCAAAAATTCCGATCAGTTTTGTAGACATTATTGTGTTCATATTCATACTGTGGTGAGACTCGTTCAGGCTCGTGTTTGTGGATTATGCATGTATTACCCCCGAGTTTATACTGTAGCGGAGATAATTTCTTATCCCGGGAAACATAGTCCCGGGTGTATACCCCATCAAGAGGTATACACCCCGGACCCGGATAGGAACGTCCCTCGCATATTATTGTAAGTCCAGGCTCGTTGAATCTGCAATGGTTAATGGTTGGTTTTATGCATTAGGTTCAGAGATACTTGGTCTGTTATGTTCCATTCTCTCCTACCAAGCTAGTTCAATTTCTTAGTAGTTTGCCATCTCGATCTAGAGACTGGAGTTCTTTCACACTCTGGCTGTTTATGCTTCATTGGTGTCCCTGTATCTTCAACTAAATACAATTGCTCTACCACGTAGTACAAATCTTACAACTTTTCGGGTCTAAGCCCACACTGACCAACTAGGCTTAACTCACATCTGAAAAATAAGGACGACTTCAAACCAATAAGACTTCCCTCATTGCAAGGTAAGAGAGAATGTCAACCGTACACAAGGCTACCTTGCTTAGCGAGAGTCGGAAAAAAACGCCTATTGGATGCCATTTTACCCTTATTTTGTAAAAAGACTACATGAACCTGTGACCTTTCTTTACAAAGTTTAAGCGAACTCCGAAATATATGTGGATCATCTTAATAATGCTTTAAAATAAAAAAATTTAACAAAAAAATTTCGTTACTATTCATTTTAACAAAAAATCACATTTTTATATCCAAAAAAAACCCTTGTACTATTCATTTTAACTTTTATTTTATCTTTATCGTTAAAATTCAAAATTTTCAAGTCATTATAATTAGTTTTTCTTTAAAATAAAGTGTGTTTCGAATGCGATATAAGGGTTTCATAAGAAACATTTCTAAGGAGACTTTGCAAGACACAAAAGCTTATAGCAATTACATTGAGAAATGCATGCATACATAACATAAGCTGCTGTACACTGAAACTTCAGTGGAATACAAGCTTAAGATTTACGACGGCCAAAAACGCAACCCACGCCAAACTCGGCTTCGTAAGATCGGCAGCGACCGGATTCACACCCTTAAACACCCGAGAACATCCGATCATCGTCCCGAACATCCCCATGCACACGATCAACCCGACCCACGGAGCCCCCGCCCCGAACACAATCGGATCCCAAATCAAACTCAACCCTAGCTGGGCCAAGTAAATGGGCAGAGCCATCGGATTCTTGTGGAACCCACCTTCCGCCCACACGAGCCAAGCAGCCAGGCCCATGAGAAGGCTGGAGGCTATGCAGGTTAACCGCAGGGCCCACAGGGGAGGGATCCAGAAGGGCTTGGTTCCGATGCGATATGGGTCGGATGAGCCCGCGTAGATAGCCAGGAGATGGAGAGAGACGGGGATTGCGACTGCCACGGATAGGGACCTAAGGCCGCGTTTGGCCATGTCCATTTTCATGTCCTTTTTGCTTCTGTGACCGCTCTTGTTCGTGGCGGTGGCCACGGCGGCGGTCGTAGGATCATCTGCCCTGCGTTGCTTGAGGTGGTCGGAAAAATTATCCATTTTTTAGAGAGAGACAAAAGGAGTGTGTTTTTTATTTTGTTTCTTTCTTTGTTTTGGTTTTGTTGGAGGAATTTCAGGTGGGAGATATATAGACGAGAGCGAGTTTGCAGGGAGGACACGTGGGCGGTGGTGGAGGCAAGGAGTGGAGGGGGTGGAAGACGTACACGTGGCTAATGGAGATTGTACTTGTACGTACGTAGTAGCAGATCCAGATGATTAACGGTGGAAGCTGAGTGTAGCCACACGTGGCCTGAGGGTTGGCTTTTAGAACCAAAAACTCGTTATGTTGAAAAATTTTTAGTTATGATGAGAATAAAGATTGTACATTACGTGTTTTTATGCAAGTGGTGGAAAATTTTAATTTTTAAGTTATTAACCTTTTAACACACATAACCCACCATTTATATAAGAATACCTAATGTACCATATCGTGTAACGATCACATTGAAAAATCTCTTATTCGGTCGGTATTATAATGCATGGACGCATGCACGCACGTCAGGGATAAGATTTGCAAAAGTGCGATAAGATAGTCTTTGTCAAACTTGTATTCATCCAAATACACAACTCAGCTCAATAGTGCAACTTATACAAGTATGCTGACATACCGAACATGTTTTTGTCAAAAGATTAAATGATCCGAGTCACTGATTCTCGAAAAATCTAGGTGAAGATTTCCATGTAGGATCACTCCTAGCCTCCTACTACTACCCTTCACACAATCATCTATATACATTCAACACAAAATGTACAAAGTTGATAGTGTGAAAAAGTTGATGAAGTGAAACATTTGCATTTGTGGGTTTGAGCAGTATTTTTTGTTAAACGATAAATTTTGTTAGATTAGTCACCGACATGATTCGAACTCACGCCGTCATGCAATCAACTCATTTTCACCACTGTGGTAAAATGTCACTTGCGTGGGTCAAAGCAATTGACTAAAGTAGTGTGCCCGCCTCATCCATCTTGCGCCCAAGTTCAAATCCTCGTCCACGTCAATCAGGGACAACTAGTGATTGTTATTAGTATAGTCTGTATGGTGAACTCCAGCTTATTGAGAACCGTAGTTTGTTTACTAACTACTCATACGAGATTTGAAGCTTATCCAAGTTTTGGTTTGTCCGGTGCACCATTTTCAAGTGGCAGGAACGACATTGAAGGTTACAGGTATCACCGGGTACAACCATACAAGGAACTTCAAGATAGAATCCATTTAGATTGTATTTTACTGGAGTTCTAAATGTAGCTTGATTTTCATATATGTTATATTATTAAATCTGAAAAATATCACAAATAATTTGAGAGAGAGAGAGAGAGAGAGAGAGAGAGAGAGAGAGAGAGAGAGTTGGGAACTTGGGAGAGAGGGTAGGAGGAGGCTTCGGTTGAAGACGATCAGGCGGTGAGTTGAACATTTGACGCAGAGGAGCTTTCCGAGCTAGATGCTGGCACCAGTAGAATATTTCGTCGACGATGAGAGTACAACGGAGCAGTGGCGGAGCCAATGTGGAGCATTGGCCGTTGCTGACTCCAATAACATATATAATACCCTCTTTGAAATTTCGTTTGACCCTTATACTAGCTAGATAGATGAAATGAAGAGACCTTTAATCAATATTCTTTAAATTGACACAAATCAAAGCTATGTCATTTGTGTTATGTTTCATTTAAAAAAAGTTTAGCATGTTAATTCTCAAACAAGATGAAGACTGATCAAATACGCAAACACCTTCTTCTCCCAAACTTTATATCTCCTAATTCAAAGCTTCTCTAGTGTTCAAATTCGGTCAGACACACTCATCACACTTGGTTGTGCCACAGAATCCCAATCATAAATTGACAATTATAAGTAAAAGAAGTATGATCAATTTTTGCAACCTTATATTTTATGCCCATATCGTTGTAAATTTTCAACTCTCCGACACTGTGCCTGTGGAAGAGAAACAAATGGAATAGCACACAGAGAGTGGTATGTGAGTTTCTCTCGCAGATTTTTTTTAATCAAAGAACAACGTGCCTAGTCACCACCACAGAACACGGGGGCCATATTTTGGGCTAGCCCGTACATAAATATACGAGTAAATTGTAACAATGATCTCTTAACTAAAAACTAAAATTCATCCTCATGAGTCCCTCAACTCATTAAAATGTGCAGTTATGGTTCATCAACTAAAAGTTCATTACCATTGGTCCCTCAATTTTAATCCAACTGGAGAAATAGTCCTTCAACTTTAACTCAATTAGAGCAATGACCCTCAACTTTAACCCCATTGTAGCAAGGTCATTCCAACATAACTCATTTTGACAAAATTTTAACGAAGTTGACGAAAATGACCAAAATTACGCGTCTTGATGAGTTGAGGGATCCTAATTGTGGTCATTCCAACATAACTTATTTTGACAAAATTCGGATAAAGTTGACAAAAATGACCATAGCTACACATTTTGATGAGTTGAAAGACCAATGGTAATGGATTTTTAGTTGAGGGACCATTGCTCAAATTTGATTAAAGTTGAGGGATCATTGCTACAATTTACTCTAAATATAAAGATTATATTGGGCCTATGTTTCTGTTTACCATCAACCCGGCCCGATTTCAAGCAAAGGTCAGATCATGGACTCTAGTATTCAAATCCAACGGTCAGGTCCTTTTTTAAATTTTTGGTACGTTTGAGCCTTGGGGTCCAAAGACGACGACTCAACCATGGCGGGCAGATCGACGGCGGCGACGCGGCCGAAACCCCCGCAACGGCGGCGGATTTCCAACTCCTCGAACCCCAAATTTCTCAAAGACCCTAAATTACTCTTCTCTTCCGCCTTGCTCCTTTGCGATGCGATCCTAGTCGCCCTTATCATCGCCTATGTCCCCTGTAATCTATCCCTCTCTCCCTCTCTCCCTCTTGTATATATGAATTCGGATTGGTGATATTGTGACTGTTGGGTTGCAGATACGAAGATAGATTGGGACGCGTACATGTCACAAGTGAGTGATCTTCCCCAAGTTTATATCTTTTTTCTTTTGACTGTTTGGTCACTAAGAAAATATGCCGAGAAAATGACAGTATTTGATTGACAGGTTAGTGGGTTTCTTGGTGGAGAGAGAGACTATGCTAACTTAAAAGGCGACACAGGGCCGCTGGTTTATCCTGCTGGTTTCCTCTACTTTTATTCTGCTATTAAGTATGTTACAGGAGGCCAAGTTCATCCAGCTCAGGTGATCATTTTTTTTCGAATACGGAAGTTTTTCCATTGATGTTTTTAGTTTTTACTCGTAGTTTTTGTCCGATGGTTTCAGTTTCTATTTCATGTTTGCAGATTTTGTTCGGGATTTTGTACATTATAAACTTGGGGATCATATTGTTCATCTATGGGAAGACAGATGTGGTATGACAAATTTCAGTCTTTTTGTGAATATGAAGTGTTGATTCTGCTTTAGCGCCTTTTGCCCACCGGTTTTGATGTTGCAAAGTTGTGATGGTTTAATGAACTATCTATTGTACATGCTAATTGATGACAAAATAAATGGAAGGTTTTTCCATGGAATTCGTAGTCAAACTAACTGTATTACATATTTGGATGTTTAACATAAGTGTTACCGGATATTGAAGATAACAGCGTATTGTTTCTCAGCTGACAACTTTGGTTTAAACTTGATTCTCCTCCCTTGTGTGTCAGCTCTGATTTTGGCTTCCAATTCCCTTTTGTTATTTTGCAGGTTCCATGGTGGGCTTTCATCTTGCTTTGTCTATCGAAAAGGGTTCATTCTATTTTTGTGCTTCGTCTTTTTAATGACTGTTTGGCCATGATGCTCCTGTATGCTTCATTGGCCTCACTTCTTTACCAAAAGTGGCATCTGGGACTGATCATTTTCAGGTAGCATTCTTACATCCTTGATGAACTTTTGTGAAGATAAACTATGATTGTTTAACTTTGCCTTTTGTGATCTGTCAAGTGGAGCTGTTTCCATAAAGATGAATGTGCTTCTCTATGCTCCACCTCTACTACTCCTCATGTTAAAGGTAATTTAATTACATTTCTATAAGATTCGTGCATGAGTTAGTTGCTAAAATTTCTCAACCAGCAGCACATCTTTTACAGGCTATGAGTATCGGTGGAGTGATATCAGCGTTATCTGGTGCGGCGCTTGTACAGGTGCTTACCTCTTCCTTTTGTTTTCAACGGACTAATGTTTGCATAGGCTTGTAAGCTTTCATTTGATTTAGCCTTGCAGCCTTGATGTACATTCTATTATTTTTCTTTAACCATTTTTAGAATTCAGAGTAAGCAACTCTGGTAGTGCAGAAGTTGACTGTATGTGTTTTATTCCAACATCGTTAGGTGAGCTAAACTTCAAGATCCTCATTTCAAGAGCATTATCCTGTCAGGTGTTCATTTGTTGACAGCTATTTGCTGAATGGTATGGTTCTGCAGATACTGTTGGGGATGCCTTTCATCATGTCTCATCTGTTTGCATACATCTCAAGAGCCTTTAATCTCGGTCGTGTTTTTATTCTCTTCTGGTACATTCTTTGAACAATAATTTATGATCTTTAAGAGAAATTTCTCCATTCGAATTTCTGTGCTCATTCAGCAATACATGGTCTATTTTTCATTTGAAATTCCCTTCATTAGTGCACTTCGTTGTTGAAAAATAACATGCAATTCTTTTCAGGTCTGTTAATTTCAAGTTTGTTCCTGAGCCAATATTTGTATCGAAGGCATTTGCAATATCTTTGCTGATTGCTCACCTTGGTTTACTCACTGCTTTTGCTCATTATAGATGGTGCATGTAAGTATAACTGTACAATTCTTTTTAATAAGCGTTGTTGGGGAAGTGGCGTGGAGAATGTGTTAGGTGTATGGATCGTTCTATTTTTATGGCAGTAAAAATTTTTTAGGAAGTTATAAAGTTGAAGTTATGAAAGTTGTTCCCGCCAAAAGAAAACATTTGTCCTGATCTCAACATATTTCGACATTTGACAATCACAACCTCCTGATACCACTCTACTGGCACTAAGATACTCTTGTCTACAATAACATGCAATCCTCTAGTATCTTGACAAGTGATTGGAATTTATAGATGGCCAAATAATTATGTATTTTTGCCGAATATGTTTTGGTAATCGTCTTGTGCAGGCATGAAGGTGGACTCTTCAAATTTTTGTATTCTAGACTTGATCGTATAAAACTCAAATTTGCTCTTACAAGTTCATTCCCTTTGAAGAAGTCCTTCAATATCCATTCATCCAACAGGGTCCTTAGGAAAGAATGTAAGTAACAGGCCTCTGTAATAAGGTTTTTTTTCCTTACTACTTCTCCTTTTAACTGATACTAACGTGGGCATGGTGATTTCAGATATTGTGACGACTATGTTTGTTGGGAATTTCATCGGTATTGTATGTGCTCGATCATTGCATGGTAGCTAATTTACAATATTGGATCTGTAAAAGTTGTATTCTCAAATGAGATGGAAAGCTGATCGCCTGAATGCACCTATTTTCTCTGATCCCGATGTCAATGCATAACCTGTGCTAATATGGCCACTACTTTAGAATTACAGGGATTTCTTTTTATGGTGCTCCCCTACTCATGAAGTGGTATGGCGCGGTTCAATATTTATATTCATTAATTTTGTTCATAGCACTCAAAAGATCTTTATGTCTCTGACTGCAGGTATTTCCATAGCTTACCTTATCTATTGTGGAAAACGCCTTTCCCCACAGTACTCCGGTAGGCTGCTTTATCATTGAAATCCTTAGGCTACATAGTCTTCACTAATTCATGTATGATTACTACTTTGATCTGTTTTGTTGATTGAACTTATTTTATTCTGGACAGTATACTGTTGTTTATTGGGGTGGAGTTCTGCTGGAATGTATTTCCTTCAAGCCTGTACTCATCGGCAATGCTTCTTTTTCTCCACCTAGTAATACTGGTCGGTCTATGGTCTGCCCCGTCTGAATATCCTTATGTGGACAACAAAGCATCGACAGAGAACAAAGATAAATGATGCTGCATTTACTGGATCTTCATAAACAACGCTTACAGACGATATAGATCTGCTAATGAAGAGGTTTTGCTTCTTCTCTTGGAAAAAGCATCAGGGTTTTGTTTCTTCTCTTGAAATTGTTGTTCCAGTGTGTATCAGTTATGATTTATACAATTGGAATAGTCCTCTTCTTACTTCTTTTGAGAACACAGTCCGGTGTCGGAATCATTTTTAGTTGATGGATGATATCAGAAAGAAGGCAGCGAGTTTCCGTTGTTTAGCTTGTAGTTTTTCAAGAATTTGAAAGTATTACACGATTGGCGAACTAGCTCTTGATCTAGTATTACTTCTCTTTTAAAATTTGAATGAGGTTTGGATTTGATCAAGGAAGATGGTGCATGTTAATTCAATTTGGTGGGCAAGAAATCAGTGAATATCTCCCAACGGATAGATTGTTGATTTTATTTTGTTTTGTTTTGTTTTGTTTCCGCGGTTTCATTTCTTTTTTTCTTTCTTTGTAATATATAAATTTCAGTTAATAAAATATTCCAAAACTATATCCTTCTGACACGAGTACAAAAATAGTGCAATTGATTAATGTAGTCTCTAAAAATTCTCTCCTTGGTAAGAGTTCTTTCCCTTTTCCTTGAGAGTATTTCTCACTACCTGTGAGCCTTTCATTCTTGGATTTTTCCGGTGGCATCGGGCCTAGCTTCGGTTTGGGTCAATCGTCGTGTCTTTTCTTTTTTCTTTTCCTTCTTCTCTCCCTGCCTCTACAGTTATCTCTTCCCAATTCTCTCTTTGGTCTCCCCTGTTCCTCTACTCTTGAAGGTATACCTCTTTCCTGCCTATCTTCGATTCAATCGTCAGCCACGTTTCTTCTTGAGCTTGTGTGTCTAGTTCTGACGGTTGATCCAACTTGGATGGTACAACCACCACCACTTTCTCATTGTAATCTGTCGGTTTAGACAGAGTTGTTCGTGGGTATTCACGAACTTCATTCTGACAGTCGGCTTTGCTCACTTGGCTGCCACTCATCCCTTGTTTATGGCTGTGCTCTTGTAGCAACTTGTGGTTGGAGGTGACATCTGTGGAGGTGTTACTGGACGGAGGAGGGGAATCAACTGTTGGACCTGTTTCAGAGGGTGGAGATGGTTGTGGAAGCTTTTTTCTGTTTTACTTTAGTTTTAGGTCTTTTTTTGTTGTATTTCAAGTGTGTGTTGGGCCTTTGTTGTAAAGTGTATTTTTTGTAATAAAATTCCCTTTGACCGAAAATAGTGCAATTGATTGGATAATGGAATACCCTTTTTGTTCATTGACATTGGAGAAATTAATTATACTCGGGCCGAAAATGACATATATTCAAAATCAAACACTAACTATCGAATGACGAATGCAGGATTAAACGCTCTTAGTCATTTAAGTTGGAATCACTCGAATGCAAACCTATCACACTTCTTTGCCAACGACGTATCAATGTGCTAGGTTTAGCCTCATCAGAATGAATTGTAGTACATGAAACATACGTTCGCAATCAAAATGAATTATAGTACAAGAAAAATACGTACGCTCGGCGTGTACAAGATTAAAACATCAATTGTAGCTTTGGCCCAATTGGCCAAAGAGAAGACTCGTAAAGAGAGTATTAATTCTCAGGTGAAAACGTGCATGCTATTCTAACATGACGTGGGAGGATTAAAATTGTTAGATTATATGAATAGTCAAGATTTGTCTAAATGCATGTAACTGCACGAATGATAAATGTAGAGAATCGAGATCCTTTATCTTTATCTCTATTAGCAGAGAGCAGACACTTTGTGTGTGTGAACAACCGCCCACCTCCTCTCACGTTCTCCTCAAGCGCAACCGCTTCAGTTCATTCAAACAATCTAAAAAACATCATGATTTTACTTGTATGAAAAAATGATGCTGGGATAATTTCTTTTAATAAGTGCATATTTTTATCTTATGTAAATATTTTGATACAAAATTACTATTTTACCCTCCTTTTGTAAATATTGTGTATCAAAAGTGAGGGTAAAATAGAAAAAATGGGGATATGATTGTTATTTTGTCAAAAGATACAAAATTACTATTTTGCCCTCCTCATGTCAACGCTGTGTATTCAAAAGTGAGGGCGAAATTGAAAAAAAATGGGGCAAAAAGTTGACAAGCCCTCTTCTCTTAATAGAATAGAAGAATATATTTATTCGATGCCAAAAAACACTTAGGAAATCTACAATTTTTTGGATTTCATATTTACTAGTAAAATCAGGTGAAGAAAGACTTTTAACTTGTGCCTATTTATTACCGTTAAATGTACTAATTTTTTGGTCAATTGAAGTTATTTTCGTTCATTTTGTAATAGAAATTTGAAATTCCAGTGGCGCTCAGCTTCTCAACTTCCAAGTCATTGACTTTCCAAAAATACCCATCATCACCTTGGTCCAGAAAAAGAAAATTTGAATTCAAAAAGAGGGGCATAGAAGTAATTTCGTGTCCAAACGAATCACCGGAACTATAAACCAGAGGCCACACCGCACCCAAAGGCCCCAACGCATCGCCATTGCAGCTACTGTACGGACGGAAGAAGGAGCAAGAAGAACACTTCCAAAAGTTGCAGAGAATGGTAATTTCAATTCTTCGTGCTTTATTTCGTTATTTTTCTGGAAATAAATCGTTCAATTTCGTCTAGTTTTGCCGTTAGGGTTCCTGAATTTTTCAACTCCGATTCGGTTCAATTCAAAATTTTGAATTTTCTAGCTACAATTTGAATGCCCAAATTCGTTTACTTTTGATATCACCGCAAAAGCTTCTGTCTTTCTCTCTGATCGTTGCAATTCGCCCAAATGTGCGTCGGTTTTGGCGATTGTTGCTCGTACGACGTGTCGTTAGGGCCACTCTGTGGAGCACTTTGGCTGTGTTTTGCTCTGAATTTGTTTTTCTCTGCAGGACGGGCATGATTCGGAGGATCCGAAGCAGAGCACTGCCGACATGTCTGCTTTTGTGAGTGCCTAATTGTTCTCATAGCTTTCTGAGTTTCGATTTTTGTTCGAAAAATGAAGAATTTTGAGATTATTGGATCATTTTTACAAGAATGTTTGTGTTGGTAATGATTTTTCGGTGTTTGTTTTTCGCAGGTGCAAAATCTTCTTCAACAAATGGTGAGTTTTTCTCGAGTTGAGGTGATGTTGGTTGAATCAAATAATTGACTGTTATTGATAAAATTTCTGTTTGCAGCAATCTAGGTTCCAAACAATGTCCGACTCCATTGTTACGAAGAATATCCTTTTCCCGTTTTCTTTAACTTTGAAAGCGTTTATCTGTCCGCGTTAGGGTTATGTCATATTCGGTTCTCAATTAGTTATAGATTCCTCCTATAGCCACAACTACCAGTATGTCTGATTAGTTTGAAGGAATTAGTCTGTGTATACTTTTTGATTTTCGGTTTTCATTTGGTTTCTGGTTTTGCCTGCAAGTTTTGATAGTTGGATCTTGACGGGTTTGAAACCTTACTATCCGTGTGCTATCAGTGAAATATCTGTTATGTTTCCTTAACTATGATCACTTGACGAGATGGGCTCTCGCATAAATGAGTTGGAGAGCAGCATCAACGACCTAAAAACAGAGATGGGAATGGAGGGCTCTCCGTCTCCAATGCAGCAGTCCAAGCCAGCATCAGATGAAGTGAAGCAAGATGAAGGTTCCGCATAAATTTAGTTACAATTCATGTTCTTGATGATAAACATAGTGCTCATCCTACATTCGATAAGGTTTTCGGTTTTTGTGCTATCTTTTCTTTGTCTGCGATTGTGTATTTGTGCTTGACCGATTGAAGCTGATGTTTCTATGAGATTATAAACACTCGTTGTGCTCTTGTAGCTAATGATGTTCGCGGTCTATCATTTGAAAGTCATTAATATGAGATGATATCTTATCATGCGTTGTTTCTTATCAGAATTTAACAGTTCACTGCTGTTTGTTTATTTTTGAGTGTTTGGCTGCTGGGAAAACTTTGACATTCCGTAGCATCTTTATATTTCATAAAATTATACTAGTCGGGAACATCCTAGAACGATGATTCTCGAACTCGTTTACCTACTTAGACTGTGGTTGGCCCAGGTCAGACTTCTTCGTGCAGGGACTCACCTTTCAGAATAGCCCCAACCGAGTTGGCTCTGGTTAATCCAGGCATACACAAGTAGGATGACTCGAACACTGCTCTAGCCAGGTACTTCCCGGTTTGGGATAGATTGTTAAGTTAAATAACAAGGTTGATCAAGAAAATTTCGACTACAGTATTGTCGGGATAAAAACAGAAAGATAAGGCAATAGTATGAGCATTACAATTCACAGCATGATCTGTTACTTAAATCCATAACATAAAACAGCTACACCGGTGATCAACTCCGGCAACGGGCAATAGCAGTGCATCCGCGTTTGTAGGGGTTGCTCTGAGCACCTGACTTGCAGTTGTAGTAGGAAGCACCTCTGTGAGAGCAAGGCACGGTGTTTCTCTGCAGAGCTCCATAGCTTATGTACTGTGAGGTGGCCAAGATGCGCCTGCTGATCTCTGAGTCCATGCCAAACTCAACATCATGATCATCCATGCACTCTGCTACCGAACCCTCGCAGCCGGGTCTCAGCGGAACCCAGCTCACCCTGTGATCGCCCCCTGCATCAGCGGAGATGATCAGAGCGGCGACGAGGGCCAAGGAAAAGATAATGGTGGAGGAATTGGCCATAGTTTTTTGTATGGTGTGTTTTTGGCTGCCAACTTGTATTTATAGCTGCTGAGTTGTTATAAATACTATGAACAAGAGAAGAAGATAACCTAGGAAGGGACGAAAGGTTCAGTAAATGGAAAATTGGATGCTGATTTCTTCAAGGAGGTGATTACTTTGTTGACTTGCATTAATTCAACCTCGTTCCAATTGCTACAAAGAAAACTGAAATTGGAACAATCCATGACTTGTTCAAAACCTACCAAGAAAATGAAATCAACCACTACCGGAAAATATGCTGGTAGAGATTTCATAAGGGCCGTTTTCGGACTGTTTCCGCTCGTAAGTGCTTTTGTTAGAAGTGCTTTTTATCATAATCACGTTGTGACTTTAATTGAAAAAAACTAGGTGTTTCTTGAAAAAGCAATTGGAATTTGGAAATGCTCACCCTCTCCAGAAATCGCTTATTTGACCTGGAAGTGCCTTTTGAGTTTTTTCTATCAAACGTTATTACAGAATTATTAGTTAGCAGAGAGCTATTTTAGCCGTTCTTGAAGCAATCTCAAACGAGCCACATCAAAACCAAAGCACACTCTTTTAGCGATTCTTAAAGCAATTTCAAATAAGCCGCATCAAAACCGAAGCAAAAGCACACTGCTTGTTGAAATATGTAAAATGATTTTATTATATTCAAACGACAAGTCGGTGTGTAACTACTCATTGAAATTGATATAGTTTTTTTAATTTGCGCCAGCAGGCACTACAACAACTTCGAGCCACTTAAGCGGACTTTGATTAAACTTCTTCCTACGTCAAGAGATTCAGACTATTCTTTTTGAAAACAACAGCTAAACCAGCCGTTCTATATTATACTCGGTCAGTTAGGTATAACGGTGGTTAGGGACGAGAACGAGAGTGTGTGAGAGTAAAACGCTTGACTACTTAAGCTACAAGCCCCCACAGAGTTATGTAACGGCATTCTAGAAAGGACGATCCAACCAAGAAACTGCGTTGTATATAATAAAAAATCGAAATATATTTCCACCCGTCTAAAATTCACTGTTCGTGGTAAAATTTACAATACATCAGTGGAATGTACATGAATTGTGCTTCTGCAGACGTATTAGTAATACAAAATGACCCGTAAGGGATGGAGTTGAAGGAAATCTTATGGGGGTTGGGAAGTGTAAGAACCAGATGATTGCCTAACAGAGGCATCCATAAAAACTCTCCTATCTTTCGAGTTTACTAAGTAATGCTTCTATTGGTGGCAGCTCCTGCACAATTTGTTGCCAGTCCGGCATGCCCTGCAAAGACATCGGAGTATATTACAGATGTATTCAACAACAAAACAATAAAAAGGGAAACGAAAAGGAGAGGATGACACTCGGAGTTAAGTTTTCCTTGGGTCGAACCAGTTTAAACGTTTGTAGGGTGTATGGAAATAAATGGAGCAAAAGAAATGCGTATATTTGAAATGAAATGCAGGAGATTAAATCTGCTATTTCAGAAACTCAAATCCAGAACTTAAGTAGCCATAAATGCAGTATGCACTTACTTTCCCTGATCTTCGAACTCGACCATCTAGGCGCAGTATAATGTAGACATCCTCTCCAGGAGTAACTCCTTCGGACTTTTGCTGATCCTTTATCCACCTAAACAAGCATATCAACACAATAATGCATATAAACCATACAAACCGAATAATGCATACAAACACAAAACATTTTGTTATTTAGAGTAATAAATTGATGGTCAAACAAGTGTGTAGACAATAAAGAGTAGCACGTAACCTTTCCCATTCTCCAGGGGATTCAACCTCAGCCCTGAATCGGATTTCAGCTTTTAACTTTGACTTTGCAGTTATAGACTGAGTTCGTTTCTCGAAATCTTCCTACCATTGGAGCCAACAGATATGGTGGGAAGAATGAAATAACTTATCGAAGTCTATCTCAGAACATGCATTGAGAACTATAGATGAAAGTCTTTGCATCTTACCCCAATAGAAGGAAGAGCAGCCACTGCCTTTGAAGGTGTACCGAAGCCTTTCTTCTCTATTTGAGGTACCTTAACTTCATCCCAGATGACAGGAACTAAAAGAACACCTCTTCTCAGGAGCTCGGTTCGAAATCTTGCTGCCTGCTGGATACTTAAGGCAACAGTCTCCTTCTTCCCTGCTAAAATAACCTAAATTCTAGACTTTATCAGACCAATGGCATTGATCCAGATAATGAAAACAGAAAATAGATGTAGAATTACAAGAACTGCACGAACGTATAACCTACATAGAGATAATGAAGAAAGAGTGGTACTCACAGGCCTAACAGTGTCTCGCAACTGCACAAGCTCAACAACCCGGTTGGTGGAGAGGCGCAATGGCAATCTCGATAGATTTTCATCGCGAGATATTTGTGAAAGTTGTTCCTCCTCCCTCTTGTTTTCCCATAAAAACAACGCCACAAGAACAATAAGACCTGTAGATTACTGATTCAAAAGCTTAGTCATATTAAATAGCAAGTTACAATGTTCACTCAGTATCATATTCAATCCCTTGATCTCCCAAGAAATTGAAAGACATGACCGCCAATGAACAGTGAACACACAACCCAAAAGCTTACACTCTTGAAAGTTGGATCTTTTGGTTTTTTTATTTTTTTTATTTATTTTTTATTATTTTTTTTCTGCTACTCCCAATTTCTATGAGATACTCATTGAATGAATGATAACTCATACGTCTCCAGATATTCTATAAGATTATTACGTTCTGTTTTCGATGAAACAAAGTATCTTACAAAGAACCATATCTGACAAACGTAGTATTGTTATTTATAACAACGTTATCTCATCAAAGACACTCTATATGGATTAACTCAATACTTTTATACATAGAAAAGAGGGAGAACAGTACTTTTTATATGCAAGTAAAAGCACTTGATTTTACCTCCAACATTAACGGCAACATTGCCAGCAGTTTCCCAGAGATCAGGGGCATCATCACCACCTTGAAATGCACGGAACAGCCGGGGTACAGTAAAGAACGTTGAGATTCCTGCAGCTGCAGAGAATGCTACATAAAAGAATCTCCTAATCCCACGGAATGGTGCTTGGACTTCACTAATGAGTTTGAGATCTCTCCTAAAACTGTAGCCTATATCTTCCCCACCTAGTCTAGCCTGCATAAATAAGAAATAATTGTCATAAAAGATGTCCAAAGACAGAAGAAAACGTGGCAAGGTTTCAACAATAAATAACAGCTATTCATATGATTCCATCGCTTACAAACCCCAACCGGTTGAAACAACCAGAGGATGAGATGCACTCTCAAAATTACAGGACAAAACAATTTACAGTTAACAGTTTGAGTTTAGTAACAAACCTCTTCCTGCAATTCCTTAAATTCAGGCAAAGCTCTGAAAGAGGCCAAGTCGGGATCATTCAAAATTGTGCCAAATTTGAGGTCATATTCTCTCAAGGCGGTACGTAGACAATCAGCAGCTTTCCTTCCTTCCCCTCTTCCTCAAAATGTGAAGAAAAAAAACACCTATCAGCCTAGCTAAGAATTAGTTGGACGTAAATTCAGATAGAAAATATAAACTTCGGGCATATTTTCAATAGTCTGAGATGCATAAGGAAAACCAACACAATAACCCGAAATCCCTACTTGTAGGCGTGACAGCAGGCTTTGTTATACAGTGCAGCCTGGGCCTCGATTGGGTTGGGATCCAAACTCAGTGCTGTTTCAAACTGAACTAAAGCATCTTTAACCTGAAAACTCCAGGATCATAGAGACACGATATCAAATATTTCATACAGCACAAATGAGAGCTTCTTATTCACCAAAATCCAAATTTCTAAACGTATGCAAATTGAAACAATGCGCAAAGATACAATATTTCTGCTTTCCCAACCTCAAAGTTCAACACATTAAACTAAAGATACGGTATTTCCTACTTAGGAAACCGAAAACATTAATATCGACACATTATCAATAACATATAGACAGTACGTTCTTGATAGAAAACTAAAACTCAACACACCCATCTCACAAAAACGTAAAATTTGCTCAAAGAAATCGAAAGTTGCGATGATTAGTAGGGAAATAAGGGAAATTACCCGTCCTTTGGAGAAGAGCTGGAGACCCAAATTCACACAAGACTCGGGGGTGTCTGTATTGGCTTCAGTGGACTGAGAAGTTGAAGAGCAGGAGATGAGAGAGATGCGGGCTGAGTTCTGGTGAATTTGCAAATGGGTGAGGAAGGCGGTTGCTCCGCCGGGAAGAGACGGCCTTTTTCGTGTTATTGGGTTCGAGAAGCGGAGCCGTAGGTGGTGATGCAGAGCCGGAGCAGCCACAGCCATTAGAGCGAGTTTTATCAACTCGCACCGTAAACCTTTAACACTCTGTTATCGACAGAGAGAAGCGGATCCAGTGTCATTAGTGCACCAACAACAGAAGATCCACACCGCCCATAACTTACCCTTCACTATATTTGGGTGGAGATAAACCTTTACATTTACCGTCACTAATGTAATATCCTATTATATTCGAGAAACGTTTTTCTAAATTTATTTTGATCTCACTTTACTTCTGAAATTTGCATAAATGTATTCTCTGAAACTCAATTTTGCTTCACTTTGTCATATCCGTTAATTTTATTAAAAATTATGTTAAGTCTGCTTATGTGGCATAATCAAGCGCACTTATTTGCCATATGTGTAAAATAATGTTAATTTTTTTTCTAGATATTTTGAAAAGTAAAAGAAAAATAAATTGGAACTTGGGGTCACTTTTTAATCAATAGGCATTGTGAAAAATGAAATAATATGACCTGATGAGCGAAGGGTCTCGAAGGGACAGGAATATATAATATGGAGTTCATTCAATCAGGAGCAACGAAACTCATTCGATGTTGTTACTTGCGGATTGACTCGTACAGCCAAGTTAAACGCTTAATTTAGAGAGGAGACTCATTCAATTACACAAAACAAATGTATATGGAGTCCTACATACATATAGTACAATACATTAATAGGATAGATACTTAATACTAAGATTATAGTTGCTAAACACCTAATAATACATAGCTTTGAAAGATGAGAAGTTACAAACAATGAAATTTAATATAGAAACTATATTTATTGTCGTGCACTACATCATACTCCTGTTCTTGAAAAGAAAAAAACTCGTCCTTGAGTTTCCTTGTTTTTTTCTCGATCTTTTGGATGACCTTTCAAATCTTTCCACAGCAGCCACATCAAAAGAAATTCAGAATTGTTAAAGTTTTCAAACCCACAAAATAAGTACATTCCACTTCCACGCTATTCCTAAGCAAGTACACCTTTGTTCCTTGTTAATAGAAATTGACTTCAAATCAAGCACATAAGATTTCCAAATTTGTTTCTTGTAAGGAGTAGGGTCGGAGGGATATTGAGGAACCACAATCAAATTCGCCGATTCTTTTCTTCAAAAATTTCCTCTCTAGATTGTGAGTAACGAAATCTTCCCAAACGCAATCATTATGCAAATGCAATGTTTTGACCTCTTTATGAAGCTATATATAAAATGTTTCCACCATTGTATTCATATTATGTGGATAACCCCAATCCACAAAGCATTTATCTCCTAGCAGCAGCAGTATACTCGTCGTCATTATCATATACTTGTCGTAAATTGGTGGAGAATTCCAATTGATGAAACTAATCTCTTCAACGACTTGATCTTGAAACGGCTTTATAATCATAGCCATGACCTTTAACCGCAACGGAAAACCTGCTCTGATACCATGCCCGATCTAGTTATGAAAGTGAACCAAAGTTAGATAACCACTTGCACATGACTAGACACAAAAGGAATGGATTCCATTGACACCAAAACTTAGCCCCCAACAAGCTAAAGTTGAAAGTTGAAACAGAAACAACTGGATCTGTCTGTCATATTATATAACCACAATGCTTTCTCTGATATAGGAAAAGAGAGAGTTCAATTTAGTGAGTCACACCACCTATAAGGCTACAACATATATGAATAAATAGACCATATATTATATGCCTGATGCGGAAACAGTACCGCATTATCGCCGCGTCCGCACTCTCAAAAGTAAAAATCATCACAAAATTAATGCTGGTTTTTTAGTCTCGTTACATTAATTTGGCACACCTTCTCTTTTTCTTTTGTCCATCACTACGCAAAAGGCTGCACCAATTGTGCTGCCAAAGCTACAAATTAATGCTCAACCACAAACTCACAAACCCTTTGAGCAAAGATGTTTTTGTCGGTCCTTTTTGTCCTACTGTAAATTGTAATAGCACTTTCACATGTAAATGTTTTGATCTTGAGTGTAGGGCTGGCTTGCTAGTTGCTCATGAGAAAGTGGATGCTTTGGTGGAGTATATATGTTTAGAACCTGAAGATGGGACCATGCAATGCCCTTTCGATCGGCATATATTCGGCTGCTTTACAAAGATTATATACCAGTTCAACATTTCTGTTCTCTTTCTGAATTATAAATGATTTAATGAAGAACCCATCCCCATGTTACCTCAATCTTAACAGTTGTGTGAGTAAGGAAGTTCCCATGTTATGCAGTTATACGATAGAAATAAAATTCTTATATCAAATTCATCAATTTTATTTCAGCTAATTACTTTTAAAAGAGATTGCATGACAGTAAATTCAATCTTTTAAATCGGAAAACCCTAAAACCTATAGACAAAAGAAAACCCCTGAGAATAAAAGAAATCTGATCGATATGTTAACTCAGTCTTATCATTTGCTTAGTTCAGAAAGTTCTGTGCTATTGAGTGAGGATAGAAATAAGAATGATTCTCATGTCAAATTCATCAATGTATTTGAGCTAATTACTTTTAAACGAAAGACTGTGGGACGTAAACCCTAATACAATCATTAAAAAGGGAAAACCCTATAAAACCCTTAAGGTCGTACCCAGTGCACAAGGCTCCCGCTTTATGCAGGGTCTGGGAGAGGTGAATGTCGGCTAGCCTTACCCCCATTTTATGGAGAGGCTGCTCCCAAAAACCCTATAAAACCCTAAAGACAAAAAACCCTAATAAAGAAATCTCGTCAGATTGTGTTCGAAAACTAAGGATAGATAATCACATGCTAACCGTAAATAGATAGTCACATGCTCTTGATCTGTTTGGCCTAGCTAGCTGACGAATTTGTTACCTGATCAGTTATCACAAAAACGATACTGCACACTGGCATGATTGTGTTCGAAAACTAAGGATATCCGAAGTGGATTTGGATGGATATATATCACGAAACCAATGCACCCAAGAGTACATATGGGACTAATAATTTTTTAGTTTGGTGAGTGTGCTGAATATTATACTTAGAATTCTTCCAACCCAAAAACAGATATATTGGAGGCCACCATGATTTCAGTGGAGGTCCAGTACTCCCCCCTGGTCATGGAATTTTGATCAAAATCTAGGTCCAGTATAGTTTACTTTCTTCTACACCATCAACAACCTAGCCAGCTATGGAAAAAAGATTTCAATGTCAATATACAGCCATGTCTTGCTAGAATTATCATGCAAAGGAAAAAAAAGGTAATTATTGTGTGTGTAAAGATGCTTGCTTTGATGTAAGGAGCTTGTAGCTTGGTTCATTAAGAGCATTCACCATTCACCTGAAGTCTCGAGTTTGAATTCCACAACCCCCGGAATATCGCTCTGTAAAAAAAAAATTCTGGCTGTGATACCTGCTAATTGGACGTCCATTTTGGATAAAGATGTGTCATTATTTTTTCTGCTGGGCGGTCGGCAGTCAGCTTAAGCATCTTGATCAACTCAATGAATAGTTGAGATTGTTTGTTTGCCACAAGAAAAGAAATGGCCTATCGATCAAATCCCATCATAAAAGAGAAGCTGCAAGAAATTCCTTGTAATCCAATCCAATGTCCTAAATGTGATACTTAGGAATAACTTTAATTTAATGTCGGGTTTTGAATGACCTGACCTCTTGATGCCTGCTGCAACTTCCAACTTGGCCAACTTGGCTTTGTTGTTTTCGAGTGGCCTTTCTAGTGCAGGTGCAGCTTGTTAACTACCAAAGATGGTAGAAATTTTTTAGTGTGATGCCGAGTTATGTTTTAACATGGGTGAACGACAAGGATGATAAAAGAGCTCATAACTACATGATTGCATTGGTAAAACAGTGAAGGTGTGATCATCACACCTGAAAAATTACTCGAGCGATTATTGATGAGAATTCAATGCAAATACTTCTTTTTTTATTTGTGTTTTACACGTCGCATTTTGTTCTGAGAGATAGAGGGGAACAGAAACTGAGAGAAAGTTGGTGATTTTAAGCTTTCTTCACACTTTAATTGACGCAGGAAAGGAGCAAAAAGCTCTATATATCTAGCATGTGGACAATACATGATGTAGAACCAGATAAATAAAATCAATGAGCATTTGAAAACCCACGTCACGTTGTCCTGTTATCAAAGTTACAAGTATAGACATGATTATATATACTTCTAATCACCATCAATTAGTATGGAGGAGTTTAAAGGAAATTTGACTGAAATGATCGATATACAAATCTCGATTGGTGAAATAATCGAATCCACAAATCTCAGTTGTTGAAATTATCACTTTTTAATATCTGATCGAAATGTCGTTAATATTTCATATATTACTCGATCAAATAAGGAAGGGGTCATTTAAACGATTGGAATTTGTAAATCGATCATTTCAACCAATTTTTGAGTTTAATTTACATGCCTACATATCTGCCCTCCTGTTGCGTTTTCCAAAAATGGAGATGATCTCCAATCAAGCATGTTATGGTGCAATTAGCAAGAAAAATATCCCAACTTTCTGATTCTCGTAATGTTAGGGACAATATATCAGTGGTAGAACACCATCCTAGTCTTGATGTAACATAATTGTGGTTACAATGACCCCTTAATTTATCTAGCATACGTGTGCTTTAAAACTTTCTCGACCAATAGTGTATCACAACATATATAACATAAGAAAATTGGTTTAGATGAGGATTTTACAAATTTCAATTGTCGAAATAATCAAAATCTAACAACGATAACATATTAATCAAATATTGACGACATTATCAATTAAATATTGACGACATATCAATAAAATTCCAAAAAGTGGTCATTTACGCAACTGGAATTTATATTTTCCTCATTTCAACTAGCTTCCCTATTATAATTAAAGATGGACACTAATCAATAGTTGACCATAGTTGTGTGTTAGTTCCGAGCCGCACTATTTATGTTCTCCAATTAAGAATCTTTAGATGTGAAAATCATGCATGTAGTGAAAAACAAAACTATGAAATTGTTTAATATAAATATCATGCATTCCATGTAGAATTGCTAGTTGTTAGTGGTAATTGGTGTAGGGGACAGAATAAATCTGAAATGTTTAAATAAACTTTTAGTGAACAATTTTGATGCGTATAGCTCATTGTTATAGTTCGCAGTTTGCACTCATGATCGTAGGGGCCAAATTGTTATAGTTTCTACAAATCATATGTAGGGGCCACATTATGGATGGCGTCAGCACCAACTGTTCCCAATCAGGTTGCAGTGATGTGGAAATGCAAAAAAGAATTAAAAGGCAAACTCATTATATATAGACCTATTGGGTTCTAAAACTATATATTGAGCAAGAAGAAGAGCTGTAAACTAAAAACATGGACGGGAAGAAACTGGAGTACAAAGGCGAGGAGGCATTGAAGGAGATTGAGAGGCTCACAGCCAAGGCTGGTAGAGTTCAGTTGGACATTTTGAAAGAGATCTTAACACGAAATTCGAAAACCGAGTATTTGAGTAAGTATATGAAGGGATCAAAAGATGTATCAGATTTTAAGCTATGTGTTCCTGTCATTAATTACAAGGCCATTCAGCCTTACATCAAAAGGATTACTAATGGTGAAGACTCGTCTCTCATTACTGGCCACCCCATAACTGAAATATTGTGCAGGTAGCTCTGCCTTTTCCTTTGTTTACTTGTTTTTCTATTTCTTTTTTATCAATTTTTTTTACTCACTTGGCTTATTGCATTTGCAGTTCAGGAACTTCAGGAAGAGAGCCCAAGATGATGCCGTCGATCGCAGAAGATCTGGATCGTAGAACCTTTCTATATAATCTCATTATGCCAATTATGAACCAGTTAAATATCATAACTACTCTGTCCATTAATTTATTGACCTAAGATTGTAACTATAGTATAAGGAACTGTTATCGGCACTTAAAAAATATGTAGTCCCTATGAACTTGTCTAAGGGAAATATCTCTCTTGTGTTTTTATTAACAAAAAAAGGCTAGAAGGACCTTTTTGGGGTGCCAATAAGTTTACGGAACCCAGTAGGATGTATATGTATCTATCTTGATATGCAAAAGTATATATATACAGTTATACCCACGTGTTTGATATTCTAACTGCAGGTATGTCCCTGGACTGGATGAGGGCAAGGCTATGTTCCTCTACTTTGTGAAGGCAGAAATGTCAACACCTTGCGGCTTACCAGCTCGAACGGTACTTACCAGCTACTACAAGAGCAGCCACTTCAAGTGTCGTAGCCCTGACCCTTTCAACAATTGCACAAGTCCCGACCAGACAATTTTTTGCAATGACAGCAACCAAAGCATGTATTGCCAACTCCTATCCGGTATAGTCCACCGCCACCAAGTCCTGAGGCTTGGCGCCGTCTTTGCATCCGCCTTTCTCCGAGCCATTTCGTTCCTAGAACGAAATTGGATCAACTTTTGCAATGACATCCGTACCGGCCAATTAGACCCTTTGATCACAGACCCAGAATGCCGGTCATCAATGGCTCCCTTAATTTCTGTCCCTAACCCTAGTCTAGCCGATGAGATCAATGAAATTTGTAGCCTTCCATCATGGAAGGGAATTTTATGCCAGCTTTGGCCTAAAGCGAAGTACATTGAGGCTGTTGTCACGGGGTCTATGGCACAATATATCCCAGCTCTAGAGTACTATAGTGATGGAAAACTTCCCTTGGTTTGCACCATGTATGCTTCCTCAGAGTGCTACTTTGGCGTTAACTTGAAGCCCTTGTCTGACCCCGCTGACGTGTCGTTTACCCTTTTGCCGAATATGGGGTATTTTGAATTCATACCTTTGAGAGAGAATGGGACTCGGCTCATGAACATAGATGATGATGAGGAGGTGCGTAATGACAAACTTGTTGATTTGGTGCAAGTGAGCCTTGGCTGCTATTATGAACTGGTGGTTACCACCTTTGCTGGTAAACTTATATTAATTTTGTTTCAGCACTACTTCATTAATTTCTTTTTCTCCTAATTAAAGTGCTCGTTTAGGAGTGCTTTTAGAGTGGCGAAAGACGCTTTTGGGAAACCAAGAATGCTTATAGTAGAACAATTTTATGTGTTTTTGAGTTACAAAACCAATATTTCTGATTCTTACAAAAGCACTCACAAACATACCCTAAGATTGTTTAGTACCTACTTAGTTAATTGTTTTGAGTCTGATGAACCATTAATCAGGACTGTATCGTCATCGAGTCGGTGATGTGCTCCAAGTGACTGGATTTCACAATAAAGCACCACAATTTCGGTTCATCTGTCGGAGGAATGTTGTTCTCAGCATTGATACTGACAAAACTAATGAGGAGGACTTGCACAAGAGCGTTTCTGTAGCAAAAAAGTTGTTAAAACCCTTCAATGCTCTTCTTGTGGAATACACTAGCTACGCGGATACGTCACGTCTACCCGGCCACTACGTAATGTATTGGGAAATTATATACCATGGATCAATGGTGGACTCAACAGCCCCACTTGATGATAAGGTGATGCAAGAATGCTGCATTGCTGTCGAAGAGGAACTTGACTACATCTATCGCCGGTGCCGCGCGTATGACAAGTCCGTAGGGCCGCTTGAGATTCGGGTGGTGGAGCCTGGGTCATTCGACGCGTTGATGGACTATTTCATCAGCCAAGGGGGTTCGATCAATCAATATAAAACGCCGAGGTGCATCAAGTCGAATAAGGCGCTTAAGCTGCTTGATTCTAATGTGAAGGCATGTTTCTTTAGTCCAAGAGATCCTAAGTGGATCCCTTAGACTCAGAGTGTGTTAATGATCATAGTCAAGATTAGGACTCTTTTTGTTAGTCTTCATTTTCCTGCTACTGAACCAATAAAGATTCTGCACCTATAAGCTGTTGGTGCAATAAGTTTAAATATGCATTTGCAGCCCATATGATACGCACCTTAATTTGATTATGTATTCATCATTTTTTCACATTAAATCATGTAATGGGTACAGAAAAAACGTGTATAAAGTTAAATAGGTAAAAAGAAAAGATTGATTAATTGAAATAATAAACATATAAACATAGGCTGACTCATCATCATCTGATGTGAAAAAATGGTCAATGGTTATAAATTGAAAATTCCCCAAAAAAAAGGTTTAATAATAAAATATGCTTATGGTTTTGGTTTTGGTTTTGGGTTGAAACCAATTTTTCTAAAAAAATAAAATATTGGATAATGTTTGTGTCTATCCTCTCACTTATGATTAATATATTTTCACCGTATAAAATAATCCGAACTATTTATTCTTTTTTATCATCATCTAAAGATCATATCTGCTAAAACTTATTCAACTTGAAGATCATTTAGAGGATATTTTCATATTATTTTGCACATAAGTTTTGATACAATATCGTATTTTTTTTTTATCTTCTTGTAGATCCTTTGAATAATTTTTTGGTTGTGCAAACCAAAGAGAATGATGACCTTGATGTCCATCTGTGTCAAACCAATTGATGGATAACAAGTAGCATTCTCATAGTGAACCATTCATTCATTTGGTCCATATGAAGGGTTGAACGATCTCCGAATCAAAGGAAGAAGTAAGCGCTATAAGACCGACATAGGCCTAGGCCTACCCTCACTCTTTCAGCCTTTTTTTCTTACTATTTTATATATATATATATATTGTAAACTTAGTATTATACCTTTTTTTTGGTAAACTTAGTACTATACTTCTTTTTACAAAACTCTTAAATTCTATTCACCAATAGTTAAAACAAAAGGACTCTTTTTCTTTTCAATTCCAACAACAGTCATCCTAAAACTAAATTTAACATCTTAACATCTTATTTAATAAAAGAATCAATCTCTTAAAATTAAAACTTAAAGTCTAGTTTAGTTTTATAAAAAAAATATCTCACATTGTCCAATTGAAGAATAATAAACTTTGAGCTCTTCCTCACCCCCTTCTTGAAATTTCATATATTTTGTCCTCCCACTCCCAATCCCAACCCAGAACAATATATATTAAAGTTTGTAAATCTCTATGTTCTCTTTTAATTTTTTACAAAATTTTTAAAAGTTCATACATTTGTTCTCCAAATTCCAAATCCATTCTTTTTATTTTTTTGTTCGAAAATTCTCAATTCCTTCTATATTGAGTCAGGGTGATACCAGAGAGACTACTTGAACCATAATTTCATATGACATGATGGTCTCCAAAATTTGGTCGAAAAACAGTCTCCTAATATTTTTTTTTAAAATGGGACAATTGATGGCAAACCACGATTATCCACCCCTTCAGGAGGCCAAGAAGACTCACAAAGGCATTTTAGCCTCCCCCAATCTCTTAACATTTTTCATTGACTTGATATTGGAAGTTAATTTCAATGTGGAAAAAGCATTTAGCGCCTCAGAAAATTAATTATCTTACAACTCCAAGCATGTATTATACTCTTGTAAGTACGATCCATTTATTATGTGAGGTCCCTTCTCACGTAAAATCCTGTCTCCACCACTGCTCCAAATTGAATAATTTTTCCTATATACAATTTTAGATGTTAATAAAGAAAATAAACGGCGAATATAACGGAATCCTGTTAAGAAGCTACTCTTATATAATTCCCCAACTTTGGCCACAACAATATTGGATACCCTGAGGCAGCAACTGATGGATCACGTAGACACAAAAACGGTCTCCGACAACTGTACTAACTAGTACGCATTTGCATGTGCTTGTCATGATCGATCATTTTGGTCTCAGGATAATATGGCACTCGATCGGTTAAGACACGACTCAGTCCACAATAATGCCACAATTGTGCACGTTGCATGTTCAAATTATATATGTGGTTGAACTAGTTCCACAAGATTTTCAGGTGCTGTGTCCCACACTGTTTGCAATTTGAGCGTAGTCATGGAGATAATCAATCGTTATAAAGTGTGTGTAGAATCCGTACATATACCGATCTGACACCATGTTCAGGTCTGCACAAGCATGCGCATGCAAAAGGAAAACTCTTTTGGACTTGGGCGATTAGGGTTGGAGGAACATGAAGGATCTCAATTTTTCTGTTTACTACTTTTACCCTAAAGTTTGGGCTTTACAAGAGACGGACGTGCGCCACTATAGAGAGACAGAAAGCGAGTCACCATGCACTAGCTGTACCTTGAAAACGTTGAAATCATGTAGGAGGAAATCAAAAGACAAATAAAATTCAGAAATCATTCCTACAAAAAAATCATTCAAGTCTCAAATTGTTTACTCATCTGAATGTATTAAAGAAATGGACAGTTCATTATGAATATGTTATTTGGTACTTACACCATCGATTGATTCTATATATTTGAATGCATAAACAATCTCTAATTCAAATAATTTTTTGTAGAGATAGTCTTCAAATGATGATTGAAAAAATGAGCTATTCTAATTATAAAACTTATAAGGTAAAAATATATTATTTGCGAGAGGTGAAATATGTGCATTCCCACCTTGGGAACGCAATTATTAATCATATATGTTTACATGGATCATGTAACAAACAAATAGGAAGGGAAAGATCTCCTTAGGCAAAGACCATATATCTTTCTCTTTGACAAACATGGTTTTAGTCCTTTCTTCCCTTCGCCACATAGAGTGGTGTCAAATACCCACTTCTCAAGCATCTTTACAGGCCAAAGACGATAAAGAAAAGGCAAAAGCAACTAATTAAATGCTCGAGCAGATAATGCAAATACGCACTATTATATGCTTATGATCACCAACAAATCATCAATGGATATTGGGGTGGACTTGGATGTGATTTGGCATCTAATTATGAGAAACATCAAAGTGTGATTGCGTTATCCACCTGCATAATTTAACCAGTATTGCTGTTTTTTAAGTTGCCTATTAGAGCTAATTTGAAAGTGTTTTCAAAATGACTGAAAGTGTTTTTGAAACCAATCATTCGTAAAAATTTAAGTGGATCCTGAAAAACACTAGTGTTTTTAAAATCCAAAATTAATTTCACCAAAAGTGCTTTCAGTTATTTTAAAAGCATTTCAAAACGAGCTCTATATTATTGTGTTAGGCTGAAAGATAATCAAAATCGGCCTTATTTCCTTTTTTTTATTAATAGTTTAATTATAAGATTCTTGGTGGCATACATATGATTATTAAATTCTAATCAAGCATAAGGTGTAAGTTAGCAGAATACTTCTAACCTGCAATTGCACGCAGCTACACAAATCAGCGTTTGTATTATTCAGCACAAATAAATCCATAGCTTAAATTAGAGGCTTAATGTGCTTTTGCTTATCGGAATCTCCAGCAATGACAAGACAGATCTTTGCAACTTGGCCATTTGCTCCTTAGGGAAAAATCCGCCATACAATCCTTCATATCCAGTCCCATACAAAATCCTCAAGATCTCACATGGCGTCCTTGCATGCACCAGCGAATTTACATCTGCTGACAGGACGTTAGTGACTGTCCGATTCTCATCCCCAAGTGTGATGGGTATAGAAAGAACAGCATAACAATTCTCTAATTGATTAGTTCACAGGTACGTGCCCTGCGAGAAGCAAGGGTGGTGAGGGTTGGAGTGGGGGCAACATAACCCACTAGGTCATCATAAGTGAGTACATGCGATGCTAACAGATAATTGGCTGTATATTAGCATAACGGTCAAATGGAGGGATAAGTGGCTGTGTTAGCACAAGGGTCGATTAGTGAAAAATTGTAAGAAATAAATCTGACCTTTAACAAACGATGAAGATGAAGTCATAACTTCAACAGTAAGCTTTTTCTCTCTTGAGAAACAATATAATTGGCTTACAATAGGTCTAATTCCATAATAAGCGGTTGTTTTATGAGAACATTACCACTATTTATGTTGAAACAATCATAGTGATTTTCCTACTAAAATCAGCGTAGAAAATTGACACACAATTCCAATCCAACTATGAGTGTCAAGTATCAGAATTTAATTAAAGGTTCATATCCCAAATAAATTAGGACAACTTTACACTCTTCAACAAAACATTTCCATACCAATTTGAAACACTATGACTGGTTTTAAGAGTAAATTGTAGCAATGGTCTCTCAACTTTAATCAAATTGGAGCAATGATCCCTCAACTCATCAAAACGTGTAACTATGGTCATTTTCGTCAACTTCATTAGAATTTTTCAAAATAAGTTATGTTGGAAGGATCACTGCTACAATTGGGTTAAAGCTAAGAGATCATTTCTCCAATTGGGTCAAAGTTGATGGACTGTTTCTCCAGTTGGATTAAAGTTGATGGACCATTGATAATAGATTTTTAGTTGACGGATCATAACTGCACTTTTTGATGAGTTAAGGGACGAATGGTAATGAATTTTTAGTTGAAGGATCATTCCTATAATTTACTCCTGGTTCTAACTCCCACTATCATACTCATTATCTAACAAAAATCACACGGGTGAGGTTTATAAGAGGCCTTGGGAATCCTTATGTCGCCTTAGTGATGCTCTGGCAATTAATCAATACATACAATAATATAGGGTTGTTAGTAAAAAATAAATAAGCAGTAACTTATGTACACGAAGTTATACATTTTCGTTACATAAAACTTTTAAAAAAATTATGATCACATACGTGGTAACTGGTAAGTCATATATACATATCACGTTAATTAACAAATCTATCTTATTTGATAATGACTGTATACATCACTTGTCACATGAGATAGTACATCAATGTGGTTTAAAAATGTGGTTTCCCAGCTTTACTCAATTGCATAATGACTATTTTAAGATGCTAATAACAATTGTTAAATGATAATGGATGGACCTGATATGACTAACGTGTTCATGAGCGAATCCCCGATGTTCGAGCAACAAGCGGATCGAGATTGGCCTTCCGACCACCAATGGGATGCAGACGTCCCTGGGACAAAGTTTGGGGCGATCGCAGCGAGGCCTTTGCCAAAACCGTATGAGAAAACTCACCGTCCAAGTATTCCAAGTTCAAGTTATAGTTTTGGCAAAAGTACTCACTCTTTGCCTAGCTAAATTAAAATACTCAGGTTTTTGAAATTCAATCAAACATAATCATTTTGGCATAGGGTTGTATGAAACTTGACTCCTTTTTAGATAGGTTTTATTCACCCCTTGTTCCGCCTCTCTCACACACTCTGCAACCCATCTTCACGCATCTCTCACTCTCTCCAATTGGATATTGAAAGCCAAGGTTAAAGGGAGTTGTCACCGGGAAATACTTAACAATACTTGCAAATGTGTTGTCACTTTGCAACCATCCTCCTGCCTATGCAATCCTGTCTAATTTGGTGTGGTTCCAAATTAAACACATCGTCATTATCAGTCCATTAACCCTCATCCGCGGATCCAAAATTTGAAACTAGCAATTCAGGTTCATCAATTAGGGTTCTTATTTTACAGCCACTGCTCCAATCAAGAGGAACCTTTTGTCCTGTTGGAATTTTTGGATTGCCGAGCCCACCCCACTCTAACGACACCGATACTGTCCCCACCTTTACCACCTGACAGAGGGTTCTTATTTTACAGCCAAGCCCACCCCACTCTAACGACACCGATACTGTCCCCACCTTTACCACCTGACAGAGGGTTCTTATTTTACAGCCACTGCTCCAATCAAGAGGAACCTTTTGTCCTGTTGGAATTTTTGGATTGCCGAGCCCACCCCACTCTAACGACACCGATACTGTCCCCACCTTTACCACCTGCCCAATCTGTCAGGTGTGAGGTTTTATCACAAAAGGCATTGGTATTAATTAGAGTGGGGTAAACATATTTAAACCCCTTGGTTTCCTTTACCACCACCGATGTGGGACTTTAACACTCCCCCTCACGTGTAACCTCATTTGGTGGTTCATATGTGAAGATCCATATCAATAATTGAAACTCAGAGGTTGGCTCACGTTGGGCCTGCTTGTTTTCAATTGAAACTCAGCAGTCGTCTCTATGTTAAGAGCTCAAACTTGTTTCCTTCCCGGTGGTGACAAACTCATTGGCTTGCACACAAGCTCGTTGGCTTGCACGAGCCCACAATCGTGGACTCTGATACTATGTTTGAATTGTTGGATCGCCGGGCCCGCCCCACTTTAACGACATCGATATTGTCCCCAACTTTGCCACCTACCCAATCCGTCGGGTGTGGGGTTTTATCACAAAATGTCTCAGTATTAGTTAGAGTAGGATAATACTATTTAAACCCATTGGGTTTCTTTGAACCCACCGATGTGGGATTCTTAACACTCCCCCTCAAGTGTAACCTCATGTTTGAATTTTTTGATCGCCGGGCCTGCCCCACTTTAACGACATTGATATTGTCCCCACTTTTATCACCTACCCAATCCGCAAGTGTGGAGTTTTACCACAAAAGGCCTTGGTATTAGTTAGAGTATGGTAATCATATTTTAAACCCATTTGGTTTTCTTCACCCCACTGATGTGGGACTTTAACACTCCCCCTCACGTGTAACCTCATTTAGTGGTTCCGTCAGGTGTAGGGTTTTACCACAAAAGACCTCAGTATTAGTTATAGTAGGGTAATCATATTTAAACCCATTTGGTTTTCTTCACTCCCCCTCACGTGTAACCTCATTTAGTGGTTCACACGTGGAGATCCACATCGGTAATTGAAACTCAGAGGTCAGCTCACGTTGGGCCCACTTGTTTTCAATGGAACTCAACGATCGTCTCTATATTAAGAGTTCAGACTTGTTTTCTTTTGGGTGATAAGCTCGTTGGCTTGCACGGGCCCAAAATCGTGGGCTCTACTACCATGTTGGAATTTTTGGATAACCGGGTCCGCCCCCACTTTAACGACACAGATACTGTCCCCACTTTTACCACCTGCCCAATCTGTCAGGTGTGAGGTTTTACCACAAAAGTCTTCGGTATTCGTTAGAGTAAGGTAAACATATTTAAACCCCTCGGCTTCCTTTCCCACCACCGATGTGGGACTTTAACACCCCCCTTATGTGTAACCTCATTTAGTAGTTCATACGTGGAGATCCACTTCGGTAATTGAAACTCAGAGGTCGGCTCACGTTGGGCCCACTTGTTTTCAATTGAAACTCAACGATCGTCTCTATGTTAAGAGCTCAGACTTGTTTCCTTCCCGGTGGTGACAAGCTCATTGGCTTGCACACAAGCTCGTTAGCTTGCACGGGCTCGCAACCGTGGGCTCTGATACCATGTTAGAATTTTTGGATCGCTGGGCCCACCCCACTCTAATGACACCAATACTGTCCCCACCTTTACCACCTACCCAATCTGTCAGGTGTGAGGTTTTAAGACAAAAGGTCTCGATATTAGTTAGAGTGGGGTAAACATATTTAAACTCCTTGGTTTCCTTTCTCACCACCGATGTGGGACTTTAACAGTTCCTAATCTATAACCACTGCTTGATAATGTTGATATGGTGGCGTCAATATTGTTAATTTGGTGTTAATAATGTCAATATAACATCGATAATATATATTGGTATGGCGTCATTGATACTAATAGAGTCAATATTAATTTGGTCGTTATATCGTCTTTCAAGTAGTGGAAGTTTTTACTTGTAAAATGGGTGAATTATCTCTATAAAGGGCAAATATAGTAGTACAAGGAATATGATTATGTTTGATTGAATTTCAAAACCTGAGTGCTCTTTTATTGAGGTAGACAAATAGCGAGCACTTTTGCCAAAAACCCTTTGTTGATGCACAAAACCAGATGGTCTTGGAACAACGTAAATCCGACCGTGAATCTGCAAGTAATGTAAATAACACAAGATGTATCGTGGTTCACCCAAGGTTTGGGTTACGTCCACACTGATTGTATTGTATTTCTCTGCTGAAGAGGGAGGGAGAGAGAGAGCTTAGAGCTTAGGGGATGTGAAGAGGCCCTTTTCTTTGTGAGGGTGAGGAAGCCCTTTTATAGAATAAGGCTTCCTCCCCTAATTACATATTTACCCCTTCCTTTATTACATAATTACATTTAAGTCCTCCGAGTATTTATACGAGGTCTAAATACGAGACCCTAAATATGGTATAAACAGTAGTCCCCCAAGTCTTCAGTCAAGAGAGTCTTTTGGCTGGAGACTTGAAATTCAGTCCATGTGTGGGCCGAAGTAACTAGATGTTGTCTTGAACTGATGCTCGATATGAGGAAGTACTCAATCTGAAATGACGTTCAACTAGAAGTAGCACACGCTGCTCGGCTGCTCGGCTGCTCGGCTCGTGGCTTATGTTACCTTGGTTGGCTCGGCTTGTAGCGTTTGAAGCTGAGTGAGTCCTTTTTATAGAACTAGGGCTCGTTCCTCAATACATGAATGATGGGCTAGAGTTGATGCTCTCTAATGATGGTGAGGGAGTCCCTTTTATAAAATAAGGGCTCGCTCCTCAGTACATGAATAATGGGTGCTCTCTAATGAAAGTGAGGGAGTCCCTTTTATAGAATAAGGGCTCGCTCCTTAATACATAAATAATGGGCTAAGTCCCCCAAGTATTTTTCATGAGGCCCAGTTGAGGCCCAATATTTGGTACATAATGTAGTCCCCCAAGTCTTCAGTTAATATAGTATGTTGGCTGGAGACTTCAAATTGAATCCGTGTATGGGCCGAAGTGGCGGTTTTTCGGAGGTGGTATTTGTATACCCTGCACTGAAGCTTTGTAGGTGAAGCTTTTGTAAGTGAAGCTTTGAAGCTGAAGCTCTGTAAATGAAGCTTTTGAAGCTAGAGCTCTGTAAATGAAGCTTTTGAAGCTGTAGCTCTGTAAATGAAGCTTTTGAAGCTAATTGTCATGAGTGATGCTCATGAATGTTTGATTGACATGAGTGATGCTTATGGATGTTGACATGAGTGATGCTCATGAATGTTAACATGAGTGATGCTCATGAATGTTGACATGAATGATGGTCATGAATGTTGACATGAATGATGGTCATGAATGTTGACATGAATGATGGTCATGAATGTTTATGTATGATTGTCATGAGTGATGCTCATGAATGTTTATGTATGAATGACATGAGTAATGCTCATGTATAATTTGGAGTACTGGGCGTACTTTTGATCACCTGGTTGGTGGCATGAAGGAGAGTACGGGTTGTACATTTCATCACCTGGTTGGTAGTAATAGCGGCGGGTTGCCTAATAATTTTGGAGTATTGGGCGTACTTTTGATCGCCTGATTAGAGCTGTTTTGGGCTTATGGGCCTTCGCCCTCTACACAACATTCCAGCCTATTTATTTTGGGCTTTGCCGTTTTTTATTTATTTATTTATTTTATTATTTTTATTTTTTATTATTACCCTCTAATGGAGTTTATACATATTTCCCTCTGATGAGGTTTATATAGATGTCTCCAAAAGATGAGAAAAATAAATTACATCATTTTGGTGGGATGTTTACTCCTTGTTTTTGCAGTGTTCCCATGTACATCCCTTTTGCTTTCCTCTTTTCTGCTTTCTGAAATATTCTCCCAACGACATGATCTTTTTTCTTTTCTGTTTCTTTCTTTGATCTCTCCATCTCCAAACACTTGCTTGCTTTTGCTTTTTCTTTCCCTTTTCTTTCTCTTTTCCTTTTGTTTTGTCCGCCACTGCCTTTCTCTTTCGGCTTGGTTTCTGGTTTTCTTTTTCTGCAACATGGTCCACGAGTCCACCTCCAAGGCTCCATAATATTCTCCCACATTAGGCCTATGTGCTTTCTGTAATAGCCTTTATTGCTTCTGCCGCTCACCATACTTTTGGTCAGGAACGACATCTCTCCAGTACCGTCATCTCTCCACCACTGGGGCCCTAGTTGAGGGCGTCCTCAGTGCACACAGCAGTGCCAAATGAGAACTGCGAGGCATCGTTGGCACCGACATCATACCATCCGTTCTGGTTCGTGCTTTCGGCCCACCAACTGTCACCCTGCAACGGCAGAGCCTGCTTCCCGTCAAAAATAGAGTTTCGTATGAGTTCCCAGCTGCCTCCTCAAGGTATGAATTAGCTCTACTGTTGAGCCTCTAGGTAGATGCCTAACCCTGCTGCTGCTGCCACTCGAAAAAGCATGGCGCATTTTTCTGAGGGCTTTCTGACATTTTTCCCGGAAAATAATAGGGAAGAAGAAAGGTCCGAGAGAAAACCCAGCAACTCCACTTCGTGCTCTCCGTCGCTGGTCTCCACTGACAACGACCTTCGTGGTTCGAAGGGTTTTGGATCTGCAGAAAAATGTAGAAGACGGAGAATCCAAGAACTCTAGTACTAGTGGCAATCCTGATTAGACGTTGGGCTCTAGAGGTAGGGATCCCGCTCGAAGGGTAACGAAAGGACGATGATTGGAATGCGGCTACATCGGCGGACTGGCGATTTCCAGGTTTTGATAATGGGCTTTTTTCTGGGAGAAGTCATGGGGAGTTGATCAGAATTTTTGGGAAGAAAGACGGCACAAGGATTCAGTGCGATGTTCATAGCTTCCTCGCCCACTGGGTTCGAGCGATCTCTTTGTTGGCATCCCCTTGAAGATTTTGTTAAGAGAATGGCGACATGTCCCCCAACAGGCCGAAGAAGAGCCACTCGAGAAGGGCGTAGGGCTCCATGCCAGCGAAAAGGAGAGACCGAGCAGCTGCAGTGGCCCTAGGATGATTTAGCAGCGCCAGCTTCCTCTGTATCTCTTCCATTTGTCTTGCTGCCATTTTCAAATCCCAATACTAAATCAAACACTTGGACTGGGATCTGAAATCGTCATAAAAACTGAAAAAATGTTTTGGTGAATTTTCAGGTTTTAGTTGGGGCGTTTGAATCAATCAACAATTTGAGATGTTGGCTTTTGATGTTGGCAGAGAGAGTTTTGGTTGTCTCTTGGATTTTACAGATCTACGGTGGAGGTGAAAAATTAAGAAAGAACCAACATAACTTTTTGTGTCGTTTCCCATAGACGGCGCCAAATTTTGATACACAAAACCAGATGGTCTTGGAACAACGTAAATCCGACCGTGAATCTGCAAGTAATGTAAATAATACAAGATGTATCGTGGTTCACCCAAGGTTTGGGTTACGTCCACACTGATTGTATTGTATTTCTCTGCTGAAGAGGGAGGGAGAGAGAGAGCTTAGAGCTTAGGGGATGTGAAGAGGCCCTTTTCTTTGTGAGGGTGAGGAGGCCCTTTTATAGAATAAGGGCTCCTCCCCTAATTACATATTTGCCCATTCCTTTATTACATAATTACATTTAAGTCCTCCGTGTATTTATACGAGGTCTAAATACGAGGCCCTAAATATGGTATAAACACCCTTCAAGTTAAATTGAAGCAGTCAGGACCTGAAAGCTGAGGAGATCCAATGCAACAAGGAAAACAAAGGTAACACTGTAATAAGATGTAGTTGTAGTGGTAGCCATTGATGCTAATTTCATGTAATCAATTGTATGAGTTTACTAAAACAGTTCGTGTATGAGTGAATGAACCATGCAGTTCTGCTAAACTTATAGGAATGCGAGTGATAATAATTCAAAAGGAGGCTTTCTTGCATATTAAAAGTGCACTTGTAAGTGACACATTTGAATAGAAGTTGTTAAATTAATCTTGTTAGGTTAAATGATTTAACAACTCTTATCATATTGCCTCCAATGGAAGAGTCCTTAAATCATTTAACGACTCACTGGATACATAATGTTTGTCCTCACATATAGGAATTGTATAGGGACAATCTTAAGTGGAAAATAGGGTCCACAATCTTGATTAAAACTTTTAATGCATTTAATGTTTTTAATTAATTAAAAAACAGGTAACATAAACAAAAAAAATGTCCACCTTTAAGATTTTAATGCTTTTAATTAATTAAAAAAAGGTTAACATAAACAAAAAATGTGCACCTAATCAAATTACCACATAAAATCATAAAAACTTCAAATTTAGGGATTCTACTATAAAGGCTCTCCCAATTGAGGCAATATTCCTTTAGGGACTCAAAGATTCCCTTTAAGTCCTTAAATGAGTATTCAAAAGCACTGTTATAAAAATCTCTGACTGGCGCCGCCTAGGCACTAGACGGCTGCCCACCTCCCTGATTAGTCCCTAGGCGTTTGACAATTAAGCAAGTGCACCTAGACCCGCTTAGGCGTTCACCTAGTCCACCTAACCCCGCCTAGGCACCCGCTTAGGTCGTGACTCTGACTTAGACAGAAAATTGATAACTTTCATTTTGCATTTTAACTTTTCAATAAAATGTAGGAGACTTTGTTGAATACTTGGATTAACACTCATTATATGTCATTTTATTTTGCAATTTATGTATCCAATATAAATATGTGTGTGTTTTTTTAAGTATAAATAGACACTTATTTATTTTAAGTATAAATAGACACTTATTTATACGATATAATAAATTTACTTAAATCTGCTTAGTCTGCCTAGGTCTCTGCCTAGCCGTCTAGGCACTAGGCCTTAGCCCACCGCCAAACTAGCACATAGCGTCTTTTAGACCCATGACTCAAAAATGGTGGTGGAAGTCCCTAAATAGGGACTTCCATTAGAGATGCTCTAAGCATTGCTCGATAGGTAACTTCATATATAGGCTAGGTTTGGCCATGTTTATATTTACACATAACAGATGAGAGAAATAAATTGATATCGAACATGCCAACTACAAGGTTCGTACCACTAGCAGAGAACACCAAAGGCTACGGTGGGCTATATCCCAGGTACGATTTGTGGCAATGTTATTTTGTTCAAGATTATTCTGCTTTGATTCAGTGGGCTTTATTTATATTATTTTCAACCATTTTTTTTTTGTTACTTCTACTTTCACTGTTTTGTTTTGTGTTAGTTGTGTGGTTGTAATTGAGATAGTCCATGTATCAAGTTTCTATCATCTTGTGTTTGCATCTAAATATATGTGAAATTGGATGATTTATTGTAATTTTTGTAGTTTGCAATTGCGAAGCATATTGAGTTTATGCCAAGCAAATTTTAGTGTACAAATACAAAAATTAGACTTAAATTTTTGCATACAATACGTATGTAGCATAAAAATATCACTTGATTTTAGGATAATTTTTTTTAGCTAACCCACCCATAAAAAAATTTCTGGCTCCTCGGTTCGAATCTAAGACCTCTCATTTATAAGTGGTGAGTAATATTACTAAACTGTAATACTAAGTGGCAGATTATAATTTTTTTTTTCATTTATTTTAAATAAATGATATAAGGTAAAGTACAAATGTCAAAAAGTTCAAAAAAGTTGTAGATGAAGAAACAAAATGGGGACATCAGATATGTCGCTTTTTGGGGGAGTGGGGAAGGGGTGGGGTTCTATTTTTTTTCGTGTTTTTCTACCAAGTTTATTCTCTATTCGAACGGAAATTGAACTTCATTGCATAGACGAGCCTCCAAGTCCAATGAAATCAAAATGAAAGCATTGCATCTAGGGTGGTTGTTCACAGGTTCAAACTCTCCTAACTCCTCTTAGAGTAATTTATAATTAATAGAAATATGGCTTGTATTAAAAAAATGAAAACATGCCTAGCTTTTTGACAAAAGAACCTTATACCCTGAATTTTATGGCCTACACTAGTAAGAGCATTTTCAAGAACTTTGGCTTCGCAGTAGATGTAGTTACATGAAATCGATGTAAAGTTGTTGGTTAGCCAGTGAATGTCCTCAACAATAGCACAAATCCTCCAAGGAGTCCTACACTTATTTTGAATAGATTCAATAAAGAGCTCTTTTATGTTAGTGTATTAGCTGATGTAGGAAGTAACATGTAAATGTTGTGTCAATTAATGAAGTTATCTCACTAAATATTGATTATGTCCATCATTTGTCACATAAGATGATACTCTAATACAGTGGCGGATCCAGGAAATAATGTTAGGGGGGTCAATAAGAATAGCGCGCAGCGCGCAAATTTTTTTTAACAGAAATGGCATGCATATCGTCATTTCATCGAGTCTTGGTAGGATAGCGTGAGAAAACCCAGGATTTGCAGCACCAAAGTCAAATTCCTCCACAAGCCCATTGAACACTGGTAAGAGTAACCCATCTTTGTCTCCACCATTTTTGCTGCATGGAGAAACACTGGATGCGCAATTACCATTACAGACCTTCGGCGTGCACATCTCTACCTGCTAAGAAAATACAGAAACATTCTTAGTTGACTGAAGTAAAATTTAACAAGAACAAAGCTACTTGTTTGATTCGTTATAATTATTGGAACACCTCATACTAAACATACATATTTTTTCGGAATTGCATGAACTGTGTGATTTCCTTGTGGCATGAAGGTCATCCTTCTGCCGAGGCCTCACTCCCAAATCAGCTTCACTTTCTTTATCTGCATACATGAATGATCAAAACGATGACTAAATCGACAATCAAATACAGAAACGAAAAATGAAGAACATAAAAACACAAATGAAGGAGATATAAGGTGAGAAGACAAACCCGAAGAGCACGGAGAGTGCGGTGAAGGCAGGCGAACTCTTTCTTCTTCTTTCAGACATTTCGTCGATCACGTGGTGTGCAGCTCCAAGAGGTCGCACCAGCAGCTCCAAGGTTATTTCCATGGCTTCCAAGGGGTCGTGTGACCCCATTGACCCCACTGTGGATCCGCCCCTGCTCTAATATGATATAATATGTGATCTCCTTTAGCATATTACCCTTTTATTTATGAACAATGTGGTTCCGCAAGTGAAACTAGGATGGGATGAAATGAGACTAAAGCATATGGTGTCTTATGGCTTGTTTACAAATCCGTAATCAAAATAAGAGGAATTGAATTGAGGGGGAATTGAAATGGGAATGAGTCCGAATCGAATTCCTGTCAAAGTTGTTTACTATAATGTCCTAGAATTGGAGTTGAAATGATATAAGTTGTTTACCAGTTCACCTGAATCGGAACAAAAATTAATATGATTACTAAAATACCCTTTAATCTTAATAATAGAAAAAATCATAACTTTTTAATACAATTTCACACACACACATATATAGTTTTACTAAAATCTTAACAATTCTCATACAATTATTTTTAATAAAACTTGAACTTTTTTTTTTTATTTCTTAAAGAGTAAAAACCTAATTCAACAAGGAAAAGAAGTAAAAATACTCAACAAAAAAAAAAAGAGAAGGGTTTGGGAACCTCTACGGTTCCACCACAACTCTTTCTACTCTCCCTGTTTGCATCCGCATATTGTTTTTGCGATCATCCCTAAGCGCCAACTCTTGCCCATCCTGACCTTGTTGGGTTCTATCGGCCTGAAGATCTCATTTTGGCTGTAAATCATGAACTCCTTGCCTGTGGCCATTCTCGGATTTCTCAACGATTTGCCAGCCGCTCAATGCTTTATGTTATGCTCTCTGTAAAAATGTATGCAATAGAAATTCGATCCGCAGTGGGTAGTCATAAGGTTTTTCTTTTATCTATACTCATCTGCATCTCTCTTTCTCCATCTGAATTTGGATCTGGGGTGTCCGGAGTTTGTTTGTAAAATTGTTCGGATAGGTTGGTGATAGGTCTTGGCAGTGGGAGGTGGTGTGGTGGTCTGCGTTAGTTAAGGGTGGGGATGGGTGTGCTTTTGGTGGTTGAATCGTGGGAGGCAGATGGGAGGGGTAAGGCAATTTATGTAGAGAAGTTTGATTCCTGATGTTGGCTTTCTTTTGGAATTCAATTACCACATTCAAGTCAGTGTTTGGATTCCGGGGATATCAGGAATACAATTACTGATTTTGGGTGGAGCTCACTAATTTTTTTCATTCCCAAAATTTGGTAAATGGCAGAATCACTTGGAGAGGAATTCAATTCCTTTTCTTCTACCTCCATTCTGGTGGTAAACACGCCCTTAATGCTTTTGTTTTGTGAGCCTGGTTGGCCATACGGCTACAACGTAATAGATCAGCTTTACTGAAACAGGAATCCAGCCAAAAAGAGCGGGGAACAATATTGGCTGCTAAAGCTCTATTGCGATGAATTCTAATCTCCAATAATTAATAAAACCCTCTTTGTCAACCAAAAGATGGTGAAAAGACAAATTAGTCTTCTATCACAAAAATAAAATGATGGGCAATAATGTAATTTCATAGGTCTAAATTTTACTGTTTTTTATTGAAACCTCACCTACAATGATGTTAAAATACCTCCAATATTAATAAAAAAACAAATAAAAACAAAAACCAAAAACAAAAATCTCCCACTCGGGGACGTTCTCTCTCTCTTCCTCTCTCCTTCTCATTTTCTAAAAAAATGTGTACATACACACAAAGTGTGTAGGTAAATGCTAGTTTTTAATAAGAAAAAGGGTACTTATAATAGCTTATATTCGGTGTAGTAAGAGAGCTGAATAAACATAATCAATCAAGACCTTGTTAATTTAATATCATTATATATATTTTTTTTTTTATTAAGATTCATGGTCGAATACATCTCTTAAATTCTAAATACACACATATATACGTGTGTGCATTTAGTTGGATACATTTGGACGCAGTTACATGAACCAGCACTACAACAAAAAGGGCCACTGCGCACAATAAATTATTTGTGCCCTTTGAGGCCAAAAAGCACCAACAATTGTGCTGATAAACCAATAGTAACAGTGCAGCAACTATCTTTGTGTCTGTGCCCTCTATGGGCGTCACCATTGATCAATGGGCACCGTATAGCTTTTTGTGCTCAGAGAGGTGAGCACAAATAAGGGTCTTTTTGTGCCGTTTCTCTTACAAGGTTATCAGATCATTTTTTCCATCCATGATGGCACTTCATATTGTAATTGTGCCAATATGAATTAAATATTAAAAAAAAATCAAAATTTGAAACTAAAATTAAGGAAATGAAAAGACCTACAACACATTCCCAATCTCACATACATAATGTAATGTTACACATTCCCAATCTCACATACATAATGTAATGTTACATATTTTATCTCTAATACAATGAAACTTGAAAGCACATATTTTTGGACAAATGCATTTTCCCCAGCAACCCTTGCACCTCATCTTAAGCCATAACAAATATAGTCGAATTCAAAACAAAATAAGTCCAAAATTACGCCTAAAAAGGAGTTAGTTAAAATCAATACTTAAAAGTTCCAGATATGCCATATCAAAGATTCACCTCTTTTTCCAACTTGGTGGATAGTGCAATCATCTTCCTGAAATCCAAATGAAAGTGAAAATGAAAAAAAAAATGAAAGGACCTATTTCCAGTCATGTTCAAGGACCAAAACTTTCAATCGGCATTAAGAACTCAATAGCAGTGATGCATTGCTACTTTGTTATACCAAATTACAGCGAACAAAATATGCAACTAAACTAAGCAGCTAAACCATCATTAGTGCTAACAAGATGTACAAAACAATAAAAGTTTGGGACAATCATTGTTATGACATTAATTTCTAAGAAAGAAAGAAACTGCTAAGAACCTTATAGGTTCTGCAACGCACAAGCTAATAAATAAGTATTTTGAAATCTAATTTTCAGCTTTAGAAAAGTCTTTCATGTTTCCATACGAAAAGATAAGATTCATGGAGCTGTTTAATTTCTGAAGACTGCAGGTTTCCTCACTGTTCAGTCTCTCCTAAGAGCAACCTAAGCACTTAACTACAGCTAAAAACTTGCAACAAAGCCCTCAAGTGGGTACTTGTAGGATGTACTAATGTAATATATAGTAAGAAACATACTCATTATTAGACATCGTAGTGTTTTAAGGAGAGTGAAAACTCAAATCCGATCTTCACACTTCTGCATGCACTTTTATTATCAACATAACATGATCATCAAGAAGTTAAATGAAGATAACAAATTAAATTTATGTTCATTTGCTAATAATGAAACAAGTAACAAACATACTTCATAAGTGAAGTTTATTTGCCCCAATTGTCAAAGCCACATCTCTCCAGCAAGGCATCAAAGAACAAACCTCTTTTCCTTGAAAGCAAAAACAATTAGGATTAAAAAGGAAAAATTGACGGGCATGGTGACAGTACAAGAAACCAATCCAATGCAATGAGACAAATCTGACAAAATTCACTCTAAATGCCACATGAATTTTAGTTATTGAAATTTTGAGAAAGACTGAAAATTCATCATAATGAAAATCTGCTTATCAATGACAATGCACAACATTGTAACATTAGATTCAGAAAATGATTTTGATTGGTTTTGATAGGAAGCATTGTAAGTTAATCCCAAACATTTAATTCATGCTTCCAAAATTAACAAATTCTACAACTGCAAGAGAAACCCTACTTAAATATCTTAAGTGCCAAAACCAAAAACTGCCATTATCTGCTGGAAGATAAGATCCTACCATCTTCTCTGTATTCTCCACCACAGTTGCATTCCCATATCTGCATTACCAAACACATAAAAACAAGGCAATCAACTCTCCATCCAAGAAAACAATTCAACATTGTTATGACATTATCTTTCTGTTTGCTCCACAAACGAACTAATCCGGATGATATATGCAGCATTTAGACCTCTCATTGCCAAAGTCATGAGTAGTATAAAAAATTAAAACCATCGATCTAATTCATTAAATTTGATAACAAACAGAACACACAAATGTAGAACTACAAAAATTGATAGAGCAAGAGAGACAGGGAGGCACATGAAAATTCTATACGATAGGAACGAGTCTCCAAGTGAGTAAACTGTGACATGCATACAGAAAATAAACAATAAACAATAACTCGTATTTGAAAATATATAAACTCAAGCCGCAAAGAGAACACTAATTCAGATCCTATGTGGTTTGAAAAAAACCCAGATCTGGTACACATACAATCTTTTCTAACCAATTCCTCAATACAATTGTACCTACTTAAATTCCAAGCAAAAAGTTCAAATTTTCCTATATAAACTCACCACCCTTCAAATAATTCACATAAAAACACACAAACAAGTCAAGCTCTTAGAAATCGAAAGAGGGCTACGTTTAAGGTTAGGGTTTCTTGGGTTTTTACCTAAATTCAAGAATTTGAACCACTTTCTTACAGTTCAGCTTGAATTCAATCTCCCAAACAAAACCACTAACCAAATCTTCAACATGCCAAGTTAAAACCGAATTATCCTGAATCTCAAGAATTTTTCAAATCTAAAAGTTAAAATTGAAGAAACCCACTTACATAGATAGGAAGCTCACCATGAGAGGATCACTTTCTCTATTGGGTCGAGATCTAGTTTTGGCCAAAACTTGGTCGGCGAGTACGGTTTGGTCGTTTTAGAGAGAACAAAGAGGGAAGAGACAGAACTAAAAATAAGGAAATATGAAAGAGATAAATATGAAGGATGTGTGTGGGTTAAAGGGGGGAGAGGGAGAGGGAGAGAGTTGGATGTATGTGGGTGGGTTGAGGGGAGAGATAATGGGGTTAAATATGAAGGGTGTCAGTAGGTTGAGGGGGGAGAGAGAGAGAGAGTTGGATAGAAGTGGGTGGGTTAAGCGGAAAAAAGTGTTGGACGGATGTGGGCCACAAGTTTTTGAAAAAAATAATAAAGAACAAAGAATTGTGTCTTTAGAAGTAAACTATGGGCACAAATAATATATTAGAGTCCATTTTTTCAATAAAGCTGTCAGATAATGTATTTGTGCATATTTTTTTTACAATGGGCACAATCTATGGTGCCCTCTATTGAATGAGAACTGTTTCAACCTTTTGGTGGTCAAATAGACACAAAATTCTCAATTGTGTCCTTTGTTTTGTACCCAAAGCTCATTTTTCTTGTAGTGCAGCATTTATTTATTATTGGGTATAAACCCACAGCTTTGATTATTGTGCTTTTGCTTATATAGTAATGCAGGTCCTTGCAATTTGGCCATTTGCTCTTGCAGGGAAAAAGCCGCCAGGCACACATTCATTTCCTGTTCCATACAGAATCCTCAAGATCTCTCCTGGCGTCCTTGCATAGGACAGCGAATTCGTGTCCGCTGATAGGACATTCGTGACCGTTCGATTCTCAGCCCCAAGCGTGATGGGTACTATGATGCCTTCTTCGAGGCCACCCCTGGCCACCTTGTTCCCAAATTCAGCAATTCGGCTGACGATATTAGCCACCGTGAGATTGTACGGAGCCACCGTCTGATTCGCTCTCTCATACAGTAATGCACGCACCACTGCATTTTGTCCAGCCTTCGTACCCAAAAGCGATGCACCCAACTGCATGCATGTTGAATTACATACGTTACCCAAAAGTTATAGTTAATTAATTAATTGTGAAAAAAATTATTAATAGATAGAAATGTTGTTAACTAACTATTAACAAGAACTGTTTTAACAAACATTTCTTATTATACGTACTCTGTTAGCAGCATCGGTGTTGAGGTTTGCATTGATGTAAACATAACCCACTACACCATCATAATTCAGTGCTTGCGCTGCTATAAGATAATTGACTGTGTTTGCGTAAGGGTCAAATGGAGGGAGCAATGGGTAACCCACTGCTAGGTCAACAAGTAGTGAGAAAAGGGCTCTGCTGATGTTTATAAGAGGCCTTGGGAACCCGCCTGTTGCCTGAGTGATTGCTCTGAAAATTAATCAGATACATATTATATCTACCATCTAGGGTTAATCAGAATTAATAAAATTTACAACAGTTGATCATGCACTCTATACCTGATATGACCAACTTGTTCATAAGCAAATTCCTTGATTATTTCAGTCACAAGGGGGTCGAGATTGGCCTTCTGACCACCAATAGGACGCGGGCCCCCTTGGGACAAGTTTGGGGAGATACTATCGAGGTCATTGCCAAAAACACCGTATGAGTAAAACTCACCGTCCAAATATTCCAAGTTCAACATAAACCCTAGGTAGTCACTGTCGTTGGGTGCATGACCAGAAGCAGCCATGACCTGAAAGCTGAGGAAATTCAAAGCAACAAGGAAAACAAAGGCAGCACTGAAATAAGATGCAGAAGTAGTAGCCATTACTGCTAATTTCATGCAACCAATAGTATGAGTTTGATAAAATTGGTTCGCATATGAGTGAATAAACCATGCACTTCTACTGACTTTATATAGGCATGCACGCAATTAATAATACTCTACAAGAAGTCGTTCACTGACCTAATGGTAGCATGGCCGAACCCTTCTAAATAGAAGCCAAATATAGGATGGTGTCATCAATACATTAATTATTTTGTATTGTAGCTTATTAAACAAAAAGTTTGGTCTGCCCGTGTTAGGAATACTGGGTCGTATATCATTATCATATGTCATTCTACAAGTATAAATAATTAGTTTTTCATTATTTTATTGCCCATCAATCATCCTATATTTCATTATTTTATTACCCATCATCATCACACCTCCCCTCCCTTTTCCCCATTTTCTGCCGAACCGCACACACACTCTGTACCTATCCATTCAACCAATATAATATTCTTCCTTACTCTCCCCTCCCACTGACTTCCACTCAACTCTCCCGCGGCGTGACATATATGATCGTTTCACGGTTAGAGATGAAGTCAGCTCTTTTGCTTGGGGTGGGCTGGGACCTTGTGGTAGAGGAAGAGGTTAGGGATCGGATGGTCCTTCGTTTCTCGATTACTTGGAGTCAGACCAAAATTGTTTGCCAGATTCGATTAGTCCCATAAATTAAGCAACGAGCCGAACTGAAATTTCGGTTTGATTTCAGTTTTGGTAAAAAACCAAACCAATTTGAACCGAACTCACCCCTATAAAGAGTAGCTGGAGTGGTTGTGATGGGTGGATGTCGGGGTTTGGATTAGGTGGCAGTTGCAAAGCCCGAATTTCGGGTTAAGAGGGGCCTCTCACAATTATTTAAAAAAAAAAATTAAATCGATAGTAGTTACAAAACTGTTAACCAAAACATCATAGCATATATATGAAAAGTAACCAAAATTCAAAATAACATAGCATTGATAATATTACATATTCCCAATAATTAAAATAATTGTCCTTGACAAGTTTTCATATTTTGAAACCGTTGCATAGTATATATTAGGAATAGTGTCTGCGCGTTGCTGCGGGATTACAAAATGTGTGAGTATAATATATACAGATATGTAAAGAATGATGAAGTTTTAGCCCCAGTTTGGGGTTGAGGTGATTTTAAAAAAAGCTCCTATGAAAAAAAGCTGGGAGTGTTTTTGGTGTTTGGTAAACTAAAAAAAAAGAGCTTATTTTGGAAGCTGCTGTGAGAATAAGCTGAAATCAAAGGAAAAAGCTGAAGCTGCCATTTGTAGCTTTGGAAAACTGGTTTTTTTTTCAAAGCACACAGAACTACAGTGCTCCTTTAATGAAAAGACTCACTATTAGACTGCTTTTTTTTCCAAAAGCACTTTTACAAAAAAGTTTACCAAACACTCTGCTGATTTATTTCACAGCCGCTTATTCTCACAGCACAGCCGCTTATTCTCATAGCAGCTTTTTTTCAAAGCACAGCAATACCAAACCAGCCCTTAATCAAATGTGTATTAGGGCTTGTGAAAATGATGGCATTCAAATGAAAGTACGTATAAAAGTGAAGGAATAGAAAAAGAAAAATATGACACATACCATTTTTTTTACTTGAAAATTTGGTGTCATTCTTTAGGTCTTTTGGTGCAAATGGCACAATTAAATCAAGCAGGTTGAAAAGTGAAATGATACGTGTAAAAAGATGGATCAGATATATCTAGTTTGGTGTCTCTTTGCAATACAAAGACACAGTTTGATGATGTATTTTAGTTCAATCATCACTTCCATCTTTTCTCTTCAAAGAAATTGGTGCTACCTATTTATACACAATCACTTTCTTCTTTTGACCTATTGTAAACACATGGCTAACCGGTTGTTTGTCCAATGAGAGGTTTAAGCTGGACGTATATAAGTATAAATGCAGGTACTCTGATTGAAGATATACTTTAGACATATGTCCAACTTAACTTATCAATGGTCAAGCAAGGAATAAGGCATGTATTCAGATTAGGTAAAAAGAAGACAGTCTGTATATATATCGGTAGTAGCCAATTCCCCTGAAGAGAGAAATGAGTATACAATACAAAATGAGAAGATGACTTCCAAGGTTCAACTTGTTGTTAAACAACTCCGATTGGACGCACATCCATCTCAATGGTTGAACTATGATTTTTCAGGTAAGTAATTAATAACTTGATCAACATAACATAATCTCATTGAGAAAACGCGTAAGACTAAGAAAAAGCTTTCTAATCGGATGGTAAACGGGTTATTCTAAATGCTTATGTTCAAAAGGAGCAAAAGCGTTCTTTAAAGATCGTCGGTAGCTAGGCTGGAAATGTATTTAATCAAATATTTGCAAGTTAATGATAAATTGAGATGACAGAACTTGACAATAACAGATATAATTTAAAATAAAATTCAGAAGGATTCTGGTTAATTAACTGTCAATCAAATTATTTCTGGCAGTTAATCATTGTCTTGATGCTCATCAAACTTAAGATTTGTTGGACTTTTTTTTAGCTCTTTTTTAAGTTTAGCAAAGAGAACTATCTTTATCAACTCATCAATTCTCGTTGCGTTATTGGACTTTCAATGTAACACAAAGCCAACAAGTTATTGTCACTTAGTACTATAATCTAATGATATTTATATTCACTTGTAAGTGAGATGTCATATGTTCAATTCTCACCAAAATTGAATTTGAACCACATTATTGCCCATTTTAAGGCTAATCATACCTCCTCTCCTTTAATGTAGATTATATCATTTGTTGTGTCTCTCACCCTTAATATAGATAACATTGTTTGTTAAAAATAAAAAGGGTAAATTACATAGTAGCCCCTCAGGTTTGAGGTCTATTACAACTCCATACAACATCTTTAAAAGATTTCACTTTCATACCTCAAGTACTATTTTATTTCAAAATAATACAACCGTTACATTTTCCATCCATTGATCCGTTAAGCGCTGACGTGGCTACCACATTTGTGCCACGTGGCTGCCAAATGTGTGCCACGTGGCAAAAAAATAATTTTTTGATTTTCTTTTTTTAAAAAGCCTGAATTAAAAAAAAAAAAAAACTTGAAATCGCAGAAACCCACCCCACCCCTCTTCTCCCTCTATCTGTTTCTTCTTCTCCGCCCAACACAGAAAAACACCAACCACTCTTTCTTTTCTCCCTCTCTGCTCTCTGCATACAAACCCACATACCCCCCCCCCCCCCGCGCGCCGCAACCTCTCTTCTTCCCCCCGACGCCGCAAGCAAACCTGGAAACATCCACCCCCAAAAAATCTGCAACCAAACCCAGAAAACTTCCCCCCCCAAACAAACCCAGATCCGAAACCTCTCCCCCCCCCCCCCAAAAAAACCCGGACCCAGTGCTCCCCTCGTCGGCTCGTCGGTCAGCTCTAACAACGAGGTATGTATTCAAATTTTGAATTTTTTCAGTGCTTGGTTGGTGGGTTTGGGGTGCTTACGAATGCGGTCAAAGTTCTGATTTTTGAATGGTTAATCTCAAACCACGGAACGATGCCGCACCGAGAAGAGAGAGAGAGAGGGGAGGAAGGCTGAAGAAAAAGTGAAAAAGGATAGCAGAGAGCAGAGAGGGAGAAAAGAAAGAGTGGGCGGAGAAGAAGAAACAGAGAGGAAAAAGAGAGGTGGGGTGGGTTTCTGCGTTTTCAAGTTTTTTTTTATTTTTTTATTTTTTTTATTTTTTTTTATTCAGGCTTTTTAAAAAAAGAAAATAAAAAATTATTTTTTTGCCACGTGGCACACATTTGGCAGCCACGTGGCACAAATGTGGTAGCCACGTCAGCGCTTAACGGATCAATGGATGAAAAATGTAACGGTTGTATTATTTTGAAATAAAATAGTACTTAAGGTATGAAAATGAAATGTTTTAAAGATGTTGTATGGAATTGTAATAGACCTCAAACCTGAGGGGTTACTATGTAATTTACCCAAATAAAAAATAAAATAAAAAAAAACCGACAAGTAATCAAATGTCGAGCCTATCAATTAAACTATTTGGACACACAAATTAACACACTCCAACGAAGGAAGGTCCCACCATTGTCTGTATGCGCCACCTCTATTAGAAAATGTCAGTAATGCTAGGTAAGATTTTTTAGGCCGTGTCATCAATAATATATAAACACATTAATCAACCATTAAGTAATAATTAAATCATTAACAATTCATCATATAGTTTACAAAATATCATTTAAAAAGTTGATTTCCCTAGTATTGCTAATAGCTCCCATTAACTCTTCATACAAGCATAGCATGAAACGGCTGAAGATCAGTTAAAACTGGGAGGGAAATTACAGAGGCTTAGAAATAAAAAGCAAACTTTCTAAATTACATACATAAAAATCAAAATTTATTGCAAAACTTTGTTCTGGAATTAGCAGCAGCTTATTATGAAGGGATCAAAGGACAAGGGGGGGCTTTATTGAGCAATAGCATGCTTAGCACCATCCAAAGTGTTCTTGAGCAACATTGCCACCGTCATTGGTCCAACGCCGCCAGGAACAGGAGTTACCCATCCGGCTACTTTACATGCTTCCTGGAAATCTACATCTCCAACCAATCTATAGCCCGACTTTCTACTCGGATCGTCTATAGCATTTGTGCCGACATCAATGACAGCAGCACCGGGTTTTATCCAACTACCCTTGATCTGAAATTCAGTAAGGAAATAGATTAACAAAATCGATGGTAAATAGATTTCATCGAGTTAAAACATGAACAATAATCGCCACAGGAGCTAACGAAGACAAGGAAAGTACAGAACCGACACAATGCTACCTGCACCAGCAGATGTCGGTTATTCCATTTAAGCAACAATAGATCCTAGTGAAAGCTTATCAAGTTCTAATGCATTGTCTTACAACTCCAAAGTGAACGATGGAATGTCCTTTTTCCTTCACTTGGGATGAAAGGAACCAACCAACTAGTCCTATTCTTCTAACCAGAACAAAACTAAGTACTATATTTTTCATTGAAAGCCAAGCAATATAAAATAAGATAACACCAGCATGTCATAAGACGATGTTACTGCATACCAAGGAACTATAATCTATGAATTGCCTACCATCATTGCCTGTCCTGCTGCAGCAATAATAATGTCCGCTTCACGAATGAAACTCTCTGGATCAGGTGTGCGGGAATGGACTACGGTAACAGTAGCATCTGCTTTCAAAAGAAGCAATGAAACTGGTAGTCCAACAATGTTACTTCTGCCAACAACCACTGCTTTCTTCCCCTTTATGCTTATCCCACTCCGCGACAGAAGTTCAAGACATCCCTGCAGAAAAAAACCATTACAAAACAAAACTACAACCTGTACACGAATGGCTTTCACAATTTTATGTGAATATTGCTTGGACAATAAAGGTTCCTCATTTGACAGAATACTTGAACAAACCAAACGTACATGTGTGTGCGTCAGCATCTATCTGTGTTTGAATACAAAACTCGAGTCTTGCCTTGGGAGTGCAAGGAAGGAACAGAGGTTCTCTGCCTTTCATTGCAAGTTTGCCGATGTTGAGAGGATGAAAGCCATCAACATCCTTCTCGATGCTGATTTCACTCAACACTTTCTCCTCATTAATATGGTTTGGCAATGGGAGCTGAACTAGTATACCTATCAACAAAATCAAACCTACTTTCAACACCCATTAAACCTAAATCAAAGATTTTGCAAATAATTTGTCAACTATAACAACAACAACAACAACCAAGCCGTATCCCGCTAAATGGGGTCGGCTGTATGAATCCTACAATGCCATTTCGCTTGGTTTTGCGTCAGGTCTTCCATCAGAATCATTCGTCAACTCAAAAGTAAAAACTGGGCAATTATCATTCAATCAACTAACCATGTACATCAGAAGTAGCATTCAATTCGTGAACTTTGGCAATGAGGTCGTCTTGGGACACATTCTCCGGGAGGTCAATGTCCACAGATTTGATCCCAACTTCAGCGCACGCCTTTCGCTTCATGCTCACATAGCTTTGGGAGTCCTTCCGGGTCCCAACTATCACCACTGCCAGTCCCGGAACCTAAACAATCACACAATCGCATCGTCAAGATTCATGCACCAAACAATGTCAAAAATCCAGCCAGAGCAAAAGCAAACCTTGCCGTATTTCTGGGACAGATGACGAACTTCCTCCGCAATCTCATTTCGGATGGTCTGAGCTATAGCTTTCCCATCGATTATCGCAGCCTTGTGATCAGATTGTGATGCCATTGATCAATCACTCGCTCGGTCTTTAGGAGATTAAGGATGGGTCGGGCTGACTCGGACCTCGAACCGCAAAGGGTTACTGTAATCCAGTAAAACAAACCTGGAAACCCCTAATCGGGGAGACAGAGGGCGTCGGGTGGAAAATCGAGAGAGCTAGGAAAATTCCCAGATGCAATCCCTGGAAATCGCGGAGAGGAAATAGTGGCAGGACGATAGAGTCATAGGAAAAGGATTCTAGCCAGATATTTTTCCAAGGGATCCCATTATCTCGTCCGTTTATTGTATATTGTGCGTTCAGTTTTCATTCAGTATTACTCATATTTAATTTTAAATTTTAAATTTTGAAATGATTTTTAATCGTACGATGTACATGAACGAAGGAGATCACGGGATCTCAAGGAAAAAATCCGAGGAGGATCCTTTTCCAAAGAGATAAGAGTGTACAGTTGTATTTTGAGGGATTTTAAATGTATTTATAAATCTTTGCTTAAAGTCCATCAAAATCTATAAAATTATAAACTTTTTAAAATTTAGGAAAATTAATAAAAAAGACTTGAAAACTTTGAGTTTTAACGATAAGGACAAAATAAAGGGTAAATTGAATAGTACCAGGATTGAATTTTTAGTGTAAAAATGTGATTTTTTATTAAAATGAACAGTACCGGAAGCTTTTTGTTAAAATTCCTTTAAACATTTTTAAAATTTCAATTGAGGACACCTTACTTAAAATTGAGTGAAGTTGTCAAATTTTCAAAAGAAAAGTGATATTCAACACTGCTTAAAAAGTACACTACAAAATCTTTCAAATTTGTTTTTTCAAAATATCATAAACTTTATTAAAATCCTGATTGAATATACGTAGATTTTCAAAGAATCAAGCCTATTTTTTTGTTTTACGCCTCGTAATTCTTCCTCAACCAGACTAGGGTAGAATAGCAGAGCAAGTTTTGGAACATAAAACCCGAACATTTTATAGGCTTTATGTGCTAAGGCTTATGGCTTTATGTATATTTCAATTATCATCTAAATCTTTTGAAATTTTTCAGAATAGGAAATGTTTAGATTCGAAACGAAAATTTTCGTTTGATTTGGAATTTTCAGTCCAACTTACAACTCTGCTATGTGTACGAGAATAAATGAGAATAAGAAGGATTAGAGATTAGAAATATTGACTATGGAATAATCACATCCTTCTATGTTAAGGAGATACCTCTAGTTTTTAGGTATTTCGAACCAAAATCCATGTAGGATCCACTTTTTTGTTGATTCACTAGTTACCTTAGTTTTAGTAAAAGGCTATAACTATACTCATTACAAATTCATTCCTTATAACTAAACATTCCCTTACATGTGATATTTTCAAGCTTTACGCATATTAGTAATAACCCCCAATGTGAATCGTCCTAATACTAGTTCTTGTTAGTTGGTAAGGTTACGCACTCACTTTGAGCTGACTAATTGATCATCACATGAGAAATCATATTCATAGGAAGAGATACGACTATAATTAACTAAACGTGCTGATTTCAAGTCTAGAACACACATATAAGAGCACAATACAATGAAGTTGTAAGCTGTGTTGTGGGGGGGGGGGGGGGGGGAGGGAGGGGGAGTTATTGTCTATTGTTGGCCTCTATGATAAATCAGTTAGGGTCTGAGAGGCGGTAGTTTACTATGTGATGGATGTCGACAGTTCGAGTCCACACCAACCAGCTAATAAGACTCAAGCCTTTCCTCAGGCGGATTCCTCCTTTTGCTCCTCAGCTTACAGAGTATTAGCAACTATTTTCAATTGTTGTTCCCCTCTTAAAGACAAATTCTTACTCGTTACTCACATGGACGGAGGCAATGAAGGCTCACTGAGGGCAGATGCCCCCACTTAAGTAATTGGTTTGTTTAGTTGCAAACTACAATTATATAATATACATGGGTTATCTTTGAAAAAAATATATGTATCCAATATCTAACATACATTCATTCTACTTATACTCCATATCAAATATTATATGAGCAATAATGCTCTTGTTATGTTATTCAAACCGAAAAAACCCTCTCTCGCCTATCATGTACTTAAATTTTTTTCATCACTTTGTTACTTTCTAATACTATATTGAAATTTTTGTAAAACTAGAATTGTGATACATTATCGTTTGAAACTATTCTTAATATTATATTGCGTATAACCATATTATAATAAGATTTTCTTAATTATTTTTAATTGTCCTAGAAGAAATTTCTACATGCGTCTCACTTTGTTACTTTCAAATTGAACACGATTCAATTACTAACCGAATCCTGAGAGTAATTAAGCGCAGAACCCACGAACCGGCCCCGAAAAATACACGCGCCAATTGTGACAAGTAACAAGCGCTCGTGCGACGTGGACATTTTGGGTTTTACATTCCTACGCTTCTACCCTTTCCCTCTCTCTCTCTCTCTCTCTCTCCCCTCTCTTCGAAGCCTTAACCCTAACTCTATCCCAAACTCCCAGCGATTCATAGCTGTATTCGAATTCTTCATGTGCTGCATTTAGCTTCAGAAGTTCGAGCTTGGAGGTCGGCAATGGAGAATCTCTCGGTGGAGATGGAGATTGGGACATCCGCGGAGTCCTTCGGGAAGTTCTTGGACTCTCAGAGGGAGCTTTTCCACAGCCAGATCGATCAGCTCCAGAGAATTGTCGGCACCCAATGCAAACTCACCGGCGTCAATCCTCTCTCCCAAGAAATGGTGCGTTGTCTTCGAATTTGAATTTGAATTTGAATTTGAATTTGCGTTCTGCGTGTTTGGTTTCCGAGAAATTGGAGGAAAATTTGAAAGAAAATTGCAATCCGTAATTCTAATTTTTTGTTCTTTCGTTTTGTGACACGCAGGCAGCTGGTGCTCTTTCAATTAAGATTGGTAAGTCTTGGAAGTTGGATTATTATTGTTAATTATGGCTAATTTGATGTTTAATCTTGTTTAATTTGCTTTATTTAGTTTGATTATGTGAGATGCTATATACCCATCTGGATGCTATAGTTTTCTATTCACAATTTTTTATACATTTTTCGTGTTTGTTTCATGTGGCCATCATCTGTTATCTAATAACTAGATGGTCCAATTGCAGGAAAAAGACCTAGAGATTTGTTAAATCCAAAGGCTATAAAGTATATGCAATCTATTTTTTCGATTAAAGATACGATTAGTAAGAAGGAATCTCGGGAGCTCAGTGCTCTATTCGGCGTTACAGTCACACAGGTTCTTTCTTTCATTCAGCTTTCCTTCTCAAATTACTTGTTCCTTTAGATGTTTTCGTAATGCATTTAGTTTAAGCCATCATACGACCCTTCCCATGAGCGCCAATGTTGTTCAAACTGATAATGATATATGGCCCTTACACTTTACTATTGGCTATTTTAGGGTTGATTATACATACCCAACATGACGTTTTCTTCTGTGTTGCTCTTTGGTGGTGATTAGTTTAATTGCTTCTTACATGAGTTCCATTGATTGACAGGTTCGTGATTTCTTTAACAGTCAACGGTCGAGAGTCAAAAAACTAGTCCAGTTGTCAAGGGAAAAGGCCTTGAAATCCGGTGAACATGAAGATTTGCGGGATGGGGTCTCAACAAGCCCTGATTCTTTGATTCCAAGTGATCCAGTTCCCTTGAACTCTGTTGGTCCCTCCACTGTTGACGACGCACCATCATGCTCAACGCAAGATAATGCTCTTTCTGGATTAGACGACTTAGATAAACGTTTCGTAGAAGATATTTTCAACTTGATGCGGAAAGAAGAAACATTTTCTGGGCAAGTGAAACTGATGGAGTGGATTATGCGGATACAAAATTCTTCAGTATTATGTTGGTACTTACAAATCACTTTATAGGTTTCATAGTACAAAGCAGTTTGTCTCTTTTCATGTTCCAAACTTCCACTTGTATACGTGCAGGTTTTTAACTAATGGTGGTGTAATTATTTTAGTAACATGGTTGAGTGAAGCTGCTGTCGAAGAACAAACAAGTGTTCTACTTGTTATCTTAAAGGTATTTATTGGACTGGAATCCATATTGTCAATTATCTATCTTCCACAGTTAATGATTGTTGCTTAAAATTCAAATAATTACCGGCTGCACAGGTTCTTTGTCATTTGCCTCTTCATAAAGCTCTTCCTTTGCATATGTCAGCCGTACTGCAAAGTGTTAATCGACTGCGGTTTTACAGGACACCAGGTGTGCATTTGTTACGGATAGTTCTTTGGGGCTTTCTTTGTCACCTCTCTCTATCTTCCCTTGTCTTTCTCAAGTTCTTCTTTCGTGTCATCTCTGTGTGGTTAAACTTGTTTTTGCTCAATAAATCAAGGTTCTCCATATGTGTTGATAATTCTATTTCTTTGATGTATTTAAACTTTGTTTAGTAGAAGTAGCAACTCTCTAGGTGCTTCGGCTGTATTTTACTATACACCATGACATTTTTCTTCTCATTCATCTTAGTTTTATGTCTGGCAAGATTCTTTTGTATAATAAGCATTTCTATATTGCTTTATCTGTCATTTTTTTATAAACCATGAAATTTTTGAATCTCATTTTATCTGATTTGAAGATCAGACATATCAAACAGGGCAAGAGTTTTGCTATCAAGGTGGAGCAAGCTATTAGCGAGAAGCCAAGCTATGAAGAAACCAAATGGCATTAAAACATCTAGCGATTCGGAAGAGTTAGTAATTCTGAAGCAGAGGCAAGTACATTTCTCATTGCCAATGCACTGAAAAATTGTGTAAACAGTTTTTAATAATCTATGATTTTCTTGCAGTATCGATGAAGTTATGGGCGATTCAGAATCATGGAAGTCAAATATGGATATTTCTGTAAGTGCTTTGTGATTTAATAAAAAATTCATTCAAATTGATTTAAGTTGCATAAGTTTTACAGATTGTTCTTTCATGTTGTACAGGAAGACATCCTTGGAACACATTTTGAAAGTGCAGAAACCAGGTAAGAATGTTTCTTTCTTCTGACGTACATTTTCGTAAGATAGTGTTTGTGGTGTTAATCTTGTATGTATTTTTCAGGAAATTAGAGGCGTCAGAACCCTTGAAGTTATTGACAGCATCACCAGATGAGTCAAATAAGAAGAACATCTTGGGTGTATCTTCATCTCGTATCCTTAATATAGGTTTTTACAATTTTCTCCCAAGTGGTATATTAGAATTCCTGAGTAACATCTACTGGTTTGAAAAAAAAATTATATCACTAGTTAAGAAAAGTAGGCTTTGTCAATGATAAGTTCTATTTCTGTGTTGTTATATTTCTATGTGGATGGCCTAAAAAAGGTTATACGAATATTTTGTGTATAAGTTGATTTTTTAAAACATATGAGAGTGAAGAAGCCTATTTCCTTAGCTAGTGGCAGAATTTCGTGAGCGCAGAAAAGTTCAGTTGGTGGAACAGCCTGGCCAATCAGCTGGGAGAAGTGTACCGGCCACAAGGACAACAACTGTGAGTCAGGCTCGTCCAATGTCTGCTGATGATATCCAAAAAGCAAAAATGCGAGCACAATTTATGCAGAGCAAGTATGGGAAATCTCGTTCATCCCATGAAAATAAAGAATTGAAGACTGAAGGTGTGGACAAACTTACAATCTCTCAGGCAAGCATTTTGCCCGTGGTACCCAAAGTTCCAATTCGGTCTAATATTGAGGAACCGAAGAAACCTGCGACATATCCTTTGAAAGAGAGGGAAGTTCCTAATAAGCCCGAAACTTCTCTTGCCCCAAAGCGGAGTCTGGATTTGAAGGAGCCCATATTAGAGAAGTGCCAGAGAATCCAGATCCCATGGAAGATGCCTCCAGGTACATATGCTTTTAGTGGCTCTTTTCTGGTTCCTTTGACTCTTTGTTCGTAATTTTAAATGTGAAATCAGTAGGCTTAATGGAAAGGGAAAAGGGAAAAGGAAAAAAAAGAAGATATCCTCCCAAATTGTATACAGTTTGTTGGGAGTTTGCCTTCAGTATTTCCAACATATATCATAGTGGGAGAGCTTCTCATTGATCAATAATTTCCTTGAGCAACTATTTTTCGTCTTTTTTGTTCACTCATAAGAGTTGAACTCAAGGCCTCCCACTTACTAAACGGGTGCTCTAGCTCAATCTTATAGCAGTTGAGTGTTGCTCTTTCCTTAGACGCTTGGTATTGGTAGGGAATGTTACAGTCCAGGCATCAATATTATCCAGTAGATTAAATGTGCTGCATAGAGAAAACGATTGGAGGATGTAATTTCTTATATGTTACAATAGCTGGGTGTACTGGTGCCTGAGTGGGTGTTCCTTGCCGGATAAAAATGGCTCGCTCAGTTTAGGTTTCTAACTTTCTAAGCATATTAATGTCATTGTTTGTTTTGTTGACAGAAATGAATTGTACCTCATTTTCCTCTCCTTGCTTTCTCCTCTATTCAATCACCGTTATGGATTTTGATATTTCTGGGGGCCATTTTGCCACACACGTTACTGAAGTAATGTGATACGAGATTAGTTTTATTACATTTTTCCTTGTAAGAAATTTAAATAAAGTGTCATGACTATTTTATTGGTTCCTATGTGAATGAGGTCCACTCGACATGTTTTCTGTAGTTTAAGTGGGAAATTCTACCAAGCAGGCTGAGTGAATGGAAATATCATCAATTTTGAATTCATTAGCATGAAAAAGATACAAATGAATGACTGATTACTGTCCAAATCCCTACGGCCAGCACTGAAACTCTGGTAACATGATTCACCGAAACTCTGGTAACATGATTCACTAAGAATGTATCTTGAGAAGGACGAGGGGGACTTACCTGTGACGGGGATATACCCGTCTTCTACCTATCACGTGCGGTGAGATGGTCACGAGACGTGTTTTATCCTATGATACCTATTGGATTTGGCTCTGAAGGCATTAACAGATAAATGAAGGTTCATTGTTTAGAGGAAGCAGAAACAGAGATTCCGGACAATGTTAAATTCGTCCATTATTATTTAATATGGTTTTTTGGTTGCTTGATGGCTTCTGTAAGTGCTGAAGGTAACATTTTCTGCAGATATCAACCTTTTTCATGCGTTGTCTTTCCGTTCTGCAGAAATAAAATTCGATCCCTCGTGGAGCGTTGGTGGTGGTGAATATTGCAAAGAAATCGAAGTCCAGAGAAACAGAAACCGCCGTGAGAAGGAAACCATCTACCGGACAGTTCAGGAGATACCGTCTAACCCGAAGGAACCATGGGACATTGAAATGGATTATGATGATTCATTAACACCAGAAATACCAATAGAACAACCGCCTGATGTTGCTGATACCACTGAAACACAGGCTTCCCATAACAGAGAAGTACATAATGCAGAAACAATGGTCGTTCCTTCTCAAGGAGCAAACAGTGTCGCTTCGTTTCCACCGGCCTTATCTCAAATTAATAATGCTAGCGCAGCTGAACCGGATCTAGAACTGCTTGCCGTACTGCTAAAAAATCCAGAACTGGTGTTTGCTTTGACTTCTGGCGATGCTGCTAACTTGTCGAGCGAGGACACAGTAAAATTGCTGGATATGATAAAGTCTGGTGGGGTTGGTGGGGTTGGTGTTGCTGGTAATGTAAATGGTTTAGGTAGAAAAATGGAGGAGAGGGTCGAAGTTTCTCTTCCATCCCCGACGCCTTCAAGCAACCCTGGAACGGTGCGTTACTCGGCCTCATTTGGCAAGTTTTGCCAGACATTGTATACACTGTTGCAGTTTTTGACTAGTAATATAAAAAATTTATGTGCATTGCGTTCCCATGAGATTTTTGGTAAAAGTTAAACCTCCATTGTATACACTGTATAAACTGCTTGTTTTTCTGTGCTTTTTGCAGAGTGGATGGAAAGGAGATGCTGGAAGGAATGCATTTCCCCAACGGATGCCGCAGGTTTCATCTGCTCATCACATTATTCCGCCGCAACGGCTATCAACTTCCCAACCGGCAGTACCTTCGTACTCACCAGATTATCATCGTATGCAATCACCAGCCTCAGAGATGGCTTTAACCATGAAGGACACGCATTTCCACAACGTATCAAACACGGCCGTGCCTTCAGTTTGGGGTGAAAGCACGATCAATCACGAACAAGCTCCCCTATCTAACTCTTATAATGTAGCAGAACGGCAGCAGCCCTTGTATTCCACTCCGGCAAGGCAACAAAGACAGCCGCAGCCAGTACAACAATCCCGTTTTTCTGAACCTCACATTCCTATGTACACGCCTAAACAGCCGATGGGAAAACCCGGCCCTCCATCAGATTCGTGGAGAGCCGGGCAGGATTTGCCTTCAAAGTACCATTACATAGAGAACCAAAATCAGTATAATGCATCTTCTGGAGGGCATTTGCAGCCTCACCTGTTGTCAGGTCCTTCTTGGGAAGGAAATGAACATGTTGGCGGCAACCAAGATTTCCAATCGTGGAGCCCGGATAATAGTCCGCGTAGAAATCCCGGGTATATGTACGGAAGAGAACACAGAACAAACCCGGGACAGGATTACAGGTCGAGGGGAAGGAATCCTGCCGGATACCGGGACCATAATAGGCAGCAGGGAAACAGATGGCCTAATCGCGGCGGACGCTGAGGTCCTATAATCCAGAGTGGATGTGTTAAGAACGCGTTAGTTCTGTTTCTCTCCCTTTTATTGGATCAAGTTTTTGGGCGGACTGGTGACGTGGCACGGAAATCTCAACTCGAATGGATGAGAAACCCTTACTCGAGCGTCTCTCAGTTTTGGGATGACCGGATTATTGAAACGAGTGAGAGCTTGTAAAAGCCATCGTGACTGTTGATCTGGATGCTCATAAGGGACTCTCTACTGATCATTAATTTTAATTTTAATAGGGTGAAAAAAATATTCTAACATTGAGCAGCCTTTATCTCGTTACTACAAACAAATATAAAAATTCTTGGGCCTAATACTTTAATTTGAGGATTGGATTTGTTGACCATCAGAATTGAATTATGGTTTTGGGGGTATAGAACTCACCAGACAATTATTTGGCGAAAAGGGCATCAGGCTGGTCAAATGAAACTTTCTCTTAGCCCTTTTTTGGAGTCAGCCTCTCAGTTGTAATAATTGATTCAAATTCGAATATCAGATTTGAAAACATCTAATGATAATTTAACTAAATTAACCAATTATTATTGAGAGGGTTATGTTTAGCCCTTTTGGTTGGAGACGGTTTATGAGTATGTCTGATACTTTTCATTTAAAAACAATTTTTTGTAGGGCTTTAATTATGGACTTTGGCTATATTAAGCCTTTTCGGTTGGAGATGGTTGTAGGGTCTTTTTCTTACTCTTATGTCTTCTTTTAGTGTTGTTTATAGTAGAAAATTGCTTATATTCTAATCGTCGAAATAGTGATTGTATTATATTTATATATATATATATATATATATATATATATATATATGTTTGTATTGTACCCAAATCCATGATAATTACCCACATGATATTGTAATATTAATTTAAGATGTTGTAGTGTCGGAGGTGTATCTAAGTCATTTTCAAACTTTGGAATAAATGTTTTTAAAAAAGTTGGAAATGTTAGAAATGATATATAAGAGATACGAAGAACAAGAGAGATTGGAGAAGAAATCAAAGAATTATTTCTTTCTCGTTACAATGCCTTGGGATTTATATAAAAAAGTACTAACTAATTACATATTACATACTGATCCAAAAGTAAACAGCCACAAAATAAATAATATTTAAAGATTTGTAAATTTGATAAATAAGTTTGTATTGCCTTAACCTTAAGAACTAATATAATAAAGGGAACTTTAACAAAAAACTTCCGGTACTGTTCACTTTAATGAAAAATTATATTTTTACACTAAAATGTCAATCATGGTACTATTCACTTTACCATTTATTTTGTCCTTATCGTTAAAACTCAAAGTTTTCAAACATTTTTCATTAGTTTTCCTTATAATAAAATCCTTGTGAGTTTACAGATATGTTTGAAAATAGTTAAAAGTGTTTTCAGTTAACTAAGAGCATTTCCAAAGGAGGTGTCAAATTTTAAACATAAAATTTAAATTTGACAGCTTATGTGGCGTTTTCACATTTTTTAAAGTTGTACTCTCCACCCGATATGTCAAATAAAATTATTATTTTATTATATTACAAAATAAATGATTAAACCAAAAAAAATTTAATTAAAGACGTTTAATACTTATTAAATCAGGACCGTTCATCAAATACACCAAAGAGACATGAATGTCAACACCAGCATTCCTTAGTGTGATCTTATTTTACCGTTATAGTTTATGTGGACATTTTAACATCTCATTTAGAGATGCTCTAAGCATTTCTAATAACGTTTGGTAGTTAAAAGCTTTTTTTATCTATACAAATATTTGGACTCGCATATAATAAAATTGCTTATCCGCAAAAGTGCTTTCTAAATAAGCATTTCAAAAGAGCCTTATTTTTCAGTCTAAACCCATCGAGCCCAAAAGGATATAGGATAAAAATTTGCAAATTCCAAACACAAAAGTTACGTTGACAAAAAGAACGGTTGATACTTGATAGCTTAAAGCCTAATGGCTTCACCTTCACCTTCAAGCTCCATCCTTCTTTCTCAATCTCTGATCGATTTCAAATTCCACCACTGAAAACCCAGTTTCCGAAGACGTTTCTTTCGAGCTCCAGCAATGGGATTCAGATTCCACAATCTCAATTCTGTACGCAAAAGGCTCGCTTTCCACGTTCACAAGCACAATCATCGTCCTCCTCTTCCCAGTCCCACAATATCCCAGCCCCTCGATTCCCATCTGCAAAACCCTATTTACTCGATCGCCAGACGGTGGCATTTGGGCCACTCCCACCACCAAAACGATGATCAGCATCGCCTCTCCGGTGAAGAGGGGGAGAAGATTTTCCGGATGGGATTGGCAGCTGATGTTGGACTGGCTGCCGGGAAAGCTTTGACGGGTTACTTGTCCGGAAGCACGGCGATCATTGCTGATGCCGCCCATTCGGTCTCCGACGTGGTAACATTCTTGTGTTTTTGTTCTTGCTTACCCCATGTTGGTTTTTTTGCTTTTTGGAGAATTGGATGTTAAGGAGCAGAAATTATGTATTTAGAAACTGAATTTTGTAATTGGGAGTCAGGACATTTAGGAGCAGAAATTTGTAATTAGAAGCTGAATTTTGTAATTAGGAGCTGAATTTATGATTTTCTTGCTTCCCCATGTTGGTTTTTGCGAGAATTAGATGTTCTTGTTTAGGAGCTGAATTTTGTATATATGAGCTGAACTTGCATGTTTAGGAGCTGAATTTTCACTGAACTTGCTTGTCAATGTTGCATAATGTCTACTTGAATATGTGTTACTCTTTAGAATTTTGGGGTTGAGTAGAGTTTGATGTACCGACATCTTTCTTTATCTCAGATCTGCTCTGTTTTAAGATGTATCATGCACGCTTCCTTTTTTTTCATTTCTGCTTATGTTTTCAGGTTCTTAGCAGCGTTGCTTTATGGTCATTTAAAGCTGCAAAGGCTCCGAAAGACAAAGAACACCCATATGGTCACTCTTGATTTGTACCTACACGCTACTCCATTGATCTCACATTATGCATATACACCCTACTTGTGTATTTCGTTGCCTTGTGTTTTTTGGAAACTTGGAACATTATACAATTGTTTTCTTGTTTTTCCAGGACACGGTAAATTTGAGACTCTTGGAGCACTTGGAATCTCTTGTATGCTGTTGGCCACGGCTGGTGGCATTGCATGGCATGCTTTGGATCTTTTGATGGTAAATGTCGATTACTCATATGGAGTTACTTTTTCTGTTTCCAAATGATTTCAGATTGATAGACTATTGACTGTTGAAAATCGTGATCAGTTTCTCTTGATATTGAATCCAATTCTTCGTTGATCTTCCATGTACAGGGATTGTTTTCAGCAGATCCTGCTATAGTTAGTCAGTCATTGACACATGAGCATGGGCATAGTCATCGTCATCATGGAGTTGACATGGAGTACCCTGTTCTAGCACTGAGCATGACTGTTTTTTCAATATCTGTTAAGGAAGGGTACCAAAGTTTATAAAACTTTAATTTTTCAAGACTTTTCTTCCATTGAAACGAATGTTAAATTTTATTATCTGACCCACATAGCTGTTTAGGTCATTATGAGTTATCCATCTCAACTTCTATGTTCATTTCTCTCTTTATGCGTGCTCTTCTCCTACGTTTCTCCTCTCTTTCTCTCCCACTCACTATTTGCCTTTCTCTTTGCTTTTAAGACTTTACTGGATTACATTACGGGCTGGGGAAAGACAAGGTAGTGGACTGATGAAAGCAAATGCATGGCATCATCGTGCAGATGCCATTTCGTCAGTAGTTGCTCTCATTGGAGTTGGTAAGACACTTTGGCTTTTCCTACAGATCACTTTGTCAACTTATATTTCATATTCTTGAATTAACTAATTTAAACCCGTGATCCTAAACTGAGCATGGTTAAATCATTGTGATTTTAGGAGGTTCAATCCTTGGAGTAAAGTTTCTGGATCCCCTAGCTGGACTTCTTGTCGCAGGCATGATCCTGAAGGCGGGAATTGAAACTGGGCATCAGAGGTCTGATTTTTGTTCTCTATTATATGCACCATTACATCACACTGCTTCTTAGATTTTCAAAGGAGTACATGTGATTGTTTAAGCTGTTGCACGTGCTGGTTCCTACAATCATGAATATAGTTGCAAAGATATATGGCACCTCTGTATGTCTACCGTTGGTCTTTAATTTTAATCAAATAATGCAAGCTTGTTCACCAAAAAAGAAAATAATGCAAGCTTGATTCATCTCTTGTTGTGTATGCGTATGAGTCTCTGTTAATTTCTGAGGACCCTATTTGATATATGTGTGTGCTTTCTTTCTTTCTTTCTTTCTTTTGGCGGTGTCCCCATTTTAGTGTCTTGGAACTGGTGGATGCTGCAATCCCAGCAGAACTTTTGGATCCTATGAAACAAACAATTGTACAAGTCGAGGGTGTGAAGGTATCCGATTATTAATTCTTATAATGCATTTATGAAATTATTGCTCCATGTATCATCTGGTCTTTGAACTCCCTTACTCAAAGAAAGGCTGTATTCTGTTAAGCTTAATGGTATTAGCTAGGATCTTAGCTTTTTCGTTTTGCTGTTTGAAATGACCTTTCAGGCTGTGTGCAGGGTTGTCATCGCTTGAGGGCAAGGAGGGCTGGTTCATCTCTATACCTTGATGTACATATTGAGGTTCTCTTTGAAACTCTGTGGCGTTGTCAAATAATCCATCTCCTGTTATGTATCTCATTTGTTTCTTTTGCCTGCCAGGTTGATCCTTTTTGTAGTGTTAGCGCTGCACATGACATTGGAGAAAATGTTCGTCGTCAGATTCACAAATCCCATCCTGAAGTCTCTGAGGTTTTCATACACATAGGTATGCTACACATTTTTGGATTGCGAGTTTTCGATATTGAGCTAGACAAACTATGAACGCTCAGTTTTAGACAAACTAGGAATGACTTTTATCCTAATTTTTCGTGTTTATACATTCAGAATTTTCATCCACGGTTCGATTCACTTATATTGGATAAGATGATTCAGGTTTCTCATTATATCTTTTAAATTCTCAAACTTGCTCTTACTTCTTTGCAGATCCTTCAATTTCACAAATTTGCCCCAGTGAAGATCAGCCAGAAATTCTCAAAGAAACTGCATGCCCAACAAATGTTTCTCCTGCAGAAAAAGACATTGAGGCAGCTGTTTCTACCATCATCTCATCGAAGTATGCAGAGGTATTTCTTGTCTCTTTATCAAGTTGGTTGTTATTTCTTCACTGGCTGTTGATAAAATATCGATCAAGTTGGAGCTTATGATTAGATTTCAAATATCGATCTTATTAGAAGATTGGATTTGAAACAAGACACCCAATGTTCTTGTTTCTGCTTGTGTTTCAGAAAATGGTTGTCGAACGCATAACGCATCACTTGTTACAAGGCAAGATGTATCTCCAAATTGAGGTTTCCATGCCCCCTGACATTGTAATTCGGTAACGCCCTGTATACTTTCACCAACTTGACGATTTCAGTCCCGTCTACAGTTCCATTCCGTAACGGTTTTAATGAAATGTTTCTGATTCCAGAGATGCAATGGAGGTGGCAAAAGAAGCCGAGCAAGACATTTTGACGGCGGCGACGAATGTCATTCACGTCGGCATTCAGCTGCGTCTGAGGAATCCAATTCCACAGTTCAACAGTGACTAAGAAGCCAGAAAGAAGGCAAGTGTGTGTTAGACTACAGGGTTTTCCAATTTCATAAGGATTCGACGTGATCATGGAGTGCCGGCTGTCGACTACCTGACGCCCTCCCCCTCCTCCTTTATCCGGGCTTGGGACCGGCCTTCCACAATAAAAATTTATTCTTTTAGGTTTTAGATTATTTGCATATATGATATATTAGAATAATAAATTAATCTTTGATTACCAAAATAATATATTAATTATTAAAATTTGTCTCTCATAAATGTGTTGTTACAAATTTCTCAATTTGTTGAATGTTTACTTTGAAATTTTTTTCTCCAATACATACAACCTTATCCAATGTATGAATGCATCCTATACACCGGGATATTTAAAATTCCAATTATTTTAATATAATAATCAAATTTTATTCTACTAAGTGGGGTTATCTTTATGAATCATAAAATGCAACTAGGCTCGATTTAAAGTCAAAGTCTTTTGTGAGCTTCAAGTATTCCATATTTTTTTTTGTAAAGTCTATTTCCGAGTTTTTCTCTACCTTTTTTATCCTAATCTTTTGTTTGTCTGTCTTCAGTTCACGTGTCCAAACCACCTTAACTGATTTTTGCTCATTTTAGGTTCACTTGTCCAAACCACCAATTTATGTGTCTAAACTACCTTAACTGTCTTTTGCTTACTTTACCATGGAAATTATCGTTCTTAATTTTATTATTTCTCGTGTGTCCAATTAACCTAAGTATTTTCATCTTCGCTGCACTTATTTTTTACTTTTTGACCATCCAAAATTTCAGTTATTTTGATGCTCCATTAATATTTGTTATTAGGGTTAATGTTTTTTTATAGTAAAATAATAGTTTTAGTATGTCAAATAGTAATTGTCATTAGGATTAATTGGGTTTATGGTCTTGAATCTGTCCACGACTTACATTTAGGCCCCTTAAAATTAATAAAATTAAATGTCTTGGATTTTGATTTTAGATGATAAATTCAAGACAATTAAAACAAAACAATTAGGCCAAAGAAATCTGGGGTTTTTTTTTTGGGTTATAAAATTGAAAATAATACGGAAAAAGAATGAGAAACCAAAAAAAAAAAGAAAAAAAGAGAACCATTGTCATTGATCAGATAATTGTAGTCTGTAATTTTAGTCGACACGATGGAAATTCCGATAAACATATCATCACGTCAATGGTTCTTGATTAAACAGAGAAATTAAAACCCAATAAAATTAAATAAATAAAAAGGAAAAATTAAATAAAGAAGAAGAGAGTTGAGGCTCAGAAGGATCCATTGGTAATTTTGTAATCACAGTAGGGAATTTAATCCCTCAGAAAATAGGTAGTTTTTCAGCATCACTGCCTCAAACTCAAACCCCCTTCTTCTTCCTACTCTATATAATCAAATTACAAAAACCCTAATTTACAGAAACCCTAATTCTAGAGAGAGAGACGGAGAAGGTGATTGCTGTGACAGAAGAGGGCTGAGCTCTGAATATTTATAGAAGCGCGATTCAAATTAGGGTTGAAGGGTCTTGCCGTCTTATGGGAGGGCAATTTTCTGCAGCCCAATAGGGCCCATTGAGCAATGGATGTTACCAAGTTGGAAGTGACAATGGGCTTATTATTCATTTCCAAATCCAATAGTAGGTAAGAGCCCTGTTAAGTTTTTCTAATACAAACGATACTTGGCTACTCAAAGATGAGTAGGAACTCCTACTCAAAATTTATCAAAATTGTTCGTTGTAAATTTATAGAACTTTGTGTTTATAATCAGAATCGTTCATATTATAAATCACCCTATAAAGATTGCCTCTGCAAAAAATCAATTAAAACTAAGGTCATTTAGTCATGAAACTGTTTAAAAACAAATGAATGATATTGGTAAAAGCATTACGAACCGTCTATGTATTTGCTACAATAGATTTACTAAACGACCTTAGTTTTAATTTATTTTTTTGCAGAGATGATCTTTACAAAGTGATTCATAATATGAACAATTCTAATCATAAACACAAAGCTCTGTGATTAAAACACTAAGGGTTTTGAGTAGGAATTCCTACTCATCTTTGAGTAGCCAAGTATTGTTCCTCTAATACACGTTAGAATTGCATATATAAGTTACACATTTGATAACCACTGTTAGATCATTTAACTTAAAAGAAACTAACCGTTTTTTAATCAGATGTGTAATTTATATGTGCATTAAAGAAAACCTCAGAGGTCTACACATTAATGCTTGATAAACCAACTCACTCATATTTCAGTTGGCCAATGCATTGTGCTTGTAATCTTGAATCATATTTGAATCCCCTTCTGTTGTAAAACGTAATAGTTTAAAATAAAATATTGTTTTGTTAGAAAATAAACTAAATAAATCCATTCATACTATACTCTAATATATAAACTTGTTATCCATTTATATTATAACACTAATATACCGTGTAACAGCTTTTCAGTGTTTTTATAGTCTTGTGGTATTCCTCCTTGCTTGTTTCAAGGCATTGATGTAAACGTTTAACATTCATTCCAAAGGGAAGGCAAAGTCCCATTCAAGTAATTTATTAATATGAAAAGAAAAACACAAATGGGATTTTCTGAATTAAGCAAATGTACCAAGAGCTTCTATCATCTCATTGGGTCATACTTAGTACATAAAATGCAACTTGGGTTGATAGAAAAGGGCACAAATTTGACTATACCGAACGAATGTGGACCTTAATCCGGGCCTAAAATAGCCCAAATCTCAAACGTGTCACCGAAGCAAAACAAACCCTAGTCTGCTTCTTCCCTCTTCTTCTCCTTCTTCTGCAAGTAATGGATAAATCGTAAATGTAGTTATTATAAGGAACAGTATTAAGGTTTACTCAAACATCCCAAATCTGCTTTTCCATAGCCGAATCTCCGTGCGAGCGTTGTTGCTGCTGCTGAAAAGGGTTCATAATTGCCGGCAATCTGTGCTGACTCATTGCCTCCAAGTCCAACCTTTGCTGGTGGTGGTGGAGCTGCTCATGCAAGCTTGGCGGCCTCGACCCTCCGATGCCCAGCAGATCGAGCGTTGTGGAAGGCCCCAGCGCGCTGTTCATTCGATGCGTCGAATTAGTATTACTAGAATTGTTGTTAGGGCTATTAATGTCCTGATGATCATGATGATCTTGTTCGAAATTCTTCAACATTGCCTGGTGGTTCTGATAGTTCTGTTGGGGACCCCCGCCGCCGATCCCCATGAAGACTTGACTGAAGAGTCCCATGTCATTCATTGCCGAGCTGGCGGATGGGTTGTTGGAGTGATGATCAAAATGCTGTGACATTTCTTGTGGGCCCTTTTGCATGAGCTGGTTAGTGAACCCTCCGATCATGCTGTGTGAATTATGTGACTGAGGATCAGACGGCTGAGGTTGCTGTTGGAAGTGGTGAGGCTGATGATCATACGATGGTGGGGGTTGAATATTATTGTTTAGAATGGAATTAGGGCTAGAGAGGTGGCCGTGATCAGGGCCTGCCATATTGCTAACAAAGCTCTTCTGCATCATCGGCGAGTTGATCGTGGAGTTGCTTGCAGTGGCTCCCATTTTGGCTGCTTTTTGAAGCAAGGCGGTGGCTGACATTTGAGCAGCCCCTGTAATACTACTTAGGCTGCTGCCTCCGTTTTTGGTTTCTTGGTGGTGAAGGTAATTGAACCCTGATGAGCTGTTGTTGTTGTTGTTGGAACTCAGCTGAAGGCTGGAGGCCGATGTGGAAGACACGCTTCTTGGCCCGCCAAAGAGCGAACCGGTGGTGTTAGAGAACATGCCTGGTCCTCCACCACCGCCGCCACCACCTGGGATGTTCATGTTCATGGACTTGAATGGCATTGGGACAAGATCTTCAGGAAGCTTGTTTTTGTTAGTGTTAATATCGTAACTGAGGAATTCGGAGACTCCTCCTCCCATGGGGGAGGTGTTGGTGTTCATGGCCATTGATGATATGAGCTGATCATGTGGCATAGGCATTTGGTTTACTTTGTTGTTTTCTTCTGCCAATGCGTCACAAAAGGCTCTGTGGGTGATAAAACTATCCCTTCTGCACAAACTCATGCAAAAATACATCATTTGTACTTGATATTGTTTGATTACATAAAAATTTGGAAGAAGAATGTATAGTTATCTTAATTCTAAAAATAATAAAATTATTTGGACATACAAAACAGACAGAAAACTAATATAAAAGGACCCTATCATTATGTGAACTCCATGTATATTAAAAACTGTCAATAAAATGTGTCAATATTGTATGTCTAAACGGTAGTTGAAAGGAAGAGTTATGACATAAAATTGAAAGGTTCCAAAAAGAGATTGATGAATGTAACTTTATTTCAATTATTTCCCATTTCTTTCCTAAATGTATATTTTTGCGTTTGGAGGGCTCAATCCAACATGCTCCACTACACTAAAACTCATTTTACAAATACATTTGTGGCAGTTTGTAAGAAAAATGCTGCAGAAATTATAACTATCTCATAGAATAATAATAACGTAGTCAAGTTGGTTAAAGTAAAGTGATTCATAACGCGTTCGAATTTTACTCTTTGTAATATAGTATATAGATTAATTTAGTAAAATTATCGCTTAGTATGAAAATAAAATAATATATGTATCCATTATGTACACATATGGGAGCTAATTCTCGACAAATTAAGCAACCATATATACATGTAGTGCTTTTTTGTGATCCAATCTTGATTATATGTTCATGCACATGCAATATTTAATTAACAAAATTAAACTATCCTTGAGTATGAGATAATTAACGAACCTGGAAAAGATGGTCCCACAGTCACACTTGTACTCCCTAGTGCCGCAGGTCTTCTGATGCGCCTTCCAGTCCGACTGCACTGCATATTTCTTGGAGCACTTCTCACATTTCCATTTTTTCTCCCCATGTTTCCGGCTGAAGTGCTTCTTAATGCCGGTGAGGTCTCCTAGCGCTCGAGCTGGGTTGTGGTGGACACACGTCGGCTCGGGACATATGTAGACCCTTTTCCTAACCTCAGTTGTGGTTCTCTGACGGAGCTTCCATGGAAGGTTATGGCCTCGCCGGTGCAGCTGAAGGTTTTGATCCCTTTGAAACCCTTTGTTACAGATTTCACACACAAATCGGTTCGTTGCCATTAGGGTTGTTGGTGATAGTGCAATAACTTCCGCAGTAGGATCTGATCACAAATTAATACAAAATTGTTAGAACATAATTAATTAACTTGCACAACTATAAGTATAATTAGCAATACTAGTTGTTTATGCTACACAGCATATATACTTGTGACCAACAAAAAAGTGAAATCAAGCAAACAGTTCTACTTTATTGGCAACAATTCTTCAAAATGTTTTGATTCTTTCACAAGATAACTCAATTTAGAAACTCCCATTTTTAAGAAGAAGAATATATATTGCTGAAATGAAAAGATTACAAGACTCAAGCATGGCGCCAAATATAGGTAAACATTCTCCAGTGATCACTCTCAACGTCCAGTGATGAGTCTCAACATAAAAGCTGACATGATTCGGAAAGAAACCCTTTTTATGTTCTTCTAAAATAAATCAAATCCGTGCGCCTTGAGTTGTATGTCATACATATAGTGAAACTCGGCAATCAAATCGAGGAAACTACTCGACATTAGTAGTGAAGAAATTAATTCAAAACTATTTGCCTGGAGTTCCTGGAAGATTTCTTTTCTTCTTAAGAGGAGGCTGCTGCGGCTGCTGATGAGTGACAGAGCCATTACTGTTGCTTTGCGCACCGGAAGCACCGCCAGAGTTGGAACCGTGCAAGTGGTTTTGTTGCTGGTCTTGATGAACTTCTAATTCTCCAGTATTATTCCCTGAGGAGAAGCTTCCTTCTTCAACATCACCTGTAATATTTGGCATTTTTGACAGACAACAAGGGTTGAGAGATGATTATACAATTAAAATTACTTAGCTTGTCCTTTCTAACACTTAGCTCAAATTTTCTATGTTGGTAGAAGGACTAGAGGACTAGAAACTTGTTTTTGGCGAACAAAAATTCAGGAGTTGCTTTTGGTAGAGGAAGACAAAAGCAGGGAATTCAGCTCCTTCATTTCTGGTGATACTGGTGAGAGGAGGAGAAGCAACTTTTGTGTCTTTGGCCTTACATAATTATATATAGTGTTCACAAGACACATTATTGAAATACTTAATTTAATTACCAGTCACCCTTGACTTGTTGGGTAAATACAACCCTAACTTGCTAGCTTCCTTGTATTTCTTTTGGTTTTCTTTTTGTGTTCACATGTAACCAATGAATTACATCCTTCATTTATTATTGTAAATTAATCTGTTTCGTTTATCTCCTCTAATTCAATGAGAAAAAAAAAAGCCCTAATTAATTATAGTACTCGAGTTGAGAAGGGTAGCGTCATAGTAGAAATTAAGCACCCTGTGGCTCTCCTTACCCAGATTCAAGACTCCCCCACCCCTTTCCCCCTCAAGACCCCATTTTACTATTGACAAAAAAAAAAAAAAAATTATAGTACTCGACTAAACTAAGCTGGGAGTAGTATGTTCCCACATTTATGCCCAAATTTCCCTTTTTATAATTCAAATAAGTTAATATAAAATATCGCCTGTAAAAAATTTAAAAAAAAACTTTCCCTTTCCCTAACTAACTAACTATATATATATATATATATATATATTTATGTCTGTAGACACACACTTATCATTTGCTTGTTAGCCTTGCTAAGCAACCTCTTGCATGCAGTCCGTTATTCTTATTTTCTCCTTTTTAGGTCACATGTGGTCACTGAATTACATCCTAATTTTATTATTGTTATTTAATTATTTTTTGTATAATTTATAATGCAATTAAATAATTAAGTTTCTTTTATCCCCTCAAATCCAATGATAAGAGAACTCTAATTAAAACCTTTTATGTGTATGTATATATGCATGTATATATATTCACTTTCTTGTTTAGTTATCTAGGTATGCTCACTTCTAGGACAAATTTACTTTTTTAGGCATGCAAATCATCAACTCCATCTCTGGTACTTCGGGATGCCTCCAGCCCTCCCAGTTAGTAAGAAGATTAAAGTCAACGAAAAAAAAAATCAACATGGGACCTCAATTTAAACAAAAAAAAAAGTGATGATTAAAAAGAAATAATATCTGGCTTTTGGTAAAACTTAGCACATAAAAGGGTGGATAAATTTTGCATGTAACAGGAACACTTGCCGCGTGGTGTCTACCATTTTGCATGTTATGTTATGCATGCGTGACAAGGTGATGTTTCACTCATACTAATAATATCATGTGCCCGTATTTTGGATAAAAAAATCTCTCCAAAGACATTCACTAAAGTCTAGACAATGTCCTAATTTATCAAACTTATATTAAGGCCATTCCCCGTATTTTAGCCTTTAGGTTCTACATAAATATAGTATAGTTTAGATAGGAAGAAATATAGCTATTGAAAGAATGGAGTTATTTCTTAACTTCAAAGTAAACTGCATTTTAAGAATGACCATGCATCTGCATGCTTTTCCAAACTATAGAATTCAACTTTTATCTCTCTATCTATCGTTCTTTCATAACAAACCTTCCTGACTAGATCCCCTTGTATTTTACCATGCATCCCTACCTGTTGAGATCAATCAGTTTAATTCAAACCTACGTCAGTAATTCTGAACCCTAAAGTATTTTAAACAAAAATTGCACAACTAATTTAAGCTTAATCACATTAATTAGTTGAGAGCTGCCGAACCCTATTTGTCTTATTACTTCCAAACGATCGAAGATGAACCAAACAAAGTCCATATTTGTTTTATTTAAAGGATTTATTGACAATTTAATTAATGACATATACAATAGATGTTGCTGCTTTGTTTTCTAGGTCAAGTTCAATGTGAATGAGAGTAACGACATTAGCTAAGAGCTTAAGATAATTATTAATCTTGAAGAAGAACACTAGGCACAAATTATATTCATTACATTCTATTATGTGACCTACATGTACATAGAGGTGACCATTTGTCCCTTAATTCATCAAAACGTGTAACTATGATCATTTTTGTCAATTTAGTCAGAACTTCTGTAAAAATGAGTCATGTTGGAAAAATTATTGCTGCAATAGGATTAAAATTGAGAGATCATTGCTTCAATCGGGTTAAAGTTGAGGAACCATTTCTCCAATTGGGTTAAAGTTGAGGGACCTTTGCTACAATTTTCTCATTTAGTTTTCCATATTTTTCCCTTGATTTAGCCTCACGTACATGGTACGTGACTCATATTGACATAAATTCTAACGGAGTTTACGAAAATAATCATAGATGCATGTTTTGATGAGTTAAGGGACCAAGATCACGGATTTTTAATTGATGGACTATTGCTCCAATTGAGTAAAAATTAAAAGACCATTGCTACAATTCCTCTTATATATTTAATTTCCTACCAATAAATTATTAATTAATCTCAGCAATTTTGATGTGATGAATATTGTTAGGTAGCAAATAATATCATATGAAAATTTTATAGTGCATGGTAGAGAACTTCTAATGTTAGTTGTCTACTCGTTACCACATCAAGTCAGTAATTCTAAACAATTATATGCGTGTGAGTGATATAGCTCAGTTCATGTAAATATCCCCATTACCCATAACTTAAGGGAGAACCAATACTAATCTGTATCTTCACTACATATAATTTGTCTGTCTTAACCCATAACTTAAGGGAGAACCAATAGTAATCTGTATCTTCACTACATATAATTTGTCTCTTAATTAAAAGGAATAAATTAAAATAAAGTCTTAACTTTGTTGCCCAAGCTATAATATATATGTGGTCATAAATTAAGAAATGTGGGCAAGCAGTTTATCCTTGAGCTTTTCAGAAGCTTAATGGGAAAAAACAAGGTAGCCTATAAAATGGAAAACAACAAGGAGACAGAAGCTAGAATATCAAACATGGTTCAAATTATAAATAATTGGTCAATAATTTCAAAACTTTAAGAGTCCAGATTCCATTTCTTGATTACAAATCGCTAATCATTCCAAATGGTAACAAAGAGATTGCTTCGTAATCATCGAGGAAGGTCGATGCAATTGAGGAAGCTAACATCAACACAACAATGTAAAAACAACGGGATCCAAACATCACCACGCATTCCTCCATGTTTTCCTTGATTATCTTATGATTAAAACCGAATTTACGGACCGAAGCAGCATTAGGATGCTAATTAAATTTCATAACATATTAAGACTAGTGACTCATGAATTGCTAATTGACACGAGCAAAGGAGCCCCATGGATAAAACCAACACAAAAGACGGACAAGGCATAATATATGTATTATATTGCGTAATGAAAAGTTTGAAAACGATGTTTGAATAAACAAAAGCAAATTAGGGTTTTGATATGGACAACGAAAAATTTAAACAAAATGGAAAGAAATTTAAGGAGATGGGGAGGATATTTTAAATTTGTAGTCAACCATCAACAAGCTTCAACTTCGTCAATTGGATTTCCATTTCAGGGTTTGTGTGGTTTTAGGTTTAAGCATGCACCGCTGTCAAGTATATTCCACATTTGCGTAATTATCGAGCAACTTTGTTAAGTTTGTGTTACTAGTTTCCTTTTGTTGATTACAAATTTGCGGGGTTCCTCAACAACTCAAGCAAGAACTTGTAATGTTACTTTTGTAGAGATGATCTGCCCTACAAATGCGGGGCTCGGAAGTGATTTCTTGGATCGAAAATCTTTAAGTTGTTCTACATGAATGTTAAGAAGCTTAGGTTGGGGTTTAGGATTTAGAGTTTAGGGTTTAGGGTTTAGGATAACACTTTGCAAAAGTTTCTGATGGGTTTAGGATAACACGAAAATAAATTCTACGAAATTTTATGATGTGTTTTGTGAATAATGCAACTATTAAGTTTCATAAGATATGTGGGGGCATGAAGACAAATTTTATAAGCCCTTTCGAAACACTCTTACCATTTATTGAATCCAAAAGTATATTTGATGGATTTGTAAGCTGAAAATAGAGATTAATACATTATATATATATATATATATATTGGCTAAGTGATTTTCAGGAGTAAAAAAATCTCACTAGTGTCTCACATGAATTTTATGAAGTTTATGGTTCGGGCACGACGGAAAAGGTTTTATGACGAATTTTGTAAAAATCCACAAAATCAATGAGTTTTAAAAAAGGCTCAGTTTTTTGAAGAAGGAGACTGTTGAGTTTTTACAAGATCTTCAAGTAAAATGTAATTTTGGAATCGGTCTCTCTATTTATTGAATATTGTGGATTCTAAGAAGTTTACAATGAGTGGGAAAATGATTAGAAAATAGGTTTTATTGTGTTTTCTCGTGAAATTCATTAAGCAATTAAATACGATGAGCTATCCCTTTGTACCTACAATATTCATCACGTCACATGACAATTATTAATGTTTCCTTTTTTATATACAAGCAATATTTTTCAGCAAATTTGTCTAAATAATGGGGAGGAAAATTTGAATTTTGGTGAAATTGGGGCGCAGAGGAGCACACTACATTATATAGAGTCCCATTCTCCGAAATCTCCAAGTCCAAAAAAATTGCGATCACTCACCGTTCGATCTTAACCAAATGATGGAAGAAAGTACAACAACAAAAATTAAACGACTACCTACTGTCGGATTAAATCAAAAAGTGAGTGGCCACAATTTTCTTAAACCATGACGTTTAAGAATGCGACTCACATTATTAGAGTGTTGTATTCACAATATGATGATAGCCCGAGCGACACAATAGATTTTCTTGTGGACTCGGCCAGGTCGAGTCCATCTTGATTAGACTATAAAATTGATACCCACCCAGCCCAGCTTAATCTATTAGGCCCAAGTAAAAATTGGTAGGCTCATCAGATTTCGGCCCAGCCCACGAAGTTGTAGCACTCCTTTTCTTTTTGGGGATGTCTATGTATATTATGTGTAGCAAGTAGTTAGGTACACAATTTACATGATGAAGCTTCAAAAGCTTCAGAAAATTGAGCCAAACCAGACAACTCTATACTCACAACTTGAATTCCAGGAGATCATATACGGGTGCGAAACGCCTTTTCCGATCATCCCCATTCAGCACAACCTCAAACAATCTGCTCTACCTCATTGAACAAAGAGTGAATTTGCCTCAAGGAACCTCCTTGTGCAATATTCGAATGCTCTAACTGCGTTAGCATTTTTCGCTATACATACAATGTTACAAACCTCTATCCGAATGTTCATCTTCTTTCCTTGTGTCTGCAGGATTAGCAACAACACTATCATCAAAAGCTGCACCAACGATGGAGCTTCCCCGAGCTCTTTGAGACCTTGGTGTTTTTGACTTATTTTGTAACGTCTCGCCCTTTCTCTTCCTCCTTGTCCTAAAGAGATCATGCTCAAGAGCTTCCCGCACTTTCGTGGTCAATGGCCGGTTCCTTGTACTCTGCCTCTGGCTCTTAATGAAAGGCTGCTTGCTTGTATCTGATAGACTACTTGTCTTCTTCACACTTGAGTCGTCATTACTTTGTGCCATGTCCTTGATCACCGGTTCAGGAAGCTTTGGTAGCTCAAGCTGGCTTGTCTCAGATAGAAATGAATCAAATGATGACTTGTTTGCACCTGAGTTTGTCATTATTTTGCATCGTGTCCTTGGTCAACAGTTCAGGAAGCTTCAGTGGCTGAGGCTGCTCGCTTGTTTTGGATAGAAACATTATTTTGCATTGTGTCCTTGATCAAGGGTTTATCAGTGTCTGCATCTGTTAGAACATAAGGAAGGTTCAAGTCAATGCATATCCAAGATTGAGATTTTTCGGAAGCTGCTTCTCTGTGAACTATATAAGTTTGATTCGACAAGGGGCTCATCTGGAGTTAGCTTCTTATCCAGACACATTTTCATCACTGCAGCTTGAGTCTCCATCATTACAATAAGTCAAATCCTTCTGTTTTGTTTCAGGGGCCAAATATCTCAATCGTCTGACTTCAGCGTGGGGATGCAGTTATAATTCGTTGCCTTGCTTGGAGACCTGTCATTGAGAAGATTTAAACATTGAGATTCATGGATACTAGTTACGCAATCTGAGGAGTCGAGAAATGTTGTTCTGTCAATTATATCCTCAGCGGGGTTTGAGGTAGTTTTTTCTTCTGCATCATCTTTTGACTCTTCATATATATCTTGTTCGGTTTCAGTAAGAAGATTGGAAGGAGTACTTATACTTTCAGTTTGAGCAGGTAAACTCCTCAGTTTTCGTACCTTCAATTGTTCTGCTTCTGCAACATGAAGCATACTTGTATCCACAATTTTAAACTTCATTAGATCTCTATCCCCATTTGTGCTCCTGTGCGGAAGGAGGTAATGACGGTGTTGCTTATTTAACATATCAACTTCATTGAATTTAGCTGATTCCTCTTCTCTGCCTTTAGCTTCTTCATTAGCAAGCTCAAGAACATCGGGGTTAGATGCCACATTCTTCAAGACCTCATGGACAGAATCAAAGTACTGATTACCTCTCACAAGGCGCCTTGAAAACTTCTCTATACCAGGTACAGGAAACACCAAGGACAGATTACGCTGCTCTGAATGCCATCTTCGTGCTAAAAGACGGGGCCAAACAGCTTCCCAGAAAAGATCATTCGACTGCTTTTTAGTCAACTTAAAATCTCCTGTTAGATACTTGATGATCTCTGGCGTTGTAAGGGAGGAACAGGCTTTTCCAATCGGTACTTCAGGACGAAAAGAGATAGCAAGACTGTTCTTTGTTGGCTTCAAAGTAGTGCCAGTAAGGTCTTGCTTCCCTTTTCCAATACCTACTGCTTCTATAAGCATACGAACGCCAACAATGTCCTTTAACTTGAATATATATTCTTCAAATAAAATCTTTCCCTCTGCAAAACATCTGGAACTCTACACAAAAGATAGAAACTTGTTAGGTTTTCGGAACAGATTATACGCTTTCCTTACCATATTCACGTATCTAGCTGCAAGTGCAAATCACAACAGAAACAATATCATGAAGTTAACACAAGAACATGACATTCAAGAAGCCACCAGAAGTATGCACGTCAGCAAAGAAAAATTATACGAACAATGCAGTCTAAACATGAAAGTTACACTGATACCTAATGATGCATTCTTATACGATGATTCATCTTCCCACTCTTATGGTGCCAATAAGCTCTCTGAACTCAATAATTTAAATGCATTGTTCATCACAAATGGACTAATCAACCAACAACCAAATACGAAAAAGAGCAGTAACCCGAAAGACCAGATCATTGTCAATTTTGGTGCCGATAAACTCTATAAGCATACGAACGCCAACAATGTCCTTCAACTTGAATATATATTCTTCAAATAAAATCTTTCCCTCTGCAAAACATCTCGAACTCTACGCAAAAGATAGAAACTTGTTAGGTTTTCGGAACAGATCATACGCTTTCCTTACCATATTCACTTGTCTAGCTGCAAGTGCAAATCACAACAGAAACAATACCATGAAGTTTACACAAGAACATGACATTCAAGAAGCTCTCTGAAGTCAATAATTTAACGAAAAATTATACGAACAATGCAGTCTAAACACGAAAGTTACACTGATACCAAATGATGCATTCTTATACGATGATTCATCTTCCCACTCTTTATTACAAAATCTACTGAAACAGGATAAGAAAATTTTCAATTTTGGTGCCAATAAGCTCTCTGAACTCAATAATTTAAATGCATTGATCATATCAAATGAACTCCGCCTGTGTAAGTTTATCTTACATTGCCGGTCCCAAGCCCGGGTAAAGGAGGAGGGGGAGGGCGTCAGGTAGTCGATAGCCGGCACTCCTCAGTTACGTCGAATCCTTATGAAAATGAATCCAGAACGAAATCGCACTAAAGCTAGGGCGTCACCCGTAAGTGGCGCGCTATGTGGCCCGAGCACAGTGATAAGTGAGCAACGGTCGCTGTATCTCCATCGGCACCCGGATGCAGTGTTAAATGAGCAAGGGGGCCATAGAAACTTTTTTTTTCGAACGACTCCACTCAAAGTTGTTTGGGAGCATATGCTCCTATCAACTTTACACATGACACACAAAAGAAGTACTTTGATCCTATTGGACGGGGGAGGGTGAAGAAGCTAGGACAGAAGGGTAGAGTTCAAGAGAGTAGAATGCGTTTAGGAACGTGGAATATAGGAACCTTAACGGGAAAATCTATGAAAGTAGTGGAAGTTATGGTGAGGAGAAGGATAAATATTATGTGCCTACAAGAAACTAAGTGGGTTGGTCTTAAGGCAAAGGATCTAGAAAACTCAGGGTTTAAACTTTGGTATTCGGGCACAAATAGAACGAGAAACGGTGTTGGCATCATCGTGGACAAGACCTTGACACAAGATGTTGTAGATGTCAAGAGGGAAGGAGATAGAATCATGGCAATCAAGATTGTAATAGGACAAGAACTCATCAATATGATTAGTGCGTACGCACCTCAAGTAGGGTTGGATACGAGTTCGAAGGAGAAATTTTGGAAAGACCTTTGGGACTTGGTGCAAGGAATTGCCCAGACGGAGAAGTTATTTATAGGAGGAGATTTAAATGGACACGTGGGTAGGGAGACAGGCAACTATGAAGGTTTTCATGGTGGCCATGGTTTTGGGGAGAGAAACGAGGATGGGGAAGCTATCTTGGATTTTGCAATGGCATATGATCTCTTCTTAGCCAACACCTTCTTTAAGAAGAGAGAAGAACATGTGATCACCTACAAGAGTGGGTCGTCAAAAACATAAATAGATTTTCTTCTAATGAGGAAAGAGGATCGTATAACTTGTAAGGATTGCAAAGTTATACCGGGAGAGAGCTTGGCTAATCAACATCGCTTGTTGGTGATGGGTGTACATATCAAAAGAGTGAGAAGAAAGAACAAGACTTGGAAGTGCCCAAGGACTAGATGGTGGAATCTAAAAGGAGAAAAACAAGCCATTTTCAAAGAGAAAGTAATCACCCAGTGTGGGTGGGATAGAGAGGGGGAAGCTAGCCAAAGGTGGGATTCCATGGCTAGTTGTATCCGAAAAGTAGCAAAAGAGGTATTAGGAGAGTCCAAGGGCTTTGCTCCACACCAAAAGGAATCTTGGTGGTGGAATGAGGTTGTACAAACTGTTAGGATTAGAGAGTTGAAATATATTGTATGCATTGCATTGTGTGACAGGTGTCATTAGGAGATTGGGTGTATTATGTCCTAGGGTAGTTATACTGTGAGTATTTATATTGTAAGTCTGAGTCTTGTAAAAGTTAAGGTGTGAAAGAAGAAAAGATTGCTCTTCAAGATTCTCTCTTACTCTCAGAGTGTTTTCCCTCTCATTTCTCTTCACGTTAACATGGTATCTTCGCCGATCAAAGGCTTACGCCATTGATTTTGATCCTCCTGCTTCCGCTCCTCGTGCTTGTTGGTGATTGTTCTTGGTGATGTTTCAATCGATTGTTTGTCGATTCTTCTTCGGTTGAGAAAGTCGGTGATTTCGTTGCTCGTTTTAGTCGGTGATTTTGTTGCCAGTTTTCGTCGGTGATTTCGTCGGACGTGTTCGTCGTTGCTTGTGTTCAGCTTTCTTGGTTGGTGGTTGCTCGTCGGTTATCTAGAGGTAGTGTCTTCTTCAACTATTTCTGCAAATCGATTGCGATTTCTTGCAATCTCTGGTTTGTTTAAACCCTAAGTTTTGGGGCTTTTTTCATCTGCGTTGGTGTTTGCGTCTGTACGTTGCCTTCTTGGTGATATTGGAGGTGCAATTTGTTTTTTTTAGCGTTTATCTGCTGCATTTGTGTATTTCTTCTCATCGAAGCAATTGTCTAAGAATCATGGTTACTACTGCTCGATTGGCTCTTCTGCAGTCCCCAATTTCCTCCTTAATTCCTAGTGTTGGCAATACTGTTAATGTCAAACTGGATGACTCGAATTATGTTACTTGGAGTTTTCAAATGGAATTGTTGCTTGATGGTAATGGAATTCGTGGATTTGTTGATGGTTCCATTCCCTGTCCATCTAAGTTCAATGCGTCTGACTGTGAAGGAGAAACTATTGCTGCAATCCCTGTGTTGTCTGATGCCTACAAAGTCTGGGTTATACATGACAAAGCTTTGATGACTCTTATTACTGTGACTTTATCTCCTGCTGCTCTTTCTTGTGTGATTGGGTGTCAGACGTCTCAGGAACTATGGACTAATCTTCGTGAACGGTTTGCCAACTTATCTAGAACCAGCATTGTGCAAATGAAGATTGATTTACAAAACATTAAGAAGGGACCTGAATCTATTGATGAATATCTTAAGAGGATTAAAGATGCTAGGGATCAATTGTCAGCTGTTGGTGTTACTATATCTGATGAAGATATTGTTATTGTTGCCCTTCGAGGACTTCCTCCTGAATTTAACACTATCAAAGCTGTTATCCGTGGCCGAGAAAATCTTGTTTCTCTGAAAGAATTGCGGTCTCAACTTAAGGCTGAAGAATCCACGTTGGATGAAACCGCCAAGCATATTCCTCTTATGTCTGCCATGTTGGCTCAATCCTCAAGTTCTGCATTTACTGCTGGTAGTTCTTCTGGTACAAAATCCTTTCCTCCAACTCTGCAACCAATGCCACCAATGCATTATCCACCAATGCTACCAACGTAGTATCCACCTCAGGTGCCTCCTGTGTTTCCTTCAGGACCATTTGGTTTTGTCTCTCAACAGGGTTCTAGAACCTACAACAATTTCAGAGGGAATAATTTCAAGGGAAAAGGTAAAGGCAAGAAGTTTTTCTCTGGAAATCAATCAAATGTGTTTCCACAGAATTTTTATGGAGCCCATCAATCTGCTCAGTTTTCTCAACCTGGTATTCAGTCTTCTGGGTCATAAGGATTCTTTCCTCAGTCATTTCAACAGCTGCAAATTTGTCAAATCTGTGATAGGAAAGGGCATTCAGCTCTTACTTGTTTTAGCATGGCTGTCAAATTTGTCATCGGGTTGGTCACACGGCTGCAACCTGTTTTGACAGGACTGGTTTTCCTGCTTCATCCCAGCCACCACAAGGGTATTCTTCATCTTCTCAAGGCTATCCCGATTATCAACAGTCAATGCACCCTGTGCAGTTTTCCTCTTCAGTCCTATTTGTGCCTGGTGGGTCATCTCAACCTCAGGCCCATGTTGCTATGCATGAGCGCCCTTCTTCTTCCTCTTCTGCACCATCACATGAGTTCTGGCTTTTGGACTCCGGGGCCACTAATCATATGACATCGGACTTGTCTAACATTCAAATGCCTATTCCTTATCCCTCTACTGAACAAGTCACTGGTGCTAATGGTGAAGGTTTGGATATTGCACATATTGGCAGTGCTAATCTTCATACTCATTCTCATACTTTCAAACTTAATTCTGTTCTGCGTGTTCCTCAGTTGTCTCAGCATTTATTGTCTATGCATCAATTGTGCAAAGACAATAATTGCAGATGTATTATTGATGAATCTTTTCTCTGTGTACAGGACAAGGTCACCCAACAAACTCTATTTCAAGGACTGAGTAATAATGCAGTGTATCCTCTTCCAGTGCTCAAATCTTCTTCCCACCGTCCAGTAGCTTATATAGGGCAAAAAGTGTCTTCTGCTTTATGGCATTGTAGGTTGGGTCATCCAACTAATTCAATTGTACAAATAGCACTTCGTAAGTCATCCATTCCATTTTCTTGTACCTCATCCCCTCAAGTCTGTAAACCTTGCTTGCAAGGCAAGTTCACTCATTTACCCTTTCCCTCTCCTGCTTCCAAGTCTGTAACCCCGTTTGAGGTCATACACACTGATGTGTGGGGTCCTTCTCCTACTAAGTCCATTGAAGGGTATCGGTATTATGTGTCTTTCATTGATGAGTGTACTCGCTATACTTGGATTTTTCCATTAATCAATAAAGCTGCTGTGTTTGGTGTTTTTGTGCACTTTCATGCTTTTGTTGTGAATCAATTCAATGCTTCTATCAAAATTTTGCAAAGTGATGGTGGTGGAGAGTATACTAGTCATTTGTTTCAGAATTTCCTTCAAACCAAAGGTATTATTCATCAAAGGTCTTGTCCTTATACTCCAGCCCAAAATGGCCTAGCTGAACGGAAAAATAGGCATGTTATTGAAACTGCTCTCTCTTTACTTCACCAAGCTTCCTTGCCTGTCCTGTTTTGGTATCATAGTTGTGCTACTGCAACCTATTTAATCAATAGGATGCCCACTTCAGTTTTAGGTATGAAATCTCCCTTTGAAGCTTTATACAACTCTCCACCCAAGTTAGATCATTTAAGAGTGTTTGGGTGTGTCTGCTACCCATCCCTCAAACCTTATCGATCTAACAAACTTGAGTCCAAAACCACTGCATGCATTTTTTTGGGGTATGCCTCTCAGTACAAGGGTTACATTTGTTATTCTCTTCGCAGTCACAAGTTAATTGTCTCTCGCCATGTCTTATTTGATGAAGATAGTTTTCCTGGTGTCCACTCTCCCAAATCACATCCAGTTTCTTTGCCATCTGGTTCTTCTCATGTTGTTCATCACAATACTTTTACTCCTGTTCCTATTATACCTATACCTCTTCCACAGGTGTTTGACCATTCTTCTACTGCACCATTCCCCATTACTCAGTCTCAGTCCTTGCTCAATGGTGACCTTGTTCCCTCTTCTACAAGTACTTCTGGAAATTCAGCGGATCATGAATTACATCATTCTACTGCCACTTCTCAGGCTACGGATCTGCAACTTGTGTCTATTCCTTCCCATAATTCCCATCCAATGCAGACTCGATCTAAATCGGGGATTTTCAAGAACAAGACAGCTTTTCCAGCTTAGGTTCAGTGTGACAGTATTAAAGAACCTTCATCTTACAGTGTTGCTTCTAAATCCCCTGAATGGCAACAAGCCATGCATGAAGAAATGGCAGCTCTTACTCAGCAACAAACCTGGACTCTTGTTTCTCTTCCACAAAACAAAAATCTTGTGGGTTGTAAATGGATTTATAAAGTGAAAAGGCATCCTGATGGGTCTGTGGCTCGGTATAAAGCCCGTCTTGTGGCCAAAGGTTTCTCTCAAGCTGCAGGTTTGGATTATTATGAAACTTTTAGCCCGGTGGTCAAACCTACTACTGTTCAGTTGTTGTTTTCCTTGGCTGCTACGTATGGATGGCAGTTGAAGCAATTAGATGTCAAAAATGCGTTTTTGCATGGTTTTTTGGAAGAAGAGGTTTACATGTGCCAACCACAGGGGTTTGTTGATCAAGTTCATCCTGAATATGTCTGCAAGCTTCACAAGTCCCTTTATGGCCTAAAACAAGCTCCTAGGGCTTGGAATGATCGGTTCACCAAGTTCTTGTTTACTTTGGGGTTCCAGTCTTCTTATGCAGATTCTTCTTTGTTCATCAAGCATGATGGTCATTCTATGGTTGTGTTATTACTCTATGTGGATGATATCATCCTCACTGGTGATAGTGATGAGGGTGTTCAATCTGTGATTCAGCGATTAACTACAGAGTTTGATATGAAAGACTTGGGCCTGTTGCGTTATTTTCTTGGGTTGGAAATTGAGTATCATTCCCAGGGACTTTTTGTCCACCAGTCCAAATATGTGAAGGATTTATTGCATAAAACAGCCATGACTGATTGCAAGTCTTATGTCACTCATTCTCATCCCAATCACAAGTTGCTGAAGCACAGTAGTCCTCCTTATAAGGATCCTACCACCTATAGAAGTATTGTTGGTGCTTTACAATACTTGACTTTCACTCGGCCTGATATTGCCTACTCTGTGAATCAAGTGTGTCAGTTTATGCAAGCTCATTTGGATTCTCACTTTGTTGCAATCAAACGCATTCTTCGGTATCTCAAAGGTACATTAGGCTGGGGTATATGTTTCAGACCTGGTTCTTTGGATTTAAAAGCCTATACCGATGCTGATTGGGCTGGGGATCCTAATGATAGGCGGTCTACGACTGGGTTTGTCATCTTTCTTGGACAGAATCCCATCTCATGGAGTTCCAAGAAACAGCACACTGTCAGTCGCTCTTCTACTGAAGCTGAATATAGGGCGATGGCTACTACCACTGCCGAAGTGGTTTGGCTCCAACAACTCCTCAAGGACTTTCATATTTCCAGTTCTATTTCACCCATACTCCACTGTGATAACATCTCAGCAATGGCTCTTGCCACCAATCCTGTGTTGCACTTTAAAGCCAAACATATTGAGATTGATTGTCACTTTGTGCGCGAACGTGTTCAACAAGGCACCATTACTCTGCAATATGTTGCTTCTGAGCATCAGTATGCCGATATCTTCACCAAAGGCTTGTGCTTCTCTCTGTTTCTTGATCATTGTTCCAATCTTATGCTCGGACCTTTCTCCCATAAGATTGAGGGGGAATGTTAGGATTAGAGAGTTGAAATATATTGTATGCATTGCATTGTGTGACAGGTGTCATTAGGAGATTGGGTGTATTATGTCCTAGGGTAGTTATACTGTGAGTATTTATATTGTAAGTCTGAGTCTTGTAAAAGTTAAGGTGTGAAAGAAGAAAAGATTGCTCTTTAAGATTCTCTCTTACTCTCAGAGTGTTTTCCCTCTCATTTCTCTTCACGTTAACAACAAAGGTGAAGGCTAAGAAGGAATGTTGTAAAGCCTTATACAAGGACAAGACCGATGAAAATGGTGAAAGGTATAGAAGAGCGAAGTAAGAGGCGAAGAAAGCTGTGAGAGAAGCTAAGTTAGCGGCTTATGACGACATGTATAAGCGACTAGATACCAAAGAAGGAGAGTTGGATATCTATAAACTAGCTAGAGCAAGGGAAAATAAGACAAGGGACCTAAACCAAGTGAGGTGCATCAAGGATGAGGATGGAAAAGTTCTTGCTACAGAGAATGCGGTCAAAGACAGATGGAAAGGTTATTTTCATAATCTTTTCAATGAAGGACATGAAAGGAGTACTTCTTTAGGGGAGTTGAGTAACTTAGAAGAGTGTAGAAACTACTCATTTTATCGTCGAATCAGGAAGGAAGAAGTGATTGTAGTTTTGAAGAAGATGAAGCATAGAAAAGCAGTGGGCCCAGACGATATACTGATCAAAGTGTGGAAAGTCTTGGGAGAGACAGGTATAGCATGGCTCACTGAACTTTTCAATAGGATTTTGAAAACGAAGAAGATGCCAAATCAGTGGCGAAAGAGCACTTTGGTGCCTATCTACAAGAATAAGGGCGACGTACAAAATTGCATGAACTATAGGGGTATTAAGCTAATAAGTCATACAATGAAGCTCTGGGAGAGAGTCATTGAGCATAGATTGAGGCAAGAGACACGGGTTTCGGACAACCAATTCGGGTTCATGCCAGGGCGCTCAACCATGGAGGCAATTTATCTCTTACGAAGATTGATGGAAAGATATAGAGAAGGGAAAAAGGATTTACACATGGTCTTTATAGATTTGGAAAAAACGTATGATAGGGTCCCAAGAGACATTCTTTGGAGGATTTTAGAGAAGAAATGAGTACGAGTAGTATATATCCAAGCTATAAAGGATATGTATGAAGGAGCAAAGACTGCCGTAAGAACTCATGAAGGACAAACCGAAAGCTTCCCCATAACTGTAGGATTACATCAAGGCTCATCCTTAAGTCCTTACCTTTTTGCGTTAGTAATGGATGAGTTAACAGGACATATTCAAGATGATATTCCTTGGTGTATGCTTTTCGCAGATGATATAGTGTTGATAGATGAAACTTAGGAAGGGGTAAATGTGAAGCTTAACCTTTGGAGAGAAGTGTTGGAATCTAAAGGTCTTCGCCTAAGCTGATCAAAGACAGAATATATGGAATGCAAGTTCAGTGCAAATGGAGGCCAAAATAAGTTAGGGGTGAGGATCGGAGATCAGGAAATACCAAAGAGCGATCGTTTTCGCTACTTAGGATCTATCTTGCAAAAGAATGGAGAATTAGATGGAGATCTCAACCATAGAATACAAGCTGGATGGATGAAGTGGAAGAGTGCATCCGGCGTGTTGTGTGACCGTCGTATGCCACTAAAGCTCAAGGGAAAATTTTATAGGATGGCAATAAGGCCGGCGATGCTGTATGGCACAGAATGTTGGGCGGTGAAGCATCAACACGTACATAAAATGGGTGTAGCGGAGATGAGGATGCTTCGTTGGATGTGTGGGCACACGAGAAATGATAAGATTAGGAATGAGGATATCCGAGGTAAAGTAAGAGTAGCTGAAATTGTAGGAAAATTGAGAGAAAATCGGTTATGGTGATTTGGACATGTGCAAAGAAGGCCTACTGATGCTTCGGTTAGAAGATGCGACTACGGGACAGAGGTTCAGGGCCGAAGGGGTAGAGGAAGACCTAGGAAAACTTTGGAAGAGACTCTAAGAAAAGACTTAGAGTATTTGGATCTAACGGAGGACATGACACAGGACCGAGCACAATGGCGTTCTAAGATTCATATAGCCGACCCCACTCAGTGAAGAAGATTTTGGTGTATTTAACACAATACGTTGAAATGAAGCAAAGCTTATTTATTGATATATCCAATAAGTTACAAATATGTACATATACATGAGTCAAAATAAACAAACAAGAGAGAGTCTTCACAAAGGTTGCTTAGGAGAAGTCTCAGCAGTCGGTAGAGCCCCAGAAAGAGAAGGCACCGGAGGGGGATCATTCAGAGCCTCAGTACTGGACAGAACCCTAGAAGGATGAGGCATCAGAGGTTGATCATTTGGAGCTTCATTACGCGGTACAGCCCCAAAAGACGAAGGTAATAAATGCCTTTGGAACAAACCCACAAACCGCTGATGATCAAGTAAAACCTGACCATCAGATTCCTTCATCTGGTCAAGCTTCCTCTTCATGTTTGTAGCATAGTAATGTGCGAGCCGGTGCAACTGTTTATTCTCATGCTTGAGCCCTCTAATCTCCTGTTTGAGACTCATCACTTCAGCCGCTAATGATTCAACTTGGCGAGTTTGAGCAAATAAGCGTTGGGCCATATTAGACACAGAACCTGCACACTGAACACTTAGAGCCAGAGAATCCTTAACAACCAACTCATCAAACCGTTTGGAAAGTAGTCTGTTATCTTTAGGAGTGAGAAGGTTCCTGGCCACCACCGCAGCAGTCATATCATTCTTCATCACGGAATCCCCAACGGTAAGAGAACCAGTAGGGGAGAAGAAGGATGGGCGTCATATGTTGTCTGGAGAAGGTGTGGCTGCCTCCTCAACAAGGTTCAAGTTAAAACGACGGTCGGAGGGGCTAGACATTTTCAAAGGTGTTGAAGAGAGAAGAGGTCGGACAAATCAAGATCTTAGAAGTGCAAGAAGGGAGCTTCTACTGGTGAAGATTCAAGTGTGCTTTGGAACTTAATGCCAGCCTCTATAAAAATCTGCACTCGACGGAGCTTCAGAAATTTAAGAGGTGCTTGCCCAGAAATCGAAGAGCCGTTTGCTTTCTCAAAAGCTGGGCTGCTCAAAGACCACGAAGATCGATCTCAGAAATCGAAGAGGCATTTGCTTTCTCACAAGCTGGCCTGCTCAGAGACCACGAGGGCCGATCTTAGAAATCGAAGAGGCGTTTGCTTTCTCAAAAGCTGGGTTGCTCAAAGACCATGAAGGCCGATCTCAGAAATCGAAGAGGCGCTTGCTTTTTCAAAAGCTGGGCTGCTCAGAGACCATGAGGGCCGATCTCAAAAATCGAAGAGACACTTGTTTTTTTCAGCCTTGTCAGCACCTGTCACATGCACACTCAGCTTTGCTGAAATTACAGGTATTCTGTTGAAGATTTCTGGTGAAGTAGAAAGCACGTGAATTTTACTGTTCAATCATCCACTTTCCACACGCACCATCAGCTCATGGGTACCACAGATAACTTTGCCAAAGATCTCTGACAAAGTTTAGACACGTAAAGCTTGCAGCTCCCACTACATCGCTATGACCAAGAAGGGTAAAATAATAGCAAAGAAACAGAACTAACAAAGTTTAGACACATAAATTTTGAAGGTCTAACTACCTTATTATTACCCACAAGGGTAAAGGAACAACACCACTGCTGGATAATTGGAAAGTCCCTGTGTGTCAACCTCTGTGCTCCGTGGCAAGGTAGACTAGCAAACATGCCCAACCTTTACTCACATTCGAGAAAACACTCCCAACAAGATTGCTGCTCCAAAATCGAAGAGGCACCGTCATCCGAATCTCGAGAGCCAGACTCCCAACATTTTTACTTTCTCAAAAATCGAAGAGACACCGCTCTCCGAATCTCGAGAGCCAGACTCCCAGCAGGATTGCTCTCTCAAAAATCGAAGAGGCACTGTTCTCCGAATCTCGAGAGCCATATTCCCGACAGGATTGCTTGTTCAAAAACCGAAGAAGCACTGCTTTCTCAACTTCGAGAGCCAAATCTCCTTGGATAAAGCTTGTCTGTAATCTTCACATGCAACATTAGCTTTCCAGATACCACAGACCACTTTTTCAAAGTGCTCTGACACACGTGAAACTGACAGCTCCCACTACCGTGCTATGACTAAGCAGGGTAAAGGCATAGCATTACTACTTGTTGTTAGGGAAACTCCTATATATGTCGACCTCCATCCTCAACGGACAGGCAGACCTGCAAAAATGCTCAACCCTTCCTCATATCTGAGAAGGCACTCTCAACGAAGCCTCTCGAAATACTCAGCTTTCTTCCCTCCGATAATACCTCTGCAAACAAGCTACACCAGAGCAAGAATATCTCATATCATCAGGGTTAAAAGCAAGAGTATCCCATATCATGCTTTTTCCTTGTCTTTTCCTTTGGCCTTGTTCTTACCTGCAAGACAAGGAGAAAGAGAACAATCAGTCAGCACTTGGAATCAAGCTTCTAGTCAGGAACTGACTGCCTGGAACCCCTTACCTGATTACTTACTTGGCATTGCTCTCGAGTACTCATCTTCAACATCTTATGCTTCCAGAGAAGATACCACATCTGCCTGAGGAACAGATAGAGAAATTGAAAAGGATACAAGGAAGCATGTGGAGACAAGCGTACCAGAACACGTGCCGATACATCCACTACTTTGTCAACAACAAAAGTATCCCATATCAGCAGGGTCGAACGTACTCTAGATTTGATGGACTTGTTTTGACCCTCAAATTCTTCAGTCGGCCTTATACTCTAGAGGAAACCAGAAAATTCTCCAGCCCAGTTCAAGAATAAGCTTGTGGAAAGTTACTTCTTCAAAAGCAAAAATATCTCATATCATCTATTCTCATTTTCTTCTCTTTATCCTTCATGCTGCCTGCAAGATAGGGAGAATGAGAACAATCAGCCAGAACTCGAAATCAAACTTCTGATTTGGGACTGATTGCTTGGAGCTCTGATTGCTTACCTTGTCTGTCACCTCTTTCAGCAGATCCCCTAGCTCGGCAACTTGGGGGACTCCTACTACATGGTTTGTATCGCGCTTGACCAAGCCTGAAACTACAAGTAAGCTTCAAGTGAAATTGATACATTACCTTGTGCATCTCCACCAGTTAAAGATACCACCTATGGATGGAGGAAGAGTACTTCCAGAGAAGATGCCACATCTACCTATGAGACAGATAAGGCAAGTGAAGACGATAGCTTAAACCTATGTCATTTGTATTAAATCATTCACTTGTACTCATTAAAGGAGAGCTTGAACCTATGTACTTGTGTAAACCCTTCACAATTAATGAGAACTCCTCTACTCCGTGGACGTAGCCAATCTGGGTGAACCACGTACATCTTGTGTTTGCTTTCCTGTCTCTATCTATTTACATACTTATCCACACTAATGACCAGAGCAATCTAGCGAAGATCACAAACTTAATACTTTCTGTTGTACCAAAGTCCTCACTGATTTTATGCATCAACAATCCTTAAGTCCTTACCTTTTTGCGTTGGTAATGGATGAGTTAACATGACATATTCAAGATGATATTCCTTGGTGTATGCTTTTCGCAAACGATATAGTGTTGATAGATGAAACTCAGGAGGGGTAAATGCGAAGCTTAACCTTTGGAGAGAAGTGTTGGAATCTAACGGTCTTCGCCTAAGCTGATCAAAGACAGAATATATGGAGTGCAAGTTCAGTGCAAATGGAGGCCAAAATGAGTTAGGGGTGAGGATCGGAGATCAGGAAATACCAAAGAGCGACCGTTTTCGCTACTTAGGATCTATCTTGCAAAAGAACGAAGAATTAGATGGAGATCTCAACCTTAGAATACAAGCTGGATGAATGAAGTGGAAGAGTGCATCCGGCGTGTTATGTGACCGTCGTAAGCCACTAAAGCTCAAGGGAAAATTTTATAGGACGGCAATAAGGCCGGCGATGCTGTATGGCACAGAATGTTGGGCAGTGAAGCATCAACACGTACACAAAATGGGTTTGGACATGTGCAAAGAAGGCCTACTGATGCTCCGGTTCGAAGATGTGACTACGGGATAGAGGTTCAGGGCCGAAGGGGTAGAGGAAGACCTAGGAAAACTTTGGAAGAGACCCTAAGAAAAGACTTAGAGTACTTGGATCTAACGGAGGACATGACACAAAAGCGAGCGCAATGGCGTTCTAGGATTCATATAGCCGACCCCACTTAGTGGGAAAAAGCTTTGTTGTTGTTGTTTGTTGTTGATCATATCAAATGGACTAATCAACCAACAACCAAACACGAAAAAGAGCAGTAACCCGAAAAACCAGAACATTGTCAATTTTGGTGCCGATAAGCTCTCTAAATCTAATAATTATATGCATTGTTCATCACAAATGAATCATACTTTTAGTATCAAGCATTAAAGAAAAATGAGCAAAATTAAAGAAACCCAAGTAAATCAACTAAATAACTACTAAGTAATAATTAAAAGAAATATAAATAAGAACATCAAGATTGAGTAATATATATTAAACAGTAAAAACAAACTGTCAAAATAAGAACAGAAAGAGGCTCAAGAGTAAAGCATGCAAAAGACTGTGGGAATTTTAACGAAAAGCTTCCGGTACTGTTCATTTTAACGAAAAAACATATTTTTACACTAAAAAGTCAATCTTGATACTATTCACTTTATCATTTATTTTGTTCTTATCATTAAAACTCAAAAATTTCAAGTTATTTTCATTAGTTTTCCTAAAGAATGATTGGAAGATAGAGAATATTTGCTCATAAACTATCTAAAACCTCCATGGCCATGGAAGAAGTTGATCACGTTAAAACTCACGTGAGAAAAATGAACCAGGGTAAATGCGCCTTTTGCATTAACCTCGATTGTCAACTATTTTTTCAAAGAAAACAAGAATATCAAAGAAAGAAAAAGAAATACAGAATATATATTAATTAAAGAAAATGGGGAGAGAGAGAGAGAGAGAGAGAGAGAGAGAGAGAGAATGACAGAAGCATTTTAGCGAGAGAGTTGAGCTTTCATGGATGTGGAGAGGAAGTTGAAATCTCGAGGACTTGCAAAGGAAGAGGCACAAGAAAAAAAGGAGAAGAAAAAAAGAGCAAAAAAAGAAAGAAATAAACGAGAATTGACTATTTATACTGGCTGAATCACCAAAACACCATTGGGGTTGTTATTTGGGGCAGTCTAGAAATTGCAATTCAAAGAGCATAGGATCAAGGTCATAGCTGGCTTGAGTAAGCTGCAGCCCAGGGCTAATTTTGGATTTCTGAAAAATTGGATGAAAAAAGTAGTTTAATTTAAGATAGTTTTAACGAAACACTTTCGGTATTATTCACTTTTAACGAAAAACCATATTTTTACCTTTCCTGTGTACTATTCACTACACCTTTATTTGTCATTTTTCATTAGAACTAATTTTTAAAGATTTTTCGTTAATTTTCCTTTAATTCAATACTAGCACAAACTTCTTTTTAGCAAAATTAACCTAACTTGAACAAAAAAGAAAACATAGCCCATCCATAATATTTTCCTAGCTCCACCCTTGAAATTGAGAAATCTTGAGAAAACCTTAAAGACTTAGGACAAAAAAGAAAAAAATCATCAACCCCAACACATGATTTTCGTCCGTCAGAAGTATAGATACTTCTCTTGATTTGGTATACGAAATTCACATACCTATGTTCCAATATCAGATAATAATTATTGTACAAACAATGTTGGATTTGCAACATTGTTCATTCTAACTTTTTCACCATGACATTGAAATAGAAGGACTCTGCAGTACCTAAATGCCACGTATGACCATTTATTTTCACAATCTCTCAAATTTATTTATTTATTTTTGGAAACTGGGAATAACATTACTAGGGCAAAGAAGCCACAACACTACAGGAAGCCTACACCAAGGCAAGCAATAACTAACCAACAAAAAACCAAGCAGCGAAAGGGGTAAGGAGTGAAGATGCTAGAACCGAATTCGAGCATCGTCCCCTCCACTACTATAAAAGTCTAAGGGGGTGTTTGGGCCCAAAATATTGGTTTGAGCCGAGCACTAAATTGTTCTTGGCTCAGAGGCCGTACTTAGGAGTCATTGGGGGTCATCCAGTTTATGGGCCACATAGCCAAGGCCGGCCGTGTCCTATTAGGAATCCATGGGTAGTTGAATCCTGATACGAGAAGGAGTTTCGATAAGATAAGGATGTTGGAGTTTGGGATTGAATCCGGCTTGATAACGGGTTGAGTTCAAAGTCTTAGTAGGAGTAGGACTGGCCAAGATAAGGAGGGATTGAGAAAAGGAGTCCTAATCCGAGAATGGTTGTGATTCAATCGGAAACATGTTAGCTACTATAAATAGGAGGATGAGGACATCATTCAAACCCCTCCAATTCAACACACAAATTGCCCTGCGCAAACTTTCGCTCCACGCGAAACCTCTTAACAACCTTGAAATTTTTACTTTCTTTTTCCACCGACACATCTTTAGTTTGGATAAACAGCATTGTGGATGCAACTGACGAACATCTTCAGTTTGGATAAACAACACTGTTGACGTAGAATCAGCCGACCGTGAAGCACATTTAGTTTGGAAAAACAGCATTACGACAGGGCCGACTGGTTATCTATCCAAGTCTCGGTTGAGAAGGATTTTCGAATCCTTATTGGCAGATGTCATCTCATCAGCCTTCTCGGCGAAGTGAGGTGTTACTAGGGCTCGGCACATTGAATGCCGAGTTGTTTTATGATTGGATACTCACAAGTAGGCTTTAGAGTTCGACATTCTGACGGTCGAACCACATTTACCATCAAAACATATATCTGTTTTGAGTATCTGTGCCTCTATAATCTGGCATCAATTCGGCGTGCTTATACTCTTATGAATATAATTACTGTGACCGAATCCAGCGTCGAAGATTTGTGAACTTTGCAGAACTAGTAGCCTTGTCTTCAGGCTCTAGAACCTAAAGGCCGGGACATGTTCCTTCCTCGGCCGCAGTCGCAAGATCGAGAAGTCAACCACGCGCTTAACGCAACATCAACACATTTTACTCCTCGGTTGAACTCGACCGACGAGTTGGCACGCCCCGCATCAACCGAAATACGTATTTAGCTTATTAGTTACTCGGCCTGCGCGATATGTAGGCTTGGTAGTTTTTAGGGTCAACAGGTGGACAAGGTAATCCATCATTATTTAAAACAAAAACCAACGAAGATGAAGGTCTATTGATTCATATGACATTGCACATCTCCGTATTGCAGCGCGACGCCAACCTGTTCGCCGCCAAATTGGTCGATCTTGGCACCTAAGACCATCGACAGCCCTAGAAAAACTCTTGTAACCTTAGAACATTTGCCTCGTAACCTCAGAACATTTGCCAAGGTAGGAAAGACTTCCCATCTACCATTGTCCAACGAACTTGATAAGCTAGAAAACGACTCCTTAGTATGGAATTCCACAATCACCCACTGATAGCCCAAAGCAATAGCCAGCTGACATCCTTACAAAATAGCCATGGCCTTCGCCGATACAACATTAGGAGCCCGAATTGCATACCGAGCTGCAACCATAAATTGACCCTCCACATCACGTATCACAACCCCAACATAACCATTCCTTGTCGATAGTTGCCAACTAGCATCTACATTCACTTTCAGATAGGGAGAAAAAGGGGGAGACCAATGTGCCACATGAGAAACCGTGCGTGATACATTCATCAATGGAGGAGGAGCCCGATTAGCTTCATTGAAAACAGCAGAATAATTTGAGATAGCAAGGAGAACCTGGGAAGGATTTAGTGCTTATTGGTTGAATAGAAAGTTGCACCTCGCTTTCCATATATCATGGGATAATCTTATCAAATCATCCTGCAATATCAAATATCTATAATAATTTAGTAAATGTAAAAATGCAATCATTCTTTGTATAATATGTAATTCCAACCCAAGCAACGATTCAACTGGGCCATAAAATGGCCCAAAACAAAAGCAGACAATTGGGTACGAGAGCACTTGTCTAATGGGCTTAATATACCCTGACCCTTAAGAAAGAGCCTTCACAAAAAAAAAGGTTTTTTCCAACCTTCACAAAATTAATTTCTAAACAAAATAATTTTTTTTCCTCTTTTTCAACCAATTTAAACTTTATTTGAGTTTATCCCCAAGGGTTTGTCAACTAGAAAGAGAGCAAATGTTTAGAACCTTCAATCAGAGCTCAAACTTTCACAAATTCATTCCTTGAGGGTATCGACTTTTTGTGTACTGTTTGACTTGGGTGTCAAAAGTACGTTACGACTCAATTTGCACCGGGCTATATAGGGATGAGAATTAGTATGTCGTCAATGGATGGGGGCACACCTTCAATATTCAAAACCAACAAAGGAAAACATAATTTAGGTTTTTTCATTATGCACTAGTACTACGGTCTTGTAATTCAGAGATTTTAGGCCCGGTTCCCATGAAAGGAGAGTTCGATGCAAAATTACCGTGGTAAGCTAATTGTCTGGCTTAGCTCAAATTCTCTTAGCCTTAATGTAATCATTCAATAAAACAATTGGGTTTTACCAAAAAATGTTATCTGGGTTTTCTTTTAATACTTTGTACAATGAAACAACTTAGTAAACTAGTTTTAATTGATGATATTTTGAGTTTTAAAATTTCGCTTCTTAGGTACTGAGTCTTGAACTTTGCATTTGTGATAAGGAAATCACACAATGAGAGATGGTTCTCATCGTTTCACATCTTTGCAAAAAAATGGTACAAAATCAAAACCATTAAGCAGTGTTCTAAAAAACGGCCTAGATGGCGCCTAGGCCCTAGACGGTGAAGTCCCGCCCCGATTTTGGGCAAATCGGTTCGAAAAATCAATCTGGAGCTAGGTGGGCAAGGCGGTCCTAGGCGGCTCCTAGGATATATATTATTTATTTATTTATTAATTGTGTGCTTTTTTCATTTTTGGTTTCATGGTGGTATACTTATGGAAATGGTGTACCTAATTTGCAAATGATGGATTTACTACAAGTTCATCCAATAGTGAAACAAATTGGAGCACTTTTGAGGGGATACATACAAAGAAAAGAAATAAACTAGATACAACAAGGTTAAATAATTTAGTCTATGTCCAATCCAATGCTAGGATCATGAACAAGAAGAATTTAGTCCATTCTTTTATTATTCATACAAGTATAGTTTTTTTAGGTGTATTTTGCACTTCTTTACAAGATATATAATAAATTTACATATATCCACCTAGGCTGCCTAGCCGCTAGGCTCCTGTCACGCCTAGCAATTTTTAGAACCTTGCCATTAAGACGTTTATTTGTAGTTAATAAAATAGACGAATGCGGTTCTATAAAGAAACTCTAAACTCCTAATCCAATAGTTATATAGTTTCAGATTGAGATGATTTTTGAGAGACATGATTTTTTAAGGAATACGTAAAAGAAAGACAGTTCAGATCGTTAAAATACATTACGAAGTCAACTCCACAAAAACATGTGTAAAAAAAAGTGGTGCCACACATATATACACACACACACACATACACTAGGCCATTATGTTCGTCAAAATGGTTCAAGAGTATATTATATTGGTTAATTATGTGATTTTTTTTGGGTCACTTATATACGCTTTGAAGAGCAAATAATTAAAAGAGAAATGTCAAAATTGCCATCACAAAAGTTGAGTGCGATTTCGTTTGTTTCTTCATATTGATTTTCCTAAATTCTTGTGATTAGTCATGCTTTGGTTAAGGTACCTAAAGAAAGGAGAATCCTATATTTAAAATTGTGAAACAGGAAATATAATGGCAGTACTTTACGTACCAAAACCCTAATTTAAAAAAAAAAAATTAAGAGCAACAAAGATGCCTACTAGAGCAAGCAAATTGGAGAATCCAACGAAAGTAGGAAGGTGTGGCCCCAAATTGTATATGACAATACGACGTGCATTTTTCTAAGCCTCTAAAAACTCAGAACTGTCTTTATCTCACATCATTAGTTGATTGAGAGAAATGTATGTTCTACCCCACCGAGTTCCCAAAATAATCACGCAACGATGATGATTGTGCTGGAAAAGTAAGAAATATTGGAATTAGGGTTCTCAAGCCTAATTAGTTTTCGTGGAAGTTAATAAAAACCAAAAAGACTAGCTAATAGCATACTTGGAAGATATGAGAGCCATGAGTGTGTGTGTCCTTATCCTTGTACTTTTTTGCACGATCTGCCTGCTGATCGACCAGATTTGAGAGTAGGTATATATTTTCATTGAACAACCACAAATATTCATGTTCTCTAAACAGTGGTTTCACGCTGAGAAATCGTACGGGGAAGAAGCAGAAACATTGGTTTAAGTTTGAACTCCAAAAGCAGCACCCTTTTGCCACTAGCAGTAACCATGGGACGACACACACACACACACACACACACACATATATATATATATATATTACAAAGATGTGGTGGCATATATTATTGCCTGGGATATATTCTTTTGACATTGTTAAATTTTAATTTCAAGAAGTATATATTTAATTACGAATATGCATGTAAAAAGTTGCAGCCTTGTTAAGCTTTAGCTTTTGTTATCACCATCCAATATGTTCTATCCTCAAAGAAGTAATGTAAGTTGTAAAATTAAAGAAGAAGTACATGCAGCGACAGTGAGGATGTGAAGAAACGTTTGTTATCAAAAGTTTTAAAAACATTTGTAAGGAGTTGGGCTACTTCCCACGTATCAAAGACAAGCTTCATGCTATCATTCTTGTTGTGGAGTTGGCTCCTGTAGATTGGCAAAATTTATAGCTTGAAAGTCACTTTTCTAGAGTGATATCTTGTTTTGCTTCTAGTTCTTTTTCTCCTCCTTGATCGCCAAAGACGAAGCTAGAGATCTGAATGGATGAGGGCTTTCTCAAACAACAAAGTCACAAATTAAAAGGTTTGAGAATGTACTAAACAAAACGCATATATATATTAATCCATAATGTTTTTCATGCAACATATTATAATATCTCTTGATGCATTTTCATGTATTGAAAACATTGCATACAACTTCATCTTGGACTTCCCTTCTTGATGTGTGATTTTCTTTTTCACCTAATCTTTTTAGATTTTCCATTTTTTGTTTTGCAACTTGTCTTGCAGGTTCTTTCCTTTTAAATTTTATTTTAAGGGGGTTTGGTCCTATGTCCACTCCCTCTTTTTCTTGTATTTTCCTTTTCAAGAGAGGTAAAGTTTATGTCCCGCTTTTTTCTTGTATTTTATTTTTCTTGCTTTATGACGGGTAAGGTGTATGTCTTCTTTTGACTAGGTGTAACTTTTTTTTTTTATATCAATAAATTTTCCTCGTATTGTTGCGGTTTTTCAGAAAAAAAAAAACTACTGAACTACATAATGTTTTGAATTTTCTTCATTAGCTAGCTATATTATATAACTCCGCCGTGTAAGTTTATCTTACATTGCCGGTCCCAAGCCCGGATAAAGGAGGAGGGGGAGGGCGTCAGGTAGTCGACAGCCGGCACTCCATGATCACGTCGAATCCTTATGAAAATGAATCCAGAACGAAATCGCGCTAAAGCTAGGGCGTCACCCGTAAGTGGCGCGCTGTGTGGCCCGAGCACAGTGATAAGTGAGCAAGGGTCGCTGTATCTCCATCGGCACCCGGATGCAGTGTTAAATGAGCAAGGGGGCTATAGAAACTTCTTTTCGAACGACTCCACTCAAAGTTGTTTGGGAGCATATGCTCCTATCAACTTTACACGGGACACACAAAAGAAGTACTTTGATCCTATTAGACGGGGAAGGGTGAATAAGCTAGGACAGAAGGGTAGAGTTCAAGAGAGCAAAATGCGTTTAGGAACGTGGAATATAGGAACCTTGACGGGAAAATCTATGGAAGTAGTAGAAGTTATGGTGAGGAGAAGGATAAATATTATGTGCCTACAAGAAACTAAGTGGGTTGGGCGTAAGGCAAAGGATCTAGAAAACTCAGGGTTTAAACTATGGTATTTGGGCACAAATAAAACGAGAAACGGTGTTGGCATCATCGTGGACAAGACCTTGACACAAGATGTTGTAGATGTCAAGAGGGTAGGAGATAGAATCATGGCAATCAAGATTGTAATAGGACAAGAACTTATCAATGTGATTAGTGCGTACGCACCTCAAGTAGGGTTGGATACGAGTTCGAAGGAGAAATTTTGGGAAGACCTTGGAGACTTGGCGCAAGGAATTGCTCAGACAGAGAAGTTATTTATAGGAGGAGATTTAAATGGACACGTGGGCAGAGAGACAGGCAACTATGGAGGTTTTCATGGTGGCCATGGTTTTGGGGAGAGAAACGAGGATGGGGAAGCTATCTTGGATTTTGCAATGGCATATGATCTCTTCTTAGCCAACACCTTCTTTAAGAAGCGGGAAGAACATGTGATCACCTACAAGAGTGGGTCGTCAAAAACACAAATAGATTTTCTTCTAATGAGGAAAAGGGATCGTATAACTTGTAAGGATTGCAAAGTTATACCAGGAGAGAGCGTGGCTAATCAACATCGCTTGTTGGTGATGGATGTACATATCAAAAGAGTGAGAAAAAAGAACAAGACTTGGAAGTGCCCAAGGACTAAATGGTGGAATCTAAAAGAAGAAAAACAAGCCATTTTCAAAGAGAAAATAATCACCCAGTGTGTGTGGGATAGAGAGGGGGAAGCTAACCAAATGTGGGATTCCATGGCTAGTTGTATCCGAAAAGTAGCAAAAGAGGTATTAGGAGAGTCCAAGGGCTTTGCCCCACACCAAAAGGAATCTTGGTGGTGGAATGAGGAGGTACAAACAAGGTGAAGGCTAAGAAGGAATGTTGTAAAGCCTTATACAAGGATAGGACCGATGAAAATGGTGAAAGGTATAGAAAAGCGAAGCAAGAGGCGAAGAAAGCTGTGAGAGAAGCTAAGTTAGCGGCTTATGACGATATGTATAAACGACTAGATACCAAAGAAGGAGAGTTGGATATCTATAAACTAGCTAGAGCAAGGGAAAAGAAGACAAGGGACCTAAACCAAGTGAGGTGCATCAAGGATGAGGATGGAAAGGTTCTTGCTACAGAGAACGCGGTTAAAGACAGATGGAAAGGTTATTTTCATAATCTTTTCAATGAAGGACATGAAAGGAGTGCTTCTTTAGGGGAGTTGAGTAATTCAGAAGAGTGTAGAAACTACTCTTTTTATCGTAGAATCCGGAAGGAAGAAGTGGTTGTAGCTTTGAAGAAGATGAAGCATAGAAAAGCAGTAGGCCCAGACTATATACCAATCGAAGTGTGGAAAGTTTTGGGAGAGACAGGTATAACATGGCTCACTGACCTTTTCAATAGGATTTTGAAAACGAAGAAGATGCCAAATGAGTGGCGCACGAGCACTTTGGTGCCTATCTACAAGAATAAGGGCGATGTACAAAATTGCATGAACTATAGGGGTATTAAGCTAATGAGTCATACAATGAAGCTCTGGGAGAGAGTCATTGAGCATAGATTGAGGCAAGAGACACGGGTTTCGGACAACCAATTCGGGTTCATGCCAGGGCGCTCAACCATGGAGGCAATCTATCTCTTACAAAGATTGATGGAAAGATATAGAGATGGGAAAAAGGATTTACACATGGTCTTTATAGATTTGGAAAAAGCGTATGATAGGGTCCCAAGAGACATTCTTTGGAGGATTTTAGAGAAGAAATGAGTACGAGTAGCATATATCCAAGCTATACAGGATATGTATGAAGGAGCAAAGACTGCCGTAAGAACTCATGAAGGACAAACCGAAAGCTTTCCCATAACTGTAGGATTACATCAAGGCTCATCCTTAAGTCCTTACCTTTTTGCGTTGGTAATGGATGAGTTAACAAGACATATTCAAGATGATATTCCTTGGTGTATGCTTTTCGCAGACGATATAGTGTTGATAGATGAAACTTAAGAAGGGGTAAATGCAAAGCTTAACCTTTGGAGAGAAGTGTTGGAATCTAAAGGTCTTCGCCTAAGTCGATCAAAGACAGAATATATGGAGTGCAAGTTCAGTGCAAATGGAGGCCAAAACGAGTTAGGGGTGAGGATCGGAGATCAAGAAATACCAAAGAGCGACCGTTTTCGTTACCTAGGATCTATCTTGCAAAAGAACGGAGAATTAGATGGAGATCTCAACCATAGAATACAAGCTGGATGGATGAAGTGGAAGAGTGCATCCGGCGTGTTGTGTGACCGCCGTATGCCACTGAAGCTCAAGGGAAAATTTTATAGGACGGCAATAAGGCCGGCGATGCTGTATGGCACAGAATGTTGGGCGGTGAAGCATCAACACGTACACAAAATGGGTGTAGCGGAGATGAGGATGCTTCGTTGGATGTGTGGGCACACGAGAAAGGATAAGATTAGGAATGAGGATATCCGGGGTAAATAGGAGTAGCCGAAATTGAAGGAAAGATGAGAGAAAATCGGTTACGGTGGTTTGGACATGTGCAAAGAAGGCCTACTGACGCTCCGATTAGAAGATGCGACTATGAGACAGAGGTTCAGGGCCGAAGGGGTAGAGGAAGACCCAGGAAAACTTTGAGAGAGACCCTAAGAAAAGACTTAGAGTACTTGGATCTAACGGAGGACATGACACAGGACAGAACACAATGGCGTTCTAAGATTCATATAGCCGATCCCACTCAGTGACTTGGATTTTCCAAGTCTCCAACCGAGAAGTTGTCCTCGCTCGGGAAATTAAGGGAACACTACCTCAACCTACATGCTCCACTCACAAAGCTCCAACATACAAGCTTCAACAAAAGAAAATTCAAAGAACTTAGCGAAGAAGGCTTTGGTGATTTAACACAATACGTTGAAATGAAGGAAAGCTTATTTATTGATATCCCCGATAAATTACAAATATGTACATATACTTGAGTCAAAATAAACAAACAAGAGGGAGCCTTCACAAAGGTTGCTTAGGAGAAGTCTCGGCAGTCGGTAGAGCCCCAGAAAGAGAAGGCACCGGAGGGGGATCATTCGGAGCCTCAGTACTGGACAGAACCCTAGAAGGATGAGGCATCAGAGGTTGATCATTTGGAGCTTCATTACGCGGTACAGCCCCAGAAGACGAAGGCAATAAATGCCTTTGGAACAAACCCACAAATTTCTGATGATCAAGTAAAACCTGACCATCAGATTCCTTCATCTGGTCAAGCTTCCTCTTCATGTTTGTAGCATAGTCATGTGCGAGCCGGTGCAACTGTTTATTCTCATGCTTGAGCCCTCTAATCTCCTGTTTGAGACTCATCACTTCAGCCGCCAATGATTCAACTTGGCGGGTTCGAGCAAATAGGCGTTGGGCCATATTAGACACAGAACCTGCACACTGAACACTAAGAGCCAGAGAATCCTTAACAGCCAACTCATCAGACCGTTTGGAAAGTAGTCTGTTATCTTTGGGAGTGAGAAGGTTCCTGGCCACTACCGCAGCGGTCATATCATTCTTCATCACGGAATCCCCAACGGTAAGAGGACCAGTAGGGGAGACGAAGGATGGGCGCCATATGTTGTCTGGAGAAGGCGGGGCTGCCTCTTCAACAAGGTTCAAGTCAAAACGACGGTCGGAGGGGCCAGACATTTTCAAAGGTGTAGAAGAGAGAAGAGGTCGGACAAATCAAGATCTTAGAAGTGCAAGAATGGAGCTTCTACTGGTGGATATTCAAGTGTGCTTTGGAACTTAATGTCAGCCTCTATAAAAATCTGCACTCGACGAAGCTTCAGAAATCGAAGAGGCGTTTGCTTTCTTAAAAGCTGGGCTGCTCAGAGACCACGAGGGTCGATCTCAGAAATCGAAGAGGCGTTTGCTTTCTTAAAAGCTGGGCTGCTCAGAGACCACGAGGGTCGATCTCAGAAATCGAAGAGGCGTTTGCTTTCTCAAAAGCTGGGCTGCTCAAAGACCACGAAGGCCAATCTCAGAAATCGAAGAGGTTTGCTTTCTCAAAAGCTGGGCTGCTCAGAGACCACGAGGGCCGATCTCAGAAATCGAAGAGGTTTGCTTTCTCAAAAGCTGGGCTGCTCAGAGACCACGAGGGCCGATCTCAGAAATCGAAGAAGCACCTACTTTTCCAGCCTTGTCAGCACCTGTCACACGCACACTCAGCTTTGCAGAAATTATGGGCATTCTGTCGAAGATTTCTGGCGAAGTAGAAAGCACATGAATCGTACTGTTCAATCACCCACTTCCCACACGCAACAGTAGCTCATGGGTACCACATATAACTTTGCCAAAGTTCTCTGACAAAGTCGAGACACGTGAAGCTTGCAACTCTCACTACATCGCTCTGACCAAGAAGGGTAAAAGAATAGCAAAGAAACAACACTAACAAAGTTTTAGACACATAAATTTTGAAGGCCTAGCTACCATATTATTACCCACAAGGGTAAAGGAACAGTACCACTGCTGGATAATTGGAAAGTCCCGGTGTGTCAACCTCTGTGCTTCATGGCAAGGTAGACTAGCAAACATGCCCAACCTTTACTCACATTCGAGAAAACACTCCCAACAAGATTGCTTGCCCCAAAATCGAAGAGGCATCGCCCTCCGAATCTCGAGAGCCAGACTCCCAACATGATTACTTTCTCAAAAATCGAAGAGAGGGTAAAGGAACAGTACCATTGCTGGATAATTTGAAAGTCCCTGTGTGTCAACCTCTGTGCTTCGTGGCAAGGTAGACTAGCAAACATGCCCAACCTTTACTCACATTCGAGAAAACACCCCCAACAAGATTGCTTGCTCCAAAATCGAAGAGGCACCGCCCTCCGAATCTCGAGAGCCAGACTCCTAACATGATTACTTTCTCAAAAATCGAAGAGAGGGTAAAGGAACAGTACCACTGCTGGATAATTGGAAAGTCCCTGTGTGTCAACCTCTGTGCTTCGTGGCAAGGTAGACTAGCAAACATGCCCAACCTTTACTCATATTCGAGAAAACACTCCCAACAAGATTGCTTGCTCCAAAATCGAAGAGGCACCGCCCTCCGAATCTCGAGAGCCAGATCCCAACATGATTACTTTCTCAAAAATCGAAGACACCGCTCTCCGAATCTCGAGAGCCAGACCCCCAGCATGATTGCTTTCTCAAAAATCGAAGAGGCATCGTTCTCCGAATCTCGAGAGCCAGATCCCCGACAGGATTGCTTGTTCGAAAACCGAAGAGGCACCACTTTCCCAACTTCAAGAGTCGGATATCCTTGGATAAAGCTTGTTTGTAATCTTCACACGCAACATCAGCTTTCCAGATACCACAGACCACTTTTTCAAAGTGCTCTGACAGAGTTAAAACTTGTGAAGCTGGCAGCTCCCACTACCGTGCTATGACCAAGCAGGGTAAAGGAATAGCATTATTACTTGATGTTAGGGAGACTCCTATATATGTCGACCTCCATCCCCAACGGACAGGCAGACCTGCAAAAATGCTCAACCCTTCCTCGTATCTGAGAGGGCACTCCCAACGAAGCCTTTCGAAATATTCAGCTTTCTTTCCCCCCGATAATACCTCTGTAAACAAGCTATACTAGAGCAAGAATATCTCATATCATCAGGGTTAAAAGCAAGAGTATCCCATATCATGCTTTTTCCCTGTCTTTTCCTTTGGCCTTGTTCTTACCTGCAAGACAAGGAGAAAGAGAGCAATCAGTCAGCACTTGGAATCAAGCTTCCAGCCAGGAACTGACTGCCTGGAACCCCTTACCCTGGCATTGCTCTCGAGTACTCATCTTCAACATCTTATGCTTCCAGGGAAGATACCGCATCTGCCTGAGGAACAGATAGGGCAAGTGAGAAGGATACAAGGAAGCATGTGGAGACAAGCGTAACAGCACACGTGCCGATACATCCACTACTCTGTCAAAAGCAAAAGTATCCCATATCAGCAGGGTCGAACGTACTCTAGATTTGATGGACTTGTTTTGACCCTCAAATTCTTCAGTCGGCCTTATACTTTGGAGGAAACCAGAAAACCCTCCAGCCCAGTTCAAGAATAAGCCTGTGGAAAGTTACTTCTTCAAAAGCAAAAGTATCACATATCATCTCTTCTCATTTTTCTTCTCTTTATCCTTCATGCTGCCTGCAAGATAGGGAGAATGTGAACAATCAGCCGGAGCTCTGATTGCTTACCTTGTCTGTTACCTCTTTCAGCAGATCCCCTAACTCGGCGACTTGGGGGACTCCTACTACATGGTTTGTATCGCGCTTGACCAAGCCTGAAACTACAAGTAAGCTTCAAGTGACATTGATACATTACCTTGTGCATCTCCACCAGTTACAGATACCACCCCTGGATGGAGGAAGAGTACTTCCAGAGATGATTCCACATCTACCTATGAGACAGATAAGGAAAGTCAAGACGATACCACACTCTGGTACTTAGAAGTTTCGTGGTTACGAGATCATTCTCCCACAATATTTCCTAATGTCATTTGTACTAAATCATTCACTTGTACTCCCTAAAGGAGAGCTTGAACCTATGTACTTGTGTAAACCCTTCACAATTAATGAGAACTCCTCTATTCCGTGGACGTAGCCAATCTGGGTGAACCACGTACATCTTGTGTTTGCTTTCCTATCTCTATCCATTTATATACTTATCCACACTAATGACCGGAGCAATCTAGCGAAGATCACAAAAAGTGACCGTTTTCGCTACCTAGGATCTATCTTGCAAGAGAACGGAGAATTAGATGAAGATCTCAACCATAGAATACAAGCTGGATGGATGAAGTGTAAGAGTGTATCCGGCGTGTTGTGTGATCATCGTAGGCCACTGAAGCTCAAGGGAAAATTTTATAGGACGGCAATAAGGCCAACGATGTTGTATGACACAGAATGTTGGGCGGTGAAGCATCAACACGTACACAAAATGGGTGTAGCGGAGATGAGGATGCTTCGTGGGATGTATGGGCACACGAGAAAGGATAAGATTGGGAATGAGGATATCCAAGGTGAAGTAGGAGTAGCCAAAATTGAAGGAAATATGAGAGAAAATCGGTTCCGGTGGTTTGGACATGTGCAAAGAAGGCCTACTGACGCTCCGGTTCGAAAATGTGACTACGGGACAGAAGTTCAGGGCCGAAGGGGTAGAGGAAGACCTAGGAAAACTTTGGAAGAGACCCTAAGAAAAGACTTGATTACTTGGATCTAACGGAGGACATGACACAAAACCGAGCGCAATGGCGTTCTAGGATTCATATAGCCGACCCCACTTAGTGGGAAAAGGCTTTGTTGTTGTTGTTGTTGTTGTAGCTAGCTATATTATATCATTCAGACAGGAAGTGAAGGGGATATATTGTGTAAGTCTTAGCTTCCAATTTACCCTACAAATTAATATTCAAAGGACTTCATAAATAAGTGTCATTTCTTAGTTTTTTTCTTTTCTCTATGTCTGGCTCTAATTTATATATAAAATGCCCAATTTGGCAAGTTTATTGTCCTTTTCATCTTCAGGCAGACCTCAGCTTATCTATAAATTAGTGTTATCCCCTTTAAGGCAACTAGGTCGTCTCACGATCAAGATTATATGGAGAAATGTGACTGCATAGGTTAAGATAAGTGTCTATGACTTTTTATTAGAACAACCAAAGCAACACATAATGTTTTCCTGCACAGATCAACGGGTTTGTGTTGTCGTTGACTGCACATGTTTTTCCATTCATAGGCTACTTAGATTTAATTAATTGAGTATTATGACTTGATGTTCTTCAACATATGCATATGAGTACTAGTGTCATACATGTTTCATTCTCATGATTTGTCGAGGACAATTTGAAAACACTAATACATATGTTAAAAAGAAATTAAATGTATGGTTACAGACAATTTGCTCAGTACTCTGTTTAACGTCTATCATAATTTAACGAAACGAATCGGATTTCATTGCAAAAGACTTTAGCATCGAATAATTTCACGACCCTCTTTTGCCTCCTTTCCTGTTTCCAGATGATTCTTTGATTTTTGAGATGTATAATTAATCATCTATACTTATCGCTAAGTTGCATACTTAAAAAGAAACTTAGTAATTATAAAATGAAAATATAATTAGATCATTGAACCTTTGCAAAGTGACTAGCCCAAATAAATTATATATAACTAAGTCATTTTCACAAGGGTGGGTGCGGGGAGGTTTCTCCATTAAGCATAATAATCAAGATTAGGACATGTGAATTGATTTGCACCAAGTAAATTGTATCCATGGTTATATAAAACCTTAAACCCTAGCTAGATCAACTACCGCGAACTGCCACATGCCAACCCCTACATAACCTAACAATAATAGTGCTCTTATTAGGCAAACGAATCATCAATGCATGTTGTAAATCAATCCAGAATTCCTGGACGTGGCTGTCACCGTAAAAAGTTGATTATAACTAGGTTTTGCTGTTGTTAGAGTGACCTAATCTCATGTAAAAACCTTAATTAGAGAGCTAGCAGTAGGTAATCACTAGGGTTTATAATTTACAATTAGTCCATTCTTTTTAGGTTTTAATTCGTTTGTATCTGTAGTGCAACAACTACATGTGCATGACTTTTGTCCACAAATTCAAATTCAGTTCATTATTTAAAGACTAATTATTAGTTGTTAATCTTATTGAGCTTTAATCAAAACAGATCGACGAAAGACCAAGGGGGGACCATTTTCTCCATAATTGATATGTTTGAGTCCTTCACTATTCTCCAACGCTTTTACTTAGGAGTAGTGCTTCGTGCTTCCACAAAAAAACTCTAAACACAGAGTGATCTAAGGAGAGATTTTTCGATGTATTCTAACACACTTGGTATTATTATTTCAGTCAAATTATGATAGATGTATATGTTTTTATTATTAATATACTCTAAAAATGGGAAATATCGACTTTGTTGCTCACTCATATTATAACACGTGAAATAATACATCACATAACAAATGTTCATAGTACAGATAAAAATTCCTCACTTGAGAGGGAGAGAGTGAGATTAGGGAATAAACAAATGAGAAGCCAATTATACCAACATAGAGAATTGCCTGTTGTGCTGACCAGGTATTTGTAGAGGCATGCCATGTCATCTTATGATATGATATGGTGCATATGTACATAAGTATGCCTGTATGGACATCTAAGGTTCTATATAAAGCAGCTCAAGTAATTAGCAAGTGAAAGAGGAGCTAGGTAGCGACGTGTCTGTGTTTGAGAGGATCAAAATTTCATAATATAGAGATGGTTGATAATATAGGAAACAATAATTCATCAGCTGATAGAGAAGGGTTTAAGTACAATTTCACAGGTGGTAGTAGTAATGTCTCTAGTGATTATCACCACCATCTTCATAATCAAGAGGGGGTCATCAAGGAACAAGATCGGTTGCTTCCAATTGCTAATGTTGGGCGGATCATGAAGCAGATTTTGCCCCCCAATGCAAAAATCTCGAAAGAAGCCAAAGAAACCATGCAAGAATGTGTTTCTGAGTTCATAAGTTTTGTGACTGGAGAAGCATCTGACAAGTGCCACAAAGAGAAGCGCAAGACAGTGAATGGGGATGACATTTGCTGGGCTCTGGCAACTCTTGGATTCGATGATTACGCGGAACCGCTGAAGAGGTACTTGCATAGGTACAGAGAATTGGAAGGAGAGAAGGCTGCTCACCAAGGTAAGGCTAATAGTAATGAGGAAAAAGCTGAAGTTTCACCACCAAGGACAAGATTTCCTACAGCGGCAGCAGATATGTCTAATCCTCCATATATGGAAAGGGGAAATAGCTCGCTCTCCCGGCGATTTTGAGTACTGATCATATGAATTATGCGAGGTAATTAATATACTTTTCAAGTAATTAGTACTACTAGATCTTAATTAAATTTCATGTGTTGAAGGTACTGACCATATAAAATTAAGTGGGGAGGTTTAATTTTAGGCTTTTGGATTTTGTTATCATGTGTGCTCATAAAGTCTTGGGTTCCTTCTTTGGTTGACTGTAATTAGCTCAAGAATGATGAGAAATTGGAGTTAATCCATTGACTTATTTGTCTTTTAATTCAAATATATATATATGAAGGTTTTTATAGCGAATTCATATGAAGTTTATTGCAGGTGATTGTATGAGATATACATTTTGAGCTGTATTCCTACTTGTTATTAATTTTCTAAGTCGTGACCAAGAAGTAAATAACTTATGAAATCTTGAACATAGATTATCTTGCTAATCTTTCCTTCTCAATTTTGTCCTCAACCTAAATTCAAGCGTAGGGTTAGTGAATGGGATCTGGATATGCATTTCCCCCTAATTTATGTCATATATAGGGCGATGGAAACCCTAACATCCCAACAAAAACTGGAATCACCGACCATATGCATCTGATTAATTAAGCATCAGATATTAGTGCAAGCTGCCATTAAGTTTTTTTGCCCTTTAATTATGAAATCTACTCAAAAATCAAATGTGCATAATCTCATCTCAATTTTGATGATAATTAAGTCATGTTCCGATCACAATCTTTCTGGTGTGATCGAGTTAGATCTGATATGATCGATTACGGGAGAAATTGGATATGCTTAGGGTTTTATACATGGATCCATCTTTACTTTGGGGAAAACAATTGTTTCAATTCGCTTTTAGGTTTGGTTTTTTACTGATAATATATAATAAAAAGACTTGGAGATCATATCTATGCATTTTCTCTTGAGAACTGGTTTGCATTTGAGTACGATCTGGTTGTTTAGATTAAAACTACTTTCAAACCTATCTCCTTCCGCCTTCCTTTGAATATGAAAAGAATAATTTGAAGAGTCTATCCGAAGGTGCTTTGTCCGGCCAAATTTTGGAATTCGTCAAAACAAACTTTGATGCTTGTTGTTAATTTTACTCCGAGCAGTGATGCAAATTCTGACTGAGAACGTGTCCTGATGTGTAATCCAGCTTACTTAATCTCCTATAGCTTCAACCACCATAGTTTTACCTTTGGTTGTAATCTCATTTCATCAATATTTGATCCCAAAAAAAAAAAAAAACTCTCTCAGTTAAAATTTTATTTGTTAGTGTACATAAATGCCATGTAGGGTTTTTCCTTATAAAAATGAAATTTACTTTCAAGACATCAATTGTTAGTTAAGCCATGTTTTGATTACATATTACTGATGTGACTAAAATCTACATGAGAAATTGAATGCATAATTAAGGTTTTGAGAACCATCTTTTCAAGTTTTATTATCAATCCTGGAACCAAAGTAATTAGTACTAATTATATTGGACTTGGATATCAAACCATATTTATGCAACTCTTTATCACTATGCAGTTTGGTTGAGCATTAGACATCTTGTACTCTTACTGTCAATCTCTCTCTCTCTCTCTCTCTCTCTCTCTCTCTCTCTGTGTTTGTCTGCTTGTCATCTAACTAACCATGGATACACATGCATACTTTAGCTAGTTATTTTCTTAATTAATTTAAAAAACCCACATTAGCCATCACTCATGTAGATCATGAGGCTAATTATGTTAGTCAATGGGTAGCTAGGGTTTTCTTTGACAACCGAGGGCATACTTTTTTACCGGGGACCACAGTAAATTTAGCACCCACGGCTCATCCTTCCATGGTTAATTTGTCGTTAAGCATCCCCATTAAGTCTGGATCATGCCGAAGGTTTTAACATATATTCAAATGAGCTTGGATCATTTTCCCACACGTGAGGATGACTGAGCTCCAATATGTGAAGTTGTTTGGCAGTATTTTGTGAGGATTTCTTGGCAATTGGAGACAAACTAAGGGAGAAGTGCGAGACTGAATAAATTATTAGGGTTTCTAGGGTTCTCTAGTGTCCTAATTTATATTAATTAGATTTGCCATCTGAAAGAAACCATCTCTTCTTGTTCCTTGATAACTCCAAAAGAAAAGAGGATCGATCGATATGATACAAGATCTGAGACAGGCAGACAGGCGAGACAATGGATGGAAATTTAAGATGCCATGAGGCATGAGACAGAGTTGTTTGTCCAATTATGCACCTACTTAATTAATTTTGTCACTCTTTAAATGTGTTTCATGATTTGCATCTATGGATTTTTTATTTGGATGATGATAAATTTTAAGGCCCAACATGGTTCAATACCAACATCATCCATGTTATTCCAACTTAATCACTTATGGTTAGGTGTAGGTTTTATCATAAAAGGTCTCGGTGATATTAGGACTGAAAACTCCTTGTTGGGTTTTATCATGAAAGGTCTCAATGCAATTAGGAGTGAAAGCTCTCATATATTAATTGTATATATTTGTCATATGACCGACCAATGTAAGATTCTATACACCAACATGCTTCTTCATGAGTCGCCCCATAGGGGGTCACAAAGAAAACCAATTCCCACATTAGGAATTGGTCAAGTCATTATATTAGAGCTAACACATGACTTTTCGAGAGTCTAATCGGTATTCAGTAGTTCATTACTTGAGACAATGCACCATATTTCGAAGGCTTAGTTATTTAGTAGTCAGTTATTTCCCAACTTAACCACATATTGTAAGGTATTGGATTTTATCACAAAAGGTCTCACTGATATTAACAGTGGAAAATTCTACATATTAAATTTATATAATTTGTTAGATGACCGATGATAGACCCTATTTTCCAACACATGTCATCACCTGATTTCTCAATTTGATCAATGTCATTTAAGCCATATTTATAAGGAAAGGAACATGTTGGCTGATGGTTTGGAAAAACTAAATTTTTGTTTGGACTTGGGCTGTATTATATTGGATGACCATCTTCCTTCAATTGTTGGTTTACTTCTAAGTGATGTTTCTAGAGTTGCTAGGTCTCTAGCTGATTTCTTTCTTTGTTTAGCAGTTCTACTTGGAAAATGGATCCTCTCCGGATCCCTTCCTCCTAATCCACCAAATCAGGAGATCCGGACCATTAAAATTTGATCTAATAGCTAAAGTTATTAAAATTTTTAAAGTGAGCTCATGTTTATAACCGTTGGATCAAATTTCAATGGTCCAGATCCCCCACTTTTTCAACTTTGGAAAAATTTTCTTAAATATCTAATTGAGATTAAAGAAATAAAAGAAAACTCGTACTTCATGGAATCTCCACCCAAACCCGTAAATCTGACAGAGGCATGTGGTTCATGAGTTCTCCATGTGACACCTAGCTGAGTCCCCAACTCAACACGTGCTAAAGAGATGGCACATTCTGCTTTTTCTTTTCGAATGGTCTCAACTTTTGCCGGCCACCACAATGTACGTATTACACTTGGCATTTTTGCAACTTTTATATTTACTTTTTAATCATCTATTAGATACTAAATCGTAGTTTAATTATCAGTGACTATTAAAATAAGTACTCATCAAATGTTGAATAAAAATCCCACTTAACTTTAGTTGTGTTCAAAACGATAGTGGTTTAAGATACTTTACTACCATAATCACTGTATACATATTATAATAAGAAATTGTGCACTTATTTTTTATTTTTTGGGTCAAGGGTTTACTTTCTATATAAAACAACATATTACAACAGAAAATACCCCAAAATAAAATACACACAAACAAAAACAAGGACCTCTATAATAACTCAAAAGCCCAAAACATAGTTTTGAGGCCGAAACAGAAAGAACACCAAAGCAAACCCTAACAGCTTCCAACTGCTGACGCCGCCAACTCGCTTGCCGGACAAAGATCCCCTACACACATCTGAAATCAAACTAACCAGAGCCCCAAAGTTGGTTGAAAACTAAGCCACAATAGGACCCCAAAACGGAGCCCCAAAATCCTCCACCGAGCACCACATCGGTAGCCGTCACAAATCGAAGGAAGCTAGCGGGAAGAAGAAATTGTGCACTTTGTTGTAAGGTAATGCTACAATCCTTAACTATGGAATCTTGTGGTACCAACATTAACTTTTAGGTGTATATATTTTGTTTATTAGAAATAATATAAAGCATAATATACAGGGAAATATAGCCATGTTGAGAACTACCTAATAAAATATAGCCTATCTTTTTTGAATTGTTATAAAATTAACCAAATTGAAGTGAAAAAGACTTAATTACCCTTAAGTTAAAACTCTCCCTTCTCCATCTACCTAGGGTTTTTTTTGGGTAGAATTATGGCACGTACGGCGTCGTAGAGGTGCCGTTTTTGTGGATGTGCCTATCTCCACTAATTCTCGTCGGGACCGAGCTCGCGCTCGATCCCAAAGCCGGAGTTCTCGAAGAGAACGCCTGAGTTGAGGAGGTCGGGGCAGCAGACAGTGAGCTTGTGAAGGGCGGCCTAGTTGCCAGGAGGCATGGAGGAGTTGCCAAGGAGATCGGTGACGACGGAGGGGATGACCTTGTAGCACTTGGTCTTCCAATCATGGGGGAGAACTTGGTGAATGAGCAGGCGAGCCGAGCCCAGTTTCACGGGTCCCCCTCGAGCTTGAAAAGGATATTTAGAATGAAGTCGTCGGAGAGCTTCGAGAATAGGGTTCCGGCCATCGGAATTCGAATTTGTATGAGAAATGATGGGACAAAAAGGACGGAAAATGACATTGAATTTGGGTATTTTCGGGGGTTTTGAGAGATGAGTAACATAATTTATGTTTGTTTGGTTCGGTTTGTTTTTCAGTTGTTTGTTTCTGGTGAATCGATTTGGGAAGATGGGATTGGGAAGTGTGCCAAGAATTAATTTGAGAGTAAATTGTACCAATGATCCCTTAACTCTAATTTACTTGGAGCAATGGTTCATCAATTAAAAATTTATTACTATTGGTCCCTCAACTTTAATATAACTGAAGAAATGATCCCTCAACTTTAAGCCAATTGGAGCAATAATCCCTAAACTTTTACCCAATTGTAGCAATGGTCCTTCCAACATAACTTATTTTGACATAATTTTAACGAACTTGACGAAAATGACCATAGTTACACGTTTTGATGATTGGAGGGACACCAATTGTAGCAATGATCATTCCAACATAACTTATTTTGATAAAATTCTGATGAAGTTGACGAAAATGACCATAACCACATTTTGATGAGTTGAGGGACTAATGGTAATGTATTTTTAGTTGAGGGATCATTGCTCCAATTTGATTAAAGTTGAGGGACCATTGTTACAATTTACTCTTAATTTGGACATAGGAGACGAACACCAAAGGTAGGAGGAGAAGAGAGTTTTAACTTAAGGGCAGTTAAGTTTTTTTCACTTTAATTTTGATTAATTTAATAACAACTGGAAAAGATAAGCTATATTTCATTAGGTGGTTCTCATAATGGCTATATTTCCAATTTTTCCGAATACATGTTGTCTATTAATAATATGATACATGAATTAATAAAATTCTAGTACAATTAGTAATATATTGCACTAGAAAAAGAACATATAAATAAGGGTAGACCATGAAAAAGAAGGAAGAAAGACTTGTAGACAAAATACATAGCATGAATAACCAATTGCTACTTTACTAGACAAATGAAGAGAAATGCATTAGCAATGGAGGATAGCATATAAATATAAGTGTGTGTATATGTACATTTTACAATTGCACTCTTTCTCGTGGAGGAGCCCGGAATTGTAATCTATTCTATAGGACATGAATAATGTTCTAAACAATTACTAGATTTATTTATCTATTTGATGTAGCTAGTAATTAATCACCTTAATAAGTTTTTCTCAAGGATGCGAAGAGATTTTAGTGTACCGAGAAAATGGTTCGTTACACCAAGTGTTACAAAACAATTGGTTGGATACATCTAAAATAAAATTAAGTAAATTTTATTATGACTATTAATTTTAAAATAAAATTCAGTAAATTTATTGTAACACTTGGTGTACGAGACTGTGTTCCAATTAACTTTTTTCTCCAAGGATGTACTCAATCTTTGTATCCACTTTCTTTTGCCCTAAATTTCATAAGTCATGCCCACTTTCAACATGCGCTTATGAGGAATATCAAATACTTTATCACTCTGCCTCAAATTTCTCTTCAAGATATTGTAAGCATAATCAATCAAAATTCTTTTCGCTAGACCAGCTCCTTTGGCAGCCGTCACTTCATTTTCCCCAATCAAATGAACAACTCCCCACCTCCATGCTTTGTCTATTGCCTCAATATCTCTGTCCAACAAATCTTGTTGGTCATCTTGATCATCAACTTGCTTCTTCAAATCCTCCTTCAAATTCTCTCCACCGTTAGCCAAAGTCCCGTCTTTGAATTCTTCCTTGATCTCAAACTTGATCTCCCCATTAGTACTGTGCATATTATTTCCTTGAGATATCCAAAAACTATTCTTTATGAACTCTTTCAACTTTTCCACCAACAATCCTTCGAAGGGTTCGTTCTCATTGCGAACATCCGTGTACCCGTATCTTGCAACACATCTGAACACATTCAGATCGTTAGGCTCTACTCTCCGAAAAAGAAAGCGCTCTTCCAACGGAACCTTGCTTATAGGCAACGATTTGATTGAGACAAAAACAAGGACGGAGTGTAATGCAGGAACATTCGCAACATAATGATTGAAGATCGGCGGGATGCCTTGAACAAGTTCCGAATAGAACACGGCAAGGCCAGGCAAACGAGAAAAGTTTGCATCAATGGCGATTTCTTTGAGTTGTTCGGGAGAAATTTTGTGATTAAGCTCGTAATAGTACTTCCTTTGATGCACATCATTCCACACAAACATTACAAACATCAACACTGTGGCAAACGCAAGGGGAAGATATCCGCCCTGGTTAAATTTGTAGAGCACTGAACTTAGATACAGAAACTCTACACTTCCAATGACAAGAACATATGAGATGACGAGGAATATGTTGGTCTTCCATATCATGATCATGATTAGCACTAGGAAGGATGATGTAAGCGTCATTACAAACACCACTGCTATACCTGTATATATATCCGTATGGACACAGAAAAATTTTCCTATCAGACTTTTAATATGGACCATGTATTAATTTGACTCTCTTTCTTGAATGTGAGACGGTGGCTCAGGGTTAGATTGATTATGGCAACATAAGCATTTGTTTGAATTTGTCCAAAAAAAAAGAGCAAGAGAACATTACCGTATGCATTGCCGATCTCTTCAGTGCTTCGAAACCCTAAAGTGACTCCAACACAAGCTAACATGAGAAGGTAGTTCACTTCCGGAATGTAAACTTGTCCGGCATACTTGGTCGATGTGTGCACGACTTTCACACGAGGGAAACACCCTAATGATAGTGATTGTTGGATTATTGAGAAAGTCCCTGAAATCATAGCTTGACTAGCTATGATTGATGCCATTACAGCCACTCCAAACATGGGCCAATACAAAGGTTCTGCATGCATTCAGCACAATTAGTACATAATCCGAGACGTATGGGTAGAAACTTAACATTCTATCCATTAGAATATTATGGAGATTTGATCCTTAGCTCGTAAAAGGTTACTATAATTTATAATATTATATTCTTACTTGGTATTGACTCGAAGAAGGTATCTTCAACAAGAAGATGGTGCTTGCGAAGAAAAGAGGCTTGTCCAGTGTATGCCAATACTAGAGCTGGATAAGTAACTGCGCACATACTTATTTGAATGGATCGCACTGTGAAGTGTCCCACGTCAGCAAATAAAGCTTCAGTTCCTGCAATTTGTGAATGTAATTGGTGCTTTCATTAATAAATATTTTAGTGTGTAAGTAGAGAATTTGAAGAATTTAAAAGAGTTATAAACTCATGGAATTTTAATTGACATTTCATAGATTTTATGTGAATTTTGCGTGAATTCTCTCAAAATATGATGGGAGAGAAACTGGATTCGCTAAAACCTAAAATACACTGATACACTATATATGGAATTCCTCTAAATTCATCAAAACACTTAATTTTTTAAATCAAAATCTTGAATCCACATGGACTTATAAATTAATTCCTTCAAAATCTTTGATTGAGTACACCCGCATTGCTATGAACTTGTATAAACTCTTTAAAAATGTTGATTAAATACCGTTGGACTTTTATAAATTATTTAAAATCCAAAATAAACACCTATGTTTTGATGAAGAAATTTTAGATTACTAAGAAATTTTAAAATGATGGAAATTGAAATGACGAGATTTTATTTTCTAGAATTTGTGAATTTTCTTGTTTGGTTAACCGAAAATAACAATGGAATTGAACACAAATTTTGTTATTTTTAAACTCTCAATCATAGAAATTAGGAAATGACACATATTTACATGGAATTTAAACTTGGGGAATTGGAGGTTCTAAATTCCAAGATTTTTTTCCACGCGGAAATTCTAAATTTCTAGGTTTATGAATTCAAACAAGAGAATTTGTATATGTCAATTTATAAATTCTGACTTTTATTCAAATTCCAAGTTTATTTCCATCGTCCAAACATAGGGAATTTTGAATGAAGTAAATTGGAAACCTGTTATTGCTAAGGCAATGCCACCAAGAGAAATCCAAGCGTCTTTTTTGTTCCTCCTGAAGTAATCTACTATGTATTGTGGGTTTAGAGCCTTGACCACCGTCGGATCAAACTTGATGAAGTTGTAGACACCAATTCCAGCAATCATGATAAACCAAATGCAAATAATTGGTGCAAAACTGTAGCCTACTTTATCAGTTCCAAATCTTTGAACCATGAATAGGCCAATCAAGATGGCTACTGATATCAAAACAACCCAATCTGTACACACAAATTAAATTAAAATTAATCACATTATCTTTTCACTATCCATTTTATATATCACACACAAATTAATAATATGTGTATCAAATTATCATTACCTTCTGTCATTGCAGATGTGGCTCGTTTGATTCCTCCAACGGCCGCAAGAACTGCCATCAAATTGGAACAAAAAAATTTGTTACATGTTCAAGTCAAAAGAAATCAAGCACATAATCATGCGAGAGTAAGGGACGCTACTGATTTTTGTCTTATTGCAGAATTAATGACTCAAAATTTTAGTGCTCCAGTCAGTGACACTAGTGGCGGATTCAGAAAAAATTATTCGGAGGGTCACATATAAAAGTTTAAAAATATTTTTTTAGACATATAATAACCTTAAAAATCAACCATAGTTCCATCATTCATAACTTATAAAACAAATAACAATACAAGTTACAATTGTCCACGACGAGTTTTGATATTTTGAAAATGCTGCATTATAACTTCATTATCAATGGAAGAAAAAACATTGCTCTCAGTATAAACCATCATACTATTACTCAACCATTGATCTCCATTCGGTTACGCAATGGACATTTCAAAATATTCATAGCAAAAAAGCTCTATCTGCTGAAGCAGTAGCAACCAGTAGACCCATAGCTAATGTATTTAGCAAATATACATGATTATACACATGTAATTGGCTAGTTAATATTTTATAAATAAAAAAAGGAAAAATTAGGTTCTCATCCTTCCTTTTACTACTCTATTGATTAAAATCCTATTTATTTTTAATTTTTGATCAAGGTCCTTGGTATTATTAAATCATTAATTATTTCAATAATTAAATATTTTTTATTTCTAAATATATTCATTTAATGTTAAAAATGTTACAATTAGTATATTTATATTTATGACTAAATTTTTTATCATATATTTTTAGTTTTAGTTTGTATCCATTTTTAATATGTAATTTTTTTTTAATTTGTACCAATTTTCTTTTCAATTTTAATTTGTACCCATATATTAATTTCTTTTTGTGCCCATATTTTTTAAAGTTTATTTGTATTTGTACCCATATTTTTTTTTATTTTGCTAAATGTACCCATGCTAATTATATGTACCCATTCATGTAAAACTTTTTAATCTTAAAATGTACTCATTCTTAAATATACAAAATTGTTATATGTAAAATGTACCATTTTTTAATATAAAATCTATTCAATTTTTTTCTAATCCATTTTTAAACTTATATGGGTACATTCTTTTTTCTTTGATTTTAAAATGTATCTATGTCAAGTTTAACCGAAGAAATTTACTAATGTTATTAAGCCTAATATCTTTTTTTTTTTTTTTTTTTTGTGATTTTGAAGAATGTACCCATGTTTTGATTTTTTTGGTTAATTTTGATGAATGTACCCATGTTTACACACACACACACACAATAGTAGATTATATTTTAATATTTTTAATCCCACAAATTATGGTTTTTTATTTAAAATCTCATTTATATAAACAACTAAAATTTCTAATTTTTAATTTTAAAAAAATAGTAACGTACATAGAAATAAATTATCACATTAATTTTAGGGATCTCAATCAAAAATTAAAAACTAACAAGGTTTCAATTAAAGAATATTCATGATTAAGGACCGCATCCAAAATCTCCCATAAAAAAATAATAAAAAGGCCAACTTCTCTTTGAGGCATTTTATGAAGCAGTTGGAGGGCATGTATTGAATGGTGACTCCAACTTTCAAAAGGGTAATGCTCAAATCATCCATCGTGACCACAAGAGTTTGGTGGGTCACTCGAGTGACACCAATGAGCATGGCAGTAGAGAGATTTTTGTCAAAACTACAAAGATGGTCTTGATGAGTCAATATTATATTATATATTTTACCCTATTCTTAGTATAATTTGATAATTATTTTGGTAGAATTTTGATACTTTGCTTTATATTTTCAACATAGGACATTCGACTTCCTCTGAAGCAAAACATGATCAAACGGATGAATTTTGGAGGGATACGAATTAGAGGACATTCGTGTGTTCCTTAGCTTGTCCGTGTCAAAATCTCAGCAATTTCCACCAAGCGGTTATTTTCTAGAGATTAAATGAATGAGCAGTGCAAGTTGCTGGAAAGTGACATTTCTGGGCTTAAACTACGTTTTTGGAGCCCAAGATGACCTCAGATGGGTTCTTGTCCTTCTGAAGAAGTGTTCAAAATAGTCCAAGTTTTAAATCCAGCTATTTTGGACCAGTTTTGGAGCTGATATAGGTCCAAAACGTGGCTATGCAAGATTTTAGGCGAATTTACCAAGTCAATTTAGGATTATGTTTCCTATTTTATTTTAATTTATTTAGTTTCCTATTTTATTTTAATTTATTTAGTTTCCTAGTCTTATTCTAAGACCTTTTATTAGGAGGATTTTATTTAGAGTAGTATAAATAAGCCTTTTGGTAGACCTAGGGTTTAGGGAGAGGGTAAAACGCATGCAATTTTTGGAGAGAACTTTTGGGGCAAAGCTTAGAGGTTTCGAGACTTATACTTTCAAAGTGTTTTCATTCTTTTTCTATTTCAATAAATTCTTTTGATTTTAATTATGAATATGCGTAACTAATCCTTTTTGCTAGGGTGAGGCCATGATCCTTAGCAAGAATATGTAGTTTCATTTTAATTTCCTTATGAATTTATGCATGCAAGTTTTGGATTGTTAATCATTGTGCTTTAAACTATCTATTTGTCTTAGTGATTCGCGACCATTAGGATATTTAGGAAAGTAATTCGATGCAATTTTGGCGCAGAGCTGTCCCTAAAATTGACTAAGGCTTCTTGTGGTTAATATGTGTAACCTCTTAGGATGGACGACACATTTTAAGGGTTATATGGTTTTTCAAAGGGTTTTCATAAAACTTAATGAGTCTTGCATGTTCACATTCGATCTGGACACCACGGACGGGTTGCATGTTAGATATACATTCTATGTTGGAGGTTCCAAGTAGGATATATTCTAGGAAAACCTAACCTTCAAAATATGCATGTATGGTTCATAAGTAATTAGCAGAGCTACATAGGATTGTTAAGGTGACGACGGAATCTAGTACTTTCTCACTTTGAATTCTAAAAATTGTTTATTTCTCCTTCTTTAAAATTGCAGTTTTTAAGTAATCTTTTTAATTAAATTCGTTTTTCTTAATTTAGGTCATTAAATCACCCTTTTCCAAAATTTTGTTCTAAATAATTAGTTGAGAATTGATTTGGTGTTAATCTATTTAAATTAATCCTTGTGAAGAACGACCTTGCTTAAGCCAACTATACTACGACAATCTTGTTTCTCTTGCAAGTATTTTAAGTGTTTTTATCCTTACTTTTGCAGGCGGTAAAAATCCTATCAGGTCTCAACATCGATATTGTTTTTGACTTGATCATTTGTTCAATGAGATTTTATACAAAAAATAGATCTAGATAGAACTCGTAGTGAAACTATTCAATATATAAAGAATTTAACCTTATTTATTATGTTTTCGAACAAAGATATGCTTCAAGAATTATATATATATATATATATATATATATTATCAAGCAACCATGTCAAATGACGCGAGATATAGATATATACGTTTTTTTTTTTCTTTTTAATTAAAGATTTGACAAACCTGAGATGCAAGGAGTGAGGACACCATCACCAATGACCATGGACGTACCAAGCATGGTGGCGCATAATAGAAAGACTTTGGCGAATGGGCTGTTCTCTAATGAAGATTTAAGCCTTGATGCTCTCTTTACTCTTTTGGTAGGCAACTCAAGCTGAAAATTTGAAACATCGTGATCCTCCACTTGTTGACTTGGAGTCAAACCAACCTTGGCATATCGACACAGCAAAGAGTATAGTGCGAACGTCCCTCCTGCAAAAATATAAAAATTACGTATGTGAAGCGTTATATTTGCTCTAGTGATCTTTCTTTTTTTTTGAGGCTTTCATGAAAATGATTTGGACTAAATTTATTTTAATAAAAAACTTTATTTAATGAAAAAGACTTTAAATTTTAATGAAAAATTCTTAAATTTTAATGAAAAAGACATAATTTTAATATTTAAAAAAATTGACGTGCGGACCCGTGCGCCTTTCACACAAACTATTTATGAAACTTAGTGATACTATACTATTTATGAAACTTAACGATACTACACTATTTCTGAAACTTAACAATACTACAATGTTTATGAATCTTAACGGTACGACACTGTTTATTAAACTTAACGGTACGACACTGTTTATGAAACTTAACGATACTACATTGTTTATGAAAATTAATGGTAGATGCTTGTTCCAAATTTTTAGTTCTTTCACCAGAATGCAATAAAAAGATAAAAAAAAAAAAAAAAAAAACATGATAGAGATCAACGTCCACTCCGTTAAAGTCATGCATGGCTAATAGCTCAATACCATTACTAGAAAAATGGGTGATGAGTCCAACGATGTTGTCAATGATGTTGCCCCACCCCTACCCCCAACCATCCCAACCCCACACCTGACTGACTCCCTCCCAATCATACTGCCCCATATGTGGTTCTGAATTGGAACCCCCTTCAATTTGAAATTTTAATTTTAGAGGAATAAAATATGCTTGGATTGTGTCAAAGGGTTATGCAACTGAAGGATTGGTTGGGTGCTCTTTGCAAGTGCCTTTAGTTAGGTTTTTTGTTTTGTTTTTGTTTTTGTTTTCTTTCTCTTGTCCTTATCATTAAATAAAATTATAGGATTATTTTTTTATAAAATACAAAATTTAGAAGTCATTTTCATTATTTTTTTATTATTTTTATCTGAAGTTCATTTCGTACAACTAGGAAAGTAAGACACTTAAACTCCTAGCAACATGGCCAATATGGGCATTTTACTCTATTGACAAATATGAGTACATTTACTCAAGTGAAGCGTATTGTCAGTATAATAGAATTACGGGTTAAAATAAAATGAAATATGGTTGAAAAATCAAATTGTGTTTTCATGAGTAAGGGAGAATTCAAATATTTTTTTTTAACAAACGATATTACTTACGTTAAGGAGAGGATGAGGGCTTAACCTCACAAGAACTAACAATAATATGATTCAAATTCACCTTTGACCAGAATCGAACCTAAGATCTCTTACTTAAAAGTAAAGAGGAATATTACTAGACCATAATACTAACTAAGTGGCAGGAAACACTAAAGATAAAACGCTTTTTCAGCAATTGACTGAACTTGTATTTGCTTACTAATTTTCGATCCCCTGTAAAGATCTTTTAGATATCTGTTATTAAAAAAGGCTGATTTTTTTTTTGATTTGGCAATTTAGAAAAAAACTATCATAACTGGGTATTAGGCTATATCAGATAATATATATATATATTTTTTTTTTGTCAAACTATAGATTTGTTAAATTAGATGTTAGAATAAAGAACTGACGAAATCTAAATCCATGCCGTGGTGCAAGGGCAACACTCCTCACCATCACTATGGTAGAGGGTCACTTGCTGCTAGATAACATATTATTGATTTTATTAAAAATTACCCAAAAAAAAACCTACATCTGTGTATTTGATCTTATACGTGGTCAGAAAATCACACGGGGAAGGTTGGGGCTTTTATCGGATTAAAAAGACAAAATTAGGGATTTGAAATGGAAGAATTTATACGGGAATTCTTCATTCTGGAATTCCTCATTCTTTTTTATAGTTTAATTATAAGAAGTTTGACAAATTAACCTCAGCAATCAAAATATACAAACTAAAAAAGTTTGAGTCTAACTATATCTGATGAGGCACCGGAAGTCAATGTCCTTTTTTTATATTTATTTATTTCCCTTGAAAAAGTTGAGAATAGTTTAATTATAAGAGACCCTTAATTATATTTACGTTAGCGGACCTACAGGTCGGGTCCGGGCTATGTGTGTGTGTTAAGAGAGGGGAGTGCGTGTGCGTGTGTGTATATTAAATAAAATCGAGTGTGTGTGTGTATATTTATATATATATATATATATATATATATATATATATATATATATATATATTAAATATTTAAGTTTAAATAAAATCGAGTAATTTAATCGAAAATAGACTCTTTAATTATATCTATATAGATATATGAATTTGGTTGACTATTCTATGGATTAGGGCGGTGGTGTCTTTGAGCTTCAGTGAGGTTTCTGTTTGCTACCAGTGGCTGCTGTATTGAATGTGCTGTTTCTTGGCACTCTCCTTCTTTTTTTTCTTTGTTATGCCAACCTAAAAAGAGATAAGGATACGGGGCATTTGAAAACAACAACTGGCGTTGCCCCCCACGGAAACAAGAATATATAGTTAAGTAGGAAGGATTTAATAAGTGATCGATGTTGTTTTGTTTGTAATTATACAGATGTAGGAGATGTATGGAGTCTTACCATCGCCATTATCGTTGGCCAGTAAGACGATAAAAACGTACTTAATGAGAGGGATTAAGGTGAGAGTGTAAAAGATCAAAGAAAGAACACCCAAAATGTCATCGTCATGGTTGATGCCTTTGCTGAAGGTGCTCGCATACACATACAGAGGTGATGTACCAATGTCCCCGTAAACTATTCCGATGCTCTGAAATGCCAGTTGCATTATCACTGCCCAGCCAGCGCCCTAAAAAAAGTCCAAAAGAAAATAAATCACATGAAATCATTGTTATTTAGTACTTAAGTTTGACTGTATATCTCTGTACTTGTAAATGATAATCTCAAGTTTAACTCCAATAAATAACGAATTCGTCATATTTTTTTGGTTAAAAACAACTTATGTTAAATGAGAATTAAATTCCAACCCTCGTCATATTTTTTTGGTTGAAAACATGTAATAGTACTATTTTTATTAAATAACATAAGAAAAATGGAGACGGACCTTGGAGGCATGGCCATGGGGAGCTGTGAAACTGCGTGACTCGAGGTCCAAGGAGTCGTATCGTCGCAACTTTTGCCATGAAAGTTTCTTCCCTTTGAGTTGATCCTTATCATGATCATGATGATCAGAAACTTCCTGATGATCTTGGCTTCCTTGATCTGTAGGGTGTTCCACTAGTACCTCTTCATCAGGCATTTCTATAACACCTATGTAGCCACTTCTCGCACACACTCCAATTAATTTCTAGAGAGAGAGAGAGAGAGAGAGAACTGTGGGTAGTTTCCTCTTTGAGAGCAAAAGCAAGCTAGGTGTTTGAGAGAGAGTTGGAATCTGGGGTGCGCAATTATGGGGAGGTGTTCTCCTGGATGTAAGGATGGAAGGTGATATTTAAAGGCAAATTAAGGAAGATGCCACAATCCAAACGCGTACTCCCATATACTCATTTACTTTTTTACTCATATACATTGACCTATATTTTTACGCATGGTTGGCATATGTACATATAATGTTTGAATAAAATATATAGAAACAAATCTCATGGCACTAGCAGAACAATAGCTAGTTAGGACGAGAGATTTTTTGTTGTACTAAAAAATACTATTATGCAGTATTATTTTACACAAATTACAATACGTGTATTTAATTTTTATTAATAAGACATATAAAACATAAACCTTGCGAGTATTTAAAAAAACACATATTTCTCCACTAGGACAATGGCGTGTGAGAATAATGTGAAGCTAACCTAACGAGACATTCGAGGCTGAAGATGGGCTCCTTGTGTGAAACTTTTCTAATTGCTACATCTTTATTCTGTTACCCCTTAAACTATTAATTATTACAGTACCATATGTATATATGCCCTTGGCTTTTTTTTATATATTATTCACGAATTACAACGTCTAATTTTAGAAGCTAAGCATCCCTTTTCACACTACTGAAATTTCCATGTTTCTCAGGCGACGTCTCTATCATCCGTACTCAATATAGTATAAAGTTTGTTTGAAAAAAAAAAATTAATATACTATTAAATTTGGTCTCGTTTTTTCTTTTGGCATAGGAATTTTAATGCATGTTGTCCAATTAGATATTTCTGTTTTTGGATAAGTAGTTAAATGGCCAATAATTCAAGTTCTTGATAAATAAATTTTATTTTATATACCAGTGCCTCCACCATATTTTACTAAAAAATGCTAGCAACATTTGCACTTACATTTGCCTTTAAACTTTTTCACTTCTTCAAATTATACATGTCATTCGGAGACATACAAAAAAAATTTAAAGATGATTTGTAGATGATGATAAGAAAATGAACGGTTCAAATTATAACATTATATGGTGAAACGATGTCATGTGAAGAAGCCAAACAGTACCCACAACTGCACAAATATGATTAAGGAAAAACTATAGGATAATAAGCATGAAAATCAGAACTGGTGTGTAATGAAATAGTTAAGTACTGTACTGGTATGTAATGAAATAGTTAAGTACTGTACTGGTATGTAATGAAATAGTTAAGTACGTGAAACAGGTGGACTGTATAGCTAATTAAGCTAAATTTTCAGCTAATAATAAGAAACTGTATCAACACTGATCACAGTTAATTTGTTGCTTTGCATAGTTATAATCGGATAGCTAGCTAGCTTAGAGCAAAAGTGACAGACAGTTTTCTAGTGGAAGATGTGTACGTAATCGTCGTCATGTGTGACACGAGAAGGATTCAGGCTTTAATCTTTTGGAAGTATCAAAGAAAAGCAACAAGTGTTTGACTTATGGCATGCATGGTATGGCACAACCAAAGCTCTTAGTTCTTGGCATTGTCAAAATTCTACTGCATGCTGTTTAGCTGCGGTAGGGCCAATCAGCAGGCGTTAAGAGCCAAATTTGGTAATTTTTCTTGTGTGGCAATTGCTACTGCTAACAAGCCTTATGGCTTTTATGCCAACTTCCAACTAATTAGATCGATGTTGATTGTATTACAATATTTCACCAAGAATTTGAGAGAAAAAGTTCATCGGATCTTCCAAAGTATAGCTGGAATTAGTCATGAGAGCAATTATGCAGTTAATTTGTTTGCTCTCCATTTGCGGCCCGGAGGGTGATGTACTTGGTTTGAAAATCGTCCTATTATCATTTGTGATTTTCTTGTGGAGGATCTTTCCTTTCCTTATACTATGTAGCTTGTCTGATTTTGGAATGAAATGAAATGTCGCTTTTTCTTGAAAAAAAAGAAAGAAGCAGCAGTAATTATGTAGTTATTATTGAAATAACGCAGAATTAACAAGAAGCAAACAAAAAACTACAGTATACCATGCTCCCGTTTGATCACTCTGTCCAATTGATTCAACTAATTTTGAATTGAGATTCGGACCACTCATTTTAAATTCTACGGCCACATTAGCTCATGTTACTGACGAACAAAGTTGAGGTTCCACCATAAAACCAACTTACTTATAAGCCCATGCAAGGTTCCTCCTCCCATCAATGTAAGATTTATTCTCAATACGTCCCTTTACGTGTGACGAATTTTCAAGCCTAACACGTGGACAACACAACAGGATGATGTGGAGTGTGTGTGGCCATTTGGGTTCACATGTGGGATAACCTAGCTCTGATACCATGAAGAAAGTTGATGTTCCACCATAAAAACAGTTAGCAATATGGGGAGTAACCCAAATATAAACCTATGCAAGGTCTTTGCGCCCATCAATGTGAGATTTATTCTCAACAACTGACCCACCTTACACAAATTAAGGGTCCTGGTCTCTCTCTCAGTCCGGATCTCTAGGTTTATTAACTCCAGAAAAGGATTCGGTCAGGATCTCTCCCATCAAAGGTTAAGTGATCCGGACTGTTGAAATTTGATCCGACTACAAACAAGGGGCCCTTTTAAAAGTTATAATAATTGTAACCGTTGAATCAAAATTTAACACCCCGAATCACTTGATCTTGAGCCTTTGATGGAAGAGATACGGACCGGATCCTCTTCCATTAACTCCGGACTTCAAGATCCGAAAGGATCTTTGATTCTACTATACCTTGCTTTATTGTTTATTTGTCTCATTAATTAATTTATGTTATATGTTACTTTCTAGTTTCTACAAGGCTCTTTTGAGTTTGGACTTTCTCATAAAACCTCCAATTGATTATGCTAATTAATTATTTCAGTTTGCATCTGTCCTATTGAATTATATTATGTATTACGTTCTAGTTTTTATAAGGCTCTTTCGAATTTTTTTATTTTCTCAGAAACCTTTTAGCCGAATTCGGTTTGTTGAGCAGGTCCAAGTAAGTGATTTGATCCGTATTAAGTTACAAGCTCGTTAGTTCCTATATTTATATGGGGTGGTTCCATAGTACCATCTTTTTTACACAATTTTTGCCATATGTTTTTTGTGAGGTTCACTCTGTAATGTATTTTAACAATCTAAACTGTTTATCTTTTATAACATCATTCATAGATGATCATTGCTAAAAATAATACAAATCCAAAACCACTAAAACATTCATTTGTAGTGAAGAAAATAGACTAATACAGTTTTACAACGAAACCCTAAACTCTTAATCCAACGATAGATTTAGATAATTTTTGGTAAACATGATATTTGAAAGAAGATCTTTAATCCAACTCAAAATCTCGAAGACAAATATTTACACGTGTATGTGACCTAGATCCGATTGTCATGCTAATTAATTTAGTCAAAGTATGCTCCAATTATTGTGACACTCACACCTATTTTCTTTGTACCTTAATTAGTAACTCAAGTGTTGCTTAATTAGTAACTCAAGTGTATGCTTGATTAGAGCAAATTAAATAAAGGTAAATCGTCAAAATGGTCTTTGAGATTTGCATAACTCATCACTTTGGTCCCTGAGATTCCAAATCGATAAAAGTGATCCCTAAGATTGTCCACCATCCATCATTTTGGTCATTCCGTTAAAAACTCCGTTAAGTGTCCTGGAGCTCTTGGTCGGAAGTTTGGGCAATTTTCAAAGCTTTGTAACTCAATCGTTTCTTAACCAAATTCGACCCATAATATATCAAAATGAAGATAGGAAAGTGTAGAATAAGATTATACCTATTTCGAAGCCCAATGGTTACCGGAGATTGCCGGAAAATAGCCTCAAAGTTGACTAGTCCGAGTGAAAACTTGAAAACTTGCCGGAAACAGGGTAGACTTTAAACGTTCATAACTTCTTCAATACTCAACAAAATCAAGTGATTCAAAAATGAAAATCATACTTCTCAATGAGAAAAATAGAATGGTACCTTTTCTATGGCTAACTCGCCATGGTTTGGCTTGAAAACGGCTCGAAAGTGGCTGTCTTTGTCTCAATTTAGCCACTTTCGAGCCGTTTTTTCGGCCAAACCACACTGATTTAGCCATCGAAAAAGGTACCATTCTCTTTGTCTCATCGAGAAGTATGATTTTATTTTTTGAATCACTTGATTTCATTGAGTATTGAAGAAGTTATGAATGTTTAAAGTTTACCCAGTTTCCGGTGAGTTTTCAAGTTTTCACTCGAACCAGTCAACTTTGAGGCTATTTTCCGGCCATCTCTGGCAACCATTGGGCTTTGAAATCAGTATAATGTCATTCTACACTTTCCTTATCTTCATTTTGATATATTATAGGTCGAATTTGGGTAAGAAACGATTGAGTTACGAAGCTTTGAAAATTGCCCAAACTTCCGACCAAGAGCTCTAGGACACTTAACGGAGTTTTTAACAGAATGACCAAAATGATGTGTTGGTACCACATATATTGGGCCTCAGACCTTGACACATTGGGCCTCAACATTTGGGCCTCATTACCCAGCCCATAATTATGTAAACGGAGGAGCCCCTTATTCTATGAAAGGGGACTCTTCCCCCCTTACAAATCAGAGTTTGGGAACCCAACAGAGGGTAATACCCTCACAAACACAACAACACTATCTTTCTCTGGGGGATTGCCCCTCATCCTTGTAATCCATACATACAGTTAGAGAAATACAATCAGTGTTGACGTAGCCCAAACATTGGGGTGAACCACGATACATCTTGTGTTATTTACATTTCTGCAGATTCACGGTCGGATTTACGTTGTTCCAAGACCTTCGGTTTTGTGCATCAACATCTGGCGCCGTCTGTAGGAATTGACACAAAAAATCATGTCGGATCTCTTTCATTTTTTCATCTCACCACTGTGAATCTGCAGAAACCTAAGAACCAAATACCTACACAGTCACTGCAAAACCCATACACTCTTCCTCCCACTCATTTCTGATTCAATTATTCATCCCCCATTTCAACTAAATAAGCCTAAATGATTGCCTGAAAATCCAAAGATACCCAGATCCATCTCGCTGCTCTCTCTCCTCCACACACACAGTGGTTTCTTTCTGTAGGTTGCAGAAAAATCCACGATTGTCATCTTACTATTTTTACAGAAACCAAGAAAAATTCTTGGGGGCTAATACCATAGAAACCAGAAGGAAAAAGCAATGGAAGAGAGCAGCAACAATAACACAGCGGCTAGCAGCGTCGCCCAAGCCATTGTCGTAGCTTTCGACTGTAGCTCCACTCCCGACGCCCGCAAAGCAGCCGTTGCTTTCCTCGAATCAATCTTGGGAGATCTGCGATCTTCGTCAAAATGTGGAGCATACGCAAGACCAAGCCGCCGACGTCGTTTTGAGGATATAAATAGACCTCCAAGACCGGTGGACTGCCATAACTGTCGGCTTAGTCGACAAGCCCTGCGACTCTTGCAAGACCTTGGCGGCGTTCTGAGATCATGACGAAAGCCAGGCATGGCGCTTTCTTTTCTCCGGCAGACTTAGCTTCGCAGCTGCCGACCAAGAACTTTGACGTCCCTGTCATGTTGGACCGCATGTTGCGCCTCTTGGCCAGCTACTCTATCTTCACTTACTCCCTCCGCACACTACCCAACGACAATGTTGAGCAGTTGTACAGCCTCGACCCCGTCTGCAAGTTCTTAACAAAGAACGAATGATGGTGTTTCCATTACTTCTCTCTGCCTCATGAGTCAAGATAAGGTCCTTATGGAGAGCTGAACTTTCGTCAACAATGAAACGACAATCCTTAAGATCTTCTGGGTGCCAAGGTGTACTGGCGGTCCCGACTTTCTGGGTTGAGGAAGAACAGTTGGTACGCGTTTCGAGCCGGCGCTGACTACCTCGCCAGGAAAACCCTTTGGAAATTATCAGTGCTGAAGAATACTCGATACGGGATGAAGTGGAAAATGTGAAGAAAATAGCTGTTAAGGCGGGAGTCAGGGGTGCTGAGTCTAAATTCATAAACGCTATCACTGCAGAAATTTCAGCATTGAGAGTAGAAAGAGAAAGAGAGAGGTGATATCTGAGAGACTCTCTCAACCACAAACGGGACAACATGCAAAGAAGATAAAAATCTGATCCAGCACCGGCGCCTACACACTGAAGCTCCGGATTCTGAGCTTCTGAAACCGTCCTGATACGGCTGCAAGAGCATAGCAGGATTGTATTTCCCGGCTCATTGTTCATTGGTCTAATTGAAACATACGTGAAACCTCACAAAATGGGGTCTTAAAGAATGGCGTCAAGTGGTCGTCGGCTCACGCCGAAAATCGTGATGTGTGCCCTACCGCCCTCATTTTGTCTTCAACGAGAGAGATGGTTGGTCAGATTCATGAGGAAGCTAAGAAGTTTGGTTATCATAGTGGGGTGAAGATTGTTGTTACTTATGGAAGAGCTTCAATTTCTCAGCAGGAAAGGTGCAGTCTCCGACAACAATCCATCGGATAAGATAAGCACTCCATCTTCTACAAATTATTTCTGTTTATTTAAATATCTTATTATTATTTTATATTATTTATTACATATTTGCTCGGTGAAGATGCCTATTACATATTTTATATTATTTCTGTTGGATAAGCACTCCATCTCCTACATGATTGCTGACACTTCACGTACAAATTATTTCTGTTTATTTAAATATCTTATTATTATTTTATATTATTTATTACATGATTGCTAACACTTCACGAAAGCTTTCACTATTGCTAATGGAGTAATAAAGTTGAAAGTGGAGCTTATCTCCACGGATTGAGTATCTTCACTTAAAGTGAATATATCCCAACTTTTGCTTTAAATCTTCCCCACAAACAGCATAATGATATCTTTACTTTTCTTTTTTTATTTTATTTGCTGAAAGTGGAGGTGAGTTGGCAGTCGAAAATATACAGGCTAGTCCGCACGATGTTTTTATATTATTTTATTATTTGATGTCTGCATCACACACACTAGGAACATCATTACAGGCTACACATTGTGCAATATTTATTCATTACCTAGTGACATATGATTGCCTTTAAACTATGTCACTTATACGACATGTGATTTATCACACAACATAATAAATTATTTATTTATAGAAGGCCCATAGTACAATATGTTACCTTGACAAACTTTGTCAATTTGATTTATTCATTATACGGTCGTACTTATACTGTCATTTATTGTCAGGGATTATTGAGCAACTAGATCCACTGATCAACATTGTTGATGATGAAAGAAGTCTACCAACTTATAGACTGATGAGCCACGTGCTCATGGTGATCTCTTGTTTGACCGGACACCCACTTGCTCGGACATTTGCTTATTGGGACACCTATGTGCCTGGACCCAACTCGATGACCCTACAGATAACCCCAACTCGATGACCCTACAGATAGCCCCAACTCAATGACCCTACGTATGGCCCCGACTCAAAGACCCGATCCACGGATCCAACACATAGACCCAATATGCAAACTCGACAATCGGACCTGAGTCATGTCGAGAATCAACTCATACTGAGTGCATGTCGACATAAAATAGATACTTGCAATGAGGAATACCACGAGCTGAGCTGCCTCGCAGCGAGCATAGCCTCTAGCCGAGCTGCCTCGCAACGAGAATCGCCTCCAGCCGAGCTAACACCTTGCCGCGAGCAGAGCCTCTAGCTGAGTAGCCTCGCAATGAGCATAGCCTCCAGCCGAGCAATCTCGTAATGTGTGATACATCTAGTCGAGTATTGCTTTATGTTGAACATTGCCTTAGGTTGAGTATTGGTTCAAGACATCTAGCCATTTCGGCCCGTATATGAATTGGATTTAAAGTCTTCAGCCAAAAGACTCTCTTGACTGAAGACTTGGGGGACTACTGTTGGTAGCACATATATTGGGCCTTAGACCTTGACACATTGGGCTTCAACATTTGGGCCTCATTATCCAGCCCATAATTATGTAAAAGGAGGAGCCCCTTATTCTATAAAATATGACTCTTCCCCCCTTACAAATCAGAGTTTGGGAACCCAACAGAGGGCAATACCCTCACAAACACAACAACACTCTCTTTCTCTGGGGGACTCCCCCTCATCCTTGTAATCCATACATACAATCAGAGAAATACAATCAGTGTGGACGTAGCCCAAACATTGGGGTGAACCACGATACATCTTGTATTATTTACATTTCTGCAGATTCACGGTCGGATTTACGTTGTTCCAAGACCTCCGTTTTTGTGCATCAAAATGATGGATGGTGGACAATCTCAGGGATCACTTTTATCGATTTGGAATCTCAGGGACCAAAGTGATGAGTTATGTAAATCTCAGGGACCATTTTGACGATTTACCCATTAAATAATGTATAGTTTGGACTAAGTGACTAGACTTACGCATATAAACAGCTATTTGTAGGATATTACTAATCAGACATGTTGTTGACATATCACGGATGTTCAATTGACTACAATGTAAGAATATCAAAGCTAGTGATCCAAGTGAAGAGGAAACAATGGTTAAGATCATGTCACATGTCAATTGATAAGGAGGGTTACTATATAAAGGTTGTTGGAATTGTAGGTTGTTAAAAGTATGGTTTGTTGAAATAAGAAGGTTACACATTGTATTAGCTTAACAAGTAAGCATTGTAATAAGATAGTATATAAGACACTTTGTAACTGTTACTTGGTAATCAAGAAAGATCAATTCACAAAGCTATCAAGCTCTCTTTCTTTAAAATCTTCTTCTGCATTTCTTACATGGTATTAGAGACAAGATACGATCTGGTGCTTTCGCATTCCTTTTGAATTCTTCTCTCTTCTCAATCCTCTAGTTTATACAACTTCTGAGATACAATTGGGCAAATCCCATCATCCAATTCACAAGAAAATTGGAGTTCCCGGTCATGCAGATCAACTTTTCAATTACAAGCATCAATGAAGGAATTTCTTGTTCACTGCAACAATGGTTACAACAACACAATTACAGATTGTTCAATCGCCAATCACTAGCCTCATTCCAACAATATCAACATCCATTACAGTGAAATTGGATGACATCAACTACCTCACATGGAGTTTTCAGATCACATTGCTTCTTAAATGACATGTAATTCTGGATTTTATGGATGGCACTAAGAAATGTCCAACAAGATTTGTCAATGATTCAACTTATGAAAGTGTTGAAACAGATGCCTACCAAGTTTGGAAAATGCACGATCGTGCAATCATGCAACTCATTACTGCAACTCTGTCATCCACAGCAGTGTCTTGCATCATTGGCAACACTAATTCTAATGAAATGTGGATGAATCTTAAGGAAAGATTCTCTTTTGTGACAAAATTCGATATCTTTCGATTGAAGACTAAGCTTCAAAACATCAAGAAAGGTTCTGATTCTATTTCTGAGTACTTGCAAAAGATTAAAAATGCCAGAGATCATCTTGCAGTAGCTAGGGTTGTCTTTAAAGATGATGATATCATTATTCTTGCTCTCAAGGAACTCACTGTAGAATACAACACTTTTCAATATGTTATCAGATGAAGGAAAAATGGTATCTCCATCAAAGATTTTCAATCTTAGTTGCTTACTGAAGAAGCAACTATCAACCAATCTTTGGAGTTAAATTTGTCCTTTGGAACATCAATGATTGCAGCTAATCAGACTTCAAAAAGAGAAGCTTTGGTTCTTGATTCTAACTATATATATTCAAGTAACTATGGTCCATTTTCTGGAAGTGGATCACATCAACACAACAACTCAAACAGTTAAAACTACTCTTCTAGGAATCAATATAGCTATAACAATGGGAATTACAATGGTGGTTACAGTGGAGGATATAGAGGCAATAACTATAGGGGCAAAGGCAGAAACAAATTCAACTACAATTTTGGGTCAAGGTTTCATACACCAAACAATAACCCTAGAATTCTTGGGGCTCGAAAACCATATCAATATCTACATGTCTTGCTCATCCTTCAGAAATCCCAACATGTCGGATTTGTAGTAAAAAATGTCATATTGCAGCTGACTGTTTTCAAAGGTATACAGATTCTTCAAGCAGCTCATCATCACATGTTCAATGCCAAATTTGCTGGAAATTTGGGCATACATCTATTCAATGTTATCACAAAGGGAATTTTGTATATCAAGAAAGGCCTTATGCATCTTCACTTAGTGCAATGCATGTTAATCATCACCCTTCACCTTCACCAAATCAATTTTGGATTGCTGATACTGGAGCAACCTCTCATATCACATTTGAGCTTGCCAATCTTGAGTTACCTACTAAGTATCAAGGCACAGATACCATAACCACTGCTAGTGGTGCAAGTTTGGCCATTACAAATATTGGTTCTTCAAAGTTGCATGCTCCAAATCATACTCTTAAGTTAAAAAATGTTCTTTATGTACCTAAGCTGTCACAACATTTACTCTCCAGTTATCAACTCTGCAAAGACAATAGATGCATGTTTATATGTGATGAATTTTCTTTTTAGGTTCAGGACAAGATTACAGAGACAATGCTACTCATGTGATTGTGTAAGGATGGCTATTACCCTATTCCATTTTTCATACAACAAAAGCTGTTATCTATATCATCTTACAACCATGCATACTATCTTGCCAAGCCAGTACATATAACCTTGTGGCATAAGAGGCTAGGACACCCATCAATTGCAATCACTTTTGTTATATTGCACAATAACCAAGTATCTGCATCACAAGACTTTACTATAAACATTTGTAGACCTTGTTTAAAAGGAAAATTTACAAAACTTCCTTTCTTGTATTCTTCAAATAAGTCTGTACAACTTCGAAAAGTCATTCATAGTGATGTGTGGGGGCCTTCTCCCTTGTTATCTGTTGAAGGCTTTAGGTACTATGTCAGTTTTATAGATGAATGTACTCGGTTTACATGGATATTTCCATTACATAATAAAGCAAAAGTGTTTTCAACATTTGTTCAGTACAATGCATATCTGAGTACTCAATTTTTTGCACAAATGAAAGTTTTTCAAAATAATAGTGGTGGTGAATATCTGAGCAACATTTTAAAAACATATATTTTGAATCATGCTATTATACATAAAATTTCTTGTCTATATACACCAAAACAAAATGGTATTGCAGAAAGAAAACACAGGCACATTGTTGAGACTGCAATCATCTTATTACAAAATGACATTTTCCTTCCAAATTTTGGTTTTATGCTTGTGCTACTACAACATACTTAATAAATAGGATGCCCGTGCTACTCTAAAAATGAAATCTTCATATCTGTTATTATATGGTCAAATTGCTAATATCAATCATCTAAAAGTGTTTGGATGTGCCTGTTTTCCATTACTTGAGCTATATAACACATATAAGCTTCAACCCAAAACCAAAATTTGTGTTTTTCTGGGTATGCAGGTCACTACAAAGGTTTTATTTGTTTTAATCCCGAGACAAACAAAACCTATATGTCTAGACATGTTCATTTTGATGAAACACAATTTCCTTATCATACTTTAACTTCTAAAACACAAAAATCAAACACTATGCATCCACCAGTACAATCACAAATCATTGCATTACCAAGCATTCCTTCACAAACACAAGCATTATCACCCTCATATCATGATCATTCATCATTGTCATTATCCTCTCACTCTGAGGGTAACAATTCATCTAGTGCCTCAGAATCTTTGTCTACATAATCATCTAGTGCCACTAATTCTTTGCAAATAGATGCATCCAGAGCCATAGATTCAATTCAACACCCTATTAATGACATGGTTCTTCCTTACTCTACAAGCCTCACCACAACAATTAATTCCTCTACACAGTCACTTGTCCCTATGGATCCTGATTTCCAACATGAACAACTCACTGTTGTTCTTCCCATATCAATGAATTTGCATCCAATGTAAACAAGATAAAAAAATGGGATTATCAAGAGAAAAACTGTCTGCAATTGTTGATTCAACATCAACAATTTTGGAACAAAAAACATTTAAGGTAGCCATCAAGATCACATAATGGAAATCTGCAATACAAGAAGAAATAGATGCTTTGCATTCTCAACGGACTTGGTCTCTTGTTCCCTTGCCACAACAAAGAATCTAGTGGGTTGTAAATGGGGTTACAGAATAAAAAAGAATGCAGATGGTTCCATAGCTAGATATAAAGCCAGGTTAGTGGCAAAAGGTTATAGCCAAGAGGAAGAAATTGACTATGGTGAAACCTTCAATCTAGTTGTCAAATCAACAACCATTAAACTAGTTCTTACATTGGTAGCTCAATACAACTAGTCTCTTAGACAGCTAGATGTCAAAAAGGCATTTATGCATGGTGTTCTTCAAGAAAAAGACTACATGGAGCAATCTCCAGGCTTTGTGAGTGACAAATATCCATCTAACAATATCTGCAAATTACAAAAATCTCTCTACTGGTTAAAGCAGGCTCCCAGAGCATGGAATGACATATTTACAAGTTTCTTACCTGGTTTGGGGTTCCAGAGTTCACAAGCTGATCAATCTCTTTTTGTCAAGCACTTATCACTTGGTATTGTGGTGTTGTTATTATATGTAGATGATGTGATTTTAACAGGTAGCAGTATACAACTTATTTCAACAGTTATTAAAGACATCATTGCAGAGTTTGATATTAAAGATTTGGGTTAATTGAACTATTTTTTGGGAATTACAAATCAGCTATAAACAGGAAATGCTCTTGTGTCTTAAGGCAAATATATCTTAGAGTTAATTGATAAAGTGGATTTGCAGGAGTGCAAACCTTGTCCTACACCATGCTTGCCATATCGCAAGTTATTGAAAGATGATGGACAACCTTATCACAACCTCGAGCAATATAGAAGCATTGTAGGTGCACTACAATATCTTACTTTTACAAGGCCTGACATAGCCTTTGTTGTCAATCAAGCATGTCAATTCATGCATAATCCGATGGAATCTCATGTTGTAGCTGTCAAGAGAATTCTTAGGTACCTTAAAGGTACTTCGGATTACGGTATACACTTTAAACCAGGAACAATTCATCTTCAAGGTTATAGTGATGATGATTGGGCTGGTGATCCTAATGACAGAAGGTACACTTCTGGTTTTGTAGTGTTCTTAGGTTCAAATCCTATATCTTGGGCCTTTAAGAAGCAACATACAGTGTCACGTTCATTAACTGAAGTTGAATATCAAGCATTGGCAATTGCAGTAGCTAAACTTGCATGGATAAGGCAGCTTTTTTATGATCTCTATCTTCCACTTCTCATGTCTCCAATGCTTTATTGTGATAACATCTCAGTTATAGCTCCATCTACAAATCTAATGTTTCATTCTAAGTCAAAACATATCGAAATTAATTATCATTTCATCCGAGTTAAGGTAACAATGGGTAACCTTCACTTTCAACATGTGTCTTCTGTTGAAAAGTTTGCAGATATTCTAACTAAAGGGTTGTCTTCATCATTGTTCCATCAACACTGCAGTAATCTCATGCTCAGTTCTATGAGGCATGAGCTTGAGGGGGTATGTAAGAATGTCAAAGCTAGTGATCCAAATGAAGAGGAAACAATGGTTAAGATCATGCCACATGTCAATGGATAAAGATTGTTGTTATATAAAGGTTGTTGGAATTGTAGTTGTCAAAAGTATGGTTTATTGAAATAAGGAGGTTACACATTGTATTAGCTTAACAAGCAAGCTTTGTAATAAGGTAGTATATAAGACACTTTGTAACTGTTACTTGGTAATCAAGAAAGATCAATTCACAAAGCTATCAAGCTCTTTCTCTCTCTCTCTTTCTCTAAAATCTTCTTTTGCGTTTCTTTTACATTCTTTGCAGTTCTTACATACATGTCACATTTTATTATTTGAGAATTATTTAAATGTGACAGTCACACTATGCTGATAGCTTCAAGGCATCAACTATACGTCGGACGTGCACCTCAAGGCTCACATGAATGCTTGATGTATCATATTTTGTACTCGATTGTATTCAACGAGACTGTACTATATTAGTTGAGGTCCTATAATGTACATTAGCATCTTCGTATACTATATTGGTTGAGGTCCTATCATATTTTGTACTCGATTGTATTCGACGAGACTGTACTATATTTGTTGAGGTCCTATAATGTACATTAGCATCTTCATAAACTAGCTATGACTAATAGCAGTGTTGTTATTAGTTGCTGGCTCGACCAAGTAGTTGTTGTCAACTTTGAGGTTCAAGAGTACGCATGCCTATTTGAGAATATTCCAACTCCAAGACAAACTTTCTACGTGTTTCATTTCTCTTTGCCATCGAAAGCTATTCACTCAAATGCTACAAAAATGATGTTGATCGATAATGTTGCCACATTATGAGTTAGGTTAGGTTTATGCATGATTTGGAAAAATATTGATTTTGGATTATGCAATCAGAGCTTTCTCATATTAACGGATGCAAGATTTTAAACATAGTGCTGACAGAATGAGATATCTAGTTTAGAGCAAGTTTACCCGTTCTAGAAGGGCAAATATAAGGTAAGGAAGAGGAATGTAAATTGTTTTTTTTCAAAAGTGATTGGCTTTGTGCAAGTCCACTCATTTGGCAAAAGTAAGGGTAAGAGCAAGGGCGATTCTTATTCACAATATATATATATATATATATATATATATATATATATATTTTTTTTTTTTTTTTTATGCCCTGTAAGTGTGTTTAAGTCTATACTTAGTAAATTTGTTCTTTGAAAAGAAAACTCTCTATTAACCATTTAGTACTATGGTCTAATGGTATTCCTCTGCACTTGTAAATGAGAGATCTTAGGTTCGATTCTCACCAAAGACGAATTTGAACCACATAATTGCATCTCATTGTGAGTCTAAGCCCACTCTCTCTTCTCTTGATGGCGCATTTACATACGAGGAAAGCAAATGACGGAATATGAGTCATTCCCCATACATGATTATTCCTGCATTTACCAACTTAAGCGGAATGCACAGTACTGTGGGCCCCATGAAAAATCAGGATTTCAATTCCTGATATTGACATAATGGATTACTTGGACGAATGTGGTATTTGGATTTTGGGGAGAAGCCTCAATCCGAAATTAAATGTTTCTTCCCAAAGCACCATTTCACCTTCATTTTCAATATCCATTTCTATCTTCTTGTTGTCCTTCAACATTCTCTCCAGCAACTCTCTGCTCCTTCATACAACCTCATCTCGCTTCACCACCTCAAAATCCTCCACGTCTTCCTCAATCGGATTCGATGAATCGTCACAAGATGATCCAGAGAACTTGCATGCATTGCCGTGTCGAACAATTCCGCTTTGGGGCTTGGCTGACATTCAACCTAACAAACCCCACTCCCTGCGCCTCACCTCCATCGTCCGCGCCTCACCTTCCACCTCGTCGTGAAGCCATGCCTTACTCCCCTGCCACTACCTCACAAAACCCAGCCACGTTCCCCCCCCCCCCCCAAATTGGATTCAAATAAACCCACATATCCAACAAAGCAATCTCTCAAAACCCAGAAAATCTTGAAATTGATACTTAGCAAGGAAAATGAGCAGTGGTTATGGGGTAGGGTGAATGGGAAAGATGCGAGAGGAAAAAGGGGAAGGAGTAGTTGTCATTTTCTGATGGGATGATAGATGAAGGCATATGACATTTTAACTCTTCACTTTAATCAAATTAATAAAAGTAACTAATTAAAATGTTATTAAAAATAAATATGGGGATGAATAAAACAAAAAGAATAAGGGCATTTTAGTAATCGTATTGATTTCTATTCTGATTCAGGTGAATTAGTAAACAACTTATATGAATTCTATTTCATTTTTACTTTGATTCTAGAACATTTAAGTAAACAGCTTCAACAGGAATCTGATCCAATTCCTCCTCGTTTCAATTCTTCCTCAATTCAATTCCTCCTAAATTCAATTCCTCTATTTTGATTCTGATTCCTCGCCGTGAAGCCATGCCTTACTCCCATGCCACTACCTCACAAAACCCAGCCACGTTTCCCCCAAATTGGATTCAAGAATTTATCCCTTAAACCCTAGATAATAAACCCACATATCCAACAAAGCAATCTCTCAAAACCCGGAAAATCTTGAAATTGAAATACTTAGCAAGGAGAAGAAGCAGTAGTTATGGGGTAGGGTGAATGGGAAAGATGCGAGAGGAAAAAGGGGAAGGAGTAGTTGTCATCTTCTGATGGAATGATAGATGAAGGCATATGACATTTTAACTCTTCACTTTAATCAAATTTATAAAACTAACTAATTAAAATGTTATTAAAAATAAATATGGGGATGAATAAAACAAAAAGAATAAGGGCATTTTAGTAATCGTATTGATTTCTATTCCGATTCAGGTGAATTAGTAAACAACTTATATGAATTCTATTTCATTTTTACTCCGATTCTAGAACATTTAAGTAAACAGCTTCAACAGGAATCTGATTCTGATTCCTCCTCATTTCAATTCCTCCTCAATTCAATTCCTCTAGTTTGATTACGGTTACGTAAACGAGCCATTCATGTAGATAATATCGTTTGTTCCAACAAACAAAAAAAAAAGACTCCCTGTTTAACTTCAATAATTTAATTTTAAATACAAAAAAGCATTGCATCACAAACAAGCATAGGTCGTACCCAGTGCACAAGGCTCCCGCTTTACGCAGGGTCTGGGAGAGGTGAATGTCGGCTAGCCTTACCCCCATTTATGAAAAGGATAGTTGACCTTTTCCCGGCCCCCGAAAGCAGTGGATAACCGTGGCTTACCACCAGTTGTCCCCCTTTTAAAGAAAAAAAAAAGATAGTTGACCTTTGTAAGTTTATTGTTATTGTTATTTTTTTGGTTTTTTTTTTTACCTATGGATTAATTTTGGCTGTTGATTTCTAATTTATTTTTTTAAATCAAATGCACCAGATTGTGTCACATGTCAAAATCTATAATTTCCAAAAAATTTTACCTTTAGAAATTCAACGGTCCATATGAGAAAACCGTTTGAAAATCTAACAGCTCAAAGCGAGGCTAAATGAGCCTTTTGGCTAGATGGGTTGCATGTGTAGGGACCTCTTCTTTATGTAGCCTGACATCAACTGTGACGTAGGCCATTGCCCAAGCGCAAAGCCTAGAGAGATTTTTTAGTGTGATCGGTACACCACGTGTCACTAAACAAATGGTGAGATATGTGTGCTAAAAAGTTAATACCTTAAAAAATACAATTTCTCAGCATTCATATTAAAACACGTGGTGTACTACGTGTGTTCCTGTCACTACTAAAAATTTCTCCAAAGCCTGTCAATTCTTGGATGGGCAACCTGACGGGCTGTTGCCCTTGGCCCAATTGCCTACTATTTTTTGGACCACTAGAGATGATTTTGTTGGATTGGGGGCAATTAAACGCAAATACTCAGGCATTTGGAGCATCGTTGGAGCTATTCTTATGAGGGAGTATTCGGTACGGCTACTGCATTACAACAACATATAAAAAGTGTAGGGACCACGAGTCAGTAGATGGAGTTGTGAAACAAAATACAAGACTTACATAGAACAAAACACTAAGATAACGCTACTTTAAACCAATCAAATAATGTTATATGAGAAATTTAAAACAAATAGCGTTGTGTTATTAGTCTAGGATGCAAGTATCGGTAAATCTACCTAGAGAAGAGGTGTTTGTATGTGCAATCGGAAGCATCATGTGGTCCAAATACCTGTATTGAAGTTTTTCATCTAGTTTAGTGCTATCTTATATACGTGTAGGTTGTAGCTACAATTTATGATAGGAGTGTGCTATCCACATACTCCTTTTTACTTCTCACACACCCCTTGTTAATTTTTGTCTGTTGATTTTCTTCAATTCATCTGATCCGACGGCCGAAAACCAAAAAGGTGTGGAAGAAGTAAAAAATGGTGTGTGGATATCACACCCCAACTCATGAGAGGTTCTTCTACTTAAAATCACTAGTGGTTTTATGGAAAAGCACCAAAAGTGATTTGTAGAGAAGCACAACTCCTTTTCCCCATAAATGATTAAAGCCCTCTTATAATTACTTTCCAAACGGACCCTTAAACTTTAAAGTGTGGAACTCACTTGTTAACAAATTCATAGGTTTTTTCTCTATTAAACGTCTTTCATTCTTTCTTGCACGTTAACATCCCGATTGAATGAATAAAAAGAGAAACAGAAATCTAATGCCAAGTGTAATCCGAGAGAATTAAACCTTTTTCATTAGCAGCATATAACCATGAGTACAAGACCGAGAATTCCTAGTCACATACAAAACATGCACTGCACGTGGGAAACTAGGGCATATATTACAGGAATAATTTATATATACAAAATTGGTCATTCTTCACAAGCTTTAGTTTGCCTGTCATGTTAGGAATCTCGGTACTACAAGATAGAGAATGCACAAGGTAAAGTAGAAAATGGACGCCAAGAATTTATGTGGTTCGGCAATTTATGCCTACGTCCACCAAACAAGGAATCTTCACTATATGAAAAAGATGAATACAACAAGAGTAGTCTTACCAAGCCAAAGACAAGGCTTGATGGATACAAGAAAGTAGGACACACACTTTCTATCACACTAAACTTCACTCACACAATGTGTAGTGGAACACTCTCACTCTCACTCTTGGAGTGGAACTCTAGCTTTGGACTTGATCCTTTGCTACTCACTGCTCTCTTGATTTGTTGGTTCACTACAACATCACACCCATATTTATAGGTGAGGGTTTGGCATTCTACTAGTTTCTAGTGTATTCTTCAAACCTCTAGCATAGAAAGATCTAGACTAGCCACAAAAGTGTGGCTTCTAGATCTTTCCATTTGCAACCAAGGAAGCTAGTACTCTCTAGCTTCTTCCATCAACTTAATAACATGCTAGAATTGTCTAGCATGCTCCAGCCATCTCTCTTGCTTACTAGAATAATCTAGAACATTGATCATGGGCTGGACCATATACCAACAATCTCCCCCTCCAGTCCATGAGGGAGGAATTCCGATCATGACTCCAAGTTACCTAGAGTCCATCCCAGCAGCCTTAATGCAGAATTCCAACTTTGATTTTGTGACCACCTTTGTCAACATGTCTGAAGAATTATTATCGGTATGAATCTTCTTCAGCTGTAGCATCTTGTTCTCGATAGCATCTCTAATCCAGTGATAACGAATATCAATGTGCTTGGTGCGTGAATGGTATGCAGTGTTCTTGCTCAAATCCAGAGCACTCTGACTATCACAATAAACGCCATAATCACTTTGCTTCAAACCCAACTCTTGGAGAAACCGCTTCAGCCACAACAACTCCTTGCATGCTTCTGTAGCGGCTATGTATTCAGCCTCGGTTGTAGACAAAGCAACACACTTTTGCAACTTGGATTGCCAAGACACGGCTCCCCCGGCAAAAGTGAACAAGTACCCAGATGTAGATTTTCTACCATCCAGGTCACCTCCCATGTCAGCATCTGTAAATCCTTCCAAGATTGGTTTGGAACCGCCAAAGCACAAGCACATCTTAGAAGTCCCCTTCAAATATCTGAGAATCCACTTAACGGCTTCCCAGTGGTCCTTCCCTGGATTAGAGAGAAACCTGCTCACCACACCTACTGCATGAGCAATATCTGGTCGTGTGCACACCATTGCATACATGATACTTCCTACTGCTGAAGAGTAGGGAACAACTGCCATTTTCTCCTTTTCTTCATATGTTTTTGGACACGACTCTTTGCTCAACTTGATATGATTGGCTAAAGGTGAGCTTACCGATTTGGCTGCTTTCATGTTGAACCTTTCAAGCACCCGTTCAACATACTTTTCTTGTGACAGCCACAACTTCTTGGATTTTCTGTCACGAATTATCTCCATGCCCAAAATCTGCTTGGCTGGCCCTAAGTCCTTCATGTCAAAGGACTTAGATAACTCTTCTTTGAGCTTTTTAATCATAGAAGCATCTTGTCCGACAATCAACATGTCATCAACATAAAGCAATAAGATGATGAATGTACCTCCAGAAAATTGTTTGATATAGACACAAGAGTCAGCATGAGTTCTCTTGTACCCATTACTCACCATGAATGAGTTGAACTTCTTATTCCACTGTCTCGGAGCCTGCTTAAGACCATATAAACTTTTCTTGAGCTTGCACACCAAATTTTCTTTACCTTTGACTTCAAAGCCTTTGGGTTGCTCCATGTATATCTCATCTTCTAAATTGCCGTGGAGAAATGCAGTTTTAACATCTAACTGCTCGAGCTCAAGATCCATGCTTGCTGCCATACCAAGGATAACTCGAATGGAAGTCATCTTCACCACCGGTGAGAAAATCTCATCAAAGTCAACTCCTTTCTTTTGACCAAAACCTTTGACAACCAAACGAGCCTTGTACCTTGTCATGTTGTCGTCTCTTTTCAATTTGAACACCCACTTGTTTTTCAATGCTTTCCTGCCCTTTGGAAGCTCCACCAGCTCATAGGTATCATTCTTTGATAAGGAATCCATCTCCGACTCCATTGCCTTCATCCATTTGTCACTGTCGTTATGAGCTCTGGCCTCATCATATGTTTCGGGCTCTCCATAATTAGTCAACATGATATACTCTGATGAAGAATACTTGGTAGACGGTCTTCGACTTCTGATGGATCTTCTGACCTGATCTTCATTCTCTTGTAGGGCTGGAGGCTCCCCCTGATTGGGTTCTCCTTGAATCTGCTCTTCTTGACTAGGCTCCCCCTGATCAGCAATCTCATGGTTTGGCACATCTTGATCAGGCTCCTCTTGATTAGCATTATCTGATTCTGCAGGCACTTCATTGGCAGTTGCTTCAGGGATGTCATCGTGACTTTCTTCATCTGAAGCTAATGGATCAACTCCTCTGACTGCGCCATCTGGTTGTGCCTCTTTATCCGAATCCCCAATTGTTTGTTCTTCATAAAAGACCACGTCTCTACTTCGGATAAACTTCTTCTGGTATGGGTCCCATAATCTGTAACCAAAATCTTCACCGCCATAACCAAGAAAGATGCACGGTGTAGCTTTGTAGTCTAACTTCGATCTCTGCTCTTTGGGCACATGCACAAAAGCTTTGCAACCAAACACCTTCAGATGAGAGTAAGACACATCATTACCAGTCCATACTCTCTCTGGAACATCAAGACCTAATGGTACTGATGGAGATCGGTTGATCAAATAGCAGGCTGTCCTTACAGCTTCACCCCAGAACTGCTTAGATAACTTTGCAGTCCTCAACATACACCTGACTTTCTCCATGATGGTTCGGTTCATTCTTTCAGCAACACCGTTATGTTGTGGAGTTCCAGGAACTGTCTTCTCATGACGTATGCCATGTTTTACACAATACTCTCTAAACTGGTGAGATGTGTACTCGCCGCCGTTGTCGCTACGAAGGCACTTGAGAGGTTTCCCAGTTTCCCTCTCCACCATGGCATGGAACTCCTGGAATGTCTGAAACACCTGGTCTTTGGATTTCAACAAATACACCCACACCCTTCGTGAAGCATCATCAATATAAGTAACAAAATATTTATTTCTTCCAAGTGACTCGACTTCCATGGGACCACACACATCTGAATAAACAAGATCTAACAAGTTTCCTTTCTTTGTAGATGGAACAGAAAAACTAACTCTTCTTTGTTTTCCGAATAAACAATGCTCACAAGAGTTTAACGACGTACCTTTGGCAAAGGGAATATGAGACTTCTTTGCCAAAACTTGTAGGCCTTTCTCGCTCATGTGGCCTAGCCTCTTATGCCACAAGTCTAGAGATGAGTCTTCCACAGCATTCAACTCACCTTTCAAAACCTTGGCATTTGACCGGTACAACGTACAACAAAGTCGTGCTCTTGCTACCACCATTAAGCCTTTAGTAAGCTTCAATTTTCCTTCGCCAATATGGTGATAATATCCTTGTCGATCAAGGGTACCGATGGATATCAGATTGAGACGTATATCAGGAATATGTCTCACATCTTTCAACATCAATTGGCAGCCGAGATTAGTTCTTAAGCAGATATCACCAATTCCAAGAATTTTGGAATAACTTTCATTCCCCATTTTCACTATGCCAAAGTCACCTTCTTTGTATGTACTGAAGAACTCCCGTTTGGACGTAGCATGGAAGGAAGCTCCATTATCAAAGATCCATTCAATGTCTCTGTCAGAGTTGCCCATATGCAGACATTCACCAACAGACAATATTTCTGGTACATCACCACATATGACAGCGGTGGTATTGCCAGTATCATCTTTCTTCTGATTGTTTCCTTCCCTTTGCTCTCTCTTCCAAACTCGACAATTTTTCTTCATATGGCCTTCTTTGCCACAATGGTGGCATGCACCCCTGAACCTTGACTTGGATTGGCTAGGACTCCTGCCATGACCTCTAGGCCCTCTACTCTTGCTTCTTCCGCGGTTCTCTGTGACAAATACTTGGCTGCTATCTGTGCTAGAAGTCTTTCTCCTTGTTTCTTCATTGAGCATGCTATTTTTAACATTATCAAGAGTAAGAACACCATTAGAAGCAGAGTTACTTATACTCACCACAAAGGTCTCCCAACTGTCTGGCAAGGATCCAAGTAACAAGAGCGCTTGTAGCTCGTCCTCGATCGTCATTTTCATAGTAGCCAACTGGTTGATGATATTCTGGAAATTGTTCAAGTGTTCTGCTACACTTAAACCATCCTTGTACTTCACATTGATGAGCTCTTTGATCAAGAAGGCTTTCTTGGCTGGGGTCTTCTTCTCGAACAAGGACTCAAGCTTCATCCAAAACTCGCGAGCATTGGTTTCATTAGACACATGGTGAAAAACACTATCATCCACCCATTGTCTAATTGTGCCAATAGCCTTGCGATTCATCTTCTTCCACTCGGCATCGGACATGCTCTCGGGCTTAGCGGCATCTCCTTCAATTGGCTCATGCAAATCCTTGCAATAGAGAATGTCCTCCATCCTTGGCTTCCATGTTACCCAATTGGAGTTGGTGAGTTTGATCATAGTGCCACTTCCTTCCATCTCGTAGTACGAGCCAACCTGGCTCTGATACCACTTGTTAGGAATCTCGGTACTACAAGATAGAGAATGCACAAGGTAAAGTAGAAAATGGACGCCAAGAATTTATGTGGTTCGGCAATTTATGCCTACGTCCACCAAACAAGGAATCTTCACTATATGAAAAAGATGAATACAACAAGAGTAGTCTTACCAAGCCAAAGACAAGGCTTGATGGATACAAGAAAGTAGGACACACACTTTCTATCACACTAAACTTCACTCACACAATGTGTAGTGGAACACTCTCACTCTCACTCTTGGAGTGGAACTCTAGCTTTGGACTTGATCCTTTGCTACTCACTGCTCTCTTGATTTGTTGGTTCACTACAACATCACACCCATATTTATAGGTGAGGGTTTGGCATTCTACTAGTTTCTAGTGTATTCTTCAAACCTCTAGCATAGAAAGATCTAGACTAGCCACAAAAGTGTGGCTTCTAGATCTTTCCATTTGCAACCAAGGAAGCTAGTACTCTCTAGCTTCTTCCATCAACTTAATAACATGCTAGAATTGTCTAGCATGCTCCAGCCATCTCTCTTGCTTACTAGAATAATCTAGAACATTGATCATGGGCTGGACCATATACCAACATGTCATGCAGGGCCTGCTGATGCTGCATACGGATGGCGAATACAACAGGCCATTCTCTTCCAAGGGGGATCGTGGTTGCCCTAGGCTCGTCCATTTCTGTCGCACCTTGTCAAAAATTGGATTTTCGACCAAATCTTTCGCTGAGGGCCTCCAGACTGGATTTGGATCCAACATGACCTGAGAGATTTATCAAAATGTAATGCAATCAACGACGCTATCGCGGGGTTCATTTAGTAGCACAGACCAACCAAGAATCATAGAATGCTACGTGTAGAATGCAACCGATTTCTTAGAAAATTATCGATAGTAACAGAACAACTTGACTATATAAATCCAGTAATAGCATTCATGTCAACTGAAACAATGGATATGCAGAATCACAGACAATGGTATAGTTAATATGATTTCAAATGAAAGGGTCACGGGTGTTTCATCTCAAGAGCCTTTTACTAATATAAGCAGGCAGAAACTCAAGTGATCATCATCTCCATGCTATTCTCACTTGTAATTATCAACAAACCTCATCACAATACACACAATATGATACCGTACATCCTAAGTAATGGGGTAGTTCCCATTAACAAAATTTCGAATTCCAATTCCAAGATCTTCAAGGAAAGAAAAGGAGGCGGTAGACTGTTAATTCATTCATTCTTCACAATAAGCGCTCATACCGCAGGATAAGTAGATAACTCAGAAATACGTAAACAGAAAACAAATACCTTTTCCTTGATGTAATCCAGCATGAGAAATGTCATTCACGCATGAAAATTAATTGCAACAAATACAAATAACAAAAGTGAAACAGTCACAAGTTCACAGCTATGTTACCTGGAGTAAGTTCTGAAATTGCAATGAATGACCAGGTAGGAGTGGAAACTTTCCCTCCCTAAGATTTAAAATTTGAGGCCCTGATTCTGGTAAAGGTGAACCTCTAATCAGCTCAAAATGGCGACTCCCAATGAGAAGATATCGGCCTTGTCAAGATCATCACATTTCTCATTCAGGATTTCTTGAGGCATATATCCAGCATCACCCTCTTCAATTGGTAGGCTCTTCTCAAGTAGAGTTGCACATCCAAGGTCACCAAGCTTATAAACACCATTCTTCACATTATATTATCAGGTTTTACATAAGTGAACTATTCCTATCCCATGTACAAACTGCAACGCTTTTGCAATCTGTACACATTTTTGTACGGGAAATTAGCTTATGCTAGCAGAAGTGAAATCCTTGTCAAGTTAAAAAGAGCTCGAATTAATCGAAGACTACAGCCTGGGAGATACGAGATAGTATCTCAGATATGTGTCAGTGCATGTGAGTGTGCATGCATGCCAGAGTCTGTGATATGAATATGGACAAACATTATAGAATCAAGCAAGCAAAGAACGGATCTCAACACCAAAACTAGAACATCTAAAACATTCATACAGATCTCTAAAAAGACGAGGAAAACAGAACACAAAAACAAACACACACACATACTTGAATATATTAAGATTTTCGAAAATCAAGAATTCATGATTGAATGCACTCTATAGCCTAGAGGGCAGTAAGGCCAAGGCCGGTCCTGAGGGTAGCCAAAGTAGATGCTGTCAGAATGTAATAAGTAACATTGTAAAGATAAACAATAGAAAAATGATTGGATTTTGGCGTATTGTGTACCGACTCCTCTTTCAGTCCGACTTAACCATACTAGTTACAGTTGCCTCTGTATAAAGAAGTGTTTCAAAATTAAAGTTGATCAAATTTTATCTTCGATCAACTATGTCACAAGAAAGAATAATAAGTTAGCTATCTTATGAATTAAAAAGGAATTTGTTGAAAAATTAGATTTTAAAAACTTAATTAGTACATTTGCATCTAAAAACACAAAGCGTATTTGTTTATCTTTCTTCTTTTGATATTTATTTGGGTAAAAGACTGTTTACTACCCTCATGTTTTGTGGTTTTCAACATTTAGTACATCAAGTTTTTTTCGTCTTAGATTCATACCTAAAGTGTAAATTTTGGGACAGTCTCATACATCCGTTAGTCAAACTGTTAAATTTGCCGTTAATTGTGACGTGGTGCCATGATTGGGCGTCACGTGTCATCCACGTTTTTTTTTTCTTTTCTTCTTTCTTCTTCTTCCTTCTTCTTCCTTCTTCTGCAACTTTTTTATTTTTTTTCTTCCTCCTTCTTCTTCCTTCCTCCTTCTTCCTTCCCCTTCTTCTCCTTCTTCCTTCTTCTTCCTTCTTCTTCCTTCTCCTTCTCCTTCTCCTTCTCCTTCTTCTTCTTCTTCCTCCGAATCTGGGGAATTTTTTTTTCCTTTTTTTTTCTTTTTTCTTTTTTCTTCTTCTTCTTCTTCCTCCGACTGCAACTTCTTTTTTTTTTTTTTCTTCCTTCCTCCTTCTTCCTTCCCCTTCTTCTCCTTCTTCCTCCTTCTTCCTTCTTCTTCTTCCTCCGAATCTGGGGAAGATGAAGGTTTTTTTTTTTTTTTTTTCTTCTTTCTTCTTTCTTCTTCTTCCTCCGAATCTGGGGAAGATGAAGGTTTTTCTTCTTTCTTCTTCTTCCTTCTTTCTTCTTTCTTCTTCTTCCTTCTTTCTTCTTCTTCCTCCTCCTTCCTCCTTCTTCTTCCTTCTTCTTCCTTCTTCTTCTTCTTCTTCCTCCGACTGCAACTTCTTTTTTTTTTTTCTTCCTTCTTCTTCTTCCTCCTTCTTCCTCCTTCTTCTTCTCATTCTTCCTTCCTCCTTCCTTCCCCTTCTTCTCCTTCTTCTTCATCTTCCTCAAAAAAAAAAAAAAAAAACCTTCATCTTCCCCAAATTTGAGAAAGAAGAAGAAGAAGAAGGAAGAAGAAGGAAGAAGGAGAAGAAGGGGAAGAAAGAAGGAGAAGGAGGAAGAAAAAAAAAAGAAGAAGAAGAAGAAGAAGAAGAAAGAAGAAGAAGGAGGAAAAAGAAGGAAGAAGAAGAAAGAAGAAAAAAAATAAAAAATTTCCCCAGATTCGGAGGAAGAAGAAGGAGAGGGAGAAGGAGAAGGAAGAAGAAGGAAGAAGGAGAAGAAGGGGAAGGAAGAAGGAGGAAGGAGGAAGGAGGAAGGAGAAGGAGGAAGAAAAAAAATTGTAGAAGAAAGAAGAAAAGAAGAGAAAAAAAAACGTGGATGACACGTGGCGCCCAGTCATGGCGCCACGTCATAATTAACGGCAAATTTAACAGTTTGACTAACGGATGTATGAGACTGTTCCAAAATTTACACTTTAGGTATGAATTTGAGACAAAAAAAACTTGATGTACTAAGACCATCTCCAATGGTGGCTTATAACCTAAATTTTCCCCTTCCCCCCCCCCAAATCCACTCCAACCCAAAACCTAAACCAAACTTAAAATGAAGGTAAATATAGGTCACAAATTTAGCCCACAAAAGTTGTTGGGACCCACGGATGAGAGTGAAAAGTGGGTCTTGTCCTGTAGCCAACGGCTACTTTTCTTCATCGGGTGGTGATGGTAATTGGACCGTTGGTTAATCCAACGGTCCACATTCAATTTTTTTTTTGTTTTATATTTATATATTTATTGAATCCAACGGTTTAAATCGAATATAATCAAATATAACGGTCTAAATTTAAATCCAATGGCTAGAATAATCTTAAAATTTATCGGAATTTAAATATTTTTTTCCAACAGCTAGAATAATTTTTTTTTTTTAGTTTATGTGGTTTATCATGATTTTCATGTATTGATTTAGTGATTTTTCAAAATTTATCGGAATTTAAATATTTTTAGGTTAAAATGTTCATAAAATTAATTTAGGATAGTCTACATAATTTTTTTTTTTTTAAAGTTAATTTTAAAAAAAATAGCCTTAATTCATTTTTTGATAATGTGAGGCTAAAATTTTAGGTCAAAAGGGTTGAAGTAAAAAAGCTATTTCTGGGCTAAAACCTAAATTTTCTAGGCTAAATATTTTTAGGTTTTAGGTCAGGATTGGAGATGGTCTAAATGTTGAAAACCACAAAACATGAGGGTAATAAACAGTTTTTTACCCTATTTATTTTTAGTAATATTTAGCTGGTCCTTTTAAAGAAAAAAAATAGATGAAGCAGAGACACAAAAATAACCATCAATTCTGTTCCAGACTTTGAATACATGACTGAAGTACCATTGCCGATTTACTAGAAAGAGAAGCATAGTACGTCCCATGTTCAAATTTATTATTATTATTTTTGTTGACAATGGTAATAAAGCTTGACAAAAACATAGAAAATTACAATAAAAAACGAAAAACCCTTAAATATAACAAAAATATAAGTAAATATTTATCGCTCGTGGAAATTACTTTATCAGTTTTGTCAGCTTAACTCCCATATTTTAATTTTTTTTCTCGACAATTACTTAGTACTATGGTTTAATGATACTTATAAGAGAAAGGGCTTAGGTTTAATTCTCGGCTAGAAGAATTCAAATCAAATTATTCTGGTTAGCCTATTGTAAGGTTTAACTCACTTTTACCCCGTAATGTATATAATATGGAAATATTAAAAAAAATTCCCCCGACGCTCTTGGCTAGGGAGATGAAATAGAATTACGAGTTACATACTACCCTTCTTCGCGGAAGAAAGAATTTATTCTTTGGACACTAACAACACATCATTTTGTTGTATTAACGTCATATAAAAAATCATTTAGTCAATTTGGATACCAAGTTGTCATCTATGAAATTGATGGTTCATCAATTCTTAATGTAACCATCGGTTTGCTCTACACATAGAAATGATTAAATGGGTTTCAAATTAAATAATATTTTTTTAAAAAGAGCTTTTAGATAATTAAAAAAAAAAGCCTAAAAATAATAAATTATTGCATACATTCTTATTGTATGATCAAGTGAGTCAATATATATATATATATTTTTTTTTTTTAAGAAGTGGCGTGGTATTTCATTGATAAAGTTAAAAAGGCTGATCAGTACACAAGAATAACATTTTGGGTTGCTCAAACCAAGTACAATCAATTTCGGAATGAATGGCAAAACGAGCGAGACGGTGGGTGTGTATGTCTCCACAGTGGACAACCTCGATCGTTTGCTTAAAAGAAACCCAAGAAGGGAAATTTCCTTAAAATAACTAATTTAGATTATAGAAAGAAAAAAAACCTCTTACTTCATGGTATCTCCTCCCAAACCCATCAATCTAACGGAGAGGAGGGGCATGTGGTTCATGAGTTCTCCATGTGACACCTAGCAGAGTCCCAGTTAACTTTAGTTCTGTTCAATACGATAGTGGTTTAAGCATGAGTAATTTCTACTTTACTACCATAACCACTGTTTATATATTATAATTAGTCATTGTGCACTTGTTGTACGGTAATGCTACAATCCTTAACTATGGAATCTTGTGGTCAAACCAACATTAACTTTTAGGTGTATATATTTATATGATTATAAATTTAAAATATAACATATATGTTATTTAGTAATAGGGTAATTTTCACTTTCTTATCCTTATTAATAATATTATACATGAATTAATAATATTGTTTAAGCAGTCACCAGAATTCTAGTATAATTAGCAATATATTGTCCTAGAAAAAGAACATGAGAAATTTTATTTGAACTCTTATAATTTTTTTTTACACTTAGCTTACTTACTATAGCCATATTAATTTTAATTAAGTTATCAATACCTCTTTAAAACCAAATTTACTACCTAAACTACCCTCATAAACCCAATTCAATATATAAATTTATCTTTACACCCATTTAGAAAATAAAAACCCAAGATTAGTATTCTGCAACTCATTCAAGGGATAAAGAGAGCAGTACCTCTTACATATTTGTCTCGTGCTTAAGCATTCTTTTGCTGATTTTGCTTAATCCCATATATCCTTTAATTAATACTTCATCTGCTGAATTTGTAGATGATTAAAAAATTAAAAAAAAATTAAATCCCATCTATGTTCCAGCTAGTTATTATGATTTGGAAAAGACGCTGATTTTGATCCGAAACCTTAAACAAAATTTAAATCGAACGAAAGAAACTTGCATCAATCAATTCATACCTTAATTGAAGGATTCAAAATTTCAAAATCATCATCCATCGGTCAAAAAGAGCTTGGTTTTTTTCTATGAAAGCATCTTAGGATTTTAACTAGATTAACGTAGGATAAGTATTGCGTGATTGTAGTGTTTGATTATTGAGTGTGAGTTTATTGATAAATTTTAGTTTTATTGTTAATAAATAGGATAAAAAAACAATTCACACCTAAAGTTTAAGTTGAGTGTAAAGAGAATTTATATGGAGTCAAATAAACTTTTCCAAAGAAGATATAAGTAAGACTAGACCATGAAAAGAAGGAAGAAAGACTTGTAGACAAAATATACAGCATGAACGACCAATTGCTACTTTACTAGACAAATGTGAAGAAATGCATTAGTAATGGAGGATTGCATATATAAATATAAATATATATACCTTCGTGTATATATGTATCTCTATATTACAGTGGCACTCTATCTTGTGAAGGAGCTTGTAATTGTAATTAACTCTATACGACATGATAGTTTTCTAGTATAATTACTAGCTTTATCTATTTGATGTAGCTAGTAATTAATCACCTTAATAAGCTTTTCTCAAGGATGTACTGTACTCAATCTTTGTATCCACTTTTTTTTCCCTAAATTTCATAAGTCATGCCCACTTTCAACATGCGCTTGTGAGGAATATTAAACACTTGATCAGTCTGCCTCAAATTTCTCTTCAAGAAATTGTAAGCATAATCAATCAAAAGTCTTCTCACTATACCAGCTCCTTCGGCAGCCGTCACTTCATTTTCCCCAATCAAATGAACTACTCCCTGCCTCCATGCTTTGTCTATTGCCTCAATCTCTCTGTCCAACAAATCTTGTTGCTTATCTTGATCATCAACTTGCCGCTTTGAATCCTCCTTTCCATTCTCTCCACTGTTCACCAAAGTCCAGTCTTGGACTTCTTCCTTGATCCCAAACTTGATCTCCCCATCAGAACTGTGCATATTATTTCTTTGAGATATCCAAAAACTGTCCCTTATGAACTCTTTCATTTTTTCCACCAACAATCCTTCGAAGGGTTCATTCTCATTGCGAACATCCGTGTACCCGTATCTTGCAACACATCGGAACACATTCAGATCCTTAGGCTCCACTCTCCGAAAAAGAAAGCGCTCTTCTAGCGGAACCTTGCTTATAGGCAATGATTTGATCGAGACAAAAACAAGGACGGAGTGCAATGCAGGAACATTCGCAGCGTAATGATCGAAGATCGGCGGGATGCCTTGAACGATTTCGGAATAGAAGATGGCAAGGCCAGGCATGCGGCAAAAATTTCTGTCAATGGCGGTTTTCTTGAGCTGTTCAGGAGAAATTTTGTGATCAAGCTCGTAATAGTACTTTCTTCGATGCACATCATTCCACACAAACATTACAAACATCAACACTGCGGCAAACGCGAGGGGAAGATATCCGCCCTGGTCAAATTTGTACAGCATTGAACTTAGACACAGAAACTCTACACTTCCAATGACAAGAACATATGAGATGATGAGGAATATGTTGGTCTTCCATATCATGATCATGATTAGCACTAGGAAGGATGATGTAAGCGTCATTACAAACACCACTGCTATACCTGCACATATATCCTTACGGTAATTAGATAAAGTCATTCATTAGTTTCATGGACACAGAAAGTTTTTCCTGTCAGACTGTAAATATGGACCATATAATTAATTTGACTCTCTTTCGTAAATGTGAGACTATGACTCAGGTTCAGATCAATTATGGACCTAAGCATTTGTTTGAAGATATAAATTTGTTGAGAGAACATTACCATATGCATTGCCGATCCTTTCAAGGGTTCGAAACCCTAAGGTGACTCCAACACAAGCTAACATGAGAAGGTAGTTCACTTCCGGAATGTAAACTTGTCCGGCATACTTGGTCGATGTGTGCACGATTTTCACACGAGGGAAACACCCTAATGATAGTGATTGTTGGATTACAGAGAAAGTCCCTGAAATCATAGCTTGACTAGATATGATCGATGACAGTACACTCACTACAAACATAGGCCAATACAAAGGTTCTGCATGCATTCAGCACAATTAGTAAAAAACCGATCGATAAGCATGAGTAGAAAATTAACATTATATCCACTAGGATAGTCTGCAGATTTGATATTTAGCTTGTAAAAGATTATTATAATATTATATACTTACTTGGTATCGACTTGAAGAAGGTATCTGCAACAAGAAGACGGTTCTTGCGAAGAAAAGAAGCTTGTCCAGCGTATGTCAATACGAGAGCCGGATAAGTAATTGTGCACATACTTAGTTGAATGGACCGTACTGTGAAGTGTCCCACGTCAGCAAATAAAGCTTCAGTTCCTGCAATTTGTGAAAGTCATTAACACTTCATTGAGAAACATTTCAATGTGTAAATAGTGATTTTGAAGAATTTGAATGAGTTACAAACTCATGGAGTTTTAATTGACTTTCCAGAGAGTTTTTATGTGAATTTTGTGTGGATTCTCTCAAAATCTGAGGGGAGAGAGCCTTGGTTTTTTAAAACCTAAAGTACAGTGATACACTATGAAATTCCTCTAAATATATCAAAACACTTTTTATTTTTTTTGTTTAGAGAAATGCTAAGAAAGCTATGTCAAAAGTGGGACTCTCCATGAACTCTCCACCACCTCCTATTTTTGGTTTAATTTTCGTACCAACATTATAAAACATTGTGACAAAAACATGAGGTAAGGGAGAGTCCATAGAGAGTCCCCTTTGAAAGAGTCTTCTTAGTATTTTTTTTTTTTTTATAAGTGAAATCATACGATTGTATATACTTTGACCTATAATTTCTTTAAAATCTTGCTTGAGTACAATGGCATTTTTGTGAATTTGTGTAAACTCTTTAAAAATATTGATTAAATTATACAATAAATTCATTTAAAATACGAAAAATCACCACCAAAATTTTTAATGAAGTAAATTGGAAACCTGTTATGGCTAAGACAATGCCACCAATAGAAATCCAAGCATCATGTTTGTTCCTTCTGAAGTAATCTACTATGTATTTTGGGTTTAGAGCCTTGACCACCGTCGGATCAAACTTGATGAAGTTGTAGACGCCAATTCCAGCAACCATGATAAACCAAATGCAAATAGTTGGTGCAAAACTGTAGCCTATTTTATCAGTTCCAAATCTTTGAACCATGAATAGGCCAATCAAGATGGCTACTGATATCCAAACAATCCGGTCTGTACACACAAATTAAATTAAAATTAATCAAATTATCTTTTCACTATCCATTTTATGTACCACCACAAATAATACGTGTATCAAATTATCACTACCATCCGTCATGGCAGATGTAGCTTGTTTGATTCCTACCACAGCCGACAGAACTGCCATCAAATTGGAACAAAACAATTGTTATTGTTCAAGTCAAAAGACATTAAGCACATAATGATCATGTGAGAGTAACAGTTAGTCAGTGACACTAATGAGCATGCAAGTAGAGAGATTTTTAACAAGGCTACAAAGATGGTCTCAACATCGATATTATTTCTAACTTGATCATTTATTGAATGAGATTTTATACAAAATAAATAAATAAAACAAGTAGTGAAACTTTTCAATATAAAAAGAATTTAACTAAGATATGCTTCAAGAATTCTAGCATATAATCATAAATATATTCGCATCTCTTTATATAAATCATCACGCAACCATGTCAAATGATGAAGATATAGATATATACATCTTTTCTTCTTTGTATTTAAAGATCTGACAAACCTGAGAGGGAAGGAGTGAGGATACCATCGCCAATGACCATGGAAGTACCAAGCATGGTGGCGAATAATAGAAAGACTTTAGCGGATGGGCTGTTCTCTAATAAAGATTTAAGCCTTGATGCCCTCTTTACACTTTTGGTAGGGAACTCGAGCTCAAAATTTGAAACATCACGATCCTCTGGTTGTTGACTCGGAGTCATACCAATCTTGGCGTATCGACACAGCAAAGAGTATAGTGCGAACGTCCCTCCTGCAAAAATTTAAATTATGCATGTCAAGCGTTATATTTGCTGTAGTGATCAATTTTTTTATCTAAAGTTTTATTTTTTGTTAAATTAGATATTAGATAAGTTACTAACGAGGTTTGAACTCACGTTGTCATTAAAAAGACAAAATTAAGGATTTTGAAGTGGAAGAATTTTTAAGTGATTTTTTCTTTCTTTTTCATAGTTTAATGTCCCCTTTTTATATTTATGTGTTTCCTATGACAAGTTGGGAACATCAACTGCAAGAATAAATAGTTAAATACGAAGGATTTAATAAGTGATATTGTTTTGTTTGTAATTACAGATCTAGGAGATGTATGGAATCTTACCTTCGCCATTATCGGTGGCCCGTAAGACGATAAAAGTGTACTTAATCAGAGGGATTAAGGTAAGAATGTAAAAGAGCAAGGAAAGAACACCCAAAATGTCATCGTCATGGTTGATGCCTTTGTTGAAGATGCTCGCATACATATAGAGAGGTGATGTACCGAGGTCCCCAAAAACTACCCCAATGCTCTGAAATGCCAGGTGCATTGTCACCAGCCAGTCCTCATCCTAGAAAAAGTCCAATAGTCATCAGTATATGATTTATGCTCAATTAGGTTTTTATTTTAAAAGTTAGCCTCAATTCAACGTCACAATTTTTTTTTTAATACGATCATCTATTTATATTAAGAGGTGAGAAATTTGAGTTAAATCACACAATAGATTAATTGTAATATTTTAGTGTTGAACTCTTTTTTACAAGAGTCGAACTTAAAACCTACCGCTTAAGAGTGACAAAGTCAAATAATGTGTAGACACAACTGTAAAAATAAAAGAAAAAAAGTTTGAAATCAATGTTCAGCAACAGAGAATGAACACTTTCGAAGACATTTTATCTATAAATTAGATATTCCTAATTAGCATGAGCCCTGTGTGAGATCCTAATAGGAGACCAAACGGGCACATGGGATCAGATGACAATCTACGTCTTAAATGGCTGTCTCATATAAAGTAAAAAGAAATATTACAAGATTGTAGTATTAGTAAACAACTTTAATGTTTATTAGTTAAGAAATTATTAGTTAGTTTCCGACACGTCATCTTTTCAATCAAAATTCACCACATGCCTTTTAATTTTAAAAAATATAAATATTTTAGACTAGCTTTCCATGTTTATCCTTTGAAATAAATTTTCCAATTTTATCATATTAATTATATGGAATTATTGTCATTTAGTATTACAATTTGATTGTATTTATCCTTACTTGTAAATGGTATATATGAGGTTTAACTTTATAGATGACGAATTTGATACCAAATTATTATGACAAACTCATTATGTGTTTAGCCAATCTCTCACATTTTTTTTTTGAACAAGACCTCTCACTTAAAGTGAAGAAAAATACCACTAGAACGTTATAACTACTATCAATATATAAAAGCGTTAAAAGCAAGGACTAATTGTAAAATAATATCATTCTTTTCCTTTTTGTATCAACTAAGCAATAAAAACAACTGAAAATATGACTTTAGCCCCTAAAACTTAATTTTCTCAACATAAAACTCGACATAAGTTTCTTGAATAAAACCCATTGACTAGATTCCACATCAGCAAATTCATTAATTATGTTTGACTTCACATAGTAAAAAAAAATTGGATGCCTAAAATACCCCTATTTGAATTTTTCTTTAAACCCTATTTAAATGTTTGATGTACATAATTAATGCCATGCAGATGAATGGTAAGGGAGAATTAATGATTTTACAAAAAAAAAAATTAATGTTATAAATTCATTGCCTAATATATAATAACATAAAACATGTCTAATATATGTTATTATACATGCTTAATTAAGTCAATAAAATTATATTTTACATATTAATGTAGGTAAATTATTTCACACACACACACACACATATATATATGCCTTATATATGTAAAATTCATGCAAAATAATTTAACTACAAAAAAAAAAAACATTTGATTCAAATAGTGCACCTACTATTAAATTTTTAAAATGTTAGATTGCTTAAAAAAAAGAAAAATAATATACCCAATATATGTAAAATACATGAAAAATAATTTACCTACATAATAACAAACCCATATATGCAAAATACATGCAAACTAATTTACCTTATAAATTCATTGTTTAAGTTTTAAAAGAAACAATGTTTCTACTAGTTTTTTTTTCTTCCAAAAATAAAGTACCTATTATTTAATTTTTACGAAAACTGTGTACCTATTGTGTAATTTAAAAAAAAAAAATTACACACTGTTTATTTTTTTTTATGAAAATAATGTAACTATTGTTTAGTTTTTACAAGAAACAATGTATCTACTAGTTTATTTTTACCTTTTTTTTTTAATTTTCACAAGTTAATGTATCTACTTTTTCAATAGAATGTATATTGAACTAATTAGATTTGGATTTGGCGATTTCACATAAAAGAAGAAAAGAACTTATTCTCTCTTTTTCTTTTTCTTTTTTTAAATTAAAAGCAAAAAAAACTTAAACTAATTGAATGTTGTTGACAAACAAAAGACAATAAATTAAAAGTATAAAAAAAAAACCGTAATAGCCATATTAATGTTGGTGGCATGGTGTTGTAAATAAATTTAAATGTATGGACATCTTTTATCTTACATGGCATTAAATTCAAATTTTGGGTTTTATTTAGATGTTTTAATATAGGTGGGTTTATATCTAGAGTTCAACAATTGTAAGGGGCTAAATCTAAAGCACCCTAAAAACAAACACATTTCTTTTGCTTAAAATAAAATAAAAAAAAATAAAAAAAACTATTTTGTTTTCTTTCCTTTCTATTCAACAACTGTTCGTCAATTTTTTTGGTTGAAAACAACCTATCGTTGATGAGAATTGCAGTCGAAACCTTTTGAAATAATATGGAAATTGGTACCACTGAACCAAATGACTTTGAAAAGTAATATTTAATACACAAAATATCAGTAAAATCTCTTGTAATATATAGTACTATTAAATAACATATGATAAAATGGAGACCTTGGACTCATGGCCATGGGGAACTGTTAAGCTGCGTGACTCAAGGTCCAAGGAGTCGTCTCTTGGCAACCTTTCCCATGAAAGTTTCTTCCCTTCGAGCTGATCCTCATCATGATCAGGATGATCAGAAACTTCCTGATGATCTTGGCTTACTAGATCTATGGAGTTTTCCACTATATCAGGCATTTGTATAAGACCTAGATAGCCACTCAAATTAATTTCTAGAGAGAAAGAGAGTTGTAGGTAGGTTTCCTCTTAAAGCAAGTATGGGAGTGTGTTCTCCTGGATGTGAGGATAGAAGGTGATATTTAAAGGCAAATTAAGGAAGAGGCCACAACTCATACGGAGTATGTACTCCCATATACTCAAATACTCATATACATTGACTGATATCGTATAGATATATGCATAATTTTTTTTTTATATAAATTTTTTGTAGAGACGGATTATGCGAGATTAGCTCTTTGTCAACAATCGTGTGCAAAGCACCAACCCTCTCCCAAAGGAGAAAGGACCGTTGCACCCAGAAACCCCCCGCCCGTCCCCCCTTTACTGGATTTTATTAATAATATGAAGAAAAAAAAAGTAAAACAAGCGGGGGGACTAAGCCAATACGCGCTAAAAACAATTAACGAAAATGATATGGTCTAATTTACGACTTCTTCAACTTCAGTCTAGTTTACGACTGCTTCACCTTCAGCCACCTAAAATTGATTTTCCATAATTCTGCTGCTCATATTTCATTGCCAAAATCCACTTCCACAACAACAATTTGCTCCTCGCGACTTTGAACGGAAGAATGGAAGCTCGACACAGTCTCTTCTATAAGACTAATCAGCAAAACCAGGTACCAAGTCCCACCACGTAAAACTACTATTCATTGCACCAAAATTATCAAAAGCATCCGTCAAACAATTCCCTTCCTTGAAAATATGTGAAAAAACGCAAGTGCAAGCGAGCAATATGCCATAAACAATTTTCCCAAGAAACTTTAAGAAACAATGGAACATCCATGGAGTGAGTTGATAGTAGGCTAATGACTTGCATAGAATCTGTCTCTAACCAAATGTTATGCCATTCCTTATCCCATGCAATATAACAGAACAATAGCTAGTTAGGACAGGAGGTTTTTTGTTGTACCAATGAACACTATTATGCAATGTTATAATTTTATTTAAATTGTAATACGTGTATTTAATTTTTATTAAATACCTTAAAAGTAAGACATATGAAACATAAACGTTGCAAGTATCCAAAATACAAGACATATGAAACATAAACGTTGCAAGTATCCAAAATACACATATTTCTCGACTAGGACGTATGAGATTGAAGATGTAGATGGGAGTCGGTATAAAAAATTCCCTTGGCCTTGTTCTATATTATTCACGAATCACAACTTCTAATTTTAGAAGCTAAGCATCCCTAATCACATTTCTGAAGTTTCCATTTTTCTAAGAGCAATTACACCCCTAAAGACTTTGGGCCAATACTCAGCGCATTTATCCACTCAAGTGAACAGTAATAGACTCCAGTGAACAGTAATAGGCCAAAGCATCTCCACCCCTAACAAAAAATAGCTTAGTCAATTTTATTAAAATATTATTTTTTTTTATTATAAAATAATAAATAATAATAATTTGACAGATTGTGTATCAAAGCACGCCAAACCACCACCACCTTCATCATCACTGTGAGCTCTCTCTCTCCCTCTCTTTCCCTCTCTTTCCCTCTCTCTCCAAAAATGCTCCTCAGACCAGAGCACACCAAGCCCACACCCCCTATCTCCACCCTCCATCAAATCCCCACCTCCCCTTCACTCTCCGCTTCCTCTCCACCACCCACCGCCCTCCGCGATTAGACCTGCCCCAAACTGGTTGACATCGGCGCCTAGGCTCGCCAGCTCCAAACCCGCCGCCTCTGGACGTAAGCCCTGACCTTCAGCTGCATCGCCGGATTTGATGTCATCGTCCTCAACAGCTTCCAGGACCAGCTCGTCCTCAACAGCAAGTTCCGGGTTGGCGACCTCGTCCTCGAAGGTAGCGTCATCCAGCCGTCTTCCTCGCCGGAGATGGAGTTCGTCATCACCGATTTCGGATCATGACGTCAGCCTGACGTCATATAGGCCGGTCCCAAGGTCTATCAATTTTGGGCTGGCCTGGAGACCAGCTTGGGCTGGGTGCCAGGCAATCTCGTGGGCTGGAGTAGGTTGACAGGATCCCAGCCTGGTTTTTTGACTGGGTGTTGGGTTATTCCACCTCCGATGGAACTACTCTAAGGTGGCGTCTCTGTCAGCATCTATACTTAATATAGTATAACATTTGTTTGACAAAAAATAGTACTCCTATTCTTTTGGCATAAGAATTATGAACATTGCCCAATTAGAATAATTTTTTTTATTTTGGAATAGCAGTTTTTTTTTTTTGAACCATTTGGAATAGTAGTTAAATGCCCAATAATTCAACTTCTTCATAGGTAAAATTTTATTTTATAATATCAATTTTGCATCTACCATATTTTACCAAAAAAAAAAATGTTAGCAAGATTTGCACTAATCTTTGCATTTGAATTTTTCACTTCTTCAAATGGCACGTGTCATTTGGAGACATGCAAAATAGATCTTTAGTGCCTTTGAAATTATATTTTATATTTTTCATCATTGATTCCTAGCTAAAATCTTTTTCAAAGATGATTTGTAAATGATGATAAAGATAATGAACGGTTCAAATTATAATATTGCACGGTTAAATAATGTCATGTCCAGAAAAATAACTCTTTACATGTAAAGAAGCCAAACAATCTACCCATGATTGCACAAATATGATTAAGGAAAAACTATAGGATAGTAAGCATGAAAACCAGAGTTGGTGGATTGTATATCTAATTAAAACTTAATTTTAAGCTAATAAGATACTGTATTAATACTGATCACAGTTAATTTGTTGTTGTGCTCATTGGCGAAGCTACGTGAGGGCGAGGAGTGGCGGCCGCTCCTCCCCTTGCCGGAAAACACGCTTAGGAGCGCTAGTTTGGCCCCTCCGCTCTTGTCGGAATTCATGGCACCTGTAAAAATTGGTTTTGGTCGAATTTGCAGAGGAGGGGCGGTGGAGATTAACATAGGTCCGGAAGAGAGTGGGATCGACGGGGAAGGAGATGCGGTTGCGATGGACGGAGGAGAGGTTGATGGAGGAGGTGTGGGGATGAGATTGACGAAAAGCGGTTGGGGGTGCCAGGTCTGGGAAAAAAGCAAGGAAGAAGATGGGTGTTTGGATGTGGGTTGAAGATAAAGTTGGGTGTTTGGTTAACAAGATAACAAGTATTCGGGAAGAGTTTTAAATGACAAGTGTTTTAAAGTTGGGTGTTTGGTTAACAAGATAACAAGTATTTGTGGTTTTATTTTTTATTCTTGTATGTATTTTTATTTTATCTTTTAATACTCCCACCGTATTTATCTAAAACTCTCACATTATTTATAAATATTGTATTACTTTTAAAAACAATGTGAATATTGTTTAATGCTTATTTTACAATAATTTAAATCTATCTAGGCTTGCGCCTAGATCTCGCCTAGGCACCTAGCTGTTAGGTCTCAATCCGCTGTTTGATTAATACCTAACATTTTTTAGGATCTAATCCTAGCCAATTTAAGTTTCTTACATTGGCTTAGATATTATTGCTTACAACCGCTTGGGTGGAGAGATTATTTTCTGCTATGAATATTGAGTCAAAACTTTGCATTATCTAATGTGAAAGTAACCGTTTCGATTGAACCTTGTACTTTTTTTAATTTCACTCCTTCCCTCGACAAATCATGACTTCACCACTGGCTGTGCTTAGTTATAATTGGATAGCCGGCTAGCTTAGAGCAAAAGTCAGAGAGTTTTCTAGTGGAATATGTCCACGTGATCGTCGTCACGTGTGACATGAGTAGGATTTAGGCTTTAAGCTTTTGGAAGTATGAGAGGAAGGCTTATAATATAAATCCTTCAATTTAGAGACTAAAAAATGAAAAGATTATTATTCATTTTATAGTCGTTGATCTAAATAGAAAAGACAAAATAAATTCAAAAAACTATCATAACCACTGATCTTCCATCTACAAAAAAAATAAAAAAAATAATAGCGAGACCCACCCCATCGAAAGCTGCACAACATTCTGAGTCCCCATTCAACTATTCAAGTGCTTGAGGAAATATATAGGGTCTCCGGCCAGTCCTTTTACTATGGGGACTGGAGTTTCAGCCCCTTATAAGTAACAAAATCTCTAAATTTATGTGCATACAGTGGTAAAAGGGTGATACGGACTTTATTTAGGGTCTCTGGAGACGGTTAGCCGTTGGCATTGTCAAAATTCCATTGCGTGCTGTTAGCTGCTGAGGGCCAATCAACAGGCGCTAATTACAACTATGGTAATAAAAGAAAATTGTGGCAACTGCTACTGCTAACAACCCTTAGGGCTTTTATGCCAACTTCCAACTAATTGGATCCCTTTTCATTGTCTTACAATGTTCACCAATAACTTGAGAGAAGAAGGTCACTGGATCTTCCAAAATGTAGCTGGAATTGACGATGTCATGAGAGCAATTATGCAGTCAACTTTCCAGGTTTGGTAACAATAATTGATAGTATTCTAACACCGCCTGCTCTTATTGGATATCAGTAGTTAGAATTTTTCGTCAGATTTATGTTTATATATTAATATACATAGGGGAGGATCTTTGACACACTTTTTTACACAATTTTTTATCTACATTTTATAGGACTCATCCGAGTCATCTATCTTTTAGAATATTATTCATACATCATTCTTACAAAAAATTTAAACAACCCCAAAATTATTAAAACATTCATTTGTAATGAAGAAAATGAATGATTACGATTCTACAAAGAAATCCTAAACTCTTAATCGAACGGTCAAGAGTTTCAAATTTGGGTGATTTTAGGTAGACATGATCTTTGAGGGAAGATATAAAAGATAAATGGTTCGAATCGTTGAAATATATTACAAAGTGGGCCCCACAAAATTTGTGTCAACAATTGTATAAAAGAAAAAAAGTAGCAACACGGATATGTCATCGTATATATATAGCCCAATACATACATACATATATATGTACAATCCTACTCTCCTAAGGTCTTCATTTAGAAGACTTATGCGGACCAAATGCATATTAGTGTTTGTTAAACATTTTAAGCCTTTAGATGAAAATTAATATAATATTGTGGATAATACGCATTTGGTCCTCATAGGTCCTCAAAAACATCCCATGCTCTACACAAAAGGGGTCGGGAGTGAGTTAAATCTCACAATGGGCTAATAATAATGTGATTCAAATTACCTTTGACGAGAATCGAATTTAAGACCTCTCACTTATAATTGAAGAAAAAAATACAATTAGACTGTAGCACTAAAGGATAACACTGCATGCTCTTATTGGGTAATAAAAAATTCGATTAGGTTGAAAATAACTAAGGGCCCAATTTATAATATTCCAACTCCAAGACAAACTTTGTACGTGTTTTTTGTTTGCCATCGAAAACTAGTCACTCAAATGCTACAAAAATGCTGTGTGGATCGATAATCTTGCCACCGTATGAGTTAGGTTAGATTAGGTATATGCATGATCTGGGAGGACATTAAGATTTTGGATTATGCAATCGGAGCTTTCTCATCTAAAGGGCTGAAATATTTTGTAAGCATGGTGCAGATAGAGAACAAGAGTTATTTAGTTTAGGTAGGAGTATCCGGTAGGGCTACCAAGGTCGGTTCTAAGATTTTTGAAGCCCGGATGATCCACAAAAATGTATTCTATCTTTATATGAGAAAATTTATTTGTTTCACGTATAAGACTTCGATAAAAATATACTTAGAAAAACACTTCAAAATCAATAATCTAGAAATACGGAAAACTAATTTATTTTGTATTGAGAGAAGGGAAAGAAAAAAAGCTCCAGGCTTATAAGTAGATAGATGATGAATTTGTTTCCCTTCAATCTAAACTTTTAAAGTGTTTTTTAATTACTCGTGAGTGTTTTTTCTTATTTACTAACCTTGTCAATATAAGACTAAACAAATAATCATATTTTCGAGTATTTGATTGATATGTATAAACAACGAATGAGCACTAAATTAAACCTAGTATTGGTAAAGACATTCATACATATTTCTTGAAGGCTAATGTTAGGGATACCAAATTTTGAAAAGCGTCTGATGTGATTATTACTTATGTGTTGATTAACATGTTTATTTTCTATTGGTGGCACGTCATCCCGTTCCTCTTAACTTAGAATAGTAAATATTGTTTGTAATAAATATATACATATATATATATTAAATAATGTGTACATGTACCATGATGTCCGTGTTAAAGTTATAGAGACGGACCAATGATTCAATATTGATGTTGTCTTCAATTTAACCACCCACTCATTCACCAAATGTGAGAATTTTTTTTCCTCCAAAAATTCAGTGTAATTAGGAATGAAATCGTGTAACTATAAGTAGTAAATTTCTGGCAAACGAAGCGGGATACTCAACATCCTCCACCAAAATTTCTGTCAGGATTGAATACCAACATTACTTAACCTTCCAAAATTTCAGTACTAGCCTCTACCGTCATAATCAATACACCCGTTTATCAGAAGACTCTGATGCAAAAGAAATTCACATGCCAACAAATTTTGGACAAGTAAAATTAAAAGCCCTTCACGACAGAACCAACTACTAAACTCACTCATAAGGGCCATTTATTTAGTATGGCCCCTCCACATCTATTTATAAGCTTCTATAAACTTATATTTTCTTCAAATTAATTCAGTTTGCCTGTGTACTATAAGTGAGTGAGTGAGTGAGTCACTAGCTTGCTTCAATGGCGCTTTCCTGGATTCTCCCAGCACTTCTCTTTACTTTTGTTCTTGCAAATATGGTTTATAAATTTGGTCTATGCATTACTCTTTGTTAAAAGTTAGACTTGAAGTGGAATAAATGTCTAAAAACTGGAACCCACATAACTACTAACTAGTAATTAAAAAGAAATTAATAATCAAACAGAAATTCGTAAAAATTGGAAAGAATAAAAAAAGCACATAACATTTTGAGCTCAGTATTTCATTAATTTTAAACAACATAAACCATTGCTTTTGATTAAACTTCTTGATCATTTGACCAAATTTTATAAATTTATACGTTTATAAAAACATATATGGATGTACCCCCTTGATAATTTTGATGCCCCCAATTTTTTTGGGTTACAGATGGTTGTCCAACCTGCACTGGGCTCGGGCCAGCCCTGAGGGCTACTACACTACAGCAACATATACAAACTGTAGGTACCACGAATCAGTTGATGGAATTATGAAACAAGGGTAATATTAGGAAAACTAAATTTGCAAACTAAATGATGTGTCACCAATAAGAAATAAGCACGTTAATCAACACTTTAGTAATTCAATCATCAACTTCTATGTCACTTAGTTTACAAAATTTAGTTTGCACATTTAATCTCTCTAGCATTACTCATGAAACAAATAAAACTTACATGAAACAAGAACACTAAGATAATGGTATATTAAACCAATCAAACAACCATGTGAGAAAATAAAAACAATTTACGTTGTGTTATTAGTCTAGAACGCCAATATATGTAAATTCGCCTAGGGAAAAGGTGTTTGCATGTGCAATCAGAAGCATAATGTGGTCCAAAAACCTATACCGACTTTTTTCTCCTAGTTTGGTGCTATCTTATATGTGTAGGTTGTAGTTACAATTTATACCCCTCATGATTCAGCTACAATGGACCCGTTCCTAAGTGACTCAAACAAGCAGCTCATGAGAGATGCTTCTCCTTAAAATCACTAGCCATAATGATATTTTATGAAAAAGCAACGAAAGTGATTTATGGAGAAGCACATATCGTTCTCCTCATAAGTGATTGCACCCGTCTCAGAATTACTTTCCAAATGAGCATTTAGAATGAATAATAAGAGAAATAGAAAATCCATTTCAAGTGTATTCCGAGAGAATTAGACCTTTTTCATTAGCAACACAAAACCATGAGTACATGACCAAGAATTCCTCGAGTCACAAAATATGCAACGCGCAAGTGGGAAAATCAGGTGCATACATTAGAGGAATAACTTATAGATTACAAAATTGGTCATTCTTCACAAACTTTACTTTGCCTGTGCTACAGGGCCTGCTGATGCTGCATACGGATGGCGAATACAACAGGCCATTCTCTTCCAAAGGCGATCACGGTTGCCCTAGGCTCGTCCATTTCGCTGCACCTTATCAAAAATTGGATTTTCGACCAAATCTTTCGCTGACGGTCTCCAGACTGGATTTGGATCCAACATGACCTGAGAGATTTATTAAAATGTAATGCAATCAGCAACGCTATCACAGGTTTTGTTTAGTATCACAAACCAACCAAGAATCGTAGGATGCTACATGTAGAATGCAACCGATTTCTTAGAAAATTATCAATAGTAACAGAACTACTTGACTATATCCAGTAATAGCATTCATGTCAACGGAAACAATGGATATGCAGAATCACAATCGTATTGTTAATATGATTTCAAATGAAAGTCTCACGAGTGTTTCATCTCAAGAGCCTTTTACTTATATATGCAGGCAGAAATTCCAGTGATCATTATCTCTCCATGCTATTCTTACATGAAATTATCAGCAAACGTTATCACAATTCACACAATATGATACCGTACATCCTAAGTAATGGAGTAGTTCCCATTAACAAAACTTTGATTTCTAATTCCAAGATCTTCAAGGAAAGAAAAGGAGGCAGTAAACTGTTAGCTCATTCATTCTTTTCATTACGCGCTCATACCGCAGGATAAGTTCATAACTAAGAAACACTTAACAGAAAACAAAAACCATTTCCTTTAGCAAAGATTGGCAATACGTAATCGAGCACGAGAAATGTCATTCTCGCATGAAAATTAATTGCAACAAATACAAATAACAAAAGTGAAAGTCACAAGTTCACAGCCATGTTACCTTGAGTAAGTTCTGAAATTGCAATGAATGACCAGGAAGAAGTGGCAACTTTCCCTCCCTAAGATTTAAAATTTGAGGCCCTGATTCTGGTAAAGGAGAACCTCTAATCAGCTCGTAAATAGTGACTCCCAATGAGAAGATATCAGCCTTGTCAAGATAATCATATTTCTCATTCAGGATCTCTTGAGGCGTATATCGAGCATCACCCTCTTCAATCGGTAGGCTCTTATCAAGTAGAGTTGCACATCCAAAGTCACCAAGCTTATAAATACCATTCTTCACATATATATTATCAGGTTTTACATCTAAGTGAACTATTCCTCTCCCATGCATAAACTGCAACGCTTTTGCAATCTGTACAGATTTTTATACGAGAAATTAGCATATGCCAGCAGAAGTGGAAACCTTGTCAAGTTAAAAAGAGTTAGAATTAATCTAAGACTACAGCCTGGGAGATAGGACCTCAGACATGTGTCAATGCCAGTGAGTGTGCATGCCAAAGTGTCTGTGATATGAATATGGGCATACATTATATTAAACCCATTCCATCTAGTTTACGATAGCCGTGTGATCTCCCTTCAGGATAGTATTTTCTATAGAATCAAGCAAGCAAAAGACTGAGCTCAACACCAAAAATCAAACATCTAAAACATTCATACAGATGTCGAGGAAGGGTATCTCTCTCAAAAGATGAGGAAAACAGAACACAAAAAAACACACACACACTTCAATTTATTATGATTTTCGAGAATCAAGAATTCATGATTGAATGCACTCTATAACCTAGAGTGGAGTAGTGCATTGATTATTAGGATTCAATGTAGGCGTTTGTGATGAAAGGGCCTAGAAACCCTGTTTCTCGTTTCATGAGTGAAGACCTCATTGGCTTCTCAAATGTAGTAAAAAGGGATCCCTGCTATGTACGCAATCTATTAAAAGTTTTGGTGCTAGTACGTGTTTACATGGGTTACTATTCAGTTTCAAGTGAGAAGCTTGTTAAAACTCATCCACACAAACCTGATACAAGGCTTCTAAAATCTCCCCATCTTTGAATGGTCGGGACAACTTGTTTATGGATAAGCTGTGATCACATAATTCCATCTGAATGTGGAGCTGCTCATTTTCAAACCAAGACGAGTAGTATCCAACAATGTTTTCATGGGACCCTAGAAAAAGCAAAACAGTTCAACCATATAAAAGCAATTGCCATAGGGTCAAATAGATGAACCAGAAACACAAAAATGAAAAACTAAAAATAACGGAAACCTACCTAAAGCTGCCAGAGATTGAACTTCCATCATAGCCTTTCTCCTGCAAAGGATACAAAAAGTAATAATGCATAAGCAAATGGCCTCAACAAATGGCAGATATATCTACAGCATGAGTAGGCAACCTTTCTGTGTCCAGATGCAACTGCTTCATGCTACGTTTCACGGCATACAAACAACCATCAATTCTGTTCAAGACTTTGAATACGTGACTGAAGTACCCACTGCCGATTTGCTAGAAAGAGAAGGCATATTACAAATAAGTTAGCCAAGTGCACCAACATTAAAATTTAGAACTAGATAGCATGTGCTTAAATCCATAAAATTTTGGGATTTGGTAAATACCTCAATCTCGTGAAAATCAGCACAGTAACGTGACAGGCCATTTCCGCCCATAAAAGTAGGGAAGAAAGCTGGAAATTGCAGCATTCATAATTAGAACATGAAGACTGAAAATGAAGTATGGGGTTTCGACCAATGTCTTAATATTGAAGTAGTTTCTCATTCACAACTAACAGAAGCATACCTGCACATTTCGATCTTTGGCTGCCAAGAGGATCAATGCCCATTTCTGAAGCATTCTTAATGTACGGATTCTTAAAGCAAGGAGGAGGCATGACACGACAGCGTAAAGCCACAGCAGATTGAGATACATAATTTTGCACCTTCCGCGGTTCTGTTGCTGTTGGTTTCTCTATCATAACCTCATCCATGCCAAAAACATCTGCTTCAAGCTCAACTATCGGCTGATTTCCGGACAATGTAGGGCTGAGAGGATTCAATGAGATATCATCTGCAGAAAGTATGAACTTTTACTTGCAAGACCAATTACCCAAGTAGCTTTTCATCAAAATTTACTTCGTAGTAAAAAAGTTAAAACAAACTTTTAGCCTTACTCTGACACTGTCTTCGCCTCTTCGATTTAAGGGTATTCGATTTCTCGGGTGATTTGGGGCAAGGGATGTTTTCCAGCTAAAAATAGAAACAAACATATTAAAGCAACAATCTTTAAACCCATCTCAATTTTACAGAAATTGTGAAACCCAATCCAACCCATTGTACCTTGGTGCAATCCCAGCCGTTCATCATATGTTGATTATCCGGTGTGATATAATCAGGAGTGCTGCATCAATCAAACCCAAAACAAACAAAAAAAATCCAAGTTTTCATCAATTTTTCGAATTCAATACCAAAAAGCTTGAAAATTTACAAAATTAATGACGCGGAGGATCCTACCAGAAGAAATCTTGGCTGAGAATGAACTCCCTGTCGTCGACATCGGTGTCGACGTCGGTGCCGAGGGGAGCGGACGAGGGAAGGCTGCCGTCGGCGGCTCGGGCTTCTACAAGGTTCTGGAAGCGAGAGGGGTTGGATGATGACGTGGAAAACGACGATTGGTTCAGGGTTTCCCCTAGCTGAAGCCTCGCCAGCGCTCCCTTCATCTCCCTCCGATTCTTCCGCTTCTTCTTCTTCTTCCGCGTTTCTAGGGTTTTGCTCGAATCGACTGTCTCGTTCAGTGTTCTTCTTGCTCATGTATTAAAAAATTTAAACTTTTGGGATTTCAAATCGCGCGCGACAAAATGATTGGCTGAAATGGATCTACTGTGCGCCACCGTGATATTTGATCTAGACCGTAGGATTGGCATATCTCCACCGAATCCATTTTGTGTGGGGATCTTTAGGATCCTCACATCCTAGCCTTTCATTGTATATCGTATGGTCAATTTTTGTCAAATACTATTTGTGTTTAATTTTAAATAAAAAAATATAATGATTTATGACAGCACAATACACGATGAATGACTAAAGATCCCCACAGAGTGAATCCAGATGGGATCCAATTCCTTGAAATTTTGTACCAATTAATAATCGTACAATCGAACCAGATATTTTTGTATGGTAATGGTATTCAAAACCTCTACCGCACTATACCATATCAAACCAATGTTATATAATTATATATTTATATTTTACATCATTATAACTACTATTAATTAAGTTTTGTATAGAAAATAATTCTCATAAAGATGAATGATGACTATTGATACCATGACACTTTAGCGCTACAAATATGATTATATATTTTCCGTTACTGCAATAAAGTATCATTAGCGGATATTCTAAACATAAAAGAGAAAATTATGATAAATGCAATATCCAATTTTTGGTTCGGCCCAGTGTGCAGGTTGTACTAGGCTCTAGTTTTCTGTTTGGGCCTGTCTCGAGACTCCGAGCCCATCGTACAGTTCGATAAACTGAAAAAGTTCCCGGCAATTCAAACCCAACGTACAATTTCATAAATCAATTTCTCCCATCTGAAACGGCGGTGGATAATGCTGAAGTTCCTGGGAGGAGCAAATGTGGCGGCAAGACCCTCCGCCGGCGAACCCCTTCCTTTAAACCCATAATTTCCTCCGTCGGTGAAGATTTGTGAGCTCCGCGGCCATGCTTACGCGTCGTTTTCAGACGATTCCAGATTCTGATCAGAGCATTTCCGGTAAACTCTCTCGTTTCGATTGTGTAAAATTTTTTGTATTTGGGATTTCTGGCTTAAGTGTTTTTGGTTGTTCCTCTGGCAGATGAGGAAGAATCTGACCGAGATTTTCCCAACAATTGCGCTGCTATTGGCGGTTCCGCCAAGAAAAAGGTTTTTATTTTTAGAAGTTTTAACGAAACGCTGTCGATACTGTAATTTATTTGTCAGTTTTCATTAATTTTTCTTTTATTTTTATATTTATTTTGTGAGAAAAATTGGAGCAATAGTTCCGAACTTTGGCCCAATTGGAGTCTGAACTAAAAATCCGTGAGTATTGGTTCTTGAACTAAAGTTCCGATTTTTAATTAGAAACCAAAGCTCTAGTTGAGCTAAAGTTTAGTGACCATTTCTCCAATTACCTCTTATTTTGCTTTAAACTTCAATGTTGTTGATTTAATTTGTATGTGTGTGCATTGTTTATGTAATTTTAATTGATCAAATGTTGAAGCTGTGTGTTTGGATACCAGGAAAATTTGAGAAAGTAGAGAAAATTATGATAACTACTTTTCTGGTTGTATTGACAATTAGGCTAGTTGGCCAATGCAGTGCGCCCTGCGGATCCTTTTGCACCGAATTTGAATCTCCCTTTCATGGTTTAGAATAGAATATCGTCTTGTAAAAACAAGTGATTATAATTACAGTGTTTTGCTTTTAGACTACAATTAATAATATCTTCATTAACTGAAAGCAAATCGATAATTAGGCCGAATAACTGAACCACTGTCATCATGACATGTGTCACAGTCTTGATCGGAGAAAGATTTCCTGTGGCTTGAGGTCAGAGTAATTTTGATGAGCCTATGCAGATGTTTTCACTTGATTGTCTGCATTAGTAGAAATTAGAAACTTGTGTTGCAGGAAAAGATGGTTTGTTAACAAAAATTATATTCCGTAACAGGAGGAGTTACCACTTTCATCACGGCTGGAAATGCTCAAAGGTATTGTGATTTTTCGAAAATGGCTACTAGGGTTGTACTGGCATACGCTCTTTTGAGCAGCAGTATTGTTCAATTGTTTCAGATGCAGGTGCAAGTGTGTATGCCTGCAACTTGGAGGATGAATTGAGCTCCGATGAAGAGGTAGTATGCATTTGGGTATAGATATATCTTATTCTGTATTGTGTATTAACGAAGGATTAATGTGCTTGTGAACTGTTTCTGGAAAAGGGGAACAACATGCATGTGAAAGTTCCGGTTACTCTTGGTGCTAAAAAGTTGCAAAAGGATTATGTTCATTGCATTGGAAGTGATAAAGAAGATGAATCATACACATGGTCTGAAGTAAGTAAAGAAGCTGAGGCACTCATGCGATTGAATGAACAAACTTCATGTTCATCACCAAAATCTGATTATTCGAAAGTGAATAAATCGGTCAAAGGTATGGTGTCCTTTTTGAAAGGTGACCCTTAAACTTTTGTACATCGTCACAGTCTGTAGTGTGTTCTGTTAAACTTGATAATCTACTGTTGTAGGAGTGAAAGACAAAGGCAAGCCAAAATTTTCCTTCCGTTTCAAGACTCAAAAGGAAGGACCCTCTTGCTTTTCTGTATCTAAAAACGAAAGTGATATGTCATTCAAGGTTCAACAAGTGCCTGAAATGTTGAAGGCAACTGAGCCCAGGACTGAAGAATATTTGGATTCTGAGCTTATTGAGGATATTCAAGGAGAAGAGGAAAAACAGTTGGAGATTGTTCCTGTTCACGTTAATGAACTTGGGCATGGATCTGTTGAGCAGTCAATGGCAGAGCTTTTAGATGGCCTTCAAGATAAGACATCTATGCTGAGAGGAAGATCTAAAATGGTTCTCTGTCTTCCTCTCTTCAAACATGTTTTTCTCTTCCTTTTCCCATTTACATTTTTTCTGTTCCTTTTTTCATCTAGCTTTTGTTTCAGTATCGTAGAAAAAGGCGTAAAAGGGCGCAGCCTGTTATGAAGATTGTATCTTCACTTGGAGATAGAGTTGTTGACAGTGAAAGCTCCCCTGAGCACTTAGGCCTGGGATCGCCAAGTAATAGTGAGGTATCTCTCTGTACTGATTTCCTTATATGTTCATTCCAGTTCAATCAGTACTTTATCAAACATATATTGTTTAGCAGGCCGATGATCAAATTCTGAAGCTTGATAAACCGGAGGTAAAGAGGCAAACACTGGTAGATCGATTTCAAGAAGCTTTGAGTGACAGAGCCCTTGTTGCAGTGCCGAAACCATTAAGGTAAATGGTGTGATCCTGTTATAAAAGTGCAGTCGATGTTAGTACAAGTGACTTCTGTACTGATTGCTAAATGTGCATATCTACTTGCAATTTTGTAGAATTGGATTATTTGGGCAACTGCAGCAGGTCGTTCAGAGTGATAAAGAAAGCGATATGGAATTCTTGAAGAATATCGAGAATAGAGCTAACCAAAGTAACAAGGCCTTGCAATTATTTTCTTTTTAAGTTAATTTCTGCATGCATAGACTAATTGTATAGGAATTCTGCAAAATATAGTGTTAGTTCTTCTAAAAAAAAAATTCTGCACAATATATGCCTTGACTTTGTTCCTCGTTTCTACACCTCCTCAGATGAACCAAGCTGCATTGATGTGAAAATTCTTTCAAGATATTTGGATGCGAAGTTGACAGTTTGCCACTGCTCATTTGGAAACAATGTAAAGGTCGCGTTAATAATCATTTCACAGAATTTCTTCTGGCGACATGTTATTGTGTGAATGCAAATGCAATTTTTCTCACAGCTTTGTTAGAAAGGATGACTGAAGATCTGTGTTTCTTTGTGCAGCGCCTCCCATGGCAAGAGAACCCCAAGAATACGGTGAATGAAGAAACAACATGGACAATTATCTTCAATCCAAGAGTTTGTGACGATGTTGACCTTGAAGTTGGCAAATGCATTCGTATTCACCCCCCATGGTATGATTACGAAATTTGAATCTTTGTTAGACTTTGCCTGTTCTGCAGTACCATTGTATAACAAGGATGGATAATTTGGGCAGGAAGGAGATTCATGTGGGGAATGACAAAAGCATTATCTTATCCACGTATTTCTCCGAGATTTCAATTTGACAAGATACGGTTTCTCAACAACCAGGATTGGTACGATATGTTCCTGCCTAACTTCAAAGTCCACCTCGCTCGATGCTCAACAATCATCAAGCTTTACATGGTAAGCGGGTTGAGTATCAATTGAAGGTGGTTATCCACAACCTCCATTCGGATTTTGTAGTCATGACGGAGGGAACTCTATGCTGCCGGTGTCAGAGGGATATCCTCTGCTCGAACGTTGTTATGGCGATCCAAGTGGTGCAGCCAGTGAAGAAGATGTATTTTGGCTTTGAAATGAATGCTGTATTTGTGGGAGGAGTGGTTGGTTGGTGAGATTTCTGGTTGCAGTTGGTAGTGATCGCTTGATCGTCAATAGTTCTAGTGGTCCTGTAATTCTGATGGGAGCTGATCCCGATCCATTCAAGTGTACACGAATTAATTGTCGGCTAATTAATAGATGAATTTGTAAACCACTATTAGTAAATTTCAGATTCTCTGATTTGGCGGGTTTAAAATTTTGGGTTTTCGTTTTTTTAATCTTTTCTAGCTTAAGCATATTTCTTCCCTTTTCCTAGTCACACATCTCGTGTGTTTCTTTTCCCTTTGCTAGCTTATGGAGAAGGTGTTTTATTCAAAACGGATGAAGCATCATACAATCATGCATAAGTAGCGTCTAAGATAGCAAAAGTCAGAAAGGTTGATCGGTAACTCAAATATGATAATCAAGAAAACAAAAACGTAAACTTAATTAAAAGATTCGTTCTATGAGTACGCTGTTAGATGTAAATCACATACATGTTCTTGAGAGTTTGATAGATGTTAATGTGAATTGTGTGACATTGGAAAGTCAAGAAGTTGTCTTGCAGCATTATTATTTCTTTAAGCTTACAAATTAAACTAAATAGGAATAATTTTGTTCAATTAGCAATGATGTCGTTGTAGTATAGTGGTAAGTATTGCCGGCTGTCACCCGGGTGACCCGGGTTCGATCCCCGGCAACGGCGCACAATCATTTAAACCCATTTTATTCTATAATAAAATTACAGATTTACCCCAAATCATAAGGTTTTTTATTATTTTTTTTATTTTTTTAACAAACCATGTTATCTATACTCACTTATTTTTTCTATCATGAAATTACAAATTTACCCCAAATCATAAGGTGTTTTTTTTTAACAAACGATATTATCTATACTAAACCATTTTTTCTATCCTGAAATTACAAATTTACCCCAAATCATAAGGTTTTATTTTTGTTTTTTTTTTAACAAACGATATTATCTATATTAAAGAACCATAAGTACACTTAACTTCATAATGAGTTAATAATAATATAATTCAAATTGTTTTTGATGAAAATCAAACTTATGAATACCCACCAATTCAATTCCTATTAGCCGTGGTTTCGACGCTCGAAACACATCTCCGCTTTTGTCGTGCACTCCAATCAAAGAACAAAATCGCCTGCATTTATACAATGACACTCTTCTCCCTATATTTGCCTCCAAAACCTACCTTCTGCTGCCCAATCCCGAAAAGGCTGAATCAGTAATTTGAGCGGACTCTATCCTCTTCTGGTTCCCGATCATCTAAACGTACCCCTCAGAATCCTCAAAAATCCCACCACCCATATCCTCCTTCTCCGATGGCCACCCTCTCCGCCTTCTCGCCTCCCTCCTGGCCCGACCCAAACTCCGCCGCCGACTTCCTCACCGATCCCACCGATCCCACCGACGATAATCCCACCTCTGTCGTTGACTCCAGCGACGACCACCACGACCACCAATCGCCCCCAAACCCTAACCACAACCTCCACAACAACCACCCATTCTCCTCCTCGCCCCCGGAGCCTGCCCCGCCGGCGCCGCGCTCGCCTCCGTCTCTGTTCCACGTCTGCTTCAACCAAGACCACTCCTGCTTCGCCGTGGGGACAGACCACGGGTTCCGGATCTACAACTGCGACCCGTTCCGCGAGCTCTTCCGCCGCGACTTCGACAACGGCGGCGGAATCGGCGTCGTTGAGATGCTATTCCGCTGCAACATCTTGGCCATAGTCGGTGGTGGGCCCGACCCTCAGTACCCGACCAATAAAGTCATGATCTGGGACGACCACCAGGAGCGGTGCATCGGTGAGCTGTCGTTCCGCTCCGTCGTCCGGTCGGTGCGGCTCCGGAGGGACCGTATCGTCGTCGTTTTGGAGCAGAAGATATTCGTGTACAATTTCGCCGACCTGAAGCTGCTGCACCAGATTGAAACGATCGCGAACCCTAAGGGGCTGTGCGCGGTGTCGCAGGTAGCGAGGTCGCTGGTGCTGGTGTGCCCTGGGCTGCAGAAGGGGCAGGTTAGGGTGGAGCATTACGCGTCGAAGCGGACCAAGTTCATTATGGCTCACGATTCCAGACTTGCCTGCTTTGCACTCACGCCAGACGGCCAGCTGCTCGCCACTTCCAGCAACAAAGGGACTCTCGTTCGGATTTTCAATACTCTCGACGGAACTTTGCTACAAGAGGTATAATTTTATTTTGCTTGAAAAGCTCTAAACTTTGTCATAATTCAATGCAATATGTTACATATTTTAGCTTGGAGTTGGTTTCATATGATTCAAGAGAATTGGGATTGCTTGGTATCGAATTTCGGATATGAATTTAGGAGCTTTGGTTAATTTGAAAGCCTTGTAGTAGTATTAATCAAGTTTCAATGCAAATGTGTTATATAATTTAGGGGCTTTGCTTGATTTGAAAGCAGCTGTAAGTTGCAGGTTAGAGTTCATTGGTATGGTGACTTATATTTCAGTTTGGACTGGATTCGAACATTCTTAAGTTTGAGGAAGTTTGTTCAACCGTTGACTAGGATGTGCTAATGTTCACTCGTAATGATTGAGTATTTAGGGTACATTCTATATGGACTTTCAGTTTTGTAGTTGGTTGGGATATAAATCAGCTACTGTTCAATGTTCATTACAAAGTCATGTTGCGGGTACGTGTTTGTTCTCTGTATGCTTTGCTTAGTGAAGTTTGGAAAGACTGTTTTCTTCAGTTCTATTCATTTTATCTGAACTTTGAGGAGGGTGCATCCCTCCTGCTTCATTGGAAGGTCTTAACTGTTGTAGACATATGATTACGGGGTGGTAGAATTATGGATGTTTTGGATACATTGCAGGTAAGAAGGGGTGCAGACAGAGCAGAAATCTATAGTTTGGCATTCTCTTCAACTGCCCAGTGGTTAGCGGTCTCAAGTGACAAGGGAACGGTCCATGTTTTTAACCTCAAGGTTAATTCTGGATCCTCTGGAAATGAGAATACCCGAAGTGCATCTGATCCTAATCTTGTGGTTTCATCATCAAACTCTTCTCTTTCTTTCATCAGAGGTAAACTCTGTCTCTCATTAGTCTTGCTGTTTCATCATCAACAAATGATTAAATTGTTCTGGTTTGTTTGCTGCTCTAAACATTCTAGATTTACTATGGACAAATGGTTTATTTGGGGATATATGTATCACTTTAAATCATTATATATTGCTTCGAGGGGAAGAATTTGAAGTTACACATATGATTTAAGAACACATTTGTATATGCCAGTGGCACTTGAATGACGGGAATGAATTTTTCTTTGTCCCAGTGTTCAATACCATATGCTGAAAACTAGTGAATTTTGAATTATCCAATAATACACAGAAGAAATTTGTGTGCCGTGTGAAACAGTTGTTAAAAACATGGTGCAATCCGCAATTGCGCATATGCGTGTGATGAAGTTTGTGTCTTTCCTCTCCTTAATTTGTGATGCCATGTGTAGTCTTGTACACAGGCAAACGACATATTATGCTTCTCAGTCTCAGACCAATGGATCTGAGCGAGGCTTGCATTTCAGGTGTGCTGCCCAAGTATTTTAGCTCAGAGTGGTCGGTTGCTCAGTTTCGCATGCTTGAGGGTTCTCAGTACATTGTTGCGTTTGGTCACCAAAAGAATACTGTGGTGATTCTTGGCATGGATGGGAGGTAGGAAAACAAATTAGTTTTCGATGCTTTCGCACTTTAGTCATGACGGAACTGTATTAAAGAATCATCATGCATATGATACAATGGGAATAAATGTTTGGAGTTTAAACACTGTTATGCAATTTGCATGTCGATGCAGCTTCTATCGATGCGAGTTCGACCCAGTGAACGGAGGAGAGATGACCCAGCTGGAATACCACAACTTTCTAAAGCCAGAAGAAGCCTTTTGAAGTGAAATATTGTACCATTCATCCTTTCTTACTTATAATGTCCTCTGGAGTTTGGACTATTTGGTCTGCTGCTATGGTTCTCCCTAGTTTTAGGGTTTGGGTAAAGCATGCTGTAAATACATGAGCATTGTAAATTTGTAAATTTCTGAGTGCTGTACCAATAACAAAATTAGAAAATGAAAAAAAAAAATCTAACTTAAGTTATTTTATGGTGTTGATTTGTGTTCCCAAATTGATTAAACTACGCCAACGGATTCTTCAGTGATGGCATCACAAGTCAATCACGTATTCTTATGCGTTTTAACTTGCGTGATAGTGTTTGATTGGTTTGTGATACTGTCAACGTCATGTTTGGAAGAGCTTATGAAGTCCTCAAAATTCTGAGCTTCTTGTGTTATTGTTAATTCTAGTGTTGTGGCTTCCTATGTTGCAGATTAAAAATCTAAATTAGTTCTGAGGTTCCATCTCTTGGCCATTGGTGTGGGAAATTGCAAATTGACCGTTGATGGTCACAGAATAAACTAGGATCCTATGTTTTATGCTCCCTTTCAATGCTTTGTTTTCTTAATTGTTAATAGTTCTCAAGACTTGATTGTTGGGTTTTATGTGTCTGGTAAAATATGGATACGAAAATCATTTTAGTTCTTAACTTTTTCTGTTTAAACACAAAAAACCGCAAAATTGTGATTTTTCCGTTGAAATACGTAATCAAATACTTTTGAATAAAGCTTAATCAAATACTCAACAATTAGAAATCAGATCAATTTCTTACTTTTTATATCTTTAAGCTCTCTGATTCTTTGATCCTCCTATTTTTGTTCAGTAAACAAGATAAAGTGACTCTTGTTAACAATGTTGTACTCACTGTTAAGAGAAGTGCTAAGAAGACTCTTAAAATGAGACTCTCTATCACCTTACTGTAAGATTAATTTTCGTGTCAACGTTATAAAACATTGTGCCAAAAATAAAAGGTTACAGGGTTCATAAAGCGTCCTACTTTTAAGAATCTCTTTAACATTTCTTCATTGTTAATTGCTAATCTTTTTACTTGATGTTTGTGCAGTGTTTAAAAAACGAGAGCATATATCTCAAGATGCTGCTAATCATTTTAAAATCAGTGCACTGAAATCTTTGTTTGACCAGATAATTGGTGTTATTCACACAATTTTTTTACATTTTATATATTATTCTCAATTTTAAGCTTTTAAATCGAAAAAATTGAAGATAATCAAAGAACAAAAATTAACAAAGAGTACTTTTGTGTGTGGATAACATCACCCGATATTTTATCACAACATAACATAATAGTACACATCTATAATCTATTCATACAAAGAAGATTATGCCCAACATTTCACTTTAAGTCTGACTAGTTGGATAACAACACTCTAAAATAGTCATTCTGAGAGCTAACCAGTTGCACCAATTTGTTTGTTTCGCAAACACTCGATTCATACGTCGCGCTACGAGACAATTCGTCTGTCGTCATTGCATCGGGGCTTTCATTCAACCATGTGAAAGATCAGACTGAAGTTTTGATCAGCAATACTGTGCTACTGTTCTTATTTTTCTGACATCAAACTGTAAATTGTTTATTTGCGGTAACAGTACAAGTTTAAATGTAAAAAACCGACAAAGAGTATCTCAAACAAGATGAATCCCAGAGCCTTGAGTTATATTTAATAAGGACCTTGGTCTCCAATGCATACATATCTTCTTCTCCAAAATCTCTAGGCACTAGCACGTACCAAGCTCCCTTCTGCTCCAACAATGGTGCTCAAGCTGCATGGACTTTCTGTGTCTATTTCCACAGCTCGCGTCGTCGCTTGTCTCCATGAAAAAAGCGTTGATTTCGAGCTTGTCCCCGTTGATCTCTTCGCCTGCGAAAACAAGCAGCCTGAATTTCTAACCAAGAATGTACAGTTTCATTCATTTCCAAACATTTTACAATTCTCCATGATTTTTGTAGCTGTATATATAGAAGCTTATTGCATTTTCTCCATCATGTTCCTGCAGCCCTTTGGCAAAGTTCCAGTACTAGAAGACGATGACATCACACTTTTCGGTAAGTGCTTTATCTTGGCTAGTGATTTTCACACTCGTTCTTTAGCCTCCTGCATTTCTTCAGACCGTAAAAAATACTAATGTAAAATATGTAGGGTGATGTGCAGATGGTTAAAGGAAGGGTAACGAAATTTGTGACAGTTTCTAGCTTAACCTCCTTAATTACTACTTCATTTGTTACACCAGAATCTAGGGCAATCACAGCATATGTAGCTGAAAAATTCAAGGAAACGGGACATGATCTCATTCGTCACGAAAACTTCAACGAAGCTGCATTGGTGAAGGTATGGACAGAAGTGGAATCTCAACAATACAACCCTGCAATCGATCCAATTATTTTCGAGTTTTTCGCAAAGCCTGTTGTAGGAATGGAACCAGATCAAACAGTGATGGATGCAAGTTTGGAGAAGCTGAAGAAGGTGCTGGACGTGTACGAAACCAGGCTGAGCAACAACAAGTTCCTTGCTGGTGATTTCTACAGCCTAGCTGACCTTCACCACTTTGCCGGCACTTTTTATTTCATGAAGACGCCTTGGTCTTCGTTGGTCCACGATCGTCCTCACGTCAAGGCGTGGTGGGAGGAGATTTCATCTAGGCCTGCCTCCAAGAAAGTGGCTGAGGGTATGAATTTTGGTGAAGTTTGAAGATGAGTGGTTGTACTGGTTCTACTATGTGTTTTTTTGAGACGAATGTTTTGGTTCATATCTTCACTGTACTACTAAGGTTTAAGCTTGCATTCTTCCGACTTGTTAAGTGAGATTGGATAGGTAAAGAGAAAGCCATACAAATTGACAAAGATTGAAGTTTTGACTCAATCTATGACAAAATTGAGACACTTCTCATAAGCCACTTTTGGCCTAAATTAATTATGCATGAAAGACATTGTTTTAAGAGTATTTCGCTCCCCTCTAAAGAGAGTGATGCGCGACCAACCAAGGGTAAATAGAAAGAACGGGAGATGGTAACTTGGGATTCACTCAACCAGGGGCAGCAGAGCAAGCTCAACATTGCTAATAGTGGATTCACTCACATGAACAAGCCAAATGCTTGATTTTCAAACATCCCTCCAATTGTATAATGACAAGTGATGTACCATCCCGGGGCCTCGTGTTATGGGTACACTAAAAAATCTCTCCTATAAATGTGGGTAACTGCTTCTCTATTCATTTCATTTAGTATGGCTAATACTATTAGTTAGGCTGTTTTCTTAAATTACTTTGATCTTTTGATGTTATCTTTGTTGAAAACATTCGTTATGATTTCAATTGTCTATTTATTTCCTGTATAGATTAAGACATAACACTTGGCGTTTAATATTTTATTTTTCTTAATGTCAAAATTAATTTGTTTACAACAAAACCGAAGACTTGGCGTTTAATATGAAATGTTTGTAGTTAATGGAAGTCTTGGCACAAAAAACAAACGTAACGACGTTTTAGGTGGTTGTATCAAAATTAATTTTTCTATATAAACCTATTATTCTTTGGGGAAAAATATCCTCATTCAACTATTCTTTTCTCTTCCAAACTATCTACGAGTGTTTCCCAACCTCCTCAAATATCATTCGAGGATCATCAAAATCTCTAAGATTTTTATCCAAAAGAATAACAAAGTTGTTGTCCATCAAGAGAATTATTACAAGTGTAGCGTAATCCGCCATAACATGCTACGTTAATTATCTCTAAGTAGCGAATTTAAGCTTAAGGGAGAATTTCTCACACATTACCTCGAAATCATTTATCTTCAATCAAGCATCAATCAACGTAAGTTTCCAATGAGGTAATATAAAAGTTAGTTTTTTTTTTCTTTCAAATAAAGAAAAGCTAATGACAATAAAGGAGGCCACCAAGCCCAAATGCGTTTAAACGTGTTTTTAGTCTAAAAAAGTTATTTTCATACACTATTTTTTTCGATGAAAAGACATAAATAAACAATGTGTGCAAAAACCATATCTCATAGTTTTTATCGTTTAGAAATTCGACATGTCCTAAACAATGATTTTTTGTGTATGGAGGAGAATGACCAGCTCCACTGTTCACCTGCTACAAGAGAGATTTTTTAGCGTGCAAAACATAGACACATATCATTATACAAGTTGAGAGAGACTTGGAAAACAAAATTCTCTCCCCTTATATGATTACAAATGTATTACCGCTTCGCGTTTTTGGCACATTAAAAAATCTCTCCTAATACATATGCTTGCTTTTTACAAAAAATCGTATTTTGACTTGCACTTGCCTAAAGAGGCCATCAAATGCATCCATACATGCTCATAGTTTAAGAAAGTTTCACACATAATTTTTTTTTTCAATAAAAAAACATAAATAAATAACGTGGGTGAAAATTGTATCTCGTAATTTATTCAGTTTAGAAATTCAACTTATCCTAAACAATTACATGTGGGTTCGCAATTACATGTTGGTGTGGAAGCTAGACTTGTGGTCAGGAGGAGGCTAAAATGTCTCTATGAGTCTTTTCAGCCCCTGAAGGGGAAGGATAATGGTAGTTTGCCACCAGTTGTTCCTTTTCTTTTTCTTTTTTTAAAAAACAAAAAACAAAAAAACAATTACATGCGCAATATCTGACCTAAAAATTAACTTTTTGGGCATGGAGGAGCATGACCAACTCCATTGTCCACCCTAATCTTATATATAAAGAGAATGTAAAAGGTGAATAGTGATTTGGTGTCATCAAGCCTCAACAAAAATATTTGGACAAAAATGCCTCCAAGACAAAAAACTTCAAAAGCATCCCAAAATAATGCATCAAAAAAGGCAGGGGTATTTTCGTCAATTTAATAGTATATTTTTTAATAATAAATTTTTTGGTGATTTTTTTTTTCAATTAGTACCTCACAATAGGCTGACAATAATGTGATTCAATTTCTTTATTTTTAAACATGTTCAAACATCTTCAGAGGCATGTAATGCAGGTTATAAAAAAAGTTTTTCACACACAGATAATGATGTGATCAAAAAAGTTGTCAAATGATTGTTTTTTTTTTTTTTTAAACAAACGATATTATCTACACTAAGGGGAGAGGTGGGTTTAGCCTCACAATGGGCTAGCAATAATATGATTCGATTAGTTGTTTATTAAATATTATTTTCTCTATTTTTAAACACGTTCAAAACATTCTAAGAAGCGTGTAATACCGGTTATAAAACAGGTCTTTCGCATAGGATAATAATGTGATTAAGTTAATTGTCAAATGATTGTTTTTTTTTAACAAACGATATTATCTACACTAAGGGGAGGGGGTGAGCTTGGCCTCACAATGGCTAGCAATAATGTGATTCAATCAATTGTTTATTAAATATTCTTTTCTCTATTCTTAATGTAAATTTTATATAGACCAATTTGCACGCGCGTGAGCATGTGCATGAAGACTAGTCTATATATAAAGCCGGAAGGCTGATGAACAGTGGAGAGCAGATTTTATGATGACCAAATTACCAACTTACCCTTGCATAATTTGATATATTATTTTGGGAGGTTTTGAATTTTTTTTGCTGAGGGGCAGTTTGGTCCAATTATTTTTGTCAAAGTGGGTGACACCAAAATTTTTGTCTCATACGTGACCCCAAATTCCATTGTTCATCACACTGCTCTCCACTGTTCATCAGAGAAAAGAATAAAAAAATAAAAGGGAAGAGAAAAAATAATAAACAAATGACAAAGTTGATGGTGAGAAAAATATAATAAAAAATAAGAAAAATCATGAATGTTGTGTTTAAAACATCTTAAGAAGCACGTAGCGTCGGTGATAAAAATGAAATAAAAAAATATTGAAGCAATTCACGCATATAAATATATTTAAAATGTCTAAGTAGCGCTTAGCGTGCTGTGATTCAAAAAATGTCTTTTGCATGTGGTTGTTTATTAAATATCATTTCTCAAATTTTAAACACTTAAGAGGTGCGTAGTGTCAGTTATAAAAAAGTCTCTCGCATGCAGATAATAATATGATTTAATTAGTTGTCAAATGATCATTTTTTTTTTACCAAACGATGTTAGCTACACTAAGCAGAGGGAGTGGGCTTAGCCTCATAATGGGCTAGCAATCTGTCACATCCCGGCCCGGGGTGGATCACTTCCCGGGCCCGCTCCACCATCGTAGCACGATATTGTCCGCTTTGGGCCCCGACTACGCCCTCACGGTTTTGTTTCTGGGAACTCACGAGCAACTTCCCAATGGGTCACCCATCATGGGAGTGCTCCGGCCTCCTTCTCGCTTAACTTCGGAGTTCCAACGGAACCCGAAGCCAGTGAGCTCCCAAAAGGCCTCGTGCTAGGTAGGGATGGAAATATACATTTAAGGATCGCTCCCCTGGGCGATGTAGGATGTTACAATCCACCCCCCTTAGGGGCCCGACGTCCCCGTCGGCACACCACGGCCAGGGTTAGGCTCTGATACCAATTGTCACATCCCGGCCCGGGGTGGATCACTTCCCGGGCCCGCTCCACCACCGTAGCACGATATTGTCCGCTTTGGGCCCCGACTACGCCCTCACGGTTTTGTTTCTGGGAACTCACGAGCAACTTCCCAATGGGTCACCCATCATGGGAGTGCTCCGGCCTCCTTCTCGCTTAACTTCGGAGTTCCAACGGAACCCGAAGCCAGTGAGCTCCCAAAAGGCCTCGTGCTAGGTAGGGATGGAAATATACATTTAAGGATCGCTCCCCTGGGCGATGTAGGATGTTACACAATCAGTTGTTTATTAAATATTTTTTTTTTCTAATCTTAATATAAATTCAATAAAATGTAGATGAAAATTGAAAGACCGCTTTTATTAAATGTATTTATTATTCATTTCTATCTACATTAATAAATAAATTTAAAACATGTAAATCGGCGTAACACGTCGTGATTAAAAAAATATCTTCTACACACGGGTGAACGAGTGCATAAAGGCTAGTCGTAAATTAAATTATATTATCTGAATCTAGAACTCAAGTTCTTGGAAGCACCGCTACAAACTTGGTTTTTAGAATGCCATATTTTGACTGGCATTTGCTTTCTCTGAAAGTTGTATTTGTAAATTCAATAAAATGTAGATGAAAATTGAAGGATCGTTTTTATTAAATGTATTTATTATTCATTTCCATCTATATTAATAAATAAATTTAAAACATATAAATCATCCGTAACACGTCGTGATTCAAAAAATATCTTCTATACGCGCGTGAACGAATGCATAAAGGCTAGTCGTAAATTAAATTATGTAATTTAATTATATTATCTGAATCTAGAACTCAAGTTCTTGGAAGCACCGCTACAAACTTGTTTTTTAGAATGCCATATTTTGACTGGCATTTACTTTCTCTTAAAGTCGTATTTGTAAATTCAATAAAATGTAGATGAAAATTGAAAGACCGTTTTTATTAAATGTATTTATTATTCATTTCCATTTACATTAAGAAATAAATTTAAAACATGTAAATTGCGCGTAACACGTCATGATTCAAAAAAATATCTTCTACACACGTGTGAACGAGTACATAAAGGCTAGTCGAAAATTAAATTATGTAATTAAATTATATTATCTGAATCTAGAACTCAAGTTCTTGGAAGCACCGCTACAAACTTGTTTTTTAGAATGCCATATTTTGACTGGCATTTGCTTTCTCTGAAAGTAGTATTTGTAAATTCAATAAAATGTAGATGAAAATTGAAAGATCGTTTATATTAAATGTATTTATTATTTATTTTCATCTACATTAAGAAATAAATTTAAAACATATAAATCGCGCGTAACACGTTATGTTTCAAAAAATATCTTCTACACGCGTGTGAACGAGTGCATAAACGCTAGTTGTAAATTAAATTATGTAATTAAATTATATTATCTGAATCTTTAACTCAAGTTCTTGGAAGCACTGCTACAAACTTGTTTTTTAGAATGCCATATTTTGACTGGCATTTGCTTTCTCTGAAGGTCGTATTTGTAAATTAAATAAAATGTAGATGAAAATTGAAAGATCGTTTTTATTAAATGTATTTATTATTTATTTCTATCAACATTAAGAAATATATTTAAAACATGTAAATCGCGCGTCACACGTTGTGATTCAAAAAATATCTTCTACACGCGCATGAATGAGTGCATAAAGACTAGTCTTAAATTAAATTATGTAATTAAATTATATTATCTGAACTTGGAAGCACTGCTACAAACTTGTTTTTTAGAATGCCATATTTTGACTGGTATTTGCTTTTTCTGAAAGTCGTATTTGGACGTCCTTTTCTATTTTAAGATAACTGGACGGTAGCCAGTGACATGGGTGCATACGTAAATGCATCATCCTGATCCATTATGTGAGAATTCTAAGGATCTTTATATTTCAGCTGTTCATCGTGTATCGTGCGGTAAAAAATTATTTGACTTTTATTATTTAAAATTAAACATAAATAATACCTGATAAAAATTACTAGATTAATATGTGAGGATCCTAGAGGATCCATTTCCGGTCCATACGAAAACCCCTTGGAGCCTTTGCCCTATATTCAGTGAAAAATATACTGATAGCGTGTTAAATTCCACACACACCGAAATTAAACGCAAATAACGAATACAAAATGTTATTCTTGAAGAGCCAACCCAAACTACGTATGAGCGGATCGATAGCGTGTACCGAAATTAAGCGCAAATAACGAATAAAAAATGTTATTCTTGAAGAGCCAACCCAGACTAACGTATGAACTCGCGCCAATAGCCACTTTTTTCAGAAGCAGTTGGTCCTTCTCCCCGATGGTCATTGGCTTATAAATAATAGGCCATATCCGGATCCAAATCACAGCACATCTGTTCCTCAGTTGCTCAACCTTCTTACCTTTTCTCTTCCTCCAGAGTCATGGCTCCAGTCAAGGTCCACGGAAACGTTTTGTCGGTCTGTACAAGGCGAGTGATTGCTGCTCTCTACGAGAAAGACATCAAATTTGAGCTTGTTCCAATCGACTTGGGAACTGGTGAACACAAAAAGGAGCCCTTCATTTCCCTCAATGTAAGTGTATGATTACTATGAGAACATGAAGAACAAAACTAAATCTCACATTTCTTTTCTTCATTTGATGCAGCCATTTGGTGAAGTTCCAGCTTTCGAAGACGGAGATCTTAAGCTCTTTGGTAAGTCTGTGTTTAGCTCACTCACGTCGTGATAAACTTATCTGTAAATCGGATGCAGTTGTGACGGTATCCAAATCAATCAATCACTGTCACACTCGGAGCATATATGAATTTGTTTATATAAGATAAAATTGTATTTAGTTCATTCACATCGAGAAAAATTTGCCTATAACTGGGATGCGGGGTATCACAAACCCGTCGAGGACATTCATGTGAAAAAAAGTTAAAATACATTGTCCGTTCTTGATTGGCTTGGAATATGGCATCGCAGTTGTAGTCGTGACATCAAATTCACACACAACGTACATGAATATGAATTTGTGCATATAAGTTAAGCTGTGGACCTTCTGATGTGCAGAATCAAGGGCAATTACACAATACATTGTCCACGAGTATGCTGACAAGGGAACCCCGCTGGTGTTCCAAGACTCTAAGAAGATGGCAATGATAGCAGTAGGGTGTGAGGTGGAGGGCCAAAAGTTCGACCCGGCGGCCTCAAAACTGACCTTTGAGCAAGTTATAAAGCCTATGCTTAAAATGCCCACAGATGCGGCAGTTGTGGAGGAATATGAAGCCAAGTTGGCTGTGGTTCTGGATGTGTATGAGATTCGTCTGGCTCAGTCGAAATACTTGGCAGGCGAAAGATTCACTTTGGCTGATCTTCACCACATTCCCTCCATACATTACTTGATGGGAACACAATCGAAGAAGCTGTTCGTGTCCCGCCCCCATGTTAGCGCATGGGTAGCTGATATCACAGCAAGGCCAGCTTGGAAGAAAGTCATTGCCCTGCAAAAGTGAAACAAGAACTAAAGATTTCTGTTGCAGCTGCTTACTCATCAGAGTCATATATCTAAAATAACAACATGTCTGTTTGTTATCAAACATACGTTTGATTTTCTGTTTCCCCTAAGTAGTTGGTGTAAGAACTTTTGTGTGAGAAATGGTCCAAACCATTTAATAAAGGAAATATGGTTATAGTATAATTTATATACATTAAGTACACATTTAATATAAAGTGAGAAAACCATATTACTTGTACAAATTATGGATGGAAGACAGTTACAAAACTTGAAGAAAACTGACAGCAACTGCTACCATGATAGGTGGAGCAGTTGCGTCCTATAAGTCAGGTTTTGATCCCCTTTATCGGGTAAGTTACAAGGTTCTCAAAATGTGAATGCTCGCCCTATCGAGAGTAAGAGTTCCATTCCGTTTCCAAGAGAAAGGAAGGTCCAAATCTCATCTCAATCATCTCATCTACGACAGCAAGCAAGTGCATCCCTAGTTTCTGCCAAAATGATGATTTAATGAGTAATATGACTAGTATAAATGCATGCGTGTATATTAGTTTGTAGTACATCATGCAAGGTTGATCTTGGTCTCTGAATGAAGTATATAATTAAGTTCAACAGTTGGAGGACGAGACTCTGCTACTGCTGCTGTTGTATGCCTTTGAGATTATTCTTCCATTTTCGTTACGAAGATCGATGCCTTTTGGTGTTTGAAGTTTGTGATCCACCAAACCAGTAATTTGTGTCAGAAATATATGGTAATATAATTAAAACACAAACGAAGGATTGTGCTAACCTAATTCACATGGCAACCATGGAAGTCGGACAAGACTAACCTAACTGTAACAAGAAGAGCCTTATAGTCACCCAGAACCGGAAATGTACCAACTAGTGATAGTCCTCCTAGTGCCTTAAAGACACAGCATCTTCAACATCCATAGCATAGACTATAGAGCTTGTTCATAAAAAGGGAAGTCTCATCCTCTCCATCTATCACTCCTACACCAGCCATGACTACACCATCTCTTCCAGATATAAAGCATCCCAGCTGGGCAATTCAACCGTTGACTTTTACATAATATCTAATTGTTCATTTGTGTATATAGCTGCTGCTAATTACATGTTTTCATTTATTACTTTTCGCGTAAAGTCACTCCTAGACTAGTATATAACCTTGTGTTATTCCTTGTAAAGAAATCAATGAAAGCTATTCAGCCAGACTCAAAGCATTATAGATCATCCCCACGTAGCTCTCTACTGGCCTAGAAATGGTGCTGAAGCTGCATGGATTTCCTGTGTCGCTCTGCACGGCTCGCGTAGAGGTCTGTCTTCACGAAAAAAAGTTGATTTCGAGTTTGTCCCCATCAACATTTTGGGCCTCGAAAACAAGCAGCCTCCTTTCTTGCCAAGAACGTAAATTTCATTGGCCATAAGTTACCAAAAAGTTGACACTATATTTGGATGAGAGAAATAAGCTTGAAAATTGGATAAAAGTCTGAATTTATAAATTGACATGCACCAACTTCCTTGTTTGAATTTATAAACATAGAAATATTGAATTTCTAGATGGAAAAAAACTTAGAATTTGGGACCTTCAATTTCCAGTTTAAATTCCATGTAAATATATGTTATTTCCCAATTTTTATGATTAAGAGTTTAAGAACAACAAATTTCATATTCATTTCAACTGTTCTTTTAAGTTAACCAAACAAGAAAATTCATAAATTCTAGAAAATAAAATTCCGTCATTTTAATTTTCGTTATTTTAAAATTCTTTAGTAATCTTAAATTTTTTCATTCAAACATAGTGTGAATCTTCAATTTTGTATGTATAAGCTAATTGCTTTGGTTGTAGCAATTTTTTATGATATCTCTCTCCCCATCACACGTAGTCCTTTGGCCTTATTCCACCGTTTGAAGATCGTGACATCACACTTTTTGGTAAGCCTCTCAAATCCTACATTGGATATTCACTAATTTGACAAAACTTATATATTTTAATTGTCTTTCATTTGTAACACCAGAATCAAGGGCAATCACAGGATATGTAGAGGAAAAATTTAAGGAAACCGGATACGATCTCATTACGTACGAAAACTCGAAAGAAGCTGCATTCGTCAAGGTATGGACAGAAGTGGAATCCCAACAGTACCACCCTGCAATTTGTCCTCTGAGTTCTTTGGGAAGCCTACACCGGGAAGTTGTTGATCCTAAAAACTATCAAGCTTATGTGGCACACAGGCCGAGTAATTAATGAGCTAACTACGTCATTTGGTTATATGCGGGGCGTGCCAACTCGACGGCCGAGCTCGGCCGGGGAGTAAAATATGCTGATATCGCATTGAGCGCGCTACTGACTTCTTGATCTACGACTGCGGTCGAGGAAGGAACACGTCTCGGCTTTCGAGTTCTAGAGCCTGAAGACAAGGCTGCTAGTTTCTTCGAAGTTCAATATCAAATTCGACTTTCAATGTGCCGAATGTAGTAACCTGGTAACACCTCACTTTACCTAGAAGGCTGATGAGATGACCTTTACCAACAAGGACTCGGAAATCCTTGTTGACTGAGACTTCGATAAATAACCAGTTGGTCTCGAAGCAGTGTTGTTTATCCAAATTGAGGGTGCTCCTCGGTCAGCTGATTCTACGACTCCAGTGCTATTAATCCAAACTGAAGATGTTTCCAGTTGCCTTCACAATGTTGTTTTATCCAAATTGAAGATGTGTTGACGAGAAGAAAGGGGGATAGGATAAAATCTGAGGGTTGTTAAAAATTTTTGAGTAGGGCAATTTGTGTGTTGAATTGAAAGGGCCTTCTCGTCGTGGTACGTCCTGTATTTATAGAGCTTGTATGTTTGACGACCACATTGTATAATTGCATTCCGAGAAGTACAAAAGCTGCCAATAATATTCTTAAGAATATCCTTTAATAACCCCACGAAATACGATTCAGACTCGGTTTGTTGAAATCACGCCATTTGGGCTTAGTTTGTGGCCACGTGCATGCAATCCAATCTTTATTTTCAATTTCCACCCTTGGATTGGAGAAATTTTTGGAAGTGACGTGAACACACACCTCAGCAGAATAGGTGATGTTCCCAACCAATTAAAGTTGGGAACTTTAACGAAAAGCTCCCGGTACTGTTCAATTTAACGAAAAACCACATTTTTACACTAAAAAATCAATCCTAATACTATTCACTTTACCCTTTATTTTGTCCTTATCGTTAAAACTTAAAGTTTTCAAACCCTTTTCATTAGTTTTCCTATTAAAGTTTAACAGCTAAATTTTGATTTAGGCTCACTAGGACTAGGTGATTTATTTATTAATGGTGGTTTATTTATTATTTCATGGATAACGAAGTCTTAACACCCCTTGTTCCCTCTCATCTGTCTCTCTCTTCATCTATCTATTCCTCTCTTCTTCCTCTCTGGGCTCTCTCACTTCATTCAAAGTTGTCTCTTCTCCATCTATCTTATGTTATTACCCAATTTTAATTCAATTGTAATCCCCAAATCAGTTAGTTGATTAGGTCTCAAAAGTATCTGCTGTGAAGAGATAGACGAAGAGAGAGACGGATGAGAGGAAACAAGTGGTCTTAAGGCTTCGTTATCCGTGAAATAATAAATAAACCACCATTAATAAATAAATCACCTAATCCAAGTGAACCGAAGTCAAAAATTGATTAGTAACACCACCTGTCTTGTTGAGGTGTGTGTTTCTATCACTCTTAAAAATTTCTCCTTTGCATGCAATCCCATCTTCAAATTAGTTGTTGGACTTGATAATCATCCTGCCATACTCTGACTCCATTCATGATAGTCATGCTATCTTTCCACGAGATTGCAGCAGTATTAAACCACATAACATTGTATCAAATCACCGCTACTTTACCACCCAGATGTGCTCTAGATAATTCAATATATTATTAAGAGATAATTATTATGATAAAAATCACAATATTATTCCTTAATAATAACTATGGAAGGTGTATTCAATTGGGATTTTGAGGGATTTTAATTCTTTTAATGAATATAGGGGTATTCAATCAGAATTTTAAGATAATTTATTAAAATCCTTAGAAATCCGAGTGTATTCAATTAAAATTTTAAAGAAGTTTATAACATTCCAGAAGTATTCAATTAGAATTAGAATTTAAAGAATTTAAAAAATTGAGGAATTAGAAGGAATTGGAGAGATTTTGTAGTGTATTTTAAGCATACACAAATCTCACATCTTCCCATGAAATTTCGAGAGAATTGAATCAAAATTTTACATAAAATCTCTACAAATCAGTTAAACTCCATAAAAATCCATAGATTTATAAATCTATTAAAATCTCTTAAATTCCCAATTGAATACATTCCCCTAAAATTATTCTGACTCAATCACCTAACGGTTTAGAACTTCGTTCACTCAACAGCCTCGATCGTTTGGGCCGATTGTGTAATCACCAAACTTGCGGTACATAATTACATGGGAAGTAGTCTCCCAACCCTCCACGTGTATGCATGTGTTGACTAGAGAATTTACAAATGAATTGCAATTTTTCTTCTGACCATTGGTAATTATATAACCATTCTTATTTAATATTATCCAACCATTCTTATTTAATATTATCTCATGCAGAGAAACCCATTTCCGAACAAACTCTAGGATATTAATCATATTCAGTCCATATGAATTGATATACTATTAAAAGATAATATCATGATTAAAATCACAATATATCCTTCAATAATAATTATCTTAACTATTCTACCATCCAATAGTAGAGAACTATGTTCACTCAATGGCTTTGATTGCACAGACGGTGATGTAATTTTGGGTCCAAACAGAATTAAACTGGATCAAGCACTCATCAACGGGAGTTTAGAGAAGCTAGAGAAGTTGCTCGACGTGTATGAGAGAAGGCTGAGCAGCAAGCAACAAACAAGTACCTTTCTGCTGAGTTCTACAGCCTAGCTGACCTTCGTCACTACCCCTACACCTTTTATTTCATGAAGACTCCTTGGACTTCGTTGGTTAACGATCGTCCTCACGTGAAGGCATGGTGGGAAGAAATTTCAGCTAGGCCTGCCTCGATCAAAGTGGCTGAGGGCATGAAAATTATTAGTGAACTTGAAAGCAACACAGATGTAATTTAGCAATTTCCTTGAATTATAAGCCTTCTAGTTCTTGCTAATGTTTTTCTTCATTTAGTTGTCAATTTTAAGGTTATTTTCGTCCACTTGTATTATATGTGTGTGTGTGTGTTTTTTTTTTTTTTTTGAATTTGTTGTATACGTGTTAATTTTTACTTAAATTTCTTTTCATAACTCAATTATATCTCAAAATTTCAAGTATTTATGTGAACAGTGAATGTCACACAATCTTCTAAACTTAAATTTCAAAACTTAAAATGTATTAATAGTTGTAGAATGGCTTTAACCCTAATTATTATTTTATTTTTTTTGTAACTTTTAGTTATGTTATAATTTAATTTTACGAATATTTAAATCTAAAAAATTTTAAGTTCCAATAAGATTTTCGAAACCAAACAAATCACACCAACTAATCACTCAACCAACCAAACTTCAATACATACATTAACCAACCAAAGTTCAATACACATACCAAATATTATTTTATTGTTTTGGCATTGGACTTAGATTTCAGCCATTGGATTTGACAAAAACAAGCATATATACCATTAGATTAGTTTAAAATGGTTGCCCAAAAAAGGAGTTTGATCTGGAGTGTTGATAACCAACAGTCCAAAAATCAAAATGGCTACAATTACCATTGGACAACTGGGGTCCTTGCCACTTGGGGCCTAATTGTTGGCCACTAATTCTTATATTTAGCTACATTTTAAATGGGACCCATTCAAGATTTGGGTCAGCCAAATCTGAACCCAAATTTGGGTCCAAACTCAAATTTATAGGTTTGACCGTTTGAGTCCTAGTTTTGGGTGACATTTTTTTGGGTTTAAACTCAAATATTTGGATTGGATCCAAGAGTCAGAGTTGGTTTAAATAACAAATGTGATTCAAATGTGTCGGCTATCCTTTGGTAAATGTGTGTCAAAAAAAAGAAGAGATTTCTTGCAACCCAAACTGGAAATTGGGATTCTCGTCCAAGAAGAAGACGAAGTCAATTAGTAGAAAGCAAGATCATTGATCGATTTGGTGAGTTTTTTTCTCCAATTCTTTTGAAGTATTGCATGGTTATATCTAGTATGGAAATATTTGTATTCAAATTTGTGAAATATCGATAGATATATTGATATCAATATTGGTTACATTAGACGGAAATGATGGAAATTTGCTCAAAAACTTGAAAATTTGAAATGAGATTAATTAAGGAATATCAAATGAAAATTTGTTGATATTTAACCAATATGAGATGAATTTAGACTTTACCTCCCTCCCTTTCCATATCTTTTTCTAATTTTTCTAATATTTGCACAAAAATATCGACCGTGTAAAAGAAATTTTAAACTCTAATTATATCACAAATATGTTGACGTGTATGAAGATCGATCGACTCAGCAAATCTAACTAGCTACTTGGGAAATGACAACCTCACCTCCGCCGATCTCACTCACCTTCCAAACTTGCACAATCTTACGCATAAAAGGGTCAATCTTCTCGATAATGTTTTTTAATAATTAAAAGCGTCTATCTTCTAACTCATAATTTAAAAAATGAAAAAAATTAAGTTTTCATTCTTACTTTTCATATTTCATTGATTAAAATCTCATTTCTTTTTAAATTTTTATCAAGGTTCTAAGATTTTAATAAACGTCATTAATTATTTTAACAATAAAATATTTTTTTATTTCTAAATATATTCATTTAGTGTTAGAAACGTTACATTTGGAATATTTATATTTATGCTAAATTTTTTATCATATATTTTTTATTTTTAATTTGCAAGCCTTTTTTTTTAAGTTGTACCAATTTTCTTTTCAGCTTTAATTTGTACCCATATTTTTTAAATTTATTGGTACCCATTTTTTATTTTGCTAAATGTACCCATGCTAATTATATGTATTAAAATATATCAATGGTTATTTTTTAAAATATGTTAATAATTATGTGGGCACATTATTATTATTATTATTATTATTGTTATAATTTTTGTGAAGAACAACATTACTCTAAAATTGATATTTTAGTATTTATTATATTTTAAAAAATATTATTTGAATTTGTTTAAATTTCATAATTTGTGGGACATTAAATGTAACATCCTACATCGCCCAGGGAGTGATCCTTTAATGTATATTCTCATCCCTACCTAGCACGAGGAATTTTGGGAGCTCACTGGCTTCGGGTTCCGTAGGAACTCCGAAGTTAAACGAGAAGAAGGCCAGAGCACTTCCATGATGGGTGACCCACTAGGAAGTTGCTCATGAGTTCCCAAAACCAAAACCGTGAGGGAATGGTAAGCCCAAAGCGGACAATATCGTGCTATGGTGGTGGAGAGGGCCCATGATGTGGTGGACCCCAGGCGGGGATGTGACATTAAATGCATAAATGCATGAGTCAATCTCTTAAATGAGGCGAAGGACCTAGATCAAAATATTTAAACAAACAATGTTTCATTCTAACAATTAGGTTGATTAGGACCAGAACCAAAATGACCCTTAAAAGATTAACGCTGCAAAAATCAATCAAAGCAAAAATCGTATAACCGTTCAATTAACGTTGCTAAAGTTTATAGTATAACCGTTCAATTAACATTACCAAAGTTTATGTAACATTATTCGTCTATTTATTGAATAACCACTAAATGAAAAATGTGATCAATGCAACATAGAGTACAAGTAAGTACTTCTTTTCATTGTTTGACTAGTTAGTCTATAATTCGAGAGATTTTCAGTGTGCTTGGAACATGGAGTGGTATGTCACATGTTATTTTATAAGTGAAAGAAAGTTTTTGTTTTTTCAAATATACCTCCAATTGTATAATAACATGTGATGTACCATCCCGTTACGGGTACACGAAAAAGTCTCTCCTGTAATTGTGGGTAACAGGTTCTCTCTTAATTTCAATAAGGATGCTTATTACTATTAATTAGGCTGTTTTCTTCAGTTACTTTGATCTTCTGATGGTATCTTTGTTTAAAACATCCGTTATGATTTCAATTGTTAATTTATTTTCTGTATAAACTAAGTCATAACACTTGGCGTTTAACATTTGCTTTTCCTTAACATCACATTGAATTTTCTTACAGCAAAATCGAAGACTTGGCGTTTGATATATAGTGTTTGTAGCTAACGGAAGACTTGACACAAAACAGATTGCAGTGACGTTCTAGATTGTTGTATCAAAATTAATTTTCCTATATATACCTATTATTCTTTGGGGGGAAATATCCTCATTTGACTATTCTTTTCTCTTCCAAACTCCCTATGAGTGTTTCCCAACCTCCTCAAAAATAACTTGAGCATCATCAAATTCTGTAAGATTTTTATCCAAAAGAATAACAAAGTTGTTGTTCATCAATCGGATTATTACAAGTGTAGGGTAATCCGCTGTAACCTGTTACGCTGATTATCTCCAAGTGACGAATCTACGATTAAGAGCGGCTTTCTCACACACCTTGAAATCATTTATTTTCAATCAAGCATCCATAAACGTAAGTTTCCAACGAGGTAATTAAAGTTGCTTCTTTTTCTTTCAAATAAAGAAAGATAATGACATTAAAGGAGGCCACCAAGCTGAAATGCGTTTATATGCACATTTATATGTGCTCATAGTCTAACAAAATGATTTTCACACACTATTTTTTTTTATCAAAAAACATATATGAACAACGTACGCGAAAACTGTATCTCATAGTTTACTCCTTTAGAATTCGGCATGTCCTAAACAATAATTTTTTTGTGTATGGAGGAGCGTGTCCAGCTCCACTATCCACCCTAATCGTGAATTAAATTATGTAATTAGATTATATTATTTGGGGTAAACTGTCAATTTAATCCTTGAATTATCACCTTAGTGAAAATTAGGTCTCTAAACTATTTTTTTCAGAAAAATTAGTCCCTGAATTATAAAAATCTGCCAATTACATCCCTAATGTTATATTCGAAGATACTATATTCAATTTTTCGTCAATTTAAGTCACGTTACTTGTATGTGATACACATTGGAGGGTAGATTGATAGTTTTTCATAAAGAAATAGTGTATGGAGTTAATTTTGGAGGATAAATTGGTAGTTTTTCATAAAAAAAACTAGTGTAAGTTAACTTTTGAGGGTAAATTAGACATTAAATTCACAACCTATATGAAATGTTAAGGGCTTATAGACGAGAAAATGATGGTATTGCACTCTAAAATGTATCAAATGACTTAAGTTGACGAAAAATTAGATAATCTAGCTTTGAATATAATAATATAGATGAAATTAGCAATTTCTAATGAATTTAGGGACTTATTTTATCGAAAAAATAATTTAGAGACCTAATTTTCACTAAAGTGATCATGAACTAAATCGGCATTTCACCCTATTATTTGAATCTAGATGGCCAGTTCTTGGAAGCACACGTACATTAGAGATTTCCAGTGTTTGGATCACAAACACATATGTCATTTGTTATTATACAAGTGAAGTTATACAAGTGGAGGAACATTTGAAGAAAAAAAAAATTTATCCACTTCCGAACACATTAAAAAATATCTCATGCTACATATGCATTTTAAAAAAAGTGATTTTCACACATTATAATTTTTTTTATTAAAAAACATAAATAAATATCATGCACTAAAACCGTATCTCATAGTTTATTCCATACCCTAGACAATTACATGTGCAATATCTGACAAAGAGAAAATAATTTATTTGCTATGGTGGAGGAGCTTGACCAGCTTCACTTCGAGAAATTTTTCATTGTGACGGGAATACGAATGGTATATCATTTGTTTTCATGTAAGTGGTGAGAAATTTTATTTTTTAAATTATTAATTTTTTAACACACATATCTCACTATTTATGTAGTGACATATGTTGTACCACCCCATATGCCGATCATACTAAAAAATCTTTCCTCCGCTGCCCACCCTAATCGTAAATAAAATAAAATTATATTTTTTTTATCCAATAAATTGTATTATCTGAATCTAGACCTCAAGTTCTTGGAAGCACCCTATTTTGACTTGCAGTTACTCTTTTCAGAAAGTCGTATTTGGCTTCCTGTTGCTCTTCCTTTTGCATTTTAAGAAGACCGGTGAGTTGTGAGTGACATAGGTGCATACGAAAGGATTTGGATGCTTGCCGGATCCCTTTCCTGAGATCCTAGGATCAATGCACGTGAAATCCCCTTGAGCTTTTGCCCAAAACTTTGTGAAAAATAAAACAAATAGAAAAAACAAATAATGTATCTTTTCCCAACCAATCTATTATTCTTCAAGAGCCAACTTAAAAACAATAATTAGAAGTTTTCCATCCAAACTATGTATTAGCTTGCGCTAAAAGCCATTTTTTTTCAGAAGCACTTGATCCTTATCCTCAAACGCAAAGGTCATTGTCTTATAAATACTAGGCCATATCAGGGTCCAAATAACACCACCTCTTTCTCAGTTGCTCAAATTTCTTACTTCAATTCCTCAGAGTCATGGCTGCCATCAAGGTCCACGGAAACGTTATTTCGACCGCTGCAATGCGAGTTTTTGCTACTCTCTACGAGAAAGACATCGAATTCGAGCTTGTTCCAATCGACATGAGAGCTGGTGAACACAAAAAGGAGCCCTTCATATCCCTCAATGTAAGTATATGATTACAATGAGAACATGAAGAACAAAACTATCAAGTATTTTTTTATGGTCAGTAAATCTCACATTTCTTTGCTTCAATTGATGCAGCCATTTGGTCAAGTTCCAGCTTTCGAAGATGGAGATCTTAAGCTCTTTGGTAAGTTTGTGTTTAGCTCGCTCACGCGTCATAAACTTATCTGTAACTGGAATGAGATATTATTGTAACGGTATCCAAAATCAATCAATCACTGTCACAGTAGGACATATATCAGTTCATTCACACCAAATTCACACATAGCATATATGAAATATGAATATGTTTATATAAGATAAATTTGTTTTTGATTCATTCACATTGAGAAAAACTTACCTATATCTGAAATGCGGTGTATCACAAACCCATCAAGGACATTCATATGAAAACGAGTTAAAATACATGTCCGTTCTTGATTGGCTTGGAATACGGCATTGCTGTTGTAGTCGTGACATCAAATTCACAAACAACATATATGAATTATGAACTTGTGCATATAAGATCAGCTATGCACCTTCTGATATGCAGAATCAAGGGCGATTACACAATACATTGCCCACGAGTATGCTGACAAGGGAACCCCTCTGGTGATCCGAGACTCGAAGAAGATGGCAATTATATCATTGTGGTCGGAGGTGGAGGCCCAAAAGTTCGACCCGCCGGCCACAAAACTGACCTATGAGCTAGCTATAAAGCCTATGTTTAAAATGACCACAGACGCGGCAGTTGTGGAGGAAAATGAAGCCAAGTTGGCTGTGGTTCTTGATGTATATGAGACTCGTCTGGCTCAGTCGAAATACTTGGCAGGTGAAAGCTTCACTTTGGCTGATCTTCACCACCTTCCCACCATACATTACTTGATGGGAACACAATCGAAGAAGCTGTTCGAATCCCGCCCCCATGTTCGCGCATGGGTGGCGTATATCACAGCAAGGCCAGCTTGGAACAAGGTCGTTGCCCAGCAAAAGTGAAACAAGTACTAAAGCTTGCTGCTGCAGCTTACTCAACAGAGTCATATATCTACAATAATATGTATGTTAGTTATCAAACGTTCGTTTGATTTTCTACAACCTGTTTTTGGTGTTTGAAGTTTGTGTTCCACCAAATTTGATCTCAACTGACTCCAACTCAGATTCGAAAATATAACCGGGTTGCAATCAGAGCAATGCCTATCTTTCGGCATCCAAAAAACTTGATGCAGTCAGTAAATTGGAGACAACCCAATTAAATAAGACAACCTATATATATTGAAAGAACTGTAAATACAATGCGACTTATTGTGCTAAAAGCTGATTAACTTGGTCCGAGGGTTCGAATTCCACGGAACTACACCCCAAGTCTTTTCTTGATGTTCACCTCTCGCACCTTACGCTCATCTTGGATTCAAGGTAGGTGCACAATCATGTCGTACAGACCACTATAGGTGGTTCCAACTCGTAAGTGACCTGCGATTATTCGCACAGTCTTCACGTGATCGTAGCACTTGAGCGTATTTATTTACACCTAATCCTGTCGTACAGACCACTTTAGGTGGTTCCGACTCGTGTGCATGTATAATTATTGAGCTATAGATTCAATCGTACAGGTCACAAGAGGTGACTCCCGACTTATGAGCTAACATATGTGATGAGAGATGTGATGATCTAGCATATGTGATGAGCTAGCATATTTTATGAAATATGTGATGAACTAGCATATGTGATGAAATATGTGATAAGTTAGCATATGTGATGAGCTAGCATATATGATGAAATATGTGATGAGCTAGCATATATTATGATATATGGGTAAGTTGTACAAGTCACTATAGGTGACTTCGACTTATGAATTAACATTGATTGATAAGATACTGGTGCAGTCGTACAGGTCACCATAGGTGACTCCGACTTGCGTGCTAGTATGGGTTATTAATCACACGAATATTGATATTGCTGATGAGATGTTGTGTTGTGGTATGTTTATGATTTTTCTGGAAACTATACGGATGTTGTAACGAGAGGTTATAATGTTTTATATGGTTTTTATTAAAATTTTATTTCCAGGACCACTTACCCTTGGTTGGTTTTCACCTTCCAGGTTTTATTAGCTCAGCTTTCTTATCTACGAGGATTTGTGGCAAGTCTTGGTATTGGAGGTTACCTTCAATTGTATGATTTTCAATCCACTCTATTGTACTTTGCTTATACTCTGACGTCCCGTGTGAAATGGGTTCATTTCCGTTCATGTCGCACTCTGGTATTTAGACACTCTTAGGTTTAAATTTATTCACATTTTTCCACATCATCACACTTTATGGCTTCGTCACCTTCTAAGTGTCGGTCAGCACAACTCAATTCGGAGTCCTAGTGGACATTTCGGGTCGCAGTGTGTCATTAAATGCATATATGCATGAGTTCAATCTCTTAAATGAGACTAATTAAGGACCTTGATCAAAATATTTAAACAAACAAGGTTTCAATCTAACAATTAGGTTGATTAAAGACCAGAACCAAAATGACCTTTAAAAGATTAACACTGCAAAAATCAATCAAAGCAAAAATTGTATAACCGTTCGATTAACGTTGCTAAAGTTTATCGTATAACCGTTTGATTAACATTACTAAAGTTTATATAACAATATTTGTCTATTTATTGAATAACCACTAAATGAAAAATGTGATCCATGCAATATAGAGTACAAGTAAGCACTTCTTTCCATTGTTTGACTAGTTACATCTATAATTCAAGAGATTTTCAGTGTGCTAGGAACATAGGGTGGTATGTCACATGTTATTTTATAAGTAAAAGAAAGTTTTTGCATTTTCAAATATCCCTCAAATTGTATAATGACATGTGACGTACCATCCTGTGTTACGAGCACAAGAAAAAATCTCTCCTATAATTGTGGGTAACAGCTTTTCTCTTAATGTCATTAAGGATGCATATCACTATTGGTTAGGCTGTTTTCTTCAGTTACTTTGATCTTCTAATGTTATCTTTGTTTAAAACATCCGTTATGATTTCAATTGTCAATTTATTTTCTGTATAAACTAAGTCATAACACTAGGCGTTTAACATTTGCTTTTTTCTTAACATCAAATTGAATTTTCTTACAGAAAAATCGAAGACTTGGTGTTTGATATGTAGTGTTTGTAGCTAACGGAAGACTTGACACAAAATAGATTGCAGTAACGTTCCAGATTGTTGTATCAAAATTAATTTTCCTATATATACCTATTATTCTTTGGGGGGAAATATCCTCATTCAACTATTCCTTTCTCTTCCAAACTCCCTATAAGTGTTTCCCAACCTCTTAAAAAATCACTTGAGCTCATCAAATTCTCTAAGATTTTTATCCAAAAGAATAACAAAGCTGTTGTTCATCGATCGGATTATTACAAGTGTAGGGTAATCCACCATAACCTATTACGCTGATTATCTCCAAGTAACGAATCTACGCTTAAGAGCGGCCTTCTCACACACCTTGAAATCATTTATCTTCGATCAAGCATCCATAAATGTAAGTTTCCAACGAGGTAACTAAAGTTGCTTCCATATTTTTTGTCTTTCAGGTAAAGAAAATCTAATTACATTAAAGGAGGCCACCAAGCCGAAATGCGTTTATATGCGCCCATAGTCTAACAAAGTGATTTTCACACACTATTTTTTCTTATCAGAAAACATATATAAACAACGTACGCGAAAAACGTATCTCGTAGTTTACTCCTTAAGAATTCGGCATGTCCTAAACAATAATTTTTGTGTGTATGGAGGAGCGTGACCAGCTCCACTATCCACCCTAATCGTGAATTAAATTGTGTAATTAGATTATATTATTTTAATCTAGATGGCCAGTTCTTGGAAGCACACGTAAATTAGGGCATGTTTGGTATCCTATTTGAAATTTTTTATCATTCCTCAAAACATTTCTTAAGAACATTACAATTTTCTTTAAGACTAAAAAACTTGATTGGTTTGCGATTTAAAAAATTTAAATCTTATGACTTAAACTAGACAAAGAGATCTAAAAAGAGAGGGTCGCAGGAGAGGGAGAAAGAGGAGAGAGGAGAAAAGAAAGTAAGGGATGATTAAAGGAAAGAGAAAGAAGAGAGGATCGGACGAGATAGAGAGGAAGAGGAGTGAGAGAAAGAACCGAGAGAATGAAGAGAGTAGATTGGAGGAGATACGAAAAAAGTAAACAAAAAAAAGAGGGGAGAGAAAGAAGAAAAGAAAGAGAGACATAGATTTGGAGTGAGAGGGGAAGAGTGAGAGAAAAAAAAATGAGTGAGTTTAAGTTTACAAACTCTAAAATATCACTTTTTATGTTTTTAGAAAATAAACTATATTTTTTAGTTAGTCTTGAGTTTAGTTTTTTAAAATAATCCTACCAAACATGTTTTTAAGGCCTAAAACTTGAAAATTGTTTTTGAGTTTAAAATGTTGGATTCAAATTGAATACCAAACAGACCCTTAGAGATTTTTAATGTTTGGACTACGGGCACATATATCATTTGCTATTATACTAATCTAATGGAGGAACATTCAAAAAAAAAATTCTATCCACTTCCATAATAGTATATAGCGTGCCGTTCTATATTCTGAACACATTAAAAAAATATAAAATATCTCTGGCTACATATGCATTTCTTAAAAAGTGAGTTTCACACATTATATATTTTTAATTAGAAAACATAAATAAACAGCATGCACTAAAACCGTATCTCGTAGTTTATTCCATACCCTAAACAATTACATGTGCAATATCTGACAAAGAGAAAATAATTTATTTGGTATGGTGAAGGAGCATGGCCAGCTCCACTGCCCACCCCAATCGTAAATAAAATAAAAATATTTTTTTTTCCAATAAATTAAATTAAATTATCTGAATCTAGACCTCAAGTTCTTGGAAGCACGGCTACAACCTTGCTTTTATAAAAGTCCTATTTTGACTTGCAGTTGCTTTATTGGAAAGTCGTATTTGGACTATCTTTTGCATTTTAAGAAGACTGAAGGGTAGTGAGTGACAGGTTCATTCCTCTTAATCTACCAAATCATCGGATTCGTACAGTTAAAATTTGATCTAATGATTAAAACTAATATAATTTTTAAAGTGAACATCTATTTGTAATCGTTAGATTAAATTTTAGCGTACAGATCCTTTAATTTGATGGATTAGAAAGAAAAAAAATCTTGAGAAGATCCCTTTCCGAGTGACATGGGTGCATACGAAATCCCCTTGAGCGAATCCAAAAAAAATAATTGAAAGCTTCCACCCAAACCACGTATTAGCTTTAGCTAAATGCTACTTTTTTCAGAAGCACTTAATCCTTATCCGCAATGGTCATTGTCTTATAAATACTAGGCCATATTAGGGTCCAAATCACAACACCTCTTTCTCAGTTGCTCAAATTTCTTACTTCAATTCCTCAGAGTCATGGCTGCCATCAAGGTCCACGGAAACGTTATTTCGACCGCTGCAATGCGAGTTTTTGCTACTCTCTACGAGAAAGACATCGAATTCGAGCTTGTTCCAATCGACATGAGAGCTGGTGAACACAAAAAGGAGCCCTTCATATCCCTCAATGTAAGTATGTGATTACAATGAGAACATGAAGAACAAAACTATCAAGTATTTTTTTATGGTCAGTAAATCTCACATTTCTTTGCTTCAATTGATGCAGCCATTTGGTCAAGTTCCAGCTTTCGAAGACGGAGATCTTAAGCTCTTTGGTAAGTTTGTGTTTAGCTCGCTCACGCGTCATAAACTTATCTGTAACTGGAATGAGATGTTATTGTAACGGTATCCAAAATCAATCAATCACTGTCACAGTAGGACATATATCAGTTCATTCACATCAAATTCACACATAGCATATATGAAATATGAATATGTTTATATAAGATAAATTTGTTTTTTATTCATTTGCATTGAGAAAAACTTACCTATATCTGGAATGCGGGTATCACAAACCCATCAAGGACATTCATATGAAAAAGAGTTAAAATACATGTCCGTTCTTGATTGGCTTGGAATACGGCATCGCTGTTGTAGTCGTGACATCAAATTCACACACAACATATATGAATTATGAGCTTGTGCATATAAGATCAGCTATGCACCTTTTGATATGCAGAATCAAGGGCGATTACACAATACATTGCCCACGAGTATGCTGACAAGGGAACCCCTCTAGTGATCCGAGACTCAAAGAAGATGGCAATTATATCATTGTGGTCGGAGGTGGAGGCCCAAAAGTTCGACCCGGCGGCCACAAAACTGACTTATGAGCTAGCTATAAAGCCTATGTTTAAAATGACCACAGACGCGGCAGTTGTGGAGGAAAATGAAGCCAAGTTGGCTGTGGTTCTTGATGTATATGAGACTCGTCTGGCTCAGTCGAAATACTTGGCAGGTGAAAGCTTCACTTTGGCTGATCTTCACCACCTCCCCACCATACATTACTTGATGGGAACACAATCGAAGAAGCTGTTCGAATCCCGCCCCCATGTTCTCGCATGGGTGGCGGATATCACAGCAAGGCCAGCTTGGAACAAAGTCGTTGCCCAGCAAAAGTGAAACAAGTACTAAAGCTTGCTGCTGCAGCTTACTAAACAGAGTCATATATCTACAATAATATGTATGTTAGTCATCAAACGTTCGTTTGATTTTCTGTTTCGCCGAAATAATTGGAAGACAAGACTCTGCTACTGCTGCTGATGCCTTTTGCATATGCTTTTACAATCTGTTTTTGGTGTTTTAAGTTTGTGTTCCACCAAAACAGTAATTTGATCTCAACTGACTCCAACTGAGATTCGAAAATATAACCGGGCTGCAATCAGAGCAATGCCTATCTTTGGGCATCCAATAAACTTGATGCAGTCAGTAAATTGGAGACAACCCAATTCAATAAGACAACCTATATATATTGAAAGAACTGTAAATACAATGCGACTTATTGTGCTAAAAGCTGATTAACTTGGTCTGAGGGTTCGAATTCCACGGAACTACACCCCAAGTGTTTCTTCAGATCCCTCTGTTTCATCATCCCCCGCACTTTCTCGACAGCAAAATATAGTAACCACCATTCCCTGGATCCAGTTCAACAAGCTTCCAAGCTGCAAACTCGCTCAATTCCAAATTCCCTTGACTTTTAGCACCGCCCAACAACGACCCCCAAATAGTTATAGTTGGCTCAACAAAAGGCATTTCTTTCAAGCATTTCAAAGCATCTTCAAGACACCCCGAACGTGCTAAGAGGTCAATCATACAAGTATAGTGCTTGACCCCGGGAAACAATCCATACTTTCCGTCACTCAAGGAACGAAAAATCTGCCTACCGATGTCTGCCAACCCCGTGTGACTGCAAGCACTTAGAACTGCAACCAAAGTCACTTCGTCTATTCTGATACCTTCTTGTTCCATCCTCTCAAACCACCGGATTGTCTCCTTACCATATTTGGCAAGAGCTAGCCGTTTAATGAGTGCATTCCAAGTAAAAGTGTTCTACTCTTTCATGGTATTGAAAACCGCCAATTCCTCTTCAATCCTACCACATTTTCCATACATGTCAATCAAAGAAGCTCCCAAGATCACATCTAATTCCCATTCGCTCCTCCTTAAAAAGTCATGTATTCAAACCCCCGTCGTCATCTCATCTGAGAACGGAGAGGGAAGACAACGGCAATTCGGTAAATTCTCAAGACTACAGTCCTTAGGGTTTAAGGCTAAAACCCTTTCCTTTTCCTGAGCTTTCTAAAACGCTCATTTCATAAGCACACTTTTACTGAAGACGCATTAGAAATATGTCGAAATTTTGTACTTGATGGAACGGAAGAACTTCCAAGGCCGTGTGTGTCTAAAATAGCTAAAATTATTACGTCGTTTTATGGTGACCTGAGCTCGTCTTAAGCTTTTACTTACTTTTAAAGTAACCCCGCTATTTGATCAGGTTGAGAAACATATAATATAGTTTTGCGATACTCATATTATGTGGCTGAAAAATTAAACAATACAGTCTTCCAAATATGTGATGTTTTCAAGTGCTTTTCTAAGAATTTCTTGAGTTTCAAGTATCAATTTCGACTGGCATATAGCGCTAATGAGCAAAAGTGTTCCTTATAAGCAATCTGAAATAAAAGTAGAACAGAGGCTTACAAGTATGTGCTTAAAAAGCTTTCAAGTGCTTTTCTAAGAATGTATTGGTTTTGAAGTATCAAATTTCAAATGAATGGTCACATAAAAACAAATACAAAAATAAATAAAAAATAAAAAAGTGCGCATCCAGGGAATCGAACCCTGGTCAGTACCGTGGGAGGGTACTATGATACCACTACACCAGATGCGCTTCTTTGTTAAGAGAATCAAACAACAGAGTAATAAAATGTGTTTCTGCTCTTTTTCTTAGGCTTTCCGCTACATGCATAGCAGCAGCAGCAATTGGCAGGTACCGCGTGTCAGACCTGTACTCGCCCCCTCAATATCTCCTTGCGCGAACAGCACCGCGCCTCTGCTCTTCAAGTTTCCGGCGCCATCCGGCCACCGTCCAGTTCGCGGCCGACTTGGTTCTCCTCCTCGTCGTCCGATCTTCAAAGGGCAGGCCACCCGCCGCCCAGTTGGGCGGATCGAAGTCCGAAAGTCTCATACCACCACCGGTTTCAAGCGCTTTTTCAAGGTAGAAAAGTTCTTGTCTTTTACAGTGAGAACTAAGAAAAAAGCAATCGAAACGATGAAATAATTACAGGGAAGAGCAAAGGCTCTTCATTTCTAGGAACCCAAAATTCCAATCCATTAAAATATCGAGTATTATGCTTAAAGTTTGCTAATTTACTTTAATTTTGTAATTAATTTTGCTTAAAATGTTGTAGTATAGTAGGATCAATTGCTAACAGAAAGAGCAGAAAGAATGAGGATAGTGGGGTTGACCGGTGGAATTGCTTCCGGGAAGAGTACCGTCTCGAATCTCTTCAAGGAACATGGCATTCCAGTCGTTGATGCCGATCTTGTTGCTCGAGTGAGTGATGATCAGACCCTGAACTTTATGATTTTGACAATTTCATGGAAGAATTTGATGTCAATGTGTTGTTTTCGGCTGTTTCGCCGACTGAGTAATTTTTTTGGTTTCAGGATGTGTTGAAGAAGGGCACTGGTGGCTGGAAAAAGGTTGTTTCGGCATTTGGAGAGGACATTTTGCAACCTGATGGAGAAGTTGATAGGCCTAAACTGGGACAAATTGTGTTCTCTAACCCCGAAAAGCGCCAACTTCTTAACCGGTAGGTACTACCTCTTTGCAAGTAGCTCTAGTGTTCGTTTGCGATTTTATTGAGTACCGCTCTGTTAAACTTTTTGCTATATGATTCTACATTATCCCTAGTGCAGTTGACTAAATCAAACTCGTTTCTTAATTTAGTCACCATTGGATTTCCTGGCTTCTTGTTGGAAAGATAGTGTTGCATTGTATGTAAAACCTAGAGAGGCCAAGGAAAGTAACTTCCCTTATGGTTGTGCATTTATACCATATAGGCTCCATAGTTCTCCCTTGAGTATTGACGCGTCAAGGTCAAAATTCACATGTGATTTTACTAAAAGGAATCGGGTATAATCTCTAGTTTTGTCCAGTTACATTTTGTCGAATTCAAATTGTTTTCGTCCCACTTGATGAGAGGTTTAGTTTAGTGTAGTTTACCGCACAAGTTACGTATCATATCTGCTATAATCTCTAGTTTTTATCTTCTTGTAGACTGCTAGCTCCTTATATATCGTCTGGAATCTTTTGGGAAATTTTGAAGCTATGGATGAAGGGGTGTAAGGTTATTGTTCTTGATGTTCCTCTGTTGTTCGAGGCCAAGATGGACAAATGGACAAAGCCTATTGTTGTTGTATGGGTTGATCCTGAAACGCAGCTCCGGAGACTCATGTCGAGGGACAGAACAAGTGAGGAGGATGCTGGAAACAGGATAAATGCTCAGATGTCACTCGATATAAAACGGACCAGGGCAGACATAGTGGTTGATAACACTGGATCACTAGAAGATTTAAGAGCACAGTTCCGCAACGTCTTACTTGAAGTCACAAAGCCCTTGACATGGACCGAATTTGGGCTTTCTAGACAAGGTGCGTCGTCGGTTTTTGTCTCCATTGTCGTAGGTGTTCTTATATTCAAGAAAGTTTTATAAAACTCATAGTTTATAGCAACCTTGGAATTGTACTTGTTGAGAACTTGATCTGTCATTCATAGAACAAGAAGCTTCACCTTTTATTTTGTAGCAACAATGAAGAATGATTCAATGCATTTACCTAAGACTATTGCACTCGAGATTCAATTTTTTGAGTTTTTGTAGGTTATATTTCTTTTTAATAACTCGGTACGTTTCCATCCCCAGTTTCAGACCCTCTATTCCTATCTCTCTCCTGACACGACATAGAGATAGGAGGATGTCAGGAGATAGATAGGAAGAGAGGGTGACGATTGAAATGTTGAGGGTGTCATGTCGAAAAGGAAGTCTAGTCATTTTATGTGATTATATGGACTGCATTAATTAGGATGTTGTAGTGATTAGTTAATTGATTTCTTTTCTGAGATTGGATGAGTATTATTTGATAAAGCAAGAATGATTTGGAGTGCCAAGTTGTGTCACAAATCACTCTAGTGCTCGTAACCTGGCTAATCCATTGGTTCACATAAAGTGCAGATAAGTGAAACCCCTTTACCGTATTGTCTGCTATGATGACATGGATTTTTTTGTGTCGATATCGTGTTCAGTGTTAAACATTTAAAATTTTTAGATAGAAACAAAGCGTGAAGTGGCGCAAAAAAAAATGTTTATTCAAGAAATTTCGTCAAACACTTGGAAGGTTTCTTGTTGTTAGCTGAACCATGTTGCATGTCAACAGATATAGACAATATGATGAGTGCTATTGAGAGTTTTTGTCGAGTGTTATAGACACAACTTACTGAGATATGTCTAGCAAACATTCGAAGGGTTCCTGAAGGACCTTCACATGCGTGTTTTTTGGCTTCCGGTTGGTTCTAAGACCACCTTGGTCCCAATTACATCCGCCCTTGTGTAGAATGTTAGTTCTTTCAATTGATATTGTGTCAATATTATTGAAAATTTATTAATAATATGTTCCTACTTTTTGTTGGCGATTAAAATGATGTTATAAACACACAACTAATGACATTATTACATTCTTTAATAAAGGATGAACTTTTGTGCATAGCCGGATTATATATGATATCTCTACTAAAATATCTCTCATCAAAAGTGCTTCCGCTGTATAGTGGTGATAACCATTTGATCTTTTTTTAGAATGTTTTTATTGTTATCTTTTGTGTGTGTATATGAGCAGGATTCTCCCATCTTCAAATCTTCTCACTTCTCCTCTCCTTTTCTTTCATTTTCCTTTTATCTCTATTAACACAAAATGTTGACGTGACTTAATTACGATTCTTCAAAATCATGCTCCGTATGTATCGCTTTTGCCTTTTGATTTACAGAGACAACGTATACAGCTGGCAATCACAATAATTGTTAACTACTAGCTGTTTGTAGTCTTTTCCATATTAAAAGCTGCTTGGCCTGCTTTAGAATTAGACGAAAGGAAGGCATTTTATTTACTGTAATTGTGTAATATGTACTACGCATTTGAAAATTCTACTCGTGAAAATCATTTTCTTTGTCTGGAGTTTTTTTTTTTTTAATTTTAATTTTTCTGCATCTTTAAATTGATTGCTTGCATGAGAATACAAGGACTTTTATCGAACGGATTCATTGTTATCTGGCACCCCGATTCAAAAATATAATGTCTTTTTGGGTAAGTATCTTTTAGATGATATTGTATTACTGAAACGGAATGTCACGAAGTACAATAATAGTGAACCAGTTACAGACAAGTTGTTTTCCTGAAGATAAATCCAAAACCCCCCATCAAAAAGTTCATTGAAAGCACAATGGCAATGGCCCAGCAAAGGAAGTTGCCAATTGCCATAGTCTTTTCTAACTCAATTACTTTTACTTTACACACCACCATACTTTGTACAAGTGTTGTTCATGCAATATTGCAGGAGGACATGTTCACTGTGAACAACGCAGCTTTTTCCGCATCAAAAAACTGTAGAGGGCAGCTTTAAGTCCAGTCGATTCTAACACTTGCTGGATCAAAATAATTATATGACATGAATGTGTACAGCTGGTTACGAGATGGATGTTCCTTCGTATCGTATAGCTCAGTGTAGATTAGCCCAAAAACAGTGACGAACATTCGTAACTTTGCTTACTAGAATCTTCTTGTCCATTTGTTACAAGAATCTTCATTCATAGCTCTTCTTCCTGGATTACTTGCAAGGAACTTCTAGGCCTATGAAGTTCTGAGCAGCATCCTTTGAGGGTAGGTTAGCTTAGGGCCAATCTGAGTCAATTATATTAGTGGCTATAAAAGTCGAGTACAGAACGTCTCTGGATCTAAAAAAATGGAGCCTAAATATCAAATGATTCGGACTGTTGAAATTTGATCCAATAGCTACAAAGAATGGTCCCTTGGCCCGGATCATTTGATCATTAAGCTCTATTTTTTTAGATCCGAAGAAGATCTGTACTCGTAAAAATCGATGATTAAATCCTTGAAAAAGAATAAAGACCGTCCGATTCTATTTATAATAGCAAAAGATGCAGTACAAAGCTGATCATCCATCAAAAGGTTCTCATCTCTCCTCACGGGCAGAGATTAGATTGATATCTGGAACTGTATGTTGTGGGTCAGTGGATGTCACTGAGCCGTACTGTTGAAGTTAACATTCCTATACAATGATATTCTCATTTCCCGATTTATAATCATATCGTTAAAAAACGCATATTAGTGCGTGATTGTTTTGCAATTAAGCCTTCTGCGTGACCTTCATAACCTTCAGATAAAAATATGAAATTTAATCAGTGAGCTTGTGAGTTTGTGAAGTTGAACTCAGTTGGTTGAGGTGTAGTGGGGTCTTCATGGAGGGTCACGTGAGTTTGATGACGTGTTAGATCTGCAGTGGTGTATTGGGGTGTGGAAGCTGACGTGGCATCCACACCATGACCAAACCAGATGCTTTCTTCCCACTCTTTAAACCTCATCACACATTCACTCAAAGCTCCCCACTTTCCTTATTCCCACTTCATCAGTCTCTCTCTCTCTCTCGCTCATCAATGGCAACCAAACCAGCTGAAGAAGCTCCTGGAACCTTAAAATACCAGGTAATTAGTACAATATTTTTGTCCTTTTTCTCATTATTTTCAAGTTTTTTTCTTCACAAATTATAAGTTGATCATCTCCTCCGTTCTCCAGACATGGGTTTTGAAAGTCTCAATCCACTGTGGAGGATGCCAGAAGAAGGTCAAGAAAGTCCTTCAAAACATTGAAGGTACGTTTATACATTCTCCTTCATTTCTCACTCGTCCTTCTTGCCATGCGTTTTTTCTGTTTCTGTCACAAAAACTAAAAACGAAATGGTTATTAACCATGTCCTGATATTTTATCTAGTTGCAACACATGTGTTCACTCGTGTGCGTTCGTGTTTTGATTAATTGACGTGATCAGGGGTTTACACGACGGAGATTGATTCGCAGCAGCACAAGGTGACTGTGACGGGCAACGTGGAGGCGGAGACCCTACTGAAGAAGCTGTTGAAGTCAGGGAAGCAAGCTGAGCTTTGGCCAGAAGTTAAGAAAGCGAAAAAGTCGAAATCAAAGAATAATAGTAATAACAATGAGAAGCAGCCTGAAGATCATAACCATGAACAAGATGGTGATCATGATCAACCGGATAAAACCGACGGCGGTGATGATGCTGACGACGGCGGTGAGTCCGACGCAGAGGGTGGCGAGAGTAATGAAGCTGGTGGAGAAAGTGGTACTAGTCCTGCTGTTGGTGCTGGTGGTGGAAATAGTGCAAGTACTGGGGCCAAAAAGAAGAAGAAGAAGAAGAAGAAAGCGCAAAATGGTAATTCCCCCACCGGCGGTGGTGCCAACCTCGGCGAGAATGCTCCGCCTCCTGTGGGCAGTATTGAGCCGTACATGGCCGGTGGGCCAGAAATGACTCAGCCGATGGCCTCCATGAATCTTGGCCCACCAGTTCAGCATACGTACCCCGGCCCGTACCCAACATCAATGTACTATCCACCTCCAACGTACGGGCTAAGTTACAATACGGCGTACCCTACCAGTACAAGTAGCTCATACTTCGCTCCTGATCCCATGCATACTGCTACGTATTCTCATCCAGGCAGGTTCTCGTTTCCTCTGCCGTCCTATTCTATCGATGATGATGGTGATGAAGATACGTCCGTTAACAATGAATATGGAAGTGGGTGCTACGTTATGTGAAGATTATAATTACGAGTGGTGTATGTAGAAGTAGCTTATATATACTTAGTATGTACGGTGTGTACTTGGGGGAGGAAGGCAGGATTAATTTTGATGTACTTATAGTTCAAAGGGTGAAAGTAGGGGGAAATAAAAGGGGTTGTAATATGAAGCTTAGCTTTATTTACTTTGGTTTTGCGTAAGTAGGCCAATAGCTTAATTAATGTTTGGTTATTTGTAGGACCTAAATCTTACTTTTCACTCAGCCTGATGTGTAAAGTAGATTTTTGTTTTATGAAATCTTTGTTTCTATGGCAATGATAAGCTTTTTCAAGTTGTAATTAGAAATTATGAGTGCACGACATTCGTCTTTTCAGTTCAAACTCATGGTAAGACTGGATTAGGGTTCTGGCAACTTGTTATATTTTATTTGAAGGGGAACGTCATGTACCAATATATTTTGACATATTATAAACACTTTGTTGATTCCGTAACTATAATTCGTCGTTTAAAATATGGAAACAAATAAAACGCAAAGATATAATTCTTAATCAAAATGCATGGTAGCTATCGACCATGTCTCTTTAATTAGTTAATCTGACAACAAATTAATTGGTTCCAACAATTTGATTTGGTACATAATGCTTTAGAAAAAGCAACATGCATATCTCCATCTTTTGGTTAGAAATTAAAGTGTTTACGTAGACAGTACAGATTTTTTTTTCTATTATGCATGTGAGGGATGTAGATATACATATTTATTGAAGTATGGTAAAGAGTCTCCCACTCACTTTGGTTTGTAATCTATCGTGTTCCTGTGTGGTTGTCTTAAGCTTTTTATCTCTTTATTCTTTTTGTAGTGAACAGGGCAAAAGCTTTAAGCATGCATGGCATGGGGACCAAAGACCAAATATCTAACAAATAAACAAATCTAGAGGGTATCCAGCATATAATAAATTGATATCCGTCTCAACTCATGGTGTAATTTGCTCAACCAAAATAATCCTAAGTTGACCAAGGTTTAATGAGAAATGATTTCTGCATGTGATCCAATATTTTAGTGAATAAGATGTTGAGTTTCCGCACATGCATTTCTGGTTTGAAATTCTCTCATATTCTAAATTATTGTCATATTTTTATTGTCGAGTGTATTCGTGTACGCCTGCTTGATTGTGGGACCTTTTGAACGAACATAAATGAAAGTCTGGCCATAGTGATCTGTAAGTCTTGGGCTATTTAACAAACGATATTATCTACATTAAGAGGAAGTGGGTGGGTTTAGCCTCACAATGGACTAGCAATAATGTGATTCAAATTCGTCTTTGGCGAGAATCGAATTTAAGACCTCTCACTTTCAAGGGAAAAGAAATACCATTAGATCGTAGTATCAAGTGGTCTCGGGCTATTAAGAACTCGAAAGATTAAAGGCTAGTCGAGGATAAGAGGCCGTTGACTCCCAAGAACTCTTATCAACGCTTTCTTAATTTGGTTCAAAGGAGAACCTTAAAAATATATGCCCAATGTCTCTGTGATCAGTGATCACTTTATGAGGCCATTCTGTGTACGTAGTTCGACTCTCAACCTTGAGCTTCAGGGAAACTTTATCGCAGGCAATCGGACGTGAAGATAATAGTTGGCGTTGTTTTAATATTGATTACTATTCATAAGTTGCATGCATCATTACTAAAAGTTTTTGTTCACTTCGGAAGTAAAGATTGAATGATATGATCTTTTCGGCTGCCTTTAGATGAATCTTTCTGTTTTTTCTTTTCATCAAATGATATGATCTCTTCGGCCCCCTTTAGTCGAATCTTTCTGTTTTTTCATCAAAACCTTAAGTCCCCCACCACCAAAAACAAAACAAGGTGTTGGTGTTCAGAGTGAAACGTATATGGACGAGAATTGCTGCACTATTCATTATAAAGATGAGAAGGAATGATATATAAAAGAGAGAATATGCAAATAAATCCTATATATTATGTTTTCATAAGATATTATTCATATGTTACACCAAAGTATATACGCATATCTTATACATCAAACATGAAAATGATTTGCTAGAATGTATAACTCAGTTGGTTCAGACTTAAGAGCATTCATATTTGCATTAAAAGTTATGTGTTTGATTTTTCCTTCCCAAAAATATCTAATATATATATGTTGTACCAAGAAAAACATGAAAATTTATATGGGCTTGTTTAGAAGTACTACTCCATAGAATGTTTTTACTCACTAGCGTTTTTTGTAGAAAACACTTTTCAGTAAACAGTTTGTTGTTTAACAAGCAGCTAAACAGGTGCTTTTACTCTTTACATAAGTGCCTTTGATATAGCTTAAACCATGTGTTTTATTTTTATGTGGACACTAAAGCTTGATGGTATAATAATAGCATCACTAACAAATAGTAGGATGAGGCATTCATTGGAAGATAAATTCTAACAGGTTGAGAGCAACACTAGTGCTAATTAGAGCCACCCAATCTTTTATATTTTGTGGGATATGTGCAGGTTTTCTGTATATTAGATGGCATATTTTCTAAAAAGCTGGGGACCCTTGGCCTCCCGAGGTCACAATTGTATAGCAAGTAGTTTTCCACAATTTGCCCAATCGGATAATGAATTTTGATTCTTGACCTAGCCAACCGACCATAAAGGGCAAAGATCTAGAGCACCACCACTATTTGACTAAGCCAGCCCTTGTCGAAGGATTCTTATGTCCGGACCCCTGCATAAGGTATCATACTTTATTCGAGTGAGGTTAGTTTGAGGTGGTTGAGACCAAATACAAGCGACTAACTGTTGCAAAAAATAACTGGAAAAAGAAAAGGAAGTACATGTTTCTAATATGGACAGTGTTTAAAATATTTATGGTGGTGGAAATACAAATAGTGTTTACAAAATTGATATAGGTGGAGTTATCGATATGCAACTTTATGGAAGATCGATAAATTATCGATATCAATTTCGGTTGTCCTCAATGGACATTATGGAAATTTGCAATGAGGGGTGTATTCAACTAATTCAGACTTAGACAAAATTAGAGAAAAATTTCCCCAGTAAAATTCAAAAGTTCGAAATATGCAGTGGGTTTCAACAAAATTTATGTACTGAATGAAGAATACCGTCAATAGTAATTGATTTTCCTATATCTCACCGATATAGGATAAAGTTTGCATTTCATCCCCTTTTCCATTTCGATCCTTCATTTTTTGGATATTCGAAGGAAATATCGACAATTTCATGAATATTTTAAACACTGAATATGAACCGAAACCAAAAGGGCAAAATTGTAAACCTAAAAAGAAAAACAGAAAAGGGTAAAATTGTAAAATAGGGATCAGATCAGTCCAGCAAAATTGGGATAAGATACTGACCCGACCCAGTTAAAAAAGCCACTGTACTACATCTGACCCAAACAAAATTCTAAAGCCCGTTTGAAAGAGGGCAATATTCCGAGTTTGGCTTGGTCTAGAGGAGTGCACTATCATGTCTAGGCCCACTGGCTTCGGCCCGTAAGCCCAATAGCCATATCGGCTTTTTTTATTTATTCAACAACTGTTGCCCATAAGAATTGAACTTGACCAAGAACTTTTAGCTCAAATAGTAAAAGGGCATTTACGTTTATCTTTGAGGTTTTAAATTTGACTCTCCTACTCCAACATCGCTTGGGTAATGAAATAAAATAAAAATCGAACTCGAAACTTCTCACAAATAAAAAATTAAACATTACCAGACTAAGCTCAATTTGATGGCACTAAATATGATAAAAACAACTGGATAAGATACGAGAGGTGTGGATAGGCCGAGCAAGGTCATTTGGTGCTATAAGTGCATCTGAAAGTGTAATTAAGTTGGCTATTTCCTAGCAAATGTAAAGAGTTTGTAAGTTGGTTATTCCTAGTCTTAGGATTAATTGTAACATGCAAAGATTGGAGCTTGCGTTAAGTGAGGAGCATGATTGACTAATGTTACATGGCAAAGCTCTTTTCTAGTAAGAATCATTTGCATTCATATAGGATTTGTTTTTCCTATTAAAGATTGATTTGGTGTGGGATTCTAGAAGTCTATACAAATCTGCAGAGTCTTAAATAAGGAAGAGGTTTAAATAAGGTCAATCTCCTTGTTTATTAGGTAAAAGAGTTAACCTAGTATATAAAGGGTTGTGATGGGAGTTTTACACTACACCCTTTGCACTCTAATCAAAATCGTGAGATTGTTTTATAAGGTCAAGGTGGAGAGACAAAAGACTGTTAGGTTCTTAGATTTATCTAGGTGATAGTATGAGAGCATAACACATCATTCATTCATCATGGAACTTAGTGTAAGCTTTGCCTATGAGGAAGATCATCAACCTGTGTGAATCGGTGTTCTCCAAGAGAAGGTGAAGATGGCGTGTTCTACAAGACAAGAGTATTTGATCAAGTTTCTTTTGTGGTGTAAGAAAGTATCAATTGAGTCTTGGATAATTCCTTAAGTTTTTTAGTGAAATTGGATGTGTGCCTTTAGGTTTTTCTCTCCTGTGCGGAGGGTTTTTTTTTCCTCGTGCGAGATTTTGTACAAATATTGTCTTCGTTTATTTTCTCAGATTGTTGTGTTTTGATTTATGTTGTGAAGAGCCAGGATTGAATCACATATCAATCCTGCATATTGCATTTTAACATTGATCCATCCAAGTTTACAATTACAGCATCTCCAAAAGAGATGTCAAATCCTAGGTGGAGACGCCACTTAGTATATTTGATATAATAAAACCTTCCAACCAAAGTGTATCTGCTGATCAGATTTGAAACCTTTATGATTAGCATTTTTTTAATAAATACAACCATTTAAAGCTCTACAGTACTAAAAATAATAATATTTGACAATTTGATTAGAGAAATATAAAATTTGACGTAAGATTTCAGATTGACACATCAGCTATCAATTATAATATAACTTTTATAATTTGACATTTTAAGATGCTGTAAGTGTCAATTTATGCCCATAATCTTCCCACTAATTTCTTTCCACCATTTCATCTTGAGAGTTTCGATGTGAGCATATCCGCCAAAAGTGGATTGTCTTGGCACACTGAGTAGTAAAGCATCTTAGTTTGACAGCTCACCATCAACGTTTTCCTCATTTGGAATCTTTGTTAAAAAGTCTATTCGGATTTGAATGGGGCATATCTTTCAAATTCTTTTCACAACATGAAGTGGAGTTTTATATGACATCACTTCAATTTCTTTTGAAGAAAAATAATTGCTATTTTACATATTCGGAGTCATTCTTAATGCAATATAACTCGTTAAGGAGCATGTAACTTAAGTTGTTAAGTGTATTTATTTTTGAACTTGAGATTCTAAATTTGATTCCCCTCCCCAATACACTTGTATGAAAAGCATAAGAATCGAACTTGAGACATTTAACAAAGTAGAGATTGTATGTAAACTAGGGTTAGTTTGGGATTGCTGTGTTTTTTTTTTCTTTCAAAAACTGCTTCTCCTATGTCACGAGAATTATGTGAATAAAAGCAGGTAAGTGTTTGGTAGACTATAGTGATAAAAATACTTTTAGCAAAAAAAAAAGTTGAGGGTAAAATTGTCAATATGAAAGTATCATTGGTATTGTTCACTTGCCTTCAATAAGAAAAAAAAATCTTTTTTTTTAGAAGCATGTGTAGAGCTACTTATGCTTTCTGCTATTTTGCTTGTTCCTTTTGATTTGAAACATTTGGAATCTACGTATGGGAAAAAGCCTATTCGGAGTTGATAGGGGCATCTTACCAATTTTGAGCACAATATAAGTTGGAATTATATATGATATTACTTCAGTTTCTTTCACCCAAAACACTTGGTTTCTTACGTGTTCGGGTCATTCCAATAAACAAATTACATTTAAACAAGTGCTCAATATATTGTTTTCGTAATTTATAATCAATCACAATTAATGGCGGATTTTGAGTGGTTGTCGTGTTAAAGTACAAGTTTTTAACTTGAAACAGAGTGCGAAGCGAGCAAAAAAATTTCAATTTATTCACTAAGACATTTTGTCAAACACTTGGTGGGCTTGTTGTTGCCAGCCAAACCATGCTGCACACATGTCAACATATACGAAATAATGCTGAAGTAATATGATGAGTGATATCGAGATGATTTATCGAGTACAGTCAAGGCAACCTGCAGAGATATGGCTAACAAACATTAGATCAAACACTTGGTAGACACAAAAAAAATCCATACCAAATATTCTAAAGATTCTTTAAAAGACTTTCAAATGCATATTTTCGAGATTCGAGTTGTTCCGGACCACCTTATTCCCAATATACATCTGCCACTAATCACAATAACATATGTATAAAACAATAACTTACAAATACATATTAAAAAAAAAAAAAAAAAACTAATTGCATGTAAGTAGCCATCCAGTGTTCCTTCCAGCTATCAATATGTGTCTTATGCTCCCCACCTGCACAATTTGTTACTATTAAACATCTCCTCGTCTTCCAAAAATAATGAATATCGTACATTTATTCTAGTCTAGTTGGGTCACCACTTCAATAATTCACAGCATAGAGATCATTTCGGGATCTCTTTCACCAAGATCATCGGATTAAGTGATTATGATCTTTAAAATTTCATCTAACTGTCTACCTGTTTTAATTCCTTAAAAGATATAATAACTTTTGATAGTTAGATGAAATTTTAAAGACCCGGATAACTTGATTCGATGATCTTAGTGGAAGAGATGATTTCTTTCCCTTTTATTTGGACCCCAAAATACAAAATCATGATTTTTTTTTTTTTTTGGCAAACCAAAATCATGATTTTTTTTAATTATGTAACCCACGTGATGACGTGACAATAGTGGCCACGTCAGCATGTTCCTACCGTTTTGTTCTATAAAAACCAAGGCAGGGCCATAAGCAATTCTAATATCGTACCCCTCTTGGCCAAGCAACAAACACATAGACCACCTTCAAGAATGAAGACCCAAAACATCTGTGGGGAGAGTTCTCTGTGTGAAGAACCGACGAGGGGTTTCCGGGAGACGCTCCGTCAGGCTTATCAGGCCGCCGTGGTGGTTATGTCTAGGCATGGAGCTCAAAATAATGGTAGGGGTCTCTTGGTTCCCAAACCAATTGAGAGAAGAAGGTGGAGCTACCCTGCAGAAGACCCCATTAGAACTCTCATATTCTTAGGGTCTTGGAGCCATACCTAGACTTTGAATACTTGTTATAAACTATGTAAAATATGATGTAGAATTTGGATTGTGGATCAAAATTATTGAAATTTGAAAACATGTATGATATACTATTGGTGAAGTATAATTTATGTGTGATTAAATAATTATCATATGGATTTGACTCTCCTGCTACAATATCACTTGTATAAAAAAACAAAAAATTAAACTCGAAACTTCTCACAAAGTAAAAAAACTAAGAATCACTAAACTAAAGCTCGACTTGATGGCACTATATGACAAAAACAATTGGACAAGATAAGAGAGGTATGTGGATGGGCAACCAAAGGTCAATCGGTGCTATAAGGCCCTCAAATGATGATCCACTTTGTGAGGATGTTGGGAATCCTCAAATCATGTCCGTTCATCATACATCGTGCGGTCAGTTTTCGTTAAGTACTGTTTATGTTTAATTTTAAATAAAAATATTTAAAATGATTTTTAACCGTACGATGTACGATAAACGGACATGATTTGAGGATACTAAAAATCATCACAAAGAGGATCCGGAGAGGATCTCATTCTAAGGCCCTCCACTAGTGTATCAAGTGTGTTATAGGTTTTTGTGTCGAATGGTCATCTCCCCTTCAAGGAGGGTAGGTGCCTCACGCGTAGTTATCATTGAAGAGTGAATCTCGCCTAATCATTTTTCATTTAGAAAAAAAAAATCAAACTTAGGTTACTTAATTTCTATAGATAAGTATCACACTAAATTAAACTACAGTGAAAAACCAAAGAGTCAATTCACAGTGAGCAATAACGTATCTTATTTTGACAGCTCCCCATCAAAGTTTGCTCATTTCGAATCTAAGTTTGTTAAAAAATGTATTCGGATTTGAAAGGGGCATATTCTTTGCACAATATAACTTGTTGAGGAGCATGTAACTCAAATAGTAAAGCGTATTTATTTCTGCAATCGAGATTCTAAGTTTAACTCCCCTCCCGAGTATCGCTTGTATGAAAAAACATAAGAATTGAACTCAAGACGATTCTAACAAAATAGGAACCGAATATCACTAAACTAGGTCATGAAATGCCCCTCCTCTTCCCACCATTTCATCTTGTGAGTTGGAAGTGAACATACAGCCATAAGTGGATTATCTTAACACAGTGAGTAAAGCATCTTCAGGTTGATAGCTTCCCATCAACATTTTGCTCCTTTTGATTTGAAACCTTTGGAATCTACGTACTCGGATGTGAAAGGGGCATCTTACAAATTTTTAGCACAACATAAGTTGGAATTCTATACGATATTCTTTCAGTTTCTTTCACCGAAATCACTTGGTTTCTTACACGTATAGAGTTATTTTTATAGACAAATTACATTTAAACAAGTGTGCAAATATTGTTTTCGTAATTTATAGTCAATCAGACTATAACTTACAAATATAAAGAAAACTACTTACATTTAGTGTTTAAAATATTCACAAATCTTTTTATATTTCCGTCAAAATATTTGAAAAATTAAGGATCGCTATAGAAAGGGGGAGATGAAATGCAAACTTCACCCTATATCAGTAAGATATAAGAAGATCAATGAATATCGATGATATTTATCGATTCACTACATAAATTTTGCTGCAACCTGTTGCAGATTTCGAACTTTTGAACTTTTTAAAGAATTTTTCTCTAATTTCAACTACATTTGAATGAGTTGACATATTCATCAATTTCCATATTTCCGTCAAAGACAACAACCAATATCAATATCGGTATTTTCACCTATATCAATACTTTAATCATTGTTTACATGTAAGTAGCCAACTTTATTCGATTCCAGCTATCAACTAAGTAGCCAACTAGCTATCAATATTGGCATATGACAAAAGCACAATGAGCACACATTCCTCTAGAACGTGGCATTGGATTCAACATGTGTCATATGATATGAGATTGAGATTCGTTCTGGATTTCTGTGTTTAGAGTTATGAACTAAGAGACATGGATCACTTAATTTCAACCATATGACCTCCATTAGCCTATTTCACTAACCCAGTTCACAAAAATTCAAAAATCAAACGGCTAAGATCTCTCTCTCTCTCTCTCTCTCTCTCTCTCTCTCTCTCTCTCTCTCTCTCTCTCTCTCTCTCTCTCTCTCTCTCTCTCTCTCTCTCTCTCAAACAGTTTGAATCTCTTGGTCCGGAGACTCCAAAAAAGAAAGATTTCGGAGTGGATTTCATTCCTATGATATGAACCCATGCTCCCCACCTGCACAATTTCTTACTATTAAACATTTCCTCATGTCTTCAGAAGGAATCAATATTGTATAATTATACTGGTCTAGTTGGGTCACCACTTCAATAATTCACAGCATCTTTTATTTTCACCTCAAAAAAGAAAATCATCATTTTTTTAATTACCTAACCCATTGACAATAGTGGCCACGTCAGCATGTTCCTACCATTTTGTTCTTCTATAAAAACCAAGGCAAGGCCATAAGCAGTTCTAATATCTTACCCTTGTGGCCAAACAACAAACACAGAGACTACCTTCAAGAATGAAGCCCCAAAACATCTGTGGGGAGAGTTCTCTGTGTGAAGAACCGACGAGGGGTTTCCGAGAGATGTTCCGGAATCCGGCAGGCTTATCAGGCCGCCGCGGTGGTCATGGCCAACCAAGGAGATCAAAGAAATAGTAGGGCTCTTTTAGTTTCCAAACCAGTTGAGAGGAGGAGGTGGAGCTGCTCTGCAGAAGACCCCATTAGAACTCTCATATTTTTGGGGTCTTGGAGCCACACCTAGGCTTTGAGTACTTGTTATAAACTATGTCACATATGATGTGGAATTTGAGGGATGGATCAAAATTCTTGAAATTTGAAAACATGTATGATAGACTATTGGTGAATTATAATTTATATGTAATTAAATAACTATTATATGGAAGGTGAACATTTGAGCACCGGAAAAGTAGCTCATTTGTGATAAAAATGTCACATGTTCGAGTCGTGGAAATAACATCTTTGCAAAGTAAGGGTAAGATGCATACGATAGACGTTTTCTCTGATCTTATAAAGCGAGAAGTCTTGTTAGCTTGGAGTCGCATTTTTAAATAATTACCAAGATATCAACAACTGTCATGGTCATATGTGTTATGTTTTTATTTGACAAATAAATTATGACAAAGGATTTGAGTTAAGAGCCCTATGTTGTTTCGGTTTCATCGACTTTCTAAGTGGAACTCTGATGAACTATGTTAAGATAGTTAATTTTGCAAGAATATTATAATTGGTACTGTTTGACTCCTTATATATAAGATATCTTTTATTTTATTTAGAGGATTGCATACTTGTACTGCTATACGTTTTCAAGAATTGTAAACCGCTATATATTATGAATTTATATTTTCTTATGTCTCTTTTGAAAATGCTATTGAAATGATTAAAATTGTTTTTGATGAAATTGATTTCAGATTTCAAAAGCACTTTAAGTGTTTTTAGAAATAAGTATCATATATGTACTTCATGCATGAAACACTTAAAGTGAGAGAAGTGTCTTAAGTTATTTTAAATAACTTTGAAACAAGTCCTTATTATAATTGGAATAAGTGATTTTCAAACTCTTTTTTTTCCTCTTACACGTAACAGACGTATTTATTTACCATATTTGAATTGAATGGATCATAAAATAATTAAAAAAAAAACACAAATACAAATGAACACGCGGATATCATTTCCAATAATTTATTAATTTGAAAGAGGGTAGTAAGTTAGGTAGCCAACCCCTTTCCCCCAAGTTTTTGGATTTTAGAGCAAGAAATGCATTTGGCTAGACATTGACAAAAATAACCAAAACCTACTTGCATATATAACAGGACAGTGTATTCCATACACCATTCTCAATTTTTATCCATCATATCATATAAATTGAAAAAAATCAAATAATAGAAATTAACAAGAAGCGTAGGCGATAAGATAAAATAGGCAAAAATCAAATAATAGAAATTAACAAGATGCGTAGGCGATAAGATAAAATAGGCGTGTTATAATATTGCAATCCAGTCCACACACAACCTTAAATTAGAAACTCAAGCAAGAAACAAGACAAGCTAAACATCCAAGATCCAAACTTCTGTTTGCTATAACTTCAATTAATTCTAAAAAAAATAAAGAAAAATATATAACTTAATTTAATTATCTTCAGTTACTCTCTCCTCCTTCTTAGTTGCCTTGTTCATAAACTTGGCCATCTGAATTCCCACAGAACCAGCAGCAGAACCCTCATGGGAACTTCCCTGTCCAGAATCAGAAGCATCGTTGGCATTCGCAGCCTGCATTGCCTTCTTCTTCTTCACCTTCTGCGCCCAACCCACAAGCCCCACCTGCACATGGTCGTCGAAAATCGCCTTCTTGAAATGAGTCCCCATCTGCGTAACAATGGCGTAAAGCGGTAGCGTGCTGTAGCTGCAGAGCACCTGTATGAACACCCCGATGATCAGCCTCGGCACAATGTACTTCACTTGCCCCATGATGCAGGAATCGAACCCGTACTGAAGCCAAATCCAGAAAAAGAAGGCGATTTCGAAAGCGTTCTGGAACAGTATAAAATGGATCAAGAACAGAATTAGTCTGGGTTTTCCGAACCAGAAATGATCGTCTGACGGCTGCACAACGAGGTCCCCTTCGACTGCTATATGTTTCTCTGCAACTTCGTGTGCCAATTGGGTGATGATGTGCTCGAGCTTCGTCCCCACGGCGAGCAGAAGCAAGAAGGGGACGAAAGCGATCCAGAAGTAAGTGTGCCAGCCGTTGATGTTCATCAGCAGGAAGATCACCACAAAGATCCACAGATACCAACTGATGCCAACAACTTTCTTGAAATCGTCCTCCAAAGACCGCATCATGTACTTGTGGAAATTGAATTTGGGGTTTCCGCTGCAATGCGTGTTGATGAATCCGAGCCGAAGCGTGATGTAATCGGATTTAGTCACGGATGCGTAAAACTGCTTGATGAACGAATGAAACCAACCGAGAAAGACCGAATTTTTACCCATGCCCAGAAAATGGTCACGGATAAACGCGTGCTGGTGGACATGGGTAACTTTTTTAACTTTTTTCTTCTTGAGAAGTTGCTCCGCGTCATAATTCTCCTTCGCGATCGCATCCTCCCACACTTTCCATCGGCGAATCTGAAACCCTCCGAAAACCACAGTCAAAACGCAGAAGGTGACGTGGACGATGGCGAGGACGAAGATGAAGATGTGCAGATGGTGCAGAGCTTCGAGCGACAGCAACGGCACCTTGTGTTTTTTGGCGCAGTACCCGATCTGCAACGACCCCTCCTCCGCGAAGAGCCGCCGCATTCCGCCCAAATGGGAGGTGGGTTCTGCCTTCTCAGCCTCGCCGGGGAGTTTGCACGGCAAGAGATGCGCCATCACGTCCTCCGAGACGCAGAACTTGGAGATGGGGTTCTGGAAGACGGTGAGGAGCAGAGAGATGAACCCCAGAAGCATAAGCTCCTCCTTGATTTTCTGCAACGCTTCGTAGAGCGACGTCTGGTTCTTCTTCTTCAGGTACTTGCCGCCGTAGTGGAGGAAGCGCTCCGCGGCAAGAGAAAGGGCGACGATCACCGTGCACACCGCCGCGACCACCCATGTCGGCGTCAACTCTAGCGTCCGCCCCTCTTCGCTTTCACCACCACTCATCTTTCTATCTATTTGTCTTCAGTTCTGTGCCTCTTGATTTATTCAGTTCCCACTAAAATATTCAATCACTGTACTTACTTTAATCGTAGTGCCAACAAAAATTGTTGACTAAATTGAAAAAGTTGCCCTACTTTTTTCTGACCGAAAGAAAATTAGGAAGAAAATTTGTTGATTTTTTGGAGTTTTGTATTAGGATGAAGATTAAGAAGCAACGGTTACAATTTTGCCATATATATTTATCTTAATAATTTAATGAGACACTTTGGATGCGGTCCCTAATTATCAATATTCTTTAATTGAAACCTTGTTAGTTTTTAGTTTTTGATTGAGGTCCCTGACATTAATGTAATAATGTAAGTTACTATATTTTTTAAATTAAAAATTAAAAATTGAAATTTGTAATTGTTTATATTAATGAGATTTTAAATAAAACCCATAATTTATGGGATTTAAAATAATAAAATATAAATTATACTCTCTATTATATTGTGTGTGTGTACATATATGTATGGGTACATTAACCAAAATTAACAAAAAAAGTTATTGTACCAAAACATGGATACATTCTCAAATCAACGAAAAAGAATGTATCCATATAAGTTTAAACATGGATTAAAAAATTTGAAAGGATTTTATATTAAAAAAAAAGGGTACATTTTAAATATAACAAATTGATATATTTGAGAATGGGTACATTTAAGATTAAAAAAAATTGAAAAATTATATGAATGGGTACATTTAAGATTAAAAATTGAGAATCTTTTTATATATATAAAAAAAAACTAATAGGTACAAACTTAATTTAATTTAATTTATTATTATTTTGGAAATGTTTGAATTGAAAATTAATTAGAATTTAATAGAGGTGTGAGTATTAAACCCTAAATTAATTACTAATTTTTATATTAAAAAAATTATATAATAAACATTTAAATTCATTATCACATTAATGCTAGGGACTTGAATCAAAATTTGAGAACCAATAAGGTCTTAGTCAATGAACAGTAAGAACTAGGGACCAGATACTAATTTTTCCTAATTTAATTCTTGATGGATCCTTGTACCAATTTTTTAACCTAATTTGTAAGAGTGCACTTCGTAATATATTCTAATAATTCGAATAGTTCATCTTTTAAAATTATATATATATAAATTATTCTTACAAAAAATTAGATAAATTTAAAATTATTAAAATATTCATTTATAGTAAAAAAAATTGAAGAATACGATTTTACAAAGAAATCATAAATTCTTAATTCAATTGTCATATAATTTCAGAATTAAGTAATTTTTGGTAGATAAAAGATTTAAAAATAAACCGCTCGAATTGTTAAAATGCATTATGAAATAGAATTCACAAAATATTTGTAAAAAAGTTATATAAAAAAATAATGCTACAAATCCGTCGGTTTAATTTTGATTATTTATTTATCAGAATTTTAATTATATATTTAAGCGTCGGTCCAAAGGACAACTCATAGCTTATCACTGTCAGCCCTTTGGGACCAACATACGTGGGGGTTACTATTCAAAATATAAAAATAAAATTAAAAATTAAAAAACAATGTGGGGGCGAAAGTAAGGGCCAATTAAAAAATAAAAAAAATATGCGGGGAGAAGGTATGCGCCGGATTTAGGAATGATTTGGTATTACTGTATTTTGAAAAAAAATTAATATTGTGTATGAAAATAAACTTATTTTTACTGTTTTACGTTTTCAATTTTTTTTCACTTAAAATTGTGAAAATAAATTATTTTTAAATGTTTAAAGTATACCCACTTTTTATAAACGCACAACCAAACCATTACTTATTACGATGTTTAACCGTTTAATTGACACCAAATGGAACTCAACCGTTGCAAGTTGAGCGTCTTTTTCCAACAAGGATGTAGGGTAGGACATTTTAATCGCAAAATCGATGTACCAAACCAAAATTACTGTTCGATTCAGGTTGAGGTGAATCCGCTAGGGAGGGAGTTGGTCGGTTTTTGGACACTGAACCAACCTGTGTTGTGTCGAAGGTGGATAAGGACTTGAAAACCGTCAACCAAACCGAACTAACCCGATCACCATAAAGTCTTCAATTACACGTTTAGTAATTGAAGTGAGTGCATAACCTTACCAACTAACAACTATCCATCAGAATGATTCACGTGGCAGGCTAATGCAGAAGCGGACGTGGACGACGGCGAGGACGAAGATGAAGATGTGCAGATGGTGCAGAGCTTCGAGCGACAGCAACGGCACCTTGTGTTTTTTGGCGCAGTACCCCATCTGCAACGACCCCTCCTCCGAGAAGAGCCGCCGCATTCCACGCAAATGGGAGGTGGGTTTTGCCTCCTCAGCCTTGCCGGGAAGTTTGCACGGCAAGAGATGCGCCATCACGTCCTCCGAGGCGCAGAACTTGGAGATGAGGTTCTGGAAGACGGCGACGTCTGGTTCTTCCTCTTCAGGTACTTGTCGCCGTAGTGGAGGAAGCGCTCGGCGGCAAGAGAAAGGGGGACGATCACCGTGCACACCGCCGCGACCACCCATGTCGGCTTGAACTCTAGCGTCTTCCCCTCTTCGCTTTCACCACCACTCACCTTTCTATCCTTTTGTCTTCAGTTCTGTGCCTCTTGATTTATTCAGTTCCCATTAAAATATGCAATCACTGTACTTACTTTAATCGTAGTGCCAACAAAAAATGTTGACTAAATTGAAAACGTTGCATTACTTTTTCCTGACCGAAAGAAAATTAGGAAGAATATTAGTGGAGTTTTTGGAGTTTTTTATGCATTACATTTAGGATGAAGATGAAGAAGCAACGGTTACAATTTTGCCATATATATTTATTTTAATAATTTAATTCGTGATGGATTCGCGTATCAATTTTTTACATAATTTGTGAAAGCGCACTTGTAATGTATTTTAATATTTTGAATAGTTCATTTTTTAAATTTTATTTATAGATTATCTTTACCAAAAATCAGACAAATTTAAAACTATTAAAATATTTATTTGTAGTGAAGAAAATTGAGGAATACAATTTTACAAAGAAATCCTAAATTCTCAATTCAATCGTCATATAGTTTCAAAATTAGGTGATTTTTTATAGACATAATCTTAGAAGGAATATTTAAAAAATAAACAGCTCGAATTGTTAAAACACATTATGAAATAGACTTCACAAAATATTTGTAAAAAAATTATATAAAAAAGTAATGCTACGAATCCGTCTGTTTAATTTTGGTTATTTATTTATCGGAATTTTGATTATATATTTAAGGGAGTTTTAATGAAATGTCCGCGAATACTGTTCATTTTAACGAAAAACCATATTTTTACACTAAAAAGTCAAACCTAGTACTATTCATTTTACCCTTTATTTTGTCCATATCTTTAAAACTCAAAGTTTTCAAACATTTTTCATTAGTTTTCCTTATATTTAAGTATCGGTCCATTTGGGACCAACATATGTGAGGGTTACTATTCAAAATTAAAAAAAACAATGAAGGGAAAAAGTAAGGGCCAATTAAAAAATAAAGAATATAGGGGCCGAATGTATGGCCCGAATATTTTACGATGTTTAACTGTTTAATTGACACTAAACGAGGCTCAACCGCTGCAAGTTGAGCATCTTTTTCCAACAAGGATGTAGGGTAGGACATTTTAATCGCAAAATCGATATACCAGCCCAAAATTATTGTTCGATTCAGGTCATAGGCGAATTCATGAGGGAGGGAGTTGGTCGGTTTTTGGACATTAAACCAACCTGTGTTGTGTCGAAGGTGGATAAGGACTTGAAAACCGTCAACCAAACCGAACTAACCCGATCACCATAAAGTCTTGTTTGGGCCCAAAATAATATTTTTGGGCCGAGCTTAGAGTCATTCTTGGCCCAATAACATTCATCTAGAATCTTGTCATGGGTTGTCCAGTCAAGGTTGGCCGAATCCTGTTGCAATGAAGATTAGTTTAAGATAAGGGTGAGGTAGTCGAACCCTAGTTTAACAAGGAGTCTTAAAGCTAAAGATGCTTAGAATTAGGGAATGAATCTTATTTGTTAAAGAGCTTGGTTCAAAGTCATATAGGGGTTAGGATTGGCCGAAACCTAATCAGATTAGGATGAGGAGTTCTAATCTAAGTGCATCTCTAGTTTGACCATAAGGGGGGTTTGTTGTTATTAATAGAGAAGGGAGTGCATCATTCATGCCCACTTCAAATCAACACACAAAGTGCCATGCGCAAAGCTTCTCAACAACCCTGAGATTTTTTCCTCTCCCCATTTCTTCCCACCAACACATCTTTAGTTTGGATAAATATCATTGTGAAGGCAATTGACGACATATTCAGTTTGGATAGACAACACTGGAGTAATAGAATTAGCCAACCGAGGAGCACCTTAAGTTTGGATAGACAACACTGCTTCGAGACCGACTGATTATTTATCTAAGTCTCGGTCAATAAGGATTTCCGAGTCATTGTTGGTAGAGGTCATCTCATCAGCTTTCTTGACGAAGTGAAGTGTTACAGATTACTAGGCTCAGCACATTCAACGACCAGTTTTATTTTATGATTGGATATTCACAAGTACATTTTATAGTTCGGCATTCCAACGGTCGAACCATATTTACCATCAAGACATTTATCTCTTTCAAGTATTTGTGTCCGTATAGTCTGATACCAGTTCGGCGTACTTATACTCTCACGAATATAATTACCGAGACTGAACCCGGACGATTTGTGAACTTGTCTTTAGGCTCTAAAACCCAAAGGCCAAGACGTGATCCTTCTTCGGCTGCAGTAGCAAGATCGAGAAGTCAGCAGCACGCCGCACGCGATATCAACATATTTTACTCCTTGACCAACGAGTTGGCACACCCCGCATACAACCGAATGATGTAGTTAGCTTATTAATCATCCGGCCTGCGCGGCCATGTAAACTTGATAGTTTTTAGGGTCAACAAGTATTCGATTACACGTTTAGTAATTGAATTGTGTTCAATTTTGTGATCCAAATCCAACACGTTTAGGTAACTGAAACATTCAATAGTCGTATCTCTTCCTATGGGTTGGATTCTCATGCGATGGTCAATTAGTTGGCTCAAAGTGAGTGCGTAACCTTACCAACTAATAACAACTATCTGTCAAAATGATTCACGTGGCAGGCTACTAGTGTGCATTCAGCTTGGAAAGAGCACGTTCAGTTGTTATAGCCTTTGTTTACTAACACCAAGGGACAAGGGAATGAATAAAAAGGTGAATCCTACATGAATTTCGGTATGAAATACCTAAAAATTAAGGGTATCTCCTTAACATGGATGTTTATTCCATAATCAATCTTTATCTCATATACATACCATGCAAGTAGGGGTGCAAATTGAATTGGAAGCGCCCAATCCGAATCGAAAATTTCCATTCCGAATCCGAAATTGTTTCGACCTTAAAATTTTCCGAAAATTTTGGTTCCTAAACCCTAAAATGTACATAAAGTCCATAAGCCGTAGCACACAAAGCCCATAAAATGTTCGGGCTTTATGTTCCGTACAATAAGGTTTATGGGACGACCCATATTTTTATGGGCTTAATGAATTGAGGTTCGGGCTTTGGGCTTACGGAGTCCAACAATATAAGACAATTCTTTCTATTTTTTTTATATATTTATTTTTTTATCTATTCCTAGTACGCCTCTCTGGTTTAAAGAACAAGATAAACCTTCCAACAAAATAAATATTTATATAAACAATTCAACAAGAACATAGTAGTTAAGGGTGCGTTTGGTACGTGGGACGGGACGGGACGGAACGGAACGAGGCGTTCCGTCCCGCGTTTGGTGCGCTAAAAATGGGTGGAACGGGTTGTTCCACAGGACAGATTTTGGGTGTTTTTGCGTTCCACCTCTCCCCCCTGGAACGGGTTTGTTCCATGTCTGTGGAACACAATGTTTTACCATTTTAAGACAAATATACCCCATGTCTTTTTCAAAAATTACACCTTCGTTCCGTCCCGTCCCGTTCCGTTCCGTCCCGTCCGCGTACCAAACGCACCCTAAAGGATTTTGCTAATTGGTTTATTTATTTATTTTTAATTTAATGAAAACAACAAAATATTATTTTCTATAGTCTTCGAAATCGCTTTTGTTGGGAAGCATTATGCTGGTTTTTGTAAGAAGTGATTACACCAAAAGCATGTCTAATTTTTTATTCAAAATTCAAGTGATTTTTCTAAAAGGCACTCATACTTGTTGGATTTTTTTTTAAATAACTAAAAAGTAATTTAAATAGTGTTGAGAGAGGAGAAGAGGAAGACTCTAAATAACATGCAATAATAGACAATCCCCCACTCGTTCCTACTTGCGTTTCAAGACTAATAAATTTTCCAACAAGTCATACGAAAACTGACTTTAATCATTCAAAAAAAGACTTTTAGCTATTTTAAGAGCAGTTTGAAAAGGATTTGAATTGTCTGCCATCCTCATTCCATACTATTCTCATCATTTCTTATAGTCACGGTTAAGTCACGTCAACATTTTATATTCTCATTACTTTTTATCTTATTATTTTTATAAAAAAAATCAATATAAAATGTTGACGTGGTTTAATCGTGACCACATAAATAAAAGAGGATAAGAAGGGTATCAGATGAGGAGGACAGACAATCAAGGTCCGTTTGAAAAATACTCATAAAAAAATTAATGGAGACATTATTATTAGAGTAATGCTAAGAATGTCATCTATTTAAATCATATGTTATAAACTATATGGCGTAATTGTAAATAATTGAACTGTTACTTCAGTATTAAGTAATGTGACAAGCGGTAGAAATGTGTTGAGTTTTTGCATTACAGTGTGAGTTCGAATACCGTCGGTAACTAATCTAACAAAATATATCGTTTGCCAAAAAAAAAGGTTTAAGCAGTGTACTTATATCGTCTCAATGACGTATGTCACTTAATTTACAAATATAGGCTTAAAAATTCCTACTATTTTCCGCAGAGCCTATTTTAGAATTTGGCTGACTATTTTCGTCCTGGCATTTTTTCTATATAAAACGGAAGAAAAGCCTGATTTCCGATTAGCCTCTTTCTCTCGTCCTCGTCCTCCCACTATTTTCCTCTCCGCGATTTCCAGGGATTGGATTTGTGGATTTTCCCTAGCTCTCTCCGCTCTCCGTCCGACGCACTCTCTCTCTCTGCGATTTGGGTTTCCCGTCGTTTCGAATTCTTTGGGAAGGTACAATCTTTCTTCCTCCGCAACTTCTTCCCATTGTTTCGAATGTTGTAATCCCGCACGCAGCGGCAGTCCTTTTTTTCTTCGTCAGCTTCGATTCTACGGTCTCCTTGTTGTTCTTCGCTGTGTAATATTGCTTTCGTGCTTGTTTGTGGTATAGGATTATGGGTTTTGTTTCTACTTTTTTGGGTTTTTTTTTTTTTTTTTTTTTCCAGCGATCTGTTTGTTTTTAGGGGTTTATTTGGTTGGCATTGTTTATATGTTCTGTGTGGGATAATGATTCCCAATTTTTGTTTGTTTATTATCTATCTAGGGGCTTCCCGTGTCATCACTTGATCATCATCTATTTAGGGTTGTTTGTTCATGATTTAATCTGGGGTTGTTCTCCATGACTTTAATGGCATTGCTATACTGCTTTGATTACCATGGCTTGTTCGTCGTTTGTCATTACTTATTGGCGCCATACATTTTTCGGTTGATGTTATGGAATATATGGTTGTTATATATTTGCCAATCATTTGGCATGACTATTGGGGGTTACTCTGTAATCATTTCCAAATTTTAACACAAATGAACTTGCACATAAACAGTATGTGTACTCGAGAATGTACAAGTGGGCTATATGGTTAACCTTTTGTTGGGTTTTTTTTTTTCTTTCTATGTTGATAGAATTGTAGTGGGACGGTAGCGAAACTTTTGTTTCAAACAAATGGAGCGCAAAGTTATTGAGTTGGATCAAGGATGGGACTATATGCAGAAGGGGATCACGAAGCTGAAGAAGATCCTAGAGGGGTTACCGGAGCCTCAGTTCAACTCAGAAGAATATATGATGCTTTACACGTATCCTTTGGTTGTTTTGTATATATTATTTAAACACTTTGTGTTTCTTTTATTTGCTCCTTATTGGTGCGTTCTCCGAGGTGAACCTTTCCTTAACTTTAAGTACAGAACCATCTATAACATGTGTACTCAGAAGCCCCCCAATGATTACTCTCAGCAGCTATATGACAAATATCGGGAGGCATTTGAGGAATACATTACTTCAACGGTGAGGATTGAGGAACATCCTGAGATGTTTGCTAATGGTTTCTTTCTCCTGATCATTAACTAAAGCGACATTCTTTCATTATTTTCTGAACTTCGTAGTCTTATTTGGTTGTTCATCTATTAGGTGCTGCCTGCTCTTAGAGAGAAGCATGATGAGTTTATGCTGCGGGAGCTTGTTAAAAGATGGGCAAACCATAAACTGATGGTTAGGTGGCTATCACGCTTCTTTCATTACCTTGATCGTTACTTCATTGCAAGAAGGTCACTTCCTGCACTCAAGGAAGTTGGACTAACCTGCTTTCGTGATTTGGTTAGTTATTGGATCATTTATATGTTTATACATACTTTATGCAAAAATACCTCCTCACCCTTATATGCTTTGTTGTTTTTCGAAAGGGGATTCAGTAATCTCAAATGTCTTTAATATGCAACCTCAGGTTTATCGGGAGGTCAATGCTAATGCCAGAATTGCTGTTATTGGTCTTGTAAGTTTATTGCTTCATGATCAAGTCTATGTTTATGTATGTGTATCCTGGCCATGATGAATGTTGTATGACCAATCAGATTGATAAAGAACGTGAGGGAGAGCAGATTGATAGAGCACTATTGAAGAATGTGGTAGATATATTTGTTGAAATTGGAATGGGTCAAATGGAGTCTTATGAAGAGGACTTTGAAGCACACTTTCTACTAGATAGTGGTGAATACTATTCTCGTAAAGCAGCAAATTGGATTTTGACAGATTCTTGTCCGGAGTACATGTTGAAGGCAAGTTTTCATGTGTTCAAACAGAGTGGATTTTCAGTGTAGTTTTTGTCTAACACCTCTTGTGGAATTATACAGGCAGAGGAATGCTTGAAAAGGGAGAAGGAGAGAGTTAATAACTACCTTCATTCAAGCAGTGAACAAAAGCTTGTGGAGGTTAGTTAATGTGTAATACTACATTTTGAGAATCCAGTTAGTAGATAGTATGTGTGTATATTGGTAGCTATGTGGTAGCTGTGATATAGAAAGGGTTTGTGTATGTATGTATGTATATATATATATATATATATTAATGTATGTACATTGGTGCCCATGTATAATAATATATTTTTAGAATCCAGATAGTGGATGGTATGCATATACTATTTGTGTGCCCCTGTATATTATAGGATCTTGCGTGAATGTTGGAAATAAGTGAATTTTTCAGAGGAGTCTTATGAAACCTGTGGGCCAATTGTTGATATTTGAATCATTTAGAGGTGTGTTAGCATTAATGCATTAGGAGTTTATAGGATGTACCATTCTAGAAAATCTATCAACATTGTGCAACATCGAATGTGGCAAGGAACATACTGATGCATTACATATGCATAAAAGGTTTAAAAACAACCTGATACATTGGACGTGGTATGATTTGCCTAATGTTGTGACCCTGCTTCTATAATTGAAAAGGTGGTGTAAACAGTTTTGGTTTGATAATTTGTATTATTTTTAATCTCATTTGTCTTGTATTATGATGTTATTTTCTTTCAAGTTCTTCTAAATTATAGTTGCACTCTTGCCTGTAGAAAGTGCAACATGAGTTGTTGGTGGTTTATGCAACTCAACTGCTTGAGAAGGAGGGTTCTGGATGTCGTGCTTTACTGAGATTGGATAAGGTATCTTGTTGCCTGGCAGTTTATGATCCTGTTGGCAATCTATCTTCTATTGTATTTCTAAGACTATGTCTGCTTGTTTGTGTCTAGGCTGACGGTCTTTCTAGGATATTTAGACTTTACAACAAAATACCTAAAGGCTTGGACCCTGTTAGTCTTGTATTTAAACAGGTTAGTTTGTTTTTTGTTTGTGTTCTTCCGATCTCTTTCAGATGCTCATTTATTACAACAGTACTAACATACTTGATGGTTTGCAGCATATTACTGCCGAAGGTACAGCCTTGGTTCAACAGGCTGAAGATGCTGCAGCTAACCAGGTTCATTATCTTCTTGTGTTTAGGGTTTGCTGCAAAAAAGAATCTCGTTATGTTTATGCTGAAAGTGACATATCACTAGTGTCTTGGTGTTATTGCTGCCATATATTTATCCTGAAAGATATATTGAACTTAAGTATAGGTGTGATTGCTGGATGTGTTTTGTATTCTGTTTTGGTGTATGCATGCTGGAGTGTAATTGCCAATCACTAAAATTCCTGCATGTTGCCTCTATTTGATGCGTTTCGTAGATGTCTTTGGTGCGTCTTGTAGATGTCATTTGTTGATTTAAAGTCTTCACATCACTTTTAATTTGGACCCTTGGATGTGATAAATCTGAAGATTGAAAAGAAGTGTAAAAATACGTGTTGAAATGTTTGTCCCTTCATCCTAACCCATATATATACACATATATGAAACTTGCTTTTGTACTAACATGTTTTTTCATTGTATAATTACAACTTACGATTTGAGTGAGTGATGTTTGAGTTGATGTTATTGCATGGTTGCTTGATGCACATTTAATTACTCATCTTGGAGCTTTGACTCAAACGCTTATTAAGTTCAAATGGATCATGGCATTATATGTGCTAATCTATTGAGGCAGAAGAGAATAAAGTGTTGCTGGAATGAGATGATTGTTTTAAGTTGACCTTTTTTTGGCTAGAAATTTACTGGCCTGACAGTAAGCTGTCTTTTCTTGAATGCTTGTTGACTAAGTGTGCCAAGGGCTTTTTATCAGTATTATTATTTGATTTTTTATTATGTGTGCATTGGTGAATCCAATTAAGCATCCTGGAGTGAACTATATACGTATTCATCTTGCTTTTTATGATTATGTTGTTAATTTGTATCGAAATTGCTTCTGCAGGCTTCAGGTGGAGCTGGCACACAGGAACAGGTAACTAATTTAATACTATTATTTAATAATTTCGGCAGTGATTGGAGGTCCGTGGTTGATGTATCTTTTGTGGTTTTCAGGCTCTTATCAAAAACATAATTGAGCTGCATGACAAGTATATGAAATATGTTGATGAAAGCTTTCAGAACCACACACTCTTTCACAAGGTTAGTGTTGCAGAATTCGTGTTATTTACATTTGTCATGTTACGTTATCTAAAGGGCCTTTTCTATTGGTTGTTTAATAGGCTTTGAAAGAGGCTTTTGAGGTATTTTGCAATAAATCCGTTTCTGGGAGTTCAAGTGCTGAATTACTTGCTGGATTCTGTGATAATATCCTCAAGAAGGGTGGCAGTGATAAGTTGAGTGATGAGGCCATAGAAGAAATGCTTGAGAAGGTATTATTTTATGGAGGGTTTTTCATATTACGAATTTTCATTTATTGTTGGTGATGCGTTTGGTAATTCTTATTGAACTCATTTAGTCTTTTGATTAATTTTAAGATTGTCATTTAACTTTCTTCAGGTTGTTAAGCTGCTTGCTTATATCAGTGACAAAGACCTTTATGCAGAATTCTACAGGTAAATCGTTTATTTTTCCTCTCAGTTTATACCATATATGGTTTTGTGTGTCTTACAATTTAAGTTCTTGTCAGATACTTTCCGGTTAGTGTTTTAAAAAGGCATGTACCAGTTACTATGTGAAAATCCAATGGTTAATAGTACAAAGTCTTGGGTCATATAAGTGATACGAGTTCTTTTAGCCAGTGGGTCAGTAGACAACATGGTAAATGATCATGAAGAGGTAACAGTGTCTTTGTACTCAACATATGTGTGTGTGTGTGTGCGCGTGTCGGCTCAGTAGACAATAAGTAACTGTTTTCAATACACAGGAAAAAACTAGCCCGTCGGTTACTTTTTGATCGGAGTGCCAATGAGGACCACGAAAGAAGTATTCTGACAAAGCTGAAGCAGCAATGTGGTGGACAGTTTACGTCAAAAATGGAGGGAATGGTGAGTGGGCCTGTTTTTTTCACTGGGAATGTTTCTGACTGTTACTCCACCATTAATAGAGATAGTTCCCCCTTTTTTTTCTGTCGAACTATGGTTAATTTCGTATGGAAATGTTTATATCTCGAGCAAGAGAGTTAAAACCCCAATTGGGGAACAACCCTTTCCAGTGTCTACAAAGTAAGCTACTGGTTACCGGGTCACTTCATAACAATTACGTGCAACATAAGAAAACATGATATACCTCCAATTATCTATCCATCTGATGCACATCCTGCAAGTACTCTCATTATCTTCCTCTGTTTCCAGAGATATTTGTCTTTGAGATCACAGAGTATTTTTAATACTAGGATTGACATAAGTTGGATAGGAAAATTATTTTTATTGATCATAGTTGAAGTAGAAAATTGTTTCTATTGACCTATGCTGACATATGAACTTATCTATTGACCTAAATTAAATTTCCTAAATTATCTTTCAGGTCACAGATTTGACAATAGCTCGAGACAACCAGAAAGGGTTTGAGGAATATCTTCAAAGTAACCCTGCTGTAAATCCTGGGATGGACTTGACAGTCACTGTACTTACAACTGGCTACTGGCCAAGTTATAAATCGTTTGATCTTAACCTTCCTGAAGAGATGGTAATATTTAGTTTGTTGAAGATTAGCACTGCAAATATATAGATTGTGCTTGGAAATACACATGTTCCCAATTGCGGTATACCTGATGCCCATATGTTTGTTATATATTTGTGCTCCAGGTTAGGTGTGTTGAAGTTTTCAAGTCATTCTATGAAACAAAAACGAAACACCGGAAACTTACATGGATTTACTCATTGGGCACGTGCAATGTTACTGGCAAGTTTGACACCAGACCGATTGAATTGGTCGTGTCAACCTATCAGGTTATTGCACTATTTTGCTTAATTATTTTGGCCATTGGCAGAATGTCACCTTTTCAAGATTGTATTCGAGTATGGGGACTATATTTTGTTGCCTTTTTTTTTCACAGGCTGCTCTCTTGCTCCTCTTCAACAGTGCTGATAAATTGAGCTATTCAGAAATACTGACTCAGTTGAACCTTACTCACGACGACTTGGTTAGATTGCTTCATTCGCTCTCGTGTGCCAAGTACAAGATTCTCACCAAGCAGCCAATTACAAAGACCATCTCAACGAATGACAGCTTTGAATTCAACAAGAAGTTCACAGATAAAATGAGAAGAATTAAGGTCTGAGATCCCTATACTTTTCTCCACTTCATTCTTGTTCTGATAGTTGAAGTTTAATTAAAGTTTGCTGTTTTGTTATCCTTAGATTCCTCTCCCACCAGTGGACGAAAGGAAGAAGGTGATTGAAGATGTTGACAAAGACCGGAGATATGCTATTGATGCTGCTATTGTTAGGATCATGAAGAGTCGAAAAGTTTTGGGTCATCAACAATTAGTCATGGAGTGCGTTGAGCAGCTGGGAAAAATGTTCAAGGTACCACATTATGTTTGTCATTGAATGCAATTTTCAATTTACGTTCATATTCTCATGTCCATATCTATATATTCCGCGTTTCTCTGTTCCTGTTTAATCTGTACTGACAACGGGTTATGGGCGGACCTGAAATGTGCAGCCGGACATAAAAGCGATTAAGAAGCGGATTGAAGATCTCATCACTCGGGACTACCTGGAGAGGGACAAGGAAAACCCCAACATGTTCAAGTATCTTGCCTGATTCGGTTGCGTGGGTATATACTAGGGACTAGTTGAAAACCCTAATCAGAAAGCTCGAACCATAGTTTCTTCTTCTTCTTCTTCTTCGGACTTGAGAGCCGAGAGATCTGCTGTAAATTGTGTGCAGCTCTTTTAGAAATGCTAGGATTTTGGAAGGAGTGGAAGATTTTTGTGCAATCCGGTCTTAACGCCATTTTTGTGCAATTGACCCATATCCCTGTTATTATTACTACTATTTATTAATGGCAAATATTATTAAAATTTTTGTGTTCGTGGTTGCTTAACGAGGTTTCCAAGTCCAAACCAGTGTAAACTTTTTCTCCCAAGATTAACATAATTACCCACTTTGGTATCTAAAAGTGAAAATCAATACGAGCGGTCTATGAGCTTGTTCACTTTAAATTTATTTTGGTCATTTCATGAAAAAGTTAACATTCTCGTGAAGTGGAGGGTCTAGCGTGACAAAAATACCTTTAAAAAGGTGGTCGCTCACATGACAATTTGAAGAGGATATTGATAGATTTTTCACGGAATGATCAAAATGATTTACGGTGAACAAAGGGATCACCTTTATCAAAATTTAGTGTTAGGGACCAAAATGAGATTAGCCAATCTCAGGGGACTCGTACGGCTAAAAAGTCTTTGGTTTATGCTTCGTGAGTTTTGTTCTCTTGGTTACCTAGTGACCAAGAATAAATGGCAACTCACCGCTTGATTTGATATTCAAATTCGTACATTTATTCTTTGATATCAACAGTTGAGTTTGAGACATTAAGGCTATCTTCAACTGACCTGGCCAAAGGACCATATGGCTAAAAATAGCTCGGAATGACACGAAAAACGTCTCCATCTGAGGGCAGGCCAAAGGGCTTGTGGGCCCCACAAGGCCCAAACCCCAAAACTAGGACAGTGGGCTGGCCATTTCTAGCCAGGCCTCCAACGCCATAATGTCAAACTTGACATTTTGCCAACCCTCCCGCTCCAGAATGTCAAGCTTGACATTTTACCAGCCCTCCACCTCAACCCATTTGAATGGCAATGGCTACCTGGTGCCTATTTAAATGGCAATGGCTACTTGGCGTCAGCTAGCTAACGTCATGCAGCCGTCAGGTTACCGTTGGAATTTGAAATATTTTTTTTTGGACGAATTTAAAAAAAAAAATCCTATAAATTCCTACACCATTCCTACAACATTGAAAACTGAAGATAAGAAGTGTCGCATAGATAAGAATTCTATCTAAAATTTGCACAACCAATTACATCTCGACATGTGGCACTCGAAATCTTATCCGAAAAATTATTGAGATTACATAAAGATAAGAAATCTGGAGTTACTCACGTTAGCGACACGTGTTACTCGAAATCCTATCCAAAATATTATTGAGATTATATAAAGATAAGAAATCCGAAGGCTTATTCATTTGGCGACAAGTGGCATTCAAAATATGTCCGAAAACTTTATTTTAATATCGTAGTTTAATTTAATTAACCATATTAATTTAATTAAACTAATAAATTATTTTGACTTATGACCCTTTGGCCCCCTCGGTTAGAGATAGTTTTTTGTCAAAGGGCTATGTCTAGCCAATGGCCCTTTGACCCCCTCGGTTAGAGATGGTGTAAAATATGGCATGTCACTGTTCATTAAAATATAATTTCTTGCAGAGCTATAAGGCTAAAGGGAGCCCTTTGACCCTCCTTCGGTTAGAGATGGCCTAAAAGCATTCGTTGGTCGCCAGGTGACCAAGGGACCATGTAATTTAAGGGTGAGGTTTGTTGGTCATAAAAACTGTGAATTATAATTCACGATTTTATTGACATTTTGGCTAGTTTTTGTTCCAGCTAGAATTTTTCTTAATTTTCTACTTTTGAGGTTAAAACTAATAATAATAATAATAAAATACTTATTACAGATTTACACATGCAAAAGATATCAAGAAAACTCAAAAGTTACATTTTTAATAAAAATTGCGAGCTATAACTCAGGATTTCATCGGTTTTTTTGAGATGTTTAATAACCATCTAGCTTGTTAAAATTCAAGCATCGACTTCCCAAAAACTCAACAATTATCATTTTCACAAAAATAATGATTTACACACTACTTTTCGGTTTCGTTACCGTTTTTCTATTTAAACACAACTCTATTGTTTTTTTGTTGTTGTCAAAAGATAAATTTATTAGATTAGATGTTAGATTAGAAAGCCGAAGGAATTCGAACTCACGCAATGGTACAAAGACAACACTTATTTCCACCACTATGGTAGATAGCCATTTGCAGCACAACTCTATCTAAATTCACCCCACTCTTAAGACTTTTCTTTCTTTTTTTTTATAATTTTTAATTTATGAAAAAACAAAAATGTACACATTACTTGAATTTTTTATATAACCTCTCTCTCTACACAACATAAACCTTAACACCCTTCAAATGTTCATCCATCCCCGGAGCATTGCCAACGGCTCCTCGTGCAATCAAATCTGCGATATTTGGAAGTCCCATCGACGCAAAGCCTCCAAGAGAACCCGATGACTCAAAATCAGATCCAAGCTGGAAAACTCTCGAAATGGCGGGTGTGGCATGGCGGTGTTCAAGGGCAATTTGGTAACAAACGTGGTCTTTTTAGAAAACCAATAAAACTCAAATCTGTCATAAACAATAGACAAAAAGACCAATTCTATTGATTTTAAATCTCAGAGATCAAAGTGAGAAATTATGCCAATCTCAAAAGCTCGGTGCTCCCGGCGACATTTTGAGCAGCATTCAGTAGTCGAATATTTGAAAACGGTTGTAACACAGGTATCCACTTCCAGCTTCTGCCATGAATGTCATTCCTTCAAACTCAAAGCTTTATTGACAAAACCCGGATAATTACTATCGCTGTCGCTACGGGTAATCAACTATTGAAGTAATTCTAAACCTTATTGTGTAAACCTAAACAATCGTTTAGTGACTAGCTATTCGGAAACTATACACTACCCACATCCGGCAAAACTCGAAACAAGAATATCACATCGAACTCAGTTGTCTACTAGATAGAGAACCGCCCCCGCCCGCTGCTCAACCTGCAAGCAGAGACCCCGTCCGGTTAACGAAACATTATATGCTCCAATAAATGCAAGATTTGAACTAAGGGTAGTGATCAGTCATTGCATTCTTATTAGAGTTGATATTGCTTTTTCTAGTCCTTCGACTGAATTAAATCCAAGGAGAATCAAGAGACGGAAACAAATGCAAAAGGAGAAAACGGGAATGTGAAGATCACTACCCTAGAATAATTGGGTTCAATACAGTCTCCTCTCACTCTCATGCATGGAAAAGTAATTATAATTATCTGAAGTCTGGAGAACAGATTTAACATTACAAAAGCATTAGAACCTTACCTGTTAGATCTCAAGGACCGACCTAATAATATCCAACCGATCCCCTTCTCTTTACAGACGGAAACACGTGCAGATTCTTCAATAATTTGTATATATACATTGTAGCCACTGGAAGGAGAAAGTGAAAACAGAAAGCCGGTTGGAGACGAATGAACATAGAATGAATCATCAAACTTTCACAACAATAACAGCTAACAAACCTTTGAGGAAAGAAACTCGGGCAAGCGCAGCAGGTTGGAGCTAACATGCATGACCGTGACAATAATTCGCTGATAATGTATTTTTTTTCTTTTTCTGATTTCGTGTCTATTAACGCAAAAGAGGATATCCTAACTACAACAAAGGTGAAGACAACCTGCACATGTATCAAAATCAAATTCAGACAAAAGTGCAAACAACTAAAATGGTAACTGAAAAGAAAAAAAGGTTTGATGGGGAAAATAAGAGATTATCTATTAGAAAAACAGCATACCTACGGTTTCCATTGTTTTCACCATTTTCTACAGTGTTGATGTGGTCTCAATCTGTTGAATCAGATCAGACAGTTTGCGCACATACTGGCAGCTGCCAGAGTCTTCTCCACACAGTTCAAGATAACGGATTATCAAGATAAGTTAACAGTCTGAACAATAAAGGATCCCCAAAGCTGTAAGTTCTGGTTTTGAGACTCAAAATAAATCCCCTATTGATTTTAGAACTCGTTTTCTCGTCCTTATATACAACTATTATATCTCTCCTCAAATTCTTGATGAAGTAAATCCACCTTCAGAAGCTGCTCAGAACCCTTTCAGCAGAGCTGTACTTGACGATGGTTCACAATACCTCAAAATAAATAATTGAGATCTGAATAACCTGTTTGGTCTCTGTCAGCGCTTGCAAGCAGATTCAGGACCACAAAATAAAATGACCAGGAGTCGTCTACTTGAAACAAGAAGAGAAACAACCAGTTCCTCAACAAAAGTTCCAAGCAGTTCAGCAGAAGTATCAAGGACAGCCTCTTTTTCCTCCCTTCTTAAGGCATGAGACCAAGGATTCACCAATAGATAAACCTTCCAGGGTTGAATCATCCCAAAACTACTTGCCTCTTTTACCGGCTGATAGCATCCATTGCGAGCCGTACCAAATGTAGCAATCCTTCTACGTCTTGGAAGTGAAAGTCAAGAGCCCTTTTAATGGCAGAAATACCTTCTGAACGCTTAGCATCTCCCGTGTTTGTATTAGCAGCTGCAAATGCAAGCCGCGATTTCCTCGATGCTTCCATTGCAAAATTTACATCCTGAGTCTGCAAGTAATCGTATTTACAAAATGTTCATTCGTTGTCCACACCTCTCTATTGTAAAAGGAGAATACCCATTCTTAAATAAATTGATAGTCAATTCTTGTTCATGCCCTTCTCTGACCACGTTATGCGTACTAAAAATCTAGAATATATTAATTGTGATGAAAATTTGTGCAACAGTACAAGCGTAACAAATTGAAGTTTCAATATAGGATCTATATAAACTTACAAAATTGAGTATCCGGAGGAAATTGGGACGGTTTCGGGCAGCAATAACATGGTTTCCAGCAACTTGGGGAGAGCTAACGCCCTTGGGTAAGGCAACCTTGTCAACCGTTGAGGGGTTATTTAGGTTATCAACATCAGAGGCAGAGGAAGAAGGAGATTCACCTGATAGAAAAGCAGCAAGGATATCAAATTAGCAACAATTCAAAACAAGGCTATTAAGAGCCTTGCATCTCCTCTAGAACCAAGTAACAGCTCACTTAGACTGGTCAATTTACCAGGAGGAACCAATTGTAAAGCTGTTTGCAACTCAAAACGATCTCTGCTTGCACTGGCATGTGAGCAGTATACCGCCCTCATATAAGCCACCTCCATGCATTTGTAGGCCAAAGCAGCAGCAGCCATATCCTTGGCTTTCTCATATTCATGAGCACAAAACCTACAGATAATTTAAATTAATAAGGAAAAGCAGAACAGGCATGAAAGCTCCAGAACCCATAAATATAAAAGCCCGCAAAGAACGCTTAAAAAAATGGGATGGCTCCTACAATTGTTACTACAGTACATGCCAATAACCATTCTAATGACCAAAGATGGCAAAATCAATTATGAGAAGATCACTCCCTACATCTTAAGAGCTAATGCTATGCAAAAGGACACTGTCTCTGTGACCCCTCCCAACCCAATCCAAAAAGGCTTTAGATGTAAGTCCAAACACATGAGGGAAAAAACCACAAAAATATAGTTGAAAGTACTTCCTAAAATTGCGTACAACCATATTATGGGTCCCAATTCACACATGCAGGGTTCCGTGAAGGGTAGACAAGGACTCACAGCAAGGTTGCAAAAGTCAACACGACTCACTAAGACCCAAAACCAGTGCATGTGCCATGAGAACAGAAGTATTAATACAGCTCAAACTTGACTTACTTGCATAGTTTTGCGGTGCTACTATACATTTGCATGCACTGAGTCATGTCATTATGCTTGGCACTATCAATATTCTCCAACAAAGAGGCAGCATGAAGAAATTTGACAGCCGCTTGGAAGTAAAACCCCGTACTTTCGGAAGTTGACCCGGCGTTCTGCAAGGATTAGTATTACACATAATTATCGCAGAAAGGAGAACAGAAATATCTAATCATGAAAATATGATAGGTTAAAACCTTGACGCGATCAGCAAGATGCTTTAGATCCTTAGCTTCTTTCAGAGCACTAGTAACAGCCTGGCTGCCGGAGTCCCTTCTAACTGGACTAGGGGCATCAATATCCCTGGCACTGTGCCCATTCTGTAAAAGATGCCTTGAACTGATATGCTGAGTTCCATTCTGATTATCAACCTTTCTGGTTTGTATTTGCTTCAGAGCATCATTACCTTCAGAGGCATCAACTTGTGAGCTATCTGCTCCATTACCTTTTTGAGAACCCACAGCTGGTCGAGGACAACGGGTTGTGGTCTCATTTTGAGCCCCACCAGAGGTTGGCAAGGGTAGTGACTTCCCCCTAACTGAGCCTGCATCCACTCGTTCGGTTTTTCCGGAAGGAATCTTTGAGAACCTTTCACCATCACAATCTTGCAGCGAATTCTGCTTGGGAGTAGAAATTGCATCTTTTTTGCAAATGATTTCTGGCTTAACATCTGGGCCATCATGCCCCCCGAAATTCGACTGACCTTCCCTTTTACTGCTCTCAAAGGAAGATTTTCCAGTAACATCTTTCTTGCTGACATATTTGTTCTCAGTTTGACCAGATTTAGACCCACACTTGTTTTTACCATCCCCGGGTTTTATTCCATGGGAGGGTGAATGATCCTTCTGTTCACTGAGAACTTTAGAATTCTTGGCCTCACCAATGTCCAAATCAGATTCAAAGCTCCCATTCTTGTCCTTTAACCATGAAGAAGAGTATCCCTTCCCTGACTTTCTTGGGTGAGATCCATTAGAGTTATAATGCTTTCCATTCTCTCTGTATTCACCACCAAATTGATTAGAAGCCAAAGGTTTAGGACACCCAGTATCTTGACCTGAATTACCCAAAGCACCATTCATAGAAAGACCATTTGTGATATCCGGCGATGGGGCAACCTGCCCTCTACCTTTACCACCAGATATGTGATTAGAATCTCTGTCCTGGAAATCAAGCACAGAAGACTCATGAGACCCATGATAAGCCACAGTGGAAACTTTGTCCTTCCTCGCTGTAGCAGATCGATCACTCGCACCATCATCTTCGCCATCTGAGCATCTTCTTGGGCTACCTATGGCAAAATGACCAGCATTTTGTGACTCATCCTTTCCAATGAGGTCCCCGCCTACTGATGTAAGCTTATCGGGATTCAAGATTCTCATAGGTGAAGATGAGACGGATTCTACGGGTGAACCTTTAACTTCCTGAAAGCTGGATTTGGTTTTCTGGGAACCAGAGATTTTGGAGGAGCTTGAAGTTGCAGCCATAGGAACCTGTACAGATCCCAAATCTTTTTTCAAGGAATCCATACCATTCCTACTCCGGTGAGTTAAACTGCTGCCAATATCTTTTCTATGTTGTTGGTTCTTTGTATGGCTGCTCTTTTTGTCTGTTCTACCACTTCCTTTGCTTGCACTAGACTCTTTTCCATCAGATTTAGAAGTCCTTGCCTGCTTTTCTTTCCTGCGGTCGTTCTCACTAAACTCCTCCTTCACCGCAACTGAATGATCCTCAACATAACACCCTGTAGCTGGAAGGGAACCCATGTCAGAGGATTCCTTCACTTTTCGCTTTTTTGATCTACCTCTAGAATCACAGTTTCCCACATCTAAGGATCGACTTTTTAAGAAAGCTTCATCCTTTGTTTTTGTAATAGAAGCAGCATGTGACCTATTCTTAATTTGATCTTTCCCTGCTGCAGCACCACTTGAGCTAGGACCTACCTCCCCAACTGCCCAATTGTAGTCTGATGTCCATCCTTCATCATTAATATGTTTAACTTCAGTCTTGATTTTCTTGGAAGCTCGAGAAGAATCTGGAACGGAGTCTCTTCTGCTCTTTATCTTTAAATTCTTGATGTCACCTGTTTGACATGCTTATTAGTAAGTAAATAGCATTCAACATGATTAAGGATGGCTTAAAAAGCACAAAGAAAAAACGCTGCTTCATAAGCCATACCTCCCCTAGTAGAGGGCTCTAAATCTCTATGCTTCTTCTCCCTGTACTTGTGTTTCCGTTTCTCCACAGTCATGTCACTGGACTTGCTTAGCTGCTGCAAATCAGGTTCACTTGGCAGTGGAGACTGATTCACATCATTCAAGCTTCTACTCTTCACTGATGCCTGCACGGTTTTCTTCATGGAGTTTGGAAATTGAATGGAACCATCCTTAATAGTTGCATTTGGCAATTCTTTTGCTCCATTTTTTTTCTTTCCACTACTAGGCATGCCAGGCAAACCAAAATTTTCAAGGTTTTGGTCAGGGTTCAGAGGCTTAGGCAATGCCACTCCTTCCATTAAACCAGGATTTCTGGGCAGATTACTTTGACTCTCAGGGGCAGAAACTTGGTACTGTGGAATTAGAGCTTTCGTCTTTTCTGTTGTTTCATCCTCGTTTACATTACACCGATTCATCCCAGGCCTAAATTTGAATCAAGAGATCAAGCTTCAGAGAGAGAGAGAACAGAGAGGCAGAGATTGGAATGAACACTCATTACACATTATAAAATGGCATATATTATCAATATACCAGTTCAGGTTTTGTGGATATAGCAATATACCATGTAATATAATGAACGTAGTGATAGGTTAGAAAATGCCTACTAGAAAGGAACTTACAGCCAATTGAGCATGCTACACAGCCACTTTTCAGGTAGGCTCTCCGGGTTTGTACCATATGGAAGAAGCCGCCATTTCAGACACTTGTCACAACACACCCAATTATCTTTTATCAGTGCAGGAGCCCCTGTAGCAGGAGGCACAGCAGACACAGGCCCATTTCCAGAACGTGGGAGTATATTTGAAGCTGTCATAGGATGTGAGTCTGCAATTGATGATGGTTTATCAAATTTATTGTCATTTTGTCTCTCCCTTGATGTACTGTTAACTACAGGTGTGCTTTTTGCAACAGCATCAGTGTCCTTAAGCTTCTCTTCAAGGGGAAGTTCAAATAAATTTATTTGGTTATTTTCATCTATATCCCCAAACAGATCTCTATATGTATCCCTACTTTGATCAGTATTAGAACTGTTCGCATACGTGCTCTTCATCTTGGGCACTGAAGAAGAACAAACCCTTGAGCTTTCTTTTGGCATCTCAGCAACTGGGGTACTCTGACTTTCCTTCGGTTTCTTTTTTTCTCCGGGTAGCGGATACTCCTTCCCAGAATATAGTCTTGTATCATCCACCTCATGCAATCCAGCCTTCTGATTGATTTTCTGCTTTGAATGGTCCATGATTTCAGTATTTAAAGCTTTCCTCCCTTTGGAAACATTTAAGTCACCTTTTACTAATTCATAAGTTTTCTCTCCTCTGCAACGGCCCTCTTTCTTTGGATGAGCCAAAACGTCATTGCTTAAATTTACTTTTCTATCTTCCTGAACCTTTCCAGCCAAATTGGCTTTTCGCTTTTCAATCCAGCCATCCTCTTGGTTGGACATCCGCTCCATTGGTTCATCTTCTGCAGGGAAGACCTTGTCCCTCACTAAACTTTTCTTATCAATTTCATTGCTCTTGATCAAGTCATTGACAGTAGAAAATGAATTAGATAGAAGCGGGAGCTTCAAGGTTTTAGAAACAAACTCCTCACAAGCAAACATGTCAATATCGTGTTCCTTCTTTGACAGAAGCCCAGTTCCATCCTTATTTATCCCACTTTTTGATTCTGCTGACAAATCATTTCTTTCGACCGATTTTGTTTTCCTTGCTCTTGATACTTTCTCACCACCCTCCATGGTATGAGTTCCATTCGCTGTACCCTCTTTTAGAAGCTTTTCCTTTTCAATCAAGTAAATGAGGTCGTCATGAAGAGGTGACATCATATCCTCATGCACCGGAAAGGATGTCATAATCTGCTCCAGAGCGGCGCCAAAATAAATGTTTCAGTTTAAGCACACTATTTCTAAAACAGAAAACATCTGAATATTACAGGGAGATGATTCACCTGAAGAATACTGGTGGGAGATTCAAATGGGGCATCTCGAGGCTCATGAGATATCCCTTCACTCTCTGAAGGGCTATCATCTAGTGAGGAAGACGGTGTGGAATCAAGGCCAAGCCCGCTGTAGATAGCATTTTTTCGTGTCGACAAGTTATCTGATCCCACTTTAATTCGCACCTTCAATGTTTTCTGGTCTGATGAATTGATAGCTTTCTTGTTTGCAGATTCATGCCGAGGAGTGTACTGGTCAGGTTGAACTAATGAGGGTGCCTTTGGTACAACAAGCGAAGTGGAACCAGTAGAAGCAGGTCCTACTCCCACTGACTGAGGTGTATTATAACAAACTGCGTTGTTACGTTGACCAGACTGTGCGGAAAAATAATGAAAGATGCTCAAGTAAACTGAGAATTGTCAAAGAAACCAACAGAGACAAAGATTTATCTGTACAGAACTAGATATAAGTAGGAAATTATATGCTGATAAAGTTGATACCTCAAGTTTCAAATTGTTGGGAGATTTGAGTAAGCTGTAGTTGTGAACTTTTTGTGGAGTCTTCGGATGAGACCACACTGGAGATCGCTGATAGGACGGTAAAAAAGAGCCATACCCACCCCACTTTGCCCCTGTTTCAATGTATTGATTGCCAACTCATTACTTAAAGAGAAGGAACTCCAAATTAATGCATCTGTCAAGCACAAGAGATAATGTAATTCCGTTCTATTGACTTACCCAAATTCTCCGCAGATACCTCACCTTCAAATTCTTTCTGGAAGTGTCCCAAAACATCCTGAATTCTATCATCCTAATACCAGAGAGAGCAATATGAATCATTAAAACGCAAAGCTCGACAAAGAGACGTTAAGTAATAGTAAGAGCTAGAACCAAGGTGGTTATACTTCAATAACACTTTTCATAGGATTCAGGCATCTTTAAGATTTAAGAGACTACAATGTCGAGCTACCAAATATTAATTACCTAGAGCAATCACACTTCATGACCCTACAAAAATACTTAAAACAAGTATCAAAACTGGGGTTTTGAGATTCTGAAGGTCACCCATTGCATTTGAAGCATAGATAAATTCCACAAAACTTGATTTCTAACATTCAGATTTTACTATCCCGCATAAATCATAACTACACAGTAGACCGATATGGATACAGAGACTCCAAAACTGAATCGTATGCAAGGGAAGTTCTATGGCACGTTAAACCGTTATCATAACCAGTAAGTTCAGTGCAAATACCAATTATTACATGATCCAACCTCTCAAAACAGCATTTTCACGCCCGTCCATAAGTCAAAGAGGGATAAATACTCACATTACAAAGTGGATGAATACGATATGTTAGCAACGCAATTACATGACAAGAACATGAGCTAAGTAACGAAATCCTAAACTACAGTTTCCGCTCCCTCAAAGCAAATATCAATTTTTTAAACTTCTTAAACTCAAGTAAGAGATTTCTACACCAATTTAGTTCAATAAAAAGTTCTCATTCCATTACGTACCCTTAAATTCTTAACACAACCAAAGTAAAATTCAAATTCAAAAAACTCCATTAGCTCGGATCTAGCAAACCGATACAAGTCAACCCGAAAAGTTTCTAGCAATTCAAAACCAATAAGCAGCAAAAACACATGTACATATAAATCTACGTGTATATATACATATATGTGTTTATTTATGTCCTATACGCTTACGATGTAAGAGAGAGCATCGATGTTGGAATCGTATTCATTGATGTGTGAAGAGCAAGCTTCGCCTTCTTCAAGCTCAGTATCCTCCATCTCTCTCCGACCACCAAACCCTAATTCTACCCCCTCCCTTGCATCCCTAGTCCCCACAGAAATCATCCACAAATCTCTCCCCCTCTCTCAAAATATACAACTACTAATCAAACCACGACCCATTCAACACAACCCAAAATCCCAAATCAATCAAATTCTCACCGATCACACAACCACCCTCAGAAATCAATAACCCTAAATCCCAAAATTCAAAATCTTCCAAATTTCCCAAATTAAAAACGAATTTACAAAATTAAACAAACCCAACTGGGTTTCTGAAAGCTTCGATTTCGCCAACAGCAACAATCTTATGCTTTTCAGAGACGCTTCCTGCGTGTAAATTCTATTGAGCAGAAAATTTGATC